>NC_072853.1:48947629-49585129 GCF_028858705.1 Grus americana | reverse complement strand
GAGAAGAGCCCACTGTAGCTTTTGATCTGCTGCAAAGCCCGACTGCAAAACAACGGACTGGGCATTGCAATGTGGTGAAATAAAAGCCATCAGCAATTAAACAGAATAGTCATGACAGTGATTGAAGATTACTTTATTTCTTGTTGCCTTTGTTTAAAGAATGTCCTTTCCATATACTCATAATGTACAGAACAAATGACTACATAGCTGTGGGGGAAATACATAATGCTCTCTGTCTCCGATCGAAGGTTGATCACCAAATGATTAAAGCATAGTTGTTTAGAATTATTCCCAACACACACCTGCTAACTTCTTTGTTATTGATGTTATTTGGGCAATTATGCCAAAAAGTATGTTATGTATGCAAATAGAATAATAATTTTCTAACGTAATACCTGAATTCATGCGTGTATGCATGTATAAATATATCTATGTATAAGCAATATTTTAAGGTCTGTCTGACAAAGAAACAAATATGGAAGTTAACATGAGCAAATATCAATGTATACACATTTTTTTTGCATGAACAACACATTCTCTCATTGGAAAATTTGAACCTAGTGGCTAAATAAATTCTGAGAAAGGTTTAGGGTATTTTTTTCATCTTTTTTTCTGGGGAGGATGGAAGCAGCAGCAAGTGTGATCTGGCAGCACAAATTAAAAAAAAACAGACCTAAAACTGGAAGAACCCCAATGCAACAAGTTGGAACACCTTGATCTCAGTGGAAAAGAAATGCTCACTGCTTGAAGTCTGCTCCCAGGATTGTTCCTCTTCCACAGATCCTATGGACTTTGTAATTGATTAATTTGAATAGGAATTTATAAGGAATTATGAAGTCAGACAATCTTTTAAAAACAACTCTTCAGGGCTGCTAACCTGTTTGTGATATATACTGTCTTCTCAAGTAAAACCCCAGTTATTTTCAAACAGAACAGAGCTTAAAGCACTATGGACAATCAACAGATCTGATTACAAATTTAATGGCCTGATTCACCCCTGCTCTGCTTCAATTTTGGAGAAGTGTGAATCCAGTGCTTTTTATCTCCTCACCCCAGACACAATCTGGACCAGCACAGCAAGGAGCAAGTTTCTGGGAGCTTAAGCTTGTTCTGCTTTATTCGTTTTTCTGTTTTTGAGAGCAGCTGTCTTTGAGGTTTGTGATCTTTTCTAAAAGCATGACCGTAGTGATCATAAGGGCTTGGTGAATTTATTAACCCTACCGATTAAATCCTACTTTGACTCTATTTTGAAAGAATTAGTTTAGGAGTTTTAGATCTCCTCTACCACGTTTTCACCAGATTTAGAGTGAACTTTATAAGCATTTCATTCCTGCTTTGGACTCAAATAAGGAATATCAAAATATATAGTGTAGACCACTAAAACTAGCAGGTAAAACCTAATTGAGATTTCTTATTCCAGGTCCTGAACTTTAAAATGGATCATCTAATGGTACGCAGCTTCCCTTGCAGTTCCAGGAACAAATGTGTGGCCCTGGCTTGACGGGTGATATTTTGAGGGAGCCAAAAGTGGTTATGTCTTATCTGTGAACAGTGCTTTCCTAACTAAAAATCCTGTGATGAAGGAGATTATATTTTAGTCATAGCATCAGGTATTTCAGAAAAGAGATGAAGCTTATGAGGTCTCCAATGCAAAGACATCTAAAGACTGGGCGTTTGGCTCAGAACAAACTCAGCCTGAACTGAACCTGTAAGCTCTGGAAATTATCCTTTCATTGCATCTGTTTAGCTATTAGCAATGATTTCATTCATTTAAATATGACCAAAACTCTCCTTTCCTTCTCTCTTTCCTTTTTTTGAGGGTTTTGTTTTCCACAGAAATCATTAAGTTAATCCTTGATAATCCAAGAATAGAGGCAAATAGTTCAAGCCCTTTTACGTGTTTAGAAAAATGAGATACAGTTTCATCATTAAAATTCTTAACTTTCTATCCAAATTCTAATAAATGCTATGTGAAGTATAACTTGCAAATGTTCACAGCACATGAATGGGCTGCCCCTGGAAATTGCATGGCTTGAGCGCAGCATAAACTGGCAATTGTAACATGATTAGATGCAAAGGAAAGGGAAGAATTTCTTATGACATTTCAAAGCTTCTTATAGCACAGTATCTTCACCTATAACTGCCAGCCAAGATGCTACCACAGGGCCATGGATTGTTATTTAAAAGGCTTATAAAGGTTTTTCTTTCCTAAAAATAATGATGAAATTAAACATTGTCATTTAAAAGCTTTTTAAACCAGCCTCCTTATCTCCTCCCATTTAGCAGCAGTGCCTGGCTTAGGGAAGTGAAGAGGATGTGCATGATTAGCTAATGTCAGATGATATCCTAAATGACACTTTGTAGAGATTAAAACACATGGATTTTTCTAAATGTGTATTTTAGTGCTATATTAAGGTGCTAAAATGACAGCTCTGGAGGCTGAAGTCTCCTCTTTACCCAGAAGTGGACAGAAGACAGGATCATTCAGTCTTTGCTTCATTCAGGCTATTCTTCATCTGGCTCCTACAGCTGCCGTTCGGTTTCCAATCAGCCAAAGTTTGCAGTAAGGATTTCTCGGGACACTTTAAAAATTAGATTAAAGGTGGAAGACCACTGATCTTTTACCTAGGACATCCACTCTCAGTAGCTTTTCTTACCTGAATCCATGGTCTAGTAATCTAGAGGTAGAGTGTCATTTTCTGATAATCAACTACATCTATAAAATCAACTTCATTGTTTATATCTGCTTTCTAGCTGAAAATGTACCTTTTAACATGCAAAGCCTTGAAGACAGATTTTGGTGTGAAAGTGTATTTGAGAAGAGACTGGAAACAATTTCCAGAAGTGAAGAAGCTGATTTACATTTAAAGAGACTCTTTCTTCAGAAAGGAAGTTTACCTGGGGTAAACTGCTGGGTGGGAATGTCCTTTGAAAGGATGTTAATTGTACCTTGGTTCAAAGAACTCTTTGAAATTCCTGTAAGGCAATTATGCTAAGCTAGAGGAAGTTAAAGGATTGTGTATTGGCAAAAATGCAGTTAGAATCCCAGTTGAAGTCGTGTCAGAAGCGCTATTGATGATAACATTGACACCTGCCTCTGATAACTTCAAAGTCTGTGCTCTCTGTATGAACGCAAGTTCACTGAGCTCACCTAGCAAAAGGACAAACCAAGACAGGCACCAGTCCAGACCTTCAAGAAGTGTAAATGGAGCTACGCCACTTAACAACAGCACATCAAAACCGAGCTCACGGCCTTTTAACATAGAAGATACAATGGCTGCGCTCTACCAGATGAAGCCCAACATCTATAGACCTACAGCTGTTAGTCATAGACAGAAAGGGATGTCTGTGACTATCTGCTTTCTTCATGCTGGTGGAAAAAATAAATTGCTCTGTGTGAGTTTCTGAGGAAAGATTGAGTGTAAAAGACAGCTTCCACATTGGTTTCTGAAGGCACTGATGTTCTAAGTGTTTCTGATGTCTTCTGGGCATGAGTTCCACCCTTGCAGGAGGCCATGTTCAGACAGAGTGAAGGCACGTGATTTTTCTTCTGTCCCACAAAGTGCTTCACGAATACTGAAAGAAGTCTGAACTGATGAATGCACCCAGAACTTAACCTTTGGGAATCAAACTCATTATGTATCACCCAATGCTGTTCAACAAAAATGTTTGTGTATTTTGAGTCTGCTTTGATAATTTCTCTCTTTTTAAACATCAACCTGATATTTTATTTAATTACTGCTCCATTCTGCCCAGTTCTATGAAATGACAAACTAGAGATGGAGAAGCCCAAACATCTCCAAAGATCACATCCCCTTTTTGGATTTGGCTGTACATGTAGAATAAGAGTGATGTAGCAGAAGTCCAAAGAATGGGAATATTAATAAAAGTGCTATTGATCTTTGTAGGGGATTCAAGGTTTTAAAAATAAAGTGAGAAAGGGCTAGATTTTTCTGCCCAAACCACTTCTAACTATTTGGTTCAAAGTCTGCCCTATCACAGAGGCTCTGCCTTTGGATTCCGGTCCCTTGGTTTCCCTCTCTATGTGCACCAATTGAAACATGCAGTGGTTCCCACCTCAGTCACAAGCATAGCAGTCTGGGTCTTCCTCAGTTTGGAGGTTCCATGCAAGTGAGGCACACAACAAGATCTAGGAACTACAGAGCTCTCCTGGCTTCCTTAGCAGAGATGCAGCCAGCCCGAGCCTTCAAATGTTATGGGAGCCAGGTTCTCACTCTCCAGTTTCAATCTCTTATTGATTATCTCCTCAGTATTCAATTCTGTCCGCAGCATAACTTAGGAGTAAGAGATACGGTCTTCATATCAGGAAATGATGGTGGATTTCAGAATTTAGAATTTTACAAGGGAAAATGCCCACCCTGGTCACGCAATCTTGTTGTGTACATACTCCAGAGGTGATTTTGATCTGTTGTTCAAATGAATTCTCAGTGAAAAATCATATATAAGTCTGGTGAAGAGGAGAAAAACCACCCCAAACGCTATTATAGTGGAACTGAAAAATATGGAGTCATAGAATCCAGATGACAAAAATAGATTAATTTTTCATGTAGTGCACTGCGGTTAATCCTTGTGCTCACAGTATACTTTATTTAGAATCGCTGCAGAATTCCTCCTCTGATTTTTCTCTCTGAAATTAGCCTGTAGTGCTATGCTTCAGACTTCACAGGAGCCTAAAGGTATTTGATTTAATTTATATCTATGAGTTTTGTTCTTTGTTCATTTATTTTAATCACTCTTGGTTTTCTCTCCCTTTGACTATGCTAAGATTTTTGTTCTGATACATCATTGGTTATTATTATCTAAACTGTTCTCCACTGAATTCGGGTTCCCTAAAATTTCACGTACAGCAATTTCATTTGAGAATGAGTATCATTAAATGAAACTGCTGGATTAAACTATCTCAGGAGCAGAATGTGCAGTTATAATTTTTATATAATGTTTATAATGGCAATTCCCATCAGCATGCTAACACTTCAGCATTTTCTGAGAATTTTCAATTCAGCATTTTTGATATAATTATTATTTTAAAGATTTTGTAAATGTTCTAAATTTGTAAAATATTATAACAATGTGTTAAATTGGGGGGTTTTTTTGGTAAACATTAGAAATGCACAGTTTCATAATGTGTTCAAAGTGAAACCAAAATATTTCACTGGAGTATTTAAAAATATTTGGATGTTGAATCTTTGAAAATTAACATGATCAATGCCTATTGCAAGAAAAAAATAGAATAACATATTCCACAAGTTGAAGCTGACTTATTCACTTGTATTTAATGACATAGTTATCACTTTTCTGTGTGCAATTACATTAATATTTTTAGATATATGGTTTGACATTTTGGTTCCAACTGTAGACAGGCAACTATGCCTTCAGATGGGTCTCTGCCAACTAAAAATACAGTCCTAGATAAGTACATGCAACCTCCACATTAGTATTAATGACACCCAGAAATAGATTGCTGTGTTGAAATAATTGAACTCCAAAGAGTTCTGTACCTTGTCCGTTATTAAGCTAGATCCTAGCTTACGTATATGTAATAGTATAAAGCTGAACAGCCTACATATCCGAAGGGTTAATGGCTGCTTCCATTAGAGCGCTGCGGTCTGGTACAAATCTGCAGCTGCTAGCAATTTAGGAGCGTAGGATATTGGTGAAAAAAGGAGTCTGGGTCATGGAACTAGGTCCTCACATCATGGTGCTTTTCATGGACAATGACATCATGCAATACCTTTTATAAACTGTCTAAGTTCCAGCTTAAAATTGATCATTTGCTTGATGCTTACACTATCAGAAGGCTGCTCCAGACTGTCACTCCTCCGAAGTTAGAAAACTTGTCATTTAAAATTTAATCTATCATCAGTGAGTCACAGCTTTGTCTTAAACTCTGTGCTGGCGTGTCTAGCATTGCAATGGAAGTCGGTTCACCTCTTCCCAAAGAAATGCAGCGGAGGCTCCCCGTGCAGATGGATGAAAACCTTCTCAGTCTTGCTAGAACAGAGCGAACACAAAAACTTCTGGGCGCTGCCAGATAATCTCTCTAATCCAACTATTGAATCTCACTCTGCATGAGATGAATCAGATCTTTGATGGCAAATAAAAGCCTTGTCTGCATTGGTATGACTGACGATCTCCTTTTCAAAAAACAGAGGGATGTTTAATTCTTGTGCATACCAAAGTCTGAATATGAGACAGCATTCTAGGTACCGTACTGTTTCAGAGTTCAAAGACTGTAGAGGATGTGGCTGCCTTGCAGAAAGGAGATTTAAAAAAGGAAAGGTTAAGATTTTAAGTAGTTTTCTCCTTATTTTACTCCATACATTACATTTGCAAGTTCCAGTCATAAGTCATAAAACTGTAGGAACACATTTTAGCCACAGTCGATTACTTGTTGCAGGCTTTTTCATCTCCCTCTGCCTCTGTTTAAACTATTACTCCTGAGATAGGTGAACCTATATTCGTTGTGTCAGTATTGGTGAACCAGTACTGCCAATATTTTTGTACTCTGCAAGCAGAGAGTAATGTCCTGTGAGCAGAAGATGCACTTGAGAATGCTTCAGCACTGGCAGTCAAAGGTTTCACCAACATTGCTTCACCGAGGAGAGAAAATTCAGCGGTAGCTGACTTGCAGGGTTCCCAAAAGACCATTTTATTCTGCATCTAGGGTGTGACAACCTTTGCATTTAAACCACCGTGCCAGGTAGTTGGAATAAAAGATGTTATAAAAGCAACATTTACTTATCAAGATTCCTTGGATTTCTCTGCTGCTGTTTATAATGGGATAATCTGTTGCTCAAAAAATGTGAAAAAGCCTTTTGCAGAAAGCGGTAGAAAAACATTTTATGTTCCTTTTTACTGATTACTTTTGCTTGATGCTAGGAAACAATTATTTTAAGTGGATTACTTCCAAAGAATAACTTAATTTGATAATAAAACAAATACTGCTTTCTCATTTATTGATGAATCAAGCAAGGTAATTGGATTTATTACTTCTGAATCTATGAGTAATCCTGTTTCCAAATCACATATGTGTTTCCTCCTCTGCTTTTATGTTCATCAGGAGATGACACTTATTTATTCCTTCTCTTTCTGGCAGAAATTAACTTTTTTGAATCAGGACAGCAATGGTCTTATGCACTGCTTCTGAGCTCAAAATAGAGCTAATTTATGCTTAAGCAATATACAACCTTACTGGAGAAAAGTGAGCTTCATTCTGAGTGGCTAAGAATACAAGTTAATTGAAAACATATCTTGCATTAATATCTATAATATGCACGGTAACAGTGAAATAGACATAATGATGTTATGATGCTGCTTCATAGCAGGGGCCTGGAAGCCGAGAGGCTCCTAGAACGCCTGTCCCAGCCTGATATGTAAGAGATGCCTTTGATGGGCATATACAGCTTCTCCGGGGAGTGGCTGTGCCAGGCGTTATTGATGCTTCTCCTCCCTCTGCTTTTTAGCTTGATACTGCAAATCCACCATGCTGAATCGTTAGAAGATTATAGATGATTTAAGACATAATAAAATCACAGAAGATTTTTCAGCTAACTGAATTAGTAAAATATTCATTTTTAGCAGTAATTAATCTTGTAGCCATTTATACTCTTAAAGCATCTTTCACCTGGAGATCTCACATCAGTTTGCAAACATTAGGTAAACTTCTTAGACTCGGTACTTAAAGACTAAATTTGTTTTACAGGAATGGTCTGCACCGGCAATGGTCTACCGATATAGCTATGCCCACTCATACCAACAAATTTCTGAAGTGGAAATGTGGCTTACATTAGAAAAACAGTTCCTTTTTGGTACAAAGTAAAATCTGTTTCTTGAGGGACTATGTCTGAATATTCTGGTTTAAAGTGTGATTTCTTTTCATACCTCTGTTCTAGCTCAGTAATGCTAGCAAAACTTTTAAGAGTGGATCAAATCATGAACTGAAAGTGCTAAAGAAGCTCATTCAAACTCAGATTATTTTCTTACTTAAAGGGCAAACGACCCTTGTGCTCAAAATACATTACTTTATTGATGGGATTCATTGATCAGCATATGTCCTTGGTCCCATTGATAAAGATGCAAATCTGTTACATTCCCCAGCTTCGCCACCTTTACTTTCTGCATCAGTGTTGTCCCCTTGCCTGATAAAGCGTTGCTCAAAAATGGACTTCCAGAGCTGAAAGAACATGTCTGCAGAGCTTGAACTGAATAGCCAGCTTCTGTCATTTGGAACTGTAATAAAATTGCAGCTGCTGAAAATCACAGAGTTCTGCTAGCTCTCATGGTTTTACCGTGGATCTGATATTTAGACGTTTTTTCCTGGTCTGCCAATGTCAGCCATGTTCTTTAATGGTCGTCAGCAGTGAATGATAGTCATTCACTTGGGAGTTTCCAGGGTTTCCAGGCTACCAAGCCCCACTGTGGTTTACACTTGAAAAATTTCAATCCTACTTTTCCATTTGTAGATGCCATTTGAAGACGGTGCTGCACTTTCCTTTCTTTTTTTTTTCTTTTTCTTTTTTTTTTTTTTTCTTTTTTCCCCAGACAGGAACAGAATGTGGTGTTTGAATTGAAATTACATTCTGGGGTAGAATAGAAGGGAGGGAGAAGGAGAGACATGTTATTTGTTAGGAAAAGCATGCTATGGGCTGTGTGGTGCTGCAGGAAAGTTTGCTCCTGCTGAGTCTACCCCCAGTCCCAAATCCCACATACACGCCTCCGATTCCCACTGCGTTTTCCTCTGTGCCTCCTTCCGCGTAGTGTGAGAAAAAGCCAGATCTTTTGGACTAATGTAATATACGCTTTCCTCCTCAGTCTCTTCTGTCTCTCCCCATTGCTCCCAGAAAGGGAGGGACTATTTCTGGCCATTACAGGGCATCGTAGGGCTTTCTCATATCACTTCCAACGCATTCCTTGCCTCCGTTCACCCAGGAAGAATCTGCTGCGTTTGATTTCTGTCTCAGGTCAGTCGTCTCACAGCTATGTGCCAGGTCAGTGTCAGTGAGTTGTCTTGCATGGCAGAGCTTTGTTATACAGGCTGGTGGGTCAAGTTTCACATGTTCAAAAGGAATCGGCGTCAAGACAAAGAGAAACAGCATACGTTTCAGTGCCAGTAATGGATAAACTACCGCATCAACTACACAGCATGAATATCTTTATCCAGCTGTGTTTAGATATTATTTTCATTAATTATGGGTGTTCCTAACACTTGACACAAACAAGGACTTCTTTTTTCTGTTAGGTCACCTTTTTATTAATTCATTGTTCTTCCAAAGAATAATATCCCCCCCTATTAACTGGCCAGTGATACATCACTTTTTTTAATAAATCTCAGAATGCAGCCATGCAAGCTACTGCTCTTTGGATCATCACTTCTGAAAGAAGATACCTTCTTCTGTCCACCATGAATTAAAATAAAATTGCTTATAATCCATCCTTTAAAGCCCCATGGTCAAATTTATTCCTGTCATCACAGTGCGGGAAAGAGCATAATTACTCCATGGTGAACTTAGTCTCATGAGTTTAGCTGTGCTTTGAAAACTTTTTTGATATATGTGTTGTATTTTATTTATAATTTTTTCTTTTGCTTTGCTTTTTTAATACCAATGCTATTTGGTGGCTGTATTAGTAACATGAACTTTTTAACATCGACTGCAGCAGAACCCTAATAAAGCTAATGACATTTTAGCCTTTGTCAAAGATTACACACAGGGTATAACCAGCAAAAAATACTTATTTTTCAGAGATACGCATTTTGAGAGATCGGAAGTACTCATGCATTTATTGACTACAGGGAAGCTGTTTGAATTCAGACAAATGCATTTCACACAATTCATTTCAGGGCTGATTCATTTTATCTGCATGTCTCCTGTGCCAAGTGGGAACATTAGGCCTCTTTAAAAAATGATGGGGGATAATAAATGCTCCAGGCATTTGTTTTGCTGAAATGAAGTAATGGCAGAGAAGCATATGGTGACATATATTTTTAATTACTTTTCAACAATGTTAAATGTTTTTTCCTTATTTTCATATTTAATGTTCTTGATCAAGCTTGCTAAATAGGCAGCTCTTATGGAACACACCACTTTGTGCAATAACACATGACTAATTTTATGGGCAATATTATATATCCCTGTGTATCAGCAACATATTAGCCGTAGAACTTTGTTTACGATGCATTGTGCCATCCGAGGAAGCCGGGCTGGGGGGTGTGTGTTTTGTTCCTGCTTTATTTTTTCCTCTGAGCTCACAGCTCTCAACATCTTTGGTTTCGTGTTCTTGTATTTTTGTTTGTGCACGTAAAGCAGGAAATATGCTGCTCTTCTGGTAGACTAAACAAAAGGAAATCCACCTGGGACCAAGCAGAGACAGTAACCTCCCTTTTAACAACTTCACTTCTAAATCACCCTTCCATCCCCTGCCTTCACGTCCCTCCCTGTAGCACAGACTCCACGCTGAAGCAAAGCGAACACAAACACAGGACACCTGTTCCCAGCCCTGCTAAAGAGAGAAAAGCTGCCAGTGCCTAAAGGCTAAAGCTGAGCTGGACGTATTATGGCTACAGAAGTTGGCTAGGCTGCAGATATACCTGCGCAAGGGGAATCTGAGCCTGTCGCACCATGCCAGCAAGTAACAACTAAAAAAGTAACTTAATTCACAGGAGGATGGCAGGGGGAAATCAAGGTACGATTATCACCACTCGTCTGCGCCTATATACCATCTTGCTGGGATGTACACAAGTGTTCCTTCAATATAAATTATTAAAAAAAAAGTAAAAAAACCACCCTGTTTTAATTTGCTATGAACACTTACAGCAGGCAACCACGCTCTCCCCTCACTTGTTACAGAGCTTGCACAAATTCTTCTTTTTCTGCAGGTGTCACAGTCATCACCAGCGTGAGCAGAAGGATGCTTCTTGTAGCATGCCCTGGAGATCAACAGACCCAGGCTATTTCAGACCAGTGAGTCCTTTCCAGAGCTGAGAGCTCCTCACAGAGACTGCTCTGCAACCGTCACCTTCTTTTTCAGCTTGAGTGGCTTTTCTTCTTGCAGTCGTGGCAGTATGGCAGAAAGGAGATGGAATAGTTCTCTCCTGTGTCCAGCGCTTCCTTTCTCACTGCTAGTGATTCAGAGGGTTAAAGCAGCAGGATATAAAGCAACAGATGGGGATTTCATTCATTCCCTGTGCTTTGAAAACAGATTCTAAGAAATATATCCATTGTTATTATTGTGACCTCCAGTACGGTGAATGCAGATTTCAGTTTGAGATGGGAGGGGGATGTCTCTGGCTCCAGGGAAGTGGGCACTACAGTGGAGAGATACAGTCTAGTGATATTTTATCCACATTATTCAAGCAAAAAACACAGTTTGTAGCAAAGGTCAGTGCATCAAAGACATACAAGATAGTCCCATTTTTCTCCATCTCCTCCTCTTCTCCCAGGGATCCAGTGCAGAGGAGCAGAAGCTGGAGGGGTTGGCAGTGGAGAGGTGAACCCCAAATATGGCTTCCATGGCTAGGTGCTGGCCTCTCAGGCCTGCCCCTGGTACTGGCAAAGAATCCAGCAAACAAAGAGAAGCAAGAAGTTGGTTGTGAGAGGAGGAAGGCCATGGCAATCAGTGACCTGGCTCCTATGCTGCCTGAAGCTGTGGAAGGGGAACTGGCCAGTCCTGAGCCTCCTCTTATGAAGAATTTTTGGGACACACTTTTATGGCAGAAGATGGAAATGTAGCCTTTCCACCCCTGATCAATGGGGCAGCCTTGTGTGGATGGTTTATGGAGATGGAGGAGAGGATTTCCTTCAGCTCCCTCTCTCCCCAGGCTGCTCACTGAATGGCTCCCAGGTGGACCCAGGGCTCCGGTCTCAGGGCAAGGGATGAAGGAAAGAGCCTCCAGAAATGGCCTCATTCTTGTTTTAACAGACACCGAAGGGAAAGATTAGTCCTGGGGAAGAGGCTTTTGCTTCTGAGGTTCATAACCTGGGAGTGCTGTGGAGCTTCCAGAACCCAGATATGATAGAGGATGTTAGCTTTTCCAGAGTCTTCACTTTTAATCTGCACAGGTGAAGAATTGGGTCAATTGCGCATGGCCAGGGACAGCAGTTCCCCTTGCACTGTAGCTCTGCGTGCTGGAGATAACACTTTCTATAAATCAAGACAGGCTGTAAAAAGTGACAAAAACTGTGAAGTTCGGCTTGCCAGGAAACTGTTACAATGTATGTGTATTTTTTGGGGGGAAAAAAAAACGCCACAAAACATTTAATATCCACATCCCATTTTGTCAATCTTTCAAAACCCCTGACAGGGATGTGAACATTGCTCAAGAACTATTACATGTCATGATTATAATTTGTTCTTTCTGAAGAGGGTGATGTCTAAGTCGTTTTTGATGATTACATTTCCTTGGTCTATATTTATTTGAAAGGCACTTTTCAAACCTGAGAATTGTTTCCAAACAGTATGCATAAATGATTAGTACTGCTTTCAGTCGTGCAGTTTGATGCCTATTCCCTTTAGATGTTAGTCTAGATGCGAAGACGTCCTACCTGGTGCAGATCTTAACCACTGCAGCAGCTGAAAGAGTTGGAATGATTTAAAGATAAAACCATCCATTTCCTATAGAATCAGTCATAGCTCTGGGTGATAAAATCCACCATATACTTTGCACGTGCTAAGGATGTGGTGTTTACTAGCAGAATGCTTTGTAAGCAACTTGTAAATACCATGGCTTCAAACACACATTCCTGTTTCGAGCTTCATTCTGTCACCTACAAGCAACTTAGTTCTACTTTGCGCCTGCTATGCCACAAACCTGAAATTATCTTCTAATTTTTCAAATTCAGAAGAAACTCTGTCTATTTAATTGTTTAATGCCTCTCTAAAGAATCAGGACATTTTACACTAGGCTCACCGGCATGAATACTCATCCCAGATATCTGCCTTTGAAAAGGAGGTTCTTCATTGTTCCAGTAAGGAAAACATTTTGTGAGTGCTGCAATTTCTGTTCCAGCTAAACGACAAGGAGTATGTGAGTTTGGATAAAATAAGTGTATATATTTTCTTTCTAGTCATTTTTTTTAATATATGGAGTTTTAATACTCCATTATTAGTGTCCTTCACCATTTGCAAACCAGGAAGGCACAACTTTTCTTGAGAAAAGAACAGGCAGCCGCCTACTGAAATGTCAAAACCAAAGAATCATTGTGTTTTGATAGCGCATGTTATGTAGTTAAGTCTGTACAACTCTCCATACATTCTGATACATTTTAGACTTGTATTTAGTTGGAAAAGAAACTAGGAAACAGTTGTTGCAAAAATTAGGACATATTCCAGAAGACGTATATGAGTAGAGGGACTGATTTTTAAGGTGCATGTGAAATGAGCACAAACTAATTTTATCTTTGTCAGCACTAGCAGCATTGTGGTCTGATAGTTTTTATAGTCTTTGCTGTTTTTTGACCAAAGTCTTCCCTTCTGCCGATCCTGTTCTTGGAGCTGTTCTTTCTTCTCCCCTATCTGATCTGATACCTGTTTCCAAATTTAATTTGCTTTCTGTCCTTTGGTTCTTGAATGACCTCTCTCTTATTTTTCTCTCTTCTGTTATTCAAGACTGCAAAGTGTATTAAAACTCACAAAACAGGCTTAATGCAAACCAAAACCTAAACTGTCTCTGTAATGTGGGCATGTGTGATTGGGAGCAATGGGACAGAGTTTCTTCAGTTAGTGCTGGGACATTAATATCAGAGGCAAACATCATTTAAATAAATGTTCTTCTGAAATGCAGTAAAGGAGCTGGATTGTGTCCACCCCCCTTTTGGTGACAATGTGTCTTGAAGTACACCTGATGTCTCAATCCTTTTGCATGCCAACTTGTGGCTGCAAAGCTGCAGGGAGGAATCGCATCCTGCAATTTTGCCACAGGTGAGAAAAGAACAAATGTCTCAGAGAAGTACTGAGGGGCAATACAGCGCCACTGTGCATGAAGATGGGGGATGGCACAGCTGGAATCATGCATACAGTATCAGGTGGCACTGAAGTATTTTTCTGGGGTTGCTTTTTGGGTGGTGTGGTGGGTTGACCCTGGCTGGAGGCCAGGTGCCCACCAGAGCCGCTCTCTCACTCCCCTCATTCACTAAACAGGGGAGAAAAGGCATAACGAAATGCTTGTAGGTCGAGATAAGGACAGGGAGAGATCACTCGCTAGTTGCTGTCACGAGCAAAACAGACCAAACTTAGAGAGGGAATTCATCTAATTTATTACTAGGCAAAACAGAGTAGAGGAATGAGAAAATAAAATCAACTCTTAAAACACTTCCCCCCACCCCTCCCATCTTCCCGGGCTCAACTTCACTCCCGGCTTCAACCTTCCCCCCCCTCAGCGGCACAGGAGGACGGGGAGTGGGGGTTATGGTCAGTTCATCTCACGGTGTTTCTGCCGCTTCTTCATCCTCAGGGGGAGGACTCCTCTCATCGTTCCCCTGCTCCAGCATGGAGTCCCTCTCACGGGGTGCAGACCTTCAGGAGCAAACTGCTCCAGTGTGGGGTCCCCCACGGGGTCACAAGTCCTGCCAGCAAACCTGCCCTGGCATGGGCTCCCCTCTTCACGGGTCCACCGGTCCGGCCAGGAACTTGCTCCAGCGTGGGCTTCCCACAGGCCGCAGCCTCCTTCAGGTGCCTCCACCTGCTCCGGCGTGGGGTCCTCCACGGGCTGCAGGTGGAATCTCTACACCCCCTCATCCTTCCTCCATGGGCTGCAGGGGGACAGCCTGCTTCACCATGGCCTTCACCACGGGCTGCAGGGGGGTCTCTGCTCCGGCGCCTGGAGCTCCTCCTCCCCCTCCTTCTGCACTGACCTTGGTGTCTGCAGAGTTTCTTACATCTTCTCACTCCTCTCTCTGGCTGCAAAAGCTCTCTCTCTAAGTGTTTTTCTTCTTCTTAAATATGTTATCACAGAGGCGCTGATTGGCTTGGCCTTGGCCAGTGGTGGGCCCGTCTTAGAGCCGGCTGGCATTGGCTCTATCAGACACAGGGGGAGCTTCTAGCAGCTTCTCACAGAAGCCACCCCTGTAGCCCCCCCGCTACCAAAACCTTGCCACGCAAACCCAACACATTCCACCCCTCGCCTCTGTGAATCACATATTTAAGAATTATTAAAATATACATTCAACACAAAAACTACACACACACTAATCACATCAACAAGGAAAAAGAATTCCCCCCACCCGAATCAAGACAACACTATCACAACACTAAACAAGAGTAGACAACACACACAGAATCCACCTCTTGTCCCTTCACCACTACTTCACTCTCAAAATTTTTTTTTTAGGGGGAGGAGGAGCTCCAGGCACTGGAGCAGAGATCCCCCTGCAGCCCGTGGTGAAGGCCACGGTGAAGCAGGCTGTCCCCCTGCAGCCCATGGAGGAAGGATGAGGGGGTGTAGCGATTCCACCTGCAGCCCATGGAGGACCCCATGCCAGAGCAGGTGGAGGCACCTGAAGGAGGCTGCGGCCTGTGGGAAGCCCACGCTGGAGCAAGTTCCAGGCCGGACCGGTGGACCCGTGAAGAGGGGAGCCCATGCCAGGGCAGGTTTGCTGGCAGGACTTGTGACCCCGTGGGGGACCCCACGCTGGAGCAGGGGTGGAATGTGTTGGGTTTGCATGGCAAGGTTTTGGTAGCGGGGGGGCTACAGGGGTGGCTTCTGTGAGAAGCTGCTAGAAGCTCCCCCTGTGTCTGATAGAGCCAATGCCAGCCGGCTCTAAGACGGGCCCACCACTGGCCAAGGCCAAGCCAATCAGCGCCTCTGTGATAACATATTTAAGAAGAAGAAAAACACTTAGAGAGAGAGCTTTTGCAGCCGGAGAGAGGAGTGAGAAGATGTAAGAAACTCTGCAGACACCAAGGTCAGTGCAGAAGGAGGGGGAGGAGGAGCTCCAGGCGCCAGAGCAGAGATCCCCCTGCAGCCCGTGGTGAAGGCCACGGTGAAGCAGGCTGTCCCCCTGCAGCCCATGGAGGAAGGATGAGGGGGTCTAGAGATTCCACCTGCAGCCCGTGGAGGACCCCACGCCGGAGCAGGTGGAGGCACCTGAAGGAGGCTGCGGCCTGTGGGAAGCCCACGCTGGAGCAAGTTCCTGGCCGGACCGGTGGACCCGTGAAGAGGGGAGCCCATGCCAGGGCAGGTTTGCTGGCAGGACTTGTGACCCCGTGGGGGACCCCACACTGGAGCAGTTTGCTCCTGAAGGTCTGCACCCCGTGAGAGGGACTCCATGCTGGAGCAGGGGAACGATGAGAGGAGTCCTCCCCCTGAGGATGAAGAAGCGGCAGAAACACCGTGAGATGAACTGACCGTAACCCCCACTCCCCGTCCTCCTGTGCCGCTGAGGGGGGGGGAAGGTTGAAGCTGGGAGTGAAGTTGAGCCCGGGAAGATGGGAGGGGTGGGGGGAAGTGTTTTAAGAGTTGATTTTATTTTCTCATTCCTCTACTCTGTTTTGCCTAGTAATAAATTAGATGAATTCCCTCTCTAAGTTTGGTCTGTTTTGCTCGTGACAACAACTAGCGAGTGATCTCTCCCTGTCCTTATCTCGACCTACAAGCATTTCGTTATGCCTTTTCTCCCCCGTTTGGTGAATGAGGGGAGTGAGAGAGCGGCTCTGGTGGGCACCTGGCCTCCAGCCAGGGTCAACCCACCACAGGTGGATGGAGGCACTGATGTGACCTCTTTAGTCCCCCAGTAAATTCTTAGTCCTTCAGCCTTCTCCTTCCTTTAAAGAAACTGAAAGCGTCCTTCAGAGGTCCACTGTTCATCTATGTAAAATTATTTGTAAATCCTTTGCTGAATTTGGGCTTGCATCAGAAGTGGGCTGAAAGAAGCGATGAGCCAGAACTGTGAGACAGACCAGATAGAGTCTGTATAACATGTACCCCTTAAAAATAGTTACTGTCTTCTTCTATAAGCAGTAACAGAATATGAGTTGTAATCTTGATGTTCTTAGACTGTCAGTTTGGCTCTAACTAAATTACCGTTTAAGGCCAGTTTGTACATGGGGTAGGAGTGTTAAAAAATAATCGACGCTAGCTGCTTTCATCTATCATTTTCCAGTGAATGATTTTCTATTTAATTCCTGCTAATGTTTGTCAGCAATTTTCTCATGGATCTTTTTTTTTTTTTTTTCCCTTGCTTTGTTCTGTCACATTTGTCTGCTAAAGAAACTGTTTAATTTCATGGGCCACGCTGGAAGAACGCCTGTGACTGCCCAGGTGAGGACTTGTTCCGAGTCAGAAATGCTTTTATAGTCAGCTAAAAAGGAACAAAAAGCACACCCCCAGAACTGCGAATTCCAACACCTCTTCTGGCAGTGTATGCAAGGCAGTATCATTTTTGAAAGCATAATAGTATTTCTAAAATCCAATTAAAGATCTTACTTTCAAGATATCTTATTTTCTGTTCCAAATAATCTGCAGTCTACAGTATAACTTTGTCATCCAGAAGAAAGCCTGAAATTAAGAGAAACATTATATGATCTTAGCATCTATTATGCATCTTTCTATTTGTTGAAGGCTTGCTGTAGAATCTGCTTGTTTCCAAGGAATGAAAATTGCTTATTATCCTGGATAATGAAAGAGAATGTCGTCATCTATAATTGTTAGTTTAGGATACTTACTGTACCCTTCTATTATAAGTGGGTTTGCATAAAAAAGGGTTCAGTAAAGGAAGCAGCTTTAAAAAAAGTTCTTAAAAAAAGGAGAGATTTGTTTGCAAGTGAAGTTTATGCTTTTTTGACTGTAAAATGTATTGGAACAAGTTTCTTAATTGACAGATTGTAACTTGAATATGTATGCTATTTACTGAATGCAATTCGTGAATATTACAGTCTTTTTTTCAATGATCATAGAAGTGTGCTTCTATATATACCCAGGTATATAAATATACCCACCTGTCTATGTGTGTCTGCCTATGTGGGTGTATTGTATATGCGCTTAATGCTTTTTTTCACACAAGAGTTTTCCAATATCTGGGCATTTTTTCAAGTCTATTCCTTGTTTTATTTCCCCTGATTAATTTCTTGCAAGATAATCTTTACAGGGTAAGAAGGTTTGCATTAACACCCTCTGCCTGAATATGACAGTTCTGTAAACAGCAGCTGTATGGGGTCAGTCATAGGATCTAGAAATCAAAACTATATGGGCCTTAGTCACAGCTCATGAGACAAACACTGTGTGCTGGAAATTGACTGCCAGACAGCCTTTATTTGATAAGTTGCACTAGACTATATGTCACACTTTCTACAGCAGTAGTATTTGACACACACACAAAAGTGCCGATACAATAAAAAAAAGGAAGGAAAAAAAAAAAAAAAGAAAAATCTACTCCAAACTTTAGGAGGAGGTTGTTAAAATCATTCAACTAGAAGGACATTCTTAGAGTAACAAATATTTGTGCCTAAAGGGTTAGAAAAACAGTTGAGACCTAAACTCCCATGAACACAGAACCATAGAATAGTTTGGGTTGGAGGGGACCTCAGAGATCATCTAGTTCCAACCTCCCCTGCCATGGGCAGGGACACCCTCCACTAGACCAGGTTGCCCAAAGACCCATCCAACCTGGCCTTGAACACTTCCAGGGATGGGGCCACCACAACCTCTCTGGGCAACCTGTTCCAGTGCCTCACCACCCTCACAGTGAAGAATTTCTTCCTAACATCTAATCTAAATCTACCTTCCTTCAGCTTAAGGCCATTACCCCTTGTACCATCACTCCATGCCCTTGTAAACAGTCCTTCTCCAGCTTTCCTGTAGGCCCCTTCAGGTACTGGAAGGCTGCTATAAGGTCTCCCCGGAGCCTTCTCTTCTCCAGGCTGAACAACCCCAACTCTCTCACCCTGTCTTCATAGGAGAGGTGCTCCAGCCCTCTGATCATCTTTGTGGCCCTCCTCAGGACCCAATTCAACAGCTCCATGTCTTTCTTGTACTGGGGACCCCAGAGCTGGATGCAATACTCCAGGTGGAGTGCAGGTGGAGGGTGGAGTAGAGGGGGAGAATCACCTCCCTCGACCTGCTGGTCACACTTCTTTTAATGCAGCCCAGGATACAGTTGGCTTTCTGGGCTGTGAGCGCACATTTCCAGGTCATGTTGAGCTTCTAATCCACCAAGAACAACCCCAAGTCCTTCTCTAGGAGGCTGCTCTCAATCCATTCTCTGCCCAGCCTGTAGCTGTGCTTGGGATTGCGCCGACCCATGTGCAGGACCTTGCACTTGGCCTTGTTGAACTTTATGTGGTTCGCACGGGCCCACCTCTCCAGCCTGTCAAGGTCCCTCTGGATGGCATCCCTTCCCTCCAGTGTGTCAACTGCACCACACAGCTTGGTGTCATTGGCAAACTTGCTGAGGGTGCACTCAATCCCACTGTCCGTGTTGCTGACAAAGATGTTAAACAGTATCGGTCCCAGTACTGACCCCTGAGGAACACCACTCATCACTGGTGTGCACATCAGGTATTCTGAGCTGCTAGCTCTTTATGGAGTTGCAGAAGTGTGCTTTAAAGCTGTGACTGCAGTCAGCAGTAACAGTTTATGCCTGCATGGAAGAAAAAAACAGCACTGGAACAGTGAACCCAGAGAGCTACAAGATGAAGAAAATGAGAACTTTTCTAATAACGAAAATAACAGTAGAAACCAGTGTTAGAATTAGTATCAGCAATCAGTGTAAGAGTTCATATAAAACTCTCCTCCTGCTATCAGTCACGGATTTTTCACTCAACCCCAGATAGCCTTCATCCATCTCACTGACATGTCCTGCCAGGCTCAGGGTAACTCAGCCTCTGGTTTGGATAGCACTGCAGGGATGTCAGATTTGAGAAAGCAAGCTGCAAAATGCTTGCAGTTCATTTCTAAGCACATACACGTGCAACTCCCCCACAGTTAGCAGGTATAACGTGTCCCTCTGAGCACGCAGGCACAGTTGGGAGCCAGCTTTTGACTTCTGTCAGTGCCTAATTAAAATTATGCTAATTCTAACAATAAAATTACAACTTTGTAAAACTAAACAAAGAAATGTGTTTACCACAGTGCTAAGTATTTTATTTGTCTATCTTTTCCCTTCACCTTCTGAAAATTAAGGGAAAATGTCTACAGCAAAACTGTCCATGGCAGTTCTTCAAACATTTATGTGGGGCTTTCAATTTAAAAGGGTTGAAAAACCACCTGTGCTTTTCTGGGCTACCCACATCCCATTTTTTTCCAAATTCCAGTCTACTAAAGGTGAAGCTCCCAAAACCCTCAACCACTCTATGGCTCCTGCTGTACTCAAATATCTTTGCATGCGATGCTGAGCTTTCCAAACCATTTCAAACATTCTTCCCATACTTTGCGGAGATCCTAATTCACTGCTCTCATGGTGTGCAGAAATGGTGTTACTTTGTGAAGAGCTAGAAAGGAATTCCCCTGGTATGGGAGTTGACAAGAATCTCTCCTTATACTTCAGAACTTTTGGGTCTCCATCTAATTAGGTTGTACATTGCTAGGAAGTAAGCATCATGCTGTGCTTGCTTGCTTGCATCGTCAGACACATTCAGCATAGCTCAGGTGCTTTATAAAATACAAATATAAATATACTTTTTTTTTTTTTGAAGTGGTGGAGGATGGTGAGGGAATGAGAGGAATGTTTTGATCCCATAATTCACCAGTCTGAGAGAAAAGAAGAAAGATTCATATTCCAGCATTTAAATTGTCACAAGTTGAAAAGCTTAGACACCTTTTATTTATAGTGCCTCTATTGTTTTATTAGGGAAACAGACAGGAGGGATCTTCTTCATAGTGTGGCAGTAGCTATGAAATTGATCTTCAGGGGGAGGTAATCTTGACAGAATTTGCAACAATGGAATGTGTGTTCCCTTTCTGAAACCATTTGGTGTTATGAAAACTGGATGCTGTACCTGTGATGATAGAAAAGGCCATAATTTCAGGACAGTCCCAGCTCAGCAGTTGTGTCTTCCAGTATTTCAGCCTGCAGGCCGTGCTCAGAAATGGAGTCCACAAGTGAGTGGAAGGTGGCCTGTAAAACAACTGAAAATTCTGGAATAAAACCCTTAACTTCACACTTTTCCATATATTCGACCATTTTTGTGTCACTACCTGCTTACAGCTGCTGTCAGTTCTTTTGCTGGATATGTGCATACGAGAGGGCCCTTCCTCTTTTACATTTTTTCCCCAAAAGTATAATGTGGTGCTGGGGATTGAGGAAGGTCAGGAAATAGAACCCTTTGTAGCTTGCGTAAAAATTTGCACATGCTCACACAGACTGCAAGTGCAATGTGTCTGTATTTGAATCCGAACCTGAATTCTTGGATCCAAAAGCCATCACTGTGCCGGTCAGCTCCCCTCTATGGCCTCCAGCACCGTATGGTCAGCAGTTCTCACAGGTGACACACGTATGGCAGGAGTCCTTCACGAGCACTGCTGTGGCTCCGTGGCTGCAGGGAGCGCCTGGAAGTCCCCAGTTCCACTGAGAGCTGGAAAGCAGCTGATCTTCTGGCTTTATGCCTCACGGGGGCTGACTGAATTCCTCTTTCTGTTTGGATGCTGACATCTTGGAAATACCCACAGAGTTGGTCTTTAGGCTTCTGTGGTGGGTTGACCCTGGCTGGGGGCCAGGTGCCCACCAGAGCCACTCTCTCACTCCCCTCATTCACTAGACAGGGGAGAAAAAGTATAACAAAAAGCTTGTGGGTCGAGATAAGGACAGGGAGAGATCACTCACTAATTGTCGTCACGGACAAAACAGACTGAACTGAGAGAGGAAATTCATCTAACTTATTACCAAGCAAAACAGAGTAGAGGAGTGAGAAATAAAATCAAATCTTAAAACACCTCCCCCCACCCCTCCCATCTTCCCAGGCTCAACTTCACTGCCGGCTTCAACCTCCTCCCCCTCAGCGGCACAGGGGGATGGGGAACGGGGGTTACGGTCAGTTCGTCACACGGTGTTTCTGCCGCTTCTTCATCCTCAGGGGGAGGACTCCTCTCGTCGTTCCCCTGCTCCAACATGGAGTCCCTCTCACGGGAGACAGTCCTTCACGAACTTCTCCAACGTGAGTCTCTCCCACGGGCTACAGTCCTTCACAAACTGCTCCAGCGTGGTCTCTCCCACGGGGTGCAGACCTTCGGGAGCAAACTGCTCCAGTGTGGGGTCCCCCACGGGGTCACAAGTCCTGCCAGCAAACCTGCTCTGGCGTGGGCTCCTCTCTCCACGGGTCCACAGGTCTGGCCAGGAACTTGCTCCAGCACGGGCTTCCCATGGGGCCACAGCCGCCTCCGGGTGCCTTCACCTGCTCCGGCGTGGGGTCCTCCATGGGCTGCAGGTGGAATCTCTACACCCCCTCATCCTTCCTCCATGGGCTGCAGGGGGACAGCCTGCTTCACCGTGGCCTTCACCACGGGCTGCAGGGGGATCTCTGCTCCGGCGTCTGGAGCACCTCCTCCCCCTCCATCTGCACTGACCTTGGTGTCTGCAGAGTTTCTTACATCTTCTCACTCCTCTCTCTGGCTGCAAAAACTCTTCCTAACTTGTTTTTTTTTTCCTTCTTAAATATGTTATCACAGAGGCGCTGATTGGCTTGGCCTTGGTCAGCGGTGGGTCCATCTTGGAGCCGGCTGGCATTGGCTCTATCAGACACAGGGGACGCTTCTAGCAGCTTCTCACAGAAGCCACCCCTGTAGACACCCCCCCGCTATGAAAACCTTGCCACGCAAACCCAACATAGCTTCACAGAACTTGTGAATCCCATCTCACATCACTTCCACATCCAGAGGAATTTCACCAGGCTCTGGGATAGAGGAGGATTGTTTCTGACTAGGGATGCTCTGCTACAGTTTATGACATTTAGTTGCCTTCAACCAAGCACAGAAGGGAGGGGAAGTTGTTTGAGTCCTAATGCTGTGACCTGGAGGAATTATTTCAGAAGGAGAGGGTGGAAGTTTTGTTAAATTATCATTTATGAGACTGAGAAAGAAATGGTCCTAATAGCATCAAATGCCCCAACCTAATTGATCTGAGCTGTTGGGGGCCAGGTCAGTAGGTCATCACTGACTGCAAAAGAGGATCATTTCTACCTTAATAAGGCAAATATGGTTTATTTCCGTCTAACAGATGGCAGTGGATATGAGTCATACATCTGGCTGGGATGTATTTTTCTGAACAAAGTAATTTGGCCAGCAGTTTCCAGTAGCTCCATGCTCTTCCCTGTGGTTCCAAAATTTTCATGTACTTTATGGACTCTGACCATATACTGTTATATCACATTTGGGAGAAAGGAAAGGCAGCATATAGTGCTAAAAACCATTTTTCCTACATTTGGGAGGACCACATTGTTTCAAATCACAAAAGCACAAATGTGACACCTGCTTGAAGTCCTTATGATGCCTTTTTGCTCTTCATCTTTTTTCTGCAATACTCCAAACTGCAAAGGGAAAGGAAGCAGAGGACGCTCAGACAATTTGTATATTTATGGCGCTAATATGACTTTTAACAAGTTATTCTGAGAGTTCTGGAACTTTTGCTAATGGGTTTGTATCTTCCAGTCATTCATGAACTCTGATTGGGATCTTTGCTGTAGTGATCCTCCAGTGTGGATTTCTTGGTGTCTGATAAAGTGAGTTCTCATGATGCAAACGATCCCTCAGTTTCTCTCTGTTGCCTGTTTATGTGAAATCTGCAGACAATTATCTTTGAGGTTTCTACCTTTCTTCGCAGTTAAGGTGAGCCATGGGTTTCAAATGTGGGTATACACGCTTGTACACAGTGGAACCACTCAAGCCTTGCTTGCAGAAGGAATCAGGCTAGAATGATACAATGATTCTAGGGCTGCAAGGAATTTCAGTTCAGAGATATTGCAAGCTGACAGATTCAGAAGCAGAGTCTGTCTCTGATTTGATTTTAGAAGCTGATCTTTCTTTTGATTTTAAGAGCTGCTTTCTGAAGGAAGTAATAGATTTTTTAAGAGAAAAAATAAATTGCTGAAAGTATTAAGTATTTTTTTTTATTATTTTTAGTAAAATATCAGCATCTGGACATCACCAAACAGATGACTTTCCTGAGAATGAAGGATTAGTCTGGGATACGGCATTAGCTATTTCTTCCCTAAGCAAGTTTGAGCACTATCAAGGATAGTGAAACACCTGCTGTTTTTCAGCCTCTGTCATAAGGGGACTGAGATTTACTTGAGCTTAGTTAAGTTAAATTGAAACTAAAGTAAAAAGAACAAAACAGTAACCTCTGCTATAACTGAGATTATTTCGATACAGCTCTAAATGAGGAGAGAAGATGAATCAAGATTCTATGTACATCCTTGAGAAGGTCATTTCAAGATACTTGTATCCAGATTTCTAAGGAAATGCAGGTTACATGGCCACAGTGTGTACTAGTGTTGTCTTCAGTAACTTTCAAATCTGCTGGCTACTTCAACCACATTTGATGGTAAAGTAAAAATCTGAAAGATAATGGAGGAAATAACAGCAATTATTCAATTTCTCACAGGTAAGTATATGCTTGTGGGTAAAGCGTTCCTTCCACCTCCCTTTCCAGTGTTAGACTGGCATGGTTGATGAGTGAAGAGCTTTTAAATAGCACCTCTCCTCCCATTTTCCCATGTTCCTGGAGCTGTGGACTGTGCCAGACCACTTCTCTCAGACAGTGAGTGTAAGCACTTGAGTATATAGCAATTTCACATCAGTTGGAATAATGTTGCAGATGTAAGAAAAACAAGGGAAAAAATATGGAAAAAAGGTTTATTTTAATGTGCTTTTAATGCCTTTTGCCTTTAAAAGATGACCAGCAGATTTATCAGTGGGAGACAGATTACTCGTGGAGAAAATGCTACGGAAGAAGGGAAATGGATTGTTGCTCACATGGATTCACCCGTTTTCTGGACAGACTTCAACACACTATGAAACCTGGTCTGGAGGCAGTTCTGTTACACTTGATCCTATATGAAGGCAAAGCACAAGCTCAGTTGTTTAAAGGCATGTAACCCATGTGTCACAGATCTTGCTAAGCTCCCTGGCTAGACGTTGACCAGACACTAGAACATGTGTGCATTAAGCCTTGAAGTCTGAATAAAATCTGTGCAGTCCTAGGATTAACTTCAGTCCTTGAGATTTGTCCTTGCTTCAGATTACCTTTTCCCAAATTTTAGCTAGCATGAGCATGCTGAGCTGCAACTCATTTCTCAGGTGCATGTGGTGCTGTAAACAAATTATCTTTATTCTCTGCTAAATAGAGCAAGAAAATCTTCAAACCTACCTAAAATAACAGCTCCTCTTTATATTCCCAGTGTGAGTTTCTTTTCATTCTGTGACAACCTAAGCTGCTTCTGCAGCTCATGAGTTAACTCCTGTGTGGCTTGTCCCCAGGTAAGTCAAATATTCTCTTTTCAAATACACCCCTCTCTTCTTTATTCATTTCCTTCACTATCTCTCTCTGCTTTTTTGCTTGCTTTTTTTTTTTTAATTTTTTTAATCCCTGTCTTCCATATCTTTGTTTTGCCTGTGGTAACTCTTCCTGGCTCCAAACTCCCTCTCTACAGAGAGGTGAGCCTCTTAAACTTCAGTTTCTCACTGTCCCAAGTGTTTTCATCTCAGCAGATAACCATTAAAATTTAATTACTCACTGCTGCCTGGGTTCTGGAAAGGCTGTAATGCAGATGCAGACCATGGTCAGCAGTACATGTGCATGGGGATATCCCAAAATACACCTGACTTCTTAGTAACAGCTTCATAATATGCGCCAGAGCTAATAGATTGTGCACAGACTTTCCTCTGCTTAAAATGTAAAACACCACTTCCTTAATGTCCTACGATGCAGCTATACAAACACACAGATTTTCTTCTTCCTCTAGCTCATTTGCTCAGCACTCAAGCACCAATTTAGAATGACTGATCTGGTTTTAATCCAGATGGCTTGATGTAGTGGTTTCTCTCCCTCTCACTAACTCACTCCCTCCTTTTCTTCCCCTGCAATTTGTCTGCATTGTTTGGTTCTGTTTTACAGCCTTTGGGTAGGACAGGTATTTTGCTATCTCCTCTACTGGATACCTGACATTTGTGCTGCCATTGTCTGCCGAGTCTTTCAAGTCACTCCCAGAGACATGGTGTTTAAAGGCAGCTCCGCTGGGAATAGCATTAGAGCGGCACTGATTGTCTCATGATGTGGCATCACTCCTACAGGTAGCAGGTATTTTCCTGGCAGCTTGTCTTAAGCTTAGAGTGGAATAGCATAACTGATAAAGGGTAAAGATGTCTGCAATACATTAACAGAGTTCTGTGAAGAAACCTACGCAGCATTTACCTTGCTCCAGCTCTGCCCGGTATTGTAATCATGATATTGGTAATCTACTGGGCACTTCTGAGAATTAAGAAAAAAAGATACAGCAAAACTGCTCATACTCTCAAGGTGTATGTGTGAAGATAATGAATATTATTATCCTCTCTTTAAAGACTGAGAGGCTGTGCATAAATGATTTACCTGGGGCCCCAAAGGAGCCTGGTTTTGACTAGGGAGCTGAACTTTAATTGTACCTGACTTTAATCCTATGTTCTGACTGTACCTCCCTCATTACCTACCTGTCCATTTTCATTAGGACTCATATCCATCAGACTCATTAATAAATCTGAGAGAGTGTTTTGTCATGGCCACTAAACAAGATACTTAATTGAGACCTAGACTTGAAATGTTTACTCGCCTCAAACACCCATTGCCTAAAATTGCTGTCATTTACACTGAATGCCAGCTACGTTATGACATTAACCATGACACAGTTAATGTCAGTCATTAACCTCAGGTTATGGTCACAGAATCACAAGTGACTGAAATACTGTTTTTTAAGATTCTACTGCCTACAGCTGGAAATTATTGTCCCCAGAGGGGACAGTCCTGTGACAGCTTCACTCAGTCTAAGTCAGCGTGTCCATAGTTCTGCCTCTATTGGCAACTCCTGAAAGATATTTCCATTCCATTTCTTTTGCTGGCACCAGCACCTGTACATCCTTCAGGATGAAACAGTTCTGAGAGATAAAATCACCCCAAACATTTTTTTTTTTTTTTAAGGGCTGGTTTGATTCTGTGAACTGGCTTTGTCTCCAGTCAGTCAAGAAATGGTGCCAGAACATCAGAGGGAGAGGGCACAGGATCATTGTCTACTCTGGTTTATACTGCTTTAAGCAACCTCAGCAGAGAGGATGGTGATTGCCCACAGGGGCTAGGAAGGTCCCAAGGCTTTACCATGCAAAATAAAATGGACTAACTTGAGCATCACTGTAAAGTAGCTAGGAATAGACAGATGATCAATGTCCCAAATGAAGAGCATTAACTTCATATAACTAGCTAACCTGATGATTTGAGATTGTCCTACCCTGCCTGTAGACTTGTGTTGGACTTGGGGACGGTTGCTGGAAAAGTTATAGCCCCAGTTACCAGCTCCTGTTGGTTATTGCCTGGGTTGGTTAAGTGGTGTGTTTGCTCGGTGTTTGAAGTTCAAAACAGAAATATGTGACAGATTAAATTACTGCCCTTAGTTTTGGTTATCTCAGCAGTAGACCTACCACTTACTTTGCTTCCTCTGTAACATAGGCAATCTTTTTCAGGGAAGGCAGGGAAAAGAGGCTGGGGAAATAACTTTCTCAGCTTACTTTGGAAGGAATCATGTACCAGAGTCCTTGCCAATGGTTTAACACAGCTGCCACCTGCAGCAACTGCTGGTGAAGAAAACCTCACTTAAGCGGGATGTATCCATGAAGGATTATTTTAGCAGCACTAAAATCTTGAAAACACAGAAAGAAAAATGAATGAATTTTTATTTGCTGCAGAATATCATTTCAAGTTTGACTGGAATAGTTTATGAGTTTGGACCAAGCTTAGTTAAAGAGTTTTGGCAGACAAAAAAAGAGAAAATAGTGTTTACTTTTAATTTAAAAGAGTTTGCCCTCTTTCTTCAGAAGCATTATTTAATCCATCCCTCTTTCCTTATGTGTTATTGCCCTAACCTTCTACCTAGGGATATTACAGGGTTAGTTTAGGAGCTCTTGTTGCAGCTGTTCTATTTTGAATAGCCAATTAAATATTAATTTGAACAGAAGTTCCTTAACCATTAGGCAATAAACTCAGTCTCTCTTCCTCTGGATCATTTTTGTGACAAAAGACTGAGCTGGATTAGGGACCAAAGAACTTTCCTACCTGCATAGGAGCTTTCACTGAGCCTCAAATGTAGCTTCTCACCACAGCTAAGGGGATCTAAGAAGTGACCAGCTGACCTTTAGAGCTCCTTCTGCTCATCTTGTCCCTTACACCAAAATCAAGATACATCTGCTCCCAAACTGAGACTGTTCATGAAGTTGAACAACTAATTCTATGAAACCAAACCCTAACTAAACCCAAACCAACCCTATAAAAAACAGTGATTTCTTGGAGTTGTCTTAGTTCCTGGAAGAGGGGCCATATAAAGTTAGATAAGTACCACAGCTTGTGTAGAGAGAGAACTGCATGGACAAAAACTTAGATCTGTTGAAATTGTTGTGAAATTGGATGTCAGGGAGCAGCGGGGCCAGCAGTGCCGCAGGGTGCAGAGATCTGGAAGCAAGGGTGGCAGCATGGCTGGCAGGGCAGTGCCCTCACCCACATGGGATGCAGCCCCATGGTATCCCAGCAAGCAGAGCAGAGCAGGTCTGGTGATGGTATCCAGGGTCAGTCAGCCCAGATCACCATGCGGGTCCATAGGGATGGGGCAGGTGCAAGGACAAGCTTGGAAATCAAGTCAAGGTCAGGATCAGTGAGGTGCATGGCCAGCACAGACACATCAACAGGTAGTTCAGGCAAGAACCTGTGTGTAAATGCAGCTCTGGAGCGAAAGGGGAGGGGTGGGACCAGTGAGGCTTCTCCCAGCCCTTCTTGCACAGTCCTCTCACAGCATCCTGGTCCCAGGTCCCAGGGTGGCTGTGCCATGCCCCACTGGGTGGCTAAGGGGACTCGTAGAGCCTAATGACACCCTTGGGACCAAGCACTGGATGCCAAAAATGGAGCCATAAACTCATGGTGTATCTACAGGCTTATGCTATTCAACTTAGCTCCCGCCTTCCCATAGAATCATAGAATCACAGAATGGTTTGGGTTGGAAGGGACCTCAGAGATCATCTAGTTCCGACCCCCCTGCCATGGGCAGGGACACCCTCCACTAGACCACGTTGCCCAAAGCCCCATCCAACCTGGCCTTGAGCACTTCCAGGGGTGGGGCATCCACAACTTCTCTCAACAATGTTCCCCTGCCTATTCCTCTTCATTCCCACCTCTCTGTTCACCTTCTGCTGCCCTCAGCCATGCTACTGCAGGCTAGGATTCCAGACTCTCAACCAAGTCCCTGAAGTCTTTCAGGTTAAAAAAACCCAACCAAAACGACAATAAATAATCTCAAACCTTTTAAAGCTCCTCAAGCAGCTAAACCTGTAGCAGAAATAACTGGTGAGAAGACTGTTGGGAACATGAGAGCTTCTGAAGTTGCCTTCACTGCCAAAGAAAACAGACAGTCAAGACAAAACCTCGGGCACAAGAAAAGTCCATGGTAGATTTTAACCTCTTAATATGGATAGTTCTCTGCCTGTTGCACTCGCTACATGTGTGTTTAATTTGACAATGTTCATGTTCTCCACCAACAGTATTACCAAAGAGTCTTCATCTGCGTAGAAGAAAACTACGTTAAAAACAGGAAAAAGCAAAACAAAATAAAGCATAGGTGGGCATTTGCAAGAGATCACTTCTTTCCTCTGCCTCCGATGGTGTTTTCAAGCTCATGAAATGTATTGCAGTACTTCAGGTCACTTTGCTTAAGTCACCTTCCATAATGTTGCACAGTTAATGCAGAAGACTAATAATAACGTAGACTGATGATTCACAGAGGGATGTACCTTAGAGGGTACATGGAAACAAAGGTGCTTTCCTAGGATTGTGCTGAGGAAAAGATTAATTTGACATATAAATCTATTACATAACTTAAATGTGCTGCATTATCACCACTAACAGTAAAAACAGCAACAACAACTTTTACTGCCTGAAGTTTTCTCTGGCACTGCACAGTAATTATCTGACCTGTCTCTAAGGTCACTGTATACTGTGGTTGTGTTTCAAGTTGTTTGAGACTACTGTAATTATTAAATGTATTATGGCTGCATAGTCTGTTTTAGTAGGAACTCCCAAAAAAATAAAACCCAAGTGCATTTATGGCCTCAATATATATAAAACTAACAAAAATCCTTGGACTTATGCTATTTTAATCCCAAATATCTGCCAGAGGATAGAAAGAAAGCTCTAGTTTTAACTGTGTCTTGTAGTCCTGAAAAGTTTTCTTCTTCCTCTTATCAAGGCTGCAGAATGCACACAGCAGTAGATATGCTTGACGTTATCTACAGGAGGATAAAAGCCCACACAGCAGCTACTCTGTGCTGGACAATTTTGAAGCTGTTGGGAACTGTTTCTGTCCTTTGAAAGTATTACCACATGCACATCAGGGGCTGTGGTACTTTCTGGCCTAATTTAATCACTGTAATGTGGAAGATAATCTTTCAGACTATCACACAGAGTGGGATTTGGGTCTGGCACCCTTCAGCTTTGAATTTCAGTGTTCCAAGATGCCATCACTTACAAAAACAGAACCCAAATATGAAGAAAGAAACAGAACTGATTATCATGAATTAGAAAACTAAAAATGTGCAGAAAAGAAAAAAAAAAGAAAAAGCAAAAATAATATTGACTAATATTAAGCTGAAAGTTCAAGATTTTGCCAGTGGAACAGATATTTTTTTCTTTTCTAAGGCCCATATAACAGGGAAAGTATTGTTAAATAGTTTCATGAGGTACCATTAAGGTATCTAATGATTTGCCATTATTTCCTCATCTTCCCCAATAAACAGAAATCTGCAGTTACAGAGAGTAAGACATTCATTGAAGAAAAAATGAAGCTATATTAGCTAACAAGTGCTGAATAATATATGTTGATACCCAGTGTAGAAATATATGTTGTATTTTAATGCACATAAAGCTTTTAACTTGTGGAGTGGCATTTAAAAAAAAAACATATTAATAAACAAGGTTCCTGTCATGGAATGAGTATAATCAGAGTCTTTAACATTTTTTATGTAGCCAGCTGAACTGTGGCTAACATTCAGATGCCTGTGTGATGGATGACTTAAAAATGATGTCGACGTTTCTTCTAGGCAATAAGCTTCACTCAGGGTCTTTTTAAGTTTCTTTGTTCAGGAAAACACAGAGGTTGTTGTTGACTCACTGCCACAGTAGCTAATTAGCTAACATCCATTCAAAATGCTGAAGCTGTCAATACAATGCTTAATTTGGATAAAAACAACTTAAAGAAGGTTTATATTCTCCAAAGCTTTCCCGCGATGTCAGTTAGTCTAATAAAAGCTACAAAACTTCTCTTCTTCATACCATTTGACACTGCAGGAAAACTACTACGGTGTAAGGACAGTTAACGATAGGAACTCACCAAATGATTAGGATTTATACATATTATTAACATTGGCACACAGAAGACATTTAATATATGCAGATGTGAAGCTGAAAACTTAAAGCAGCTTTTAGCATTTCAAACATTTGGAACAATGGTATCTGAATTTAGTGTTAACTTCTATTTATGCTGCCACTCACACGTTTCAGGGTGGGACAACTCCCACACGTTGTGGAAAAAGGTGACTGTGGGTGTTAAAAACAGAGACATGCCTTCTAATTAGAGGTATTCAGGTATATGTCTTGCTGTGAATAGGCTAACTCTTCTCGGGGAAAAAATAGAGCCATTATACGTATATTGGGGGTGATATAGAATAATAAATGTTTAAGAACAAGGCTGTGGATTACTCCACTGAAAACCGCATTTAATCAAGATGTTACAACAGCTGAATTTGTCACAAAGAGACCACGTCTCCTCCAACATTATCTTTTCATGTACCACTTCTTATCAGGCTAATTTCTGACGATTTTGTCAGGAAATTCATTTTCCTTTAGGCAACATTTCCCAGCAGTGGTCAGCACCTATCAAATCAGAGCTGGAAAATGTAGACAGTTTACATAAAATTAGAGCTGTAGTGTAATATTTTGTATGTATTATACCAAGGTTAAGATTGTAACAGACACTATATTAAAATGTATAATTATTTTATTGCTAAATCTCCATTCTAAGCAGAAAAAGGGAAGACACAATTAATATAATTTATTCTAAATATTCAGTATTTTTTCCACTTGATGAACTGTGCCCATAAAATTAATGGAGATTCATCTCATTCCTAAAATCCTCCTGGTAAGTCTGGAATTATATATACTGTCACAAACATTAAGCCAAATTAAGAAACTAAAGATGTTTTCAGTCAGAAAAGAGATTTTAATCAGAACTGTGTAAAAGCTTAATCAATAAAGTGATATATAGAATATTTAAAATATTATAAAATGATATGATATTATTCTTATTACACCTTGATGGAATATTATTCCCACTGTGTATTGTAATTGCTATGTTACAAAATAATGTGAAAACAATTAAGAACTTACATAGATTAAAATTAAAATGTTCAAACCCCAAATTAATATTTCCCCAAAAGAGTTTAGATTTGTTTTGACAACGAGGCATTCTGAGGTTTTTTTAATCAGTAGATTCTTTTTGGTGCATTTGCAATGGGAAATTCCTTACCCAGGATATGTCTACTGATGCAACACATATGTTTGGGAAAGACAGCAAAGGAGAAATTCAATTCACTGTTCACCCTGTCCCCAGAATTTCAGCTGGTGATCAGCAGAGCTACCTGGAAGAGATTTAACCTATGACACCACTGCTATTTCAGACCTCAGCCTTCCCCACAAAAGTTGAACAAGTAAATTTATGTCAATTTTACTGTCAAAAAGAAGACTTGGATTTTTTAACATATGCTAAGAGTAGCATATTATTAAATATACATATAGCTATTAATAGCTGAGTTCTCAAAATAGCTCGGATATCTTGAATACAGCTCATGGAATTATAGCTGGCACAATTTTTTCCCCTATGCAGTATAATGTTCCAACTGAGCTAGGCTCGCTCGTGTACACACTCTGTGTGCGTATATATGGATATATTTCCAAATTATAACAATGTATTTGCATTCCAGTAGTATTACTTGAACTATAAAGTATTGTTCAATGTGAAGAAGCCCATATCAAAATATATAGCTAATTGTAGGATGCATGTCTCCCTCCTTTTCCTTCTGAACTTCACATTTACAGTGGGAAAAAAGCGCACACGAGCACTTACTGCAGATGTGCTGTAAATCAAGACTGTGATTTACTGTATCTGTAGGGAAGGAACCGTTTCTAGTTTTACGTTTGAATAAATGAAGGGGTCCTGGTGCAACCCATGAATGCTACTTTTATATTAATAAATGCCCTTTTGTTCTAGCTCTGCCTCATGAGAATTTTAGAATTGGATCAGAGTTCAGACCCAAACCCTGTCACCTCACAATACCAAACACTGAACAGATATTTACAGCCCACACAGACTACCTATCACTGGTGTCTGGTGTGGATGGCACATAGCACTAAGTAAGTCATTTATATCGACACTTGCTGGTTACCCAGAAATTTGGTTGCTGTGTGTTGATACTGAAATTCACACATTTCCAACTGTCTACTTTAAGTAAATCTTTTTCTCTGACTTTCCTTGGTGGATTCCCATCTTCTGCACAGGGAGCTATTGCTGCCTTTGATAGAGAAGACATATCAGAGACATGGCCAGGAGAAGAAGAAACATGAATAAAAGGAAGATTTTTGTGTTGATTTCAGCTCTTTGGGTCAGTGGTAGATGACTCAAGAAAAGGCTGCTTCAAACTATCACAGCAGCTGAGGGAGTTGTAAATATTTTCACACCAATCCCTCTTTCAGCTGCAAAGAAAGAGCTGGTTGGGCTTTAAAAAGAATTAAAATTGAAGTATGCTTAAGGAAGTTCAGCAAATCTTAGTTGAAGGAAAACTGCAAAAGTAGGACAAAGCTGTAGAGGTATTATAAAAAAGTGACACTGTTATGGTTGCACACTGACTTCTTTTTGATGAAGTAAAAATTTGGTTGATTCTGATGCCTGTAAAATAGTCAAATTTTCAGACTCGATGTAAAAACAAATGGAAATATTCCTATATGCAATAGAAGCAACTACACCAGTTCTGCTCTGAAGCTAAATACATACAGACATTTTCACAGAATGCACATGCTGGCTGCTGTTAGCAGTCGTGGTGACTCACGTACTGGCCCCCGTGGGAAGGCCATTGCATAGTTTTGTTAGGGGAGAAAACACAGGCCATATCTATGTTTGTGACAATTCCCAGCTGACTTCTCTGCTAGTGACAGAAATAATTAGCATAAATAGATTTTTAGCTCTTTAATGCCTCCGACAGTATACTGAAATGCGAATACATTTCCAGAAAATCATACGATTTGTTGTAACATTTTTATGTTTTATATGTGATTTATTACTACTTATTATTTATTATGCCTTCTTCTATTGTGAATATATTTGCACTGAAATACTCTTTAGGGAAGGGTTGCCTCAAAGTGGAAAATGAAGTAACTGTGAAGTGACTGTTCCCAGCACAGAATATACCTGTTATGTAGTCAGAGTACATCTACTGCATTTCAATGTATAACTCTGTGCTTTGGCTTACTTCCTAACCAGTTTCTAACTACGGAATTGACATGGTCAATGGCAGGGCTGTCTGCCAGCTGTGATGTACAATAAGGTAAAGGTCTGCTCAGATTAAAAGTTTTCACCTGAAATCTTTGTGTGTGCAACAAATGTACTTGTCAAATCAGACTTCCCTGCGTGAGCAGAGTAAATAGGTATAGTTAAATGGTTGCAAGTGACTGGTGGAGAGATGGTCAAGCAAGTGCAGAATGACGGACTATTTCTCAGAAGGTGACCCCATATATATATATATAGTCCATATAAGTGTGTATGAACACCCTTCATCACAGGAAGGACAATAAGTATGGCTTACTAAACCTTCAGCTGTATGACAGACCTGGTTTATCGTCTCCATCACAGAAGGCTTTGTGATACCTTCAGTTGCACAGCCACCTTTTCTGGTGCTGGAAAAGTACAGAGTGTTTCTGTCTACGTGCTCTTTGATTGGTGATAATGAAAGTGTATGTTGTGCTATCTATTCATAACAAGCACTTAAAGGTGAAATCATTTATGTATTGGCACCGTTTTGCAACCAGAAGTTCAAGATAGGTAGTTCTGTTTAAATGAAGGGAAAAGAAATTCTTCCTAGAAAAATTAAGAGTTCAGCAGTGGAAAGGCCAAGATAACAGAGAAATTTGCTCTTTAACTGTCCTTGTCCATTACGCTACAGACATTAGAAGGTACGGATTTATTTCTTTGACAAATCCGACAGTTAAAAAGGACAATGTCGAGGCATTTGATATATACGGACAGGGTCACTAGTGTTCTCTGGTTGCTTTCTGCTACTCTAGCAATGCAAAACACCCATAAACCCAGCCAGATTTATGGCTGCTTTGTTTGCTAGAGCAATGAAAAAGCGGCCAGGGTGTCCCAGGGAAAATGGCCCATATGCTGCAGCCTAGATTCTCAACAATAGGAACCTAAATCCACATTTAGGTGATTAAATAAGTGGCCTGCTTTTCTGAAGTGCTGAGCCTACTTATGTCCCACCGAGCCATTAAAGAAATTTGAGTTTCTTCTTTTCTGGTGTGCGAGACTTATCTGCAGCGGCTGTGGTGTCAGGCTGCATCTGAGGAGTGAGCCACACAGGGTGACTGTTTTGGGGCTTGTAGATGGCATCTGGTATGTGATGTGAAGAGTGAGGGATGCCCTGTAGAGTTTGGCAAAGAGCTGGATGAGGCGTAGCTCTACACCCAGGGGTGTGTGGAGAAGAGCCGACTAGGTGACATGCACTCGACACTCGAGACGTGATAGTCCCGATTTAATGCTCAGCAGCCTGGAAAATCAGAATGTGCCTGTGTGAGCCTAAAAATGGATTTACAAGAGTAATTAATCCTAATGGAAAATACACATGTTGTCAACAGCAAATTGTCACTCTTTGAAAGTTGGACAAGAAAATGCAACACTACATCAACATGTCTTTGCTTCTACTGTGCGTGTTTTCCAGCTATGCTCCTCACTGTGTTGATTACTGTGAGGCTGACAAGGATTTCTCTTGATTCTAGAGAAAGCATGAAAGCAACACCTTACTTAACAAAGTAAGAAATGGACATTACAAACGCAGAGGAAAACAAAGATAGATTGGATTTTGGACATCTTCCAAACTGGAAAGCCAACCTGTAGGCAGGGGATGTGGAAGGGATAAAGGCAAAGTAAAACCAAAACAGAAGCAAAAACCATGGCAGTGGTGCTTCTTTAAAAAGTGATTAACTGTTTTTGAACCTTTTACCTTGGGAGTGCAATGCACTGTGGTATTAGCTTTTGGGGCCAAAACAGAAAGTTGGAGGCAGAGGTGGTTCTGAAACAGTTTTCTTACAGCCAAATCAGAAAGGTTTGTTGCAATATGAACTTGCACTATTGAACTTTTCCTCCTACGCATTAAAAGACTACATTTGTAACTTGTTCAGATCGGTACAGAACAACAGACTTCAGCTGAGTGCAGTTTATTTATGTCAGCTGAAGATATGATTTTCTCTGCTAATTTTTCCAGTTTGTATCAGTGACAATGGACTGATGATCCAAGCGTTCTAGAATTTAAGAAATGCAGCCTACATAGGGAGTTTAATTTTTCAGGTCTCTGCAAAATTAAATTTTGCTATAAGCAGAAGACAGAGGATGTTAATTTAAATACCTTGATTTTCTATGGATCTCTGAGAGAAGACAGAATTTTTTTGTTTCTTTCCATTTAAAACTCCTTTCTAATTTTCAACATCATAAAATCATTTTTAACTGAAAAAGGAATGTGACCTCTTGATTTGCCAAAATGCACAGTTAAGTAAGGAGGAAAACATAAGCACGAAAAACCTATGGCTGTAAATTCTAGATTTCAAGTATTTCCTTTAGCTATGATTGTTCAAATAAATCTAATGGTAATGTTTAATCTCACTACTATAATCTGACAGACTGTAACTTAAAAACACTGTAGTCTGCCACTGAAGCAAAATCTAGCATGCTCGTTCTAATTCAGGAGGTTACAATAAGGGCCACGGTGATTGTTGAAACAAATGCATTACAAAATTGAAATGATTCTCCACTGAAAATATCCTGGAGCAATTTTATGCTTAGCTGAGAAATTGCAAAAAGGAATGAGCAGAAACTTCAACTTGTAAGTGGAGAAGAGCACAGTGAATCTTAAATTGAACAGATCTTAAAAAAACCACCAACAACCAAAAAAATCCCTAAACTGACGTCCCCACCCCAAACAAAGCCCTCACCCAGTCTTTTCTTTCACATGCCTTGAAACGTAGTCTTCATCCGCAGCTAAGTCTCAAATGCTTCCCTTTAATATATATGGTGTGGGAAGCACGGATCTAAAATATTTTATCAGCTTCAGTTAGAGCCAAGAATCCCCTTAGTACCTTTGCTTCGACGATGGAGCGATATCAGAGTGGAGGGCAGGGGAGGCAAATGTGCTGCTGTTCCACATGCACTCAGTCCCCTTACAGAGCATCCTCCGGGGGATTTTTCCATACGGTTCCTAACCTTAAGCCAGCCTTTCCAAAGGCTTTCATCTGTAGCGGAATGGGGTATCATAAAATGTGTGTTCACCCTCAGGAGACACGGCAAAGTTTACTAGGCATTATTGACCTGCAGTGTAATAATGTCCCTGAAGACTAACCTTTAAAGCTTTCAGTTCTGAGTAAGTAAGACTAGCTGGATCTTTTCTACGTCTCTGGGAATATTATAACTTTTCGTAAAGCTATGTATAAAGAATACTGAAAAAGGGCAAGCGGAAATTGCCACCTTCTCTGAGACAGGCCTGCAAGGCATGCATGTACCTGGCTTACACAAATCTCTCCTCTTTCTTAAGCTGGCTGGTCAGACTGGTATTGCCAACATCAATACGATTTTGACAATGGTAGGAGGAACAATCTGGCTGTGTAATATTTTCATCCTTTCATTTCAATAGACAGAATGAGGATTAACATACAGCTTTACTGGATGCATAGTTGGAGTACATTGACTAGCTACTTTGAATTTGATGGAGCTAAAAAGCTTTAAATTAGTTGAGAATCTGGCCTCTAGTTTAGATTACAGGAACAATTTCCTGCATTACGAAAGGCTTTTTTAAAATAAGAATGGCCATTATTTTTCAAAATTATGGAAATATGAAATTTTCATAAGGTGCATCATATTACAAGACCTCTCTTGTTTTCTACAGAGGTATATTTTTCAGGCTAGAGATGCCTAATAAGTGGTCTAATGGCCTTCATCTCAGTTTAAAAGACAGACAAGCAGGGTTTTAATTTTAAAATAAGACAAGGCTTGTAGCAGAATTTTTCAAGAACATATAAGTCGTTTAGAATCACAGCTAATGGAAATTTTCCATTTTGAATAGCCTGGTCTTGTGGTTTCACAGAAATGGATCAGGGTATATATGATAGAGGAGGACTATTGGGAAGGACAAATTTCTTCTAGTACTTTCTTCCTACAAAGTCAGTGGAGTTTATTTATTTATAAAGCAGAAACTGGATGCCCCTTCATACTCTTGTGTCTTTCAGTGATATTGATGTTTACAACAACATGTGCTGGAGTTACTTCTCACAGCAACCATCAACTGCTTTACCAGTTAGTGCACCAACTCAGAATGTTAATAAATAAAATCCGAATCCTTTAAGTATTTTATACCTAGAATATTTTACAGAATATGCTTTAGGTGTCCTTGACATAGCTGGAAATTATATCTACAGCAGCTTTAGAAAGACCTGTCTACTTTTTGTTTTTCCATGTCAACATTTCAAAAAATCTGGGGAAAAATGATCCCTAGAAAACCAGAATCAAATTCAAACAAGAGAATAATGTTAAAGTCCTGTAGTACCTGTCAATCTCTTTTCCAAATTTGATCAGAAATACTTGACCTTGAAAAGAATTCAAAGTTAACTCTAACTAACAGAACAAGAAGAGAAGGGTATTGCAGAGAGAACACTTGAGTACAGTTCTATCTCATTAAAGCTTCACCTTATGCTTTAGCACATTTTAACTACCAGAAATGCCAGGAAATAAATTTGTGTCTTGAACTATGTAATATATGTGAAAGAACTTGGTAATTTCCATCAGGTTCCTGATAGACATATGTCGGTATCATGAAACTGCTACCTATTAGAAAATCCAAGGAATGAAAAATGAATGGGCACAGATTCCCTTAGAATTTTGCCTCAGAAGACTGGCTGTAGTAAAGAGCTGGTGGAGAGCAGCACTGATGGCTCAGTGGCACATGGTATTTGAAAATTGTAGTTTAGGAATCACAGTTTCACACTCAGCTATTACTTTAGCAAACTTCATTTTTCTTCTTTTACATTTCTTTATAAATATTTAGTGTGGGCTTTTTTTTAGTCCATGTATCGTTTAAATAAATAGTGTAAAGGGATTTTTTTTATAGTTGTTAAACTGTTTAAATTTGTATTGCTAACATATTTCTTCTTCCAATGGTCTGATTCTGTAAATTCCAGTCAGAACAAATTCACAGAATCACAGAATCACAGAATGGTAGAGGTTGGAAGGGACCTCTGGAGATCATGTAGTCCAACCCCTCTGCTAAAGCAGGATCACCTAGAGCAGGTTGCACAGGATCGGATACAGGCGGGTGTTGAATATCTCCAGAACAGGAGACTCCACAACCTCCCTGGGCAGCCTGTGCCAGTGCTTGGTCACCCTCACAATGAAGAAGTTTTTCCTCATGTTCACATGGAACTTCCTGTGTTCCAGTTTGTGCCCATTGCCCCTTGTCCTGTTGCTGGGCACCACTGAGAAGAGTCTGGTCCCATCCTCTTGCCACCCACCCTTTAGATATTTATAAGCGTTGATGAGATCCCCTCTCAGTCTTCTCTTCTCCAGGCTGAACAGACCCAGCTCTCTCAGCCTTTCCTCATACGAGAGATGCTCCAGTCCCCTCATCATCCTCGTAGCCCTCCGCTGGACTCTCTCCAGTAGTTCCCTGTCTTTCTTGAACTGGGGAGTCCAGAACTGGACACAATATTCCAGATGTGGCCTCACCAGGGCAGAGTAGAGGGGGAGGATAACCTCCCTCCACCTGCTGGCCACACTCTTCTAAATGCACCCCAGGATACCACTGGCCTTCTTGGCCACGAGGGCACATTGCTGGCTCATGGAGAGCTTGTTGTCCACCAGGACTCCCAGGTCCTTCTCTGCAGAGCTGCTTCCCAGCAGGTCAACCCCTAACCTGTACTGGTGCCTGGGGTTATTCCTCCCTAGGGGCAGGACCCTACTCTTGTCCTTACTGAGTTTCATTTGATTCCCATTCGCCCAACTCTCTAATCTGTCAAGACCTCACTGAATGGCAGCGCAGCCTTCTGGTGTGTTAGCCACTCCTCCCAGTTGTGTATCAATAATTCTTCATTCAAAGCTAAACCTCTTTCTTACTGAATGGCTTAGATGAGTTGATTTTTTTGGGGGGGAGGAAGAAACCACAACCTTTCCCTAACTGATAATCTGGAGCACTAATAGTACATCTCTCTTTGAGACCGTTATCTTCTAGGTGAGGTCTTTTAATTTGGCAAAATGAGAAAGTTAGAGGTATTATGATGTGACGAAATCTGGTCATAATTCCTTTTAACCTGAGACTCTCCAGTCTGGTGAGCCTCAGGTTTTGAAATGAAAGGTAGCAAAAGAACCCAACAAACAAAACCATCACCACTACCAAAAGCAAATAAGAAAAATATTGAAACTAAGAAGTGCAATAAACGTTTGCATTGGAAATAAGTTACCACTGAGTGCCACTAAACAGGTAATTTTCAACAGACTAGCAGCTAGATTACCTACCTAAGTGAATATAGGTTATAAAGCCAGAAAGCCTTGTTATGTCAATTTTCTTGCTGGCAATGCAATCATGTTGAATACCTTTCTCCCCTAAGATCATTAACACTGTTAGGGAAAGAGCCATTTTCTTATTACCAAAACCCAGCATCCAAGGCTAATGCTTCAATAACACTAAAAACTCTCCTTACTTTCTGTACATATTGATGTTTCTGTCATTGCAAAGGGGGTCATTTTATCAGCTGAGTTAGAGATGGCCCAACATTCTCTTGTGAAAGAACTTTCTTATTATGGTTAAGCAAACTCCAGGTCAGTTCAGAAATCAGTTCGTTAGCTGCAAAGTTGTGGAAGGGGAGAATTTGCAATAGGAACTGACAGCTGGCTTTTAAGACAGAAATTGGGGAACATTCCTGAATGTAATTGGTAAGGAAACAGCAGTCTGCAGTCTCAGTTCCTTGAGAACTGTTCAGCGGCAGATGCAGACTTGTAGAATGCTTTTTCATGCCTTTTGGTGACTGGAAACATGGCCTAGCCACTGCACATGGTCACTAAAAAAAAATCACAGTTAGCTTGCCATCAGTGCACAGGTATGTCCTATTTGTTATTGCTGCTGCTTAACTTTCATTTTAATTTTGAGAATGATGCTAGGATGCCCTCCAGCCCAGCTCTCAAACCTATATAGTGGCACTCTCTGCAAAGCTAAAAGCATGGCCTCTGCCACGTCTCCATTTAGGTCCATTGGTCAGGAGATGAGTAGTAAATTACTAAGATACTCCTCTGATTCACATTGCTCCCTGCAGGTGAGTGAGGTATTTCCAAAAGATTTCCAGATCTTAGACAGCATAGTGAAAAATATCTGGCCTTGCAGGTCCAGTGTAAGCCCCAAGCACTCTTCTGTGGAAACCACCTCTCTGTTTGGCTAAGGCAGTTAAGCAACTACCCTGTTGCATGTCATGGAGATGTCAAATTATTGTCCATGTGAAAACCGGTGAGGCCAAACCAGACTTCTCACATCCCATCCCACCCCACAAACTCACGCTTAAAAAAAGTGTTAGGAAGTGAGGAATGTAAGTGTGAATCCTCTTGTGTTATGCACAGTCCTGGCTCACACACATCAATGTGAAAGAAAACTAGGAGTTTACCCCTTTGGATTTGTATGTTTGACTGGTCGATTCCTTCCCAAGGTGAGGGTATGAAATGAATCATACTTTTGAATCATACTTCTAAGGCACTTGATTCTCTCATATTATATAGGGAGCACAGTTCATAGCTCTGGATTTTGGATGATACTTATGGGGATAGGTTCTTTAAAACAGGCATTGTGCTTTCTAAAGTAGATATATCAAAGGGTTTTGGTCAGGCCCTTGGGGAACCAAAGGCTTAGGCATCTTTGACTTCAGTTGTCAATCAAAGTCAGTAGGAAACACATTTAAGTCTGGAACAAATACCACTGTGGCACTTTGGTGCTAAACTCACACACACAGGTTCTGCTTCTGTCATTAGTGAAGCAAAACATAGTACGCTACTTGTTAAAGACTTTTCCCCAAAAAGCTCAGAAGTTGAAGGATAACTTCTTTCCTTCTCATAGCTGCATCTGGTTCAGTGCAAAATTCATGAGTGAGAAGCACGCTTGCTAGAGATGCATTCTGCAGGATGACACCTTTTTTTTCCAGTTTATCATTATGTGCATATACACAGCAAATGCATTTCACTTCTATAGCATACCAGTTTTAGAGTTTGACTTTTTGCTGTTTCACCATATCCCTGCTATGAACGGACAGGAAAAATGTGTGCTCTCCAAAGAAGGCTGTGGTGATGCCTTTGACCTGTGATTTCCAGGGACCATAGTTTGAGAAACCCTGGAATATGGAATATTCATACACAGTTCCTGTGGTGTCCTTAGATAAAGCTTCTCTTTAATGTTTGATGATGCAATTTTCAAATAGTCTTTTAATGAAAGACAGTTGGAATTCAGATCTAATTTCACAGAAAGAATAGGGAGTCAGAATGCTTGTACAGGAGTTTGTTCCATATCCACCCAAAGAAAATTAACCCCCTTTCCCCTGCTAAATTTATCTGTAGAGTCTCTGCTTCTCATCACAAGTATGTATTGTGGATGTTCGAATCTCTTCCTTGGTGAAAGATAATACATAAATGCAGTACTTTTACTACAATCATAGCATATATTTTTAAAAAGCATAGTACTAAGATACATAAGTGCAAAATCATTATTACAACAGAAACATATATTTTTAACAAGCCCTGAAGCCAATATAACAGCAATTACTGATGTAATTCACTACCATAATAAGGTCATTTATTTATCATGACAAATTATCTCAGAAGTAGAAAATAAAATATTACTTTAGCTACAGTCTGTCAGAGGGGGCAGATTTAAGTATTCTGCTTTATATGAGACATTGGAACAGACAAATCAGGCAATTTTATATTAGATAATTGAAGGCCTTTTGAAAACCAGACATATTTGAAAGAAAGAAAAGAAAATGTAATTCCCAACAGAGCTGAGAATCCAACTTCCTCTTTAGGAAAAAAAAAAAAGTCTAAATCAGAAAGAAATGGGGGTTTTTTTTGGTTTTTCATTTAGGTGAAGAAAAAAATGAGTGTAGATCCCAGATTCTAAGGATTAAGTTATAAAAAGCCCCTCAGACTGACCTCCAGTATTTTGGAAGAAAGCCCAGTGTGTAATGAGGGAGTAAGAGAAAGAGAAAGACGGAAAATGCAACTTTTTTTTTTTTTTTTTTTTTTTTTAGTATGCTTACAGTGCCTTCAGGGACTTTATCTGGGTACGCTGGGTAAACAACACAATGGAATTATACCGGTAGTCTCTCCCTCACCACATGTTTAAATTATGCAACAAATGTTTGATTGGTGGCTTCTTTGTACTGAAAAGTGCTGATCACTTCACCCCCCCTGGGTAAAAGAGAACATTACTTAAAGGGAAGTGATTTAGAAAATAAAACAACAGCACACAAAAATTTGGCAGCAAAATCTCTGTGAGAGATTGGAGCATCCTCTCTAATATAAGCAGGCAACCCTGAGAATCGGAAGCAAAAGATTTCAGATAGCTTGGGAATTTGGCTGCCTCTGTGGCAGATACAGTAAACAGCTTCAGAAACGATTGTGTATTTCTGCTAATCACTTAGGCCATAAGATAACAGCTAAGTTGACATTTTGTGTGCAAGAAGTGAAACTGCTTACTCCTGTTCCCTATTTTCTGTCATTTTTGCAGAACAGTGACTGTCAGCAGAGCACCCTGAGTGCAGTAACGTTACAGCACATTGACAAAAAGTCAACCTTGAGACTTATGTGCCCCCAAATGCAAGTCCTGTCTGAAATTCTTTCTTGTTTTAAAATGTAAATGTTACTATATACTCTGTGCATTATGTAAAGAGTGTTCAAAAAAACCCTGGTAGTCGAAGGTTACCTGGACCTTCCATTTTCAGAAATATGCCCTGTGGTTACTCTTTAGCTTGCTTTCTTACAACACTTCAAGATGTAGTTCCACAACTGCTGTTTAGCGGTAATTTCATGACTTGGTCTTAGAATTGGCTTTGGTATTAGAACTGATTAATTTAAAACATTTCTCCCTCCTCTTCATCCACAGATGTACATTTCTGTTTGCACCCAGAGATTGTTGCACCCCAACTTTGCTGATAAAATTATAAATGAGACCACACTCTAATTTTCATTGATGATGTAATCCTTGTTAAAAACAGCTCCCTTTTGGGGGAGATAGAAGTAGTGTTATAACTAAAGATGTGAAGAACCGTTAATCCAGATGTCAGATAAAAGTTTGCTCTTGACCAGGTGATGTAAAAAATGTTGTTCCAGACCTTGGCCTTAGACGTTTGGAAAAGGACTTCTTTCTTCCCGGGCCTCATTCCTTTTTCTCTACTAAGACATGCAGCAAGACTGAAATGATCTATTCATGGCTTGAAGGTAATATCACTCATAGTCTGCAATGTTTTCTTCTGTAATTATGCTTTTTCTAAAGTTACAATTAGATTTAATGCACTGAATCTATCACAAATATCACTTTGCTCTAGAAAAAGAAGCAAAATGTTGAAAATTGCCTGCCCAACCTGTATTTCACATTTCTGTCTGCACATAAATAGATGCTTACAGTTATTACCTTTATTAATTTTACAGGCAAATATGTGATTTTAATGCTGAAGAGAGGCTGCATATGATCTTCAGCCATGTAGTCTACCTGTCTCAGTGGTGAACATCCATAGCCTCTTTGGAAGAAGCACATCTAAAATAAGAACAGGTTTGTGTAAAAAACCTGACAGTCCACCCTTTCCCCTAGTGAAGTTACGAAGATTTTGCCAAGGGGTGGGAGAAAGATTCTCTTGAAATCTTGCCAAATGCTTCCATCAATGATACGGGAAGTGTCAAATCACATAAGGAGTAAATATGAAAGGTATATTCAATTCAAGCATTTTGGGAAGCAGAGAAAGAAAATACCTAGAGACATGAAAGATAAGCTATATGGTGATAAAGGAGAGTAGAGGTGGATGTTTCCATAGGAACCAAGAGAAAAGAGATTTGTCTGTGTTCAGAATCACTTGCATGATGTTTAGAAAGGGGTCAGCAAGTTTCTTGGTACAATTCTTCCTTTTCCTTGTGCTCTTGAAAACTCTTTGGATATTTGGAAAGTAAAAAGTTTGGAAGGTGAACAGGATTCAAGACCAGGGTAACTGCAAAGTTAGTGCTTCCTAATTTTCATAAGGTCTTCTATTATATCAAGCATCTTTAAGTGCTAATAAATGCACGTGTGTAAAAGGAGCTGAGTACCAACTAGGCTATATGTGTCTTGCTTGTATTGTTGGGTCTGTGTGATATGGAACCCAATGCTTTTCTCCACCTGCAGAATCATGAGAAAGCAAGTAAATCTTGCCAAGCTAGAACTGGCCAGAGGAAATATTACTATTTTTATGTCCCTAGATGTACTGACTAAAAGATTTTTTTTCCTATAAGAGGATACCCTGACACTTGTCCAGGCAGAAAAGTGCAATTTCTCTAGAGAACAGAACAAAAACCCAAGCCCAGATATTCCAGGGGAAGGCAGCAGTGATTCATTCCGAAAGAGATGTGGGGCTGAAAGCAGGCAAATAGCTAGGCAGGAGTTAGCAATGCATTACAGTGGCAATAAAAAGCAATGAGATTTTGTGTAGTAAACCAATGGAACAATCATTCTGCACAGCAGCATTGTTATTGTACCTCTCTAGTCAGATCACATCTGGACTATTGCCTTCAGTTCTATCACCTGCAGCAAGGAACCGATAAATACAGGAGAACGAAGTGAAAGGAAAGGGTAACAATGATGGAAGGAGGAAGTTAAAGATGAGAAACAATTTAAAGGTTCCTACCATTTGACTTTTAGCCAAATAGCAAATATGAAAATGGATGAGCTGATATACAACAAATATAATTATGGAACAAGGTGAGAAAATGCTGAGAATGATCCAAACTTACAATGACATTATGGTTAAATGAATATAGGCTGCATATGAAAACAGTGTATTTTTTTAATGGAAGTATTTTCCCCATGGGAATTCCACCATTTTTACAGCAAGCTTGGGGAAAACACTGGAGAGCATATGTCAGAGAGCAATCATGCACTACCAGTTACGAGAATGCTTTTAGCGTGTCTTTCTTTTTCTCATTATTATTATTCTATGAATCATATTCAGTCAAAAATAAGAGGGAGGGGAACAGTGAGTTTCAGGAAAGGGGAAAAGGTGTAGTTATATGGTTCTCATCAGGTTTGTAAATAATTGTAAGAGTCAATTTCTTTGTAATCAGGAATAAAAGGAAAAATATGGAAGACAAAGTGTGAGGTAAAGGTCAACGGGAAGCAGGCCCGAGTGCTCAGAGTCCTGCCATGAAATCATGGGAGCTTTATCAGGTGACATTGGATGGGACATCTCTTCAAGGAAATGCATTTTCCAGAAGTCTGGACTTATTTTCCCTACAGCTTGAATATCTGCAGACCCCAGAGATGAGGTTTCTGGTAATGCTACTTTATTAAGGCCACATATCAAAGAAAAGCTTTGCCTTGAGTCAACATTAAAAATTAGTGAGTCAGCCAGACTGTCCGGTTTGGAATCTCTCCAGACCAGCGGTGGCATGAACATAGCCGGGCAGAAGCCAGCTGAGAGTCCGGATTAATTGGGGGAGTTTGTTACCTTTTTCACTTCCGTATAAATCAGCAGCTGCTAGCCTTGTTAAAATAAGTTTCGCATTGATTCTTGACAAACTCAGGATGTACTCTCAGGGCCCTTATTCTTTCACCATCATGGAGATTATTGTTGTTCTGGCAACCCATAGTAGGATCCTGAAAATGACACACTACAGCGTGTTGGAAAGTCAGTCATGTAAAAAGTCAAGAAATAAGTAAAGAAAATCCATGTTATCCTTACTGGCTTTGCCAGTTGGTTTAAATGAGAATGATAGAGTTATGTTTCCTTCACTGGCACTGTAGTTCTTTCTTTAGTTTTCTATAAGCCTGTTGTGGAAGACAGAATTTAAATGTCATGGATCATTGCCAACAGAAAAAAGAAACTTTTCTTGGGTGGGGGCAGAGAATGTCAATAGCTTGTTTGAGCCTTGGATTCGTTTTGCAGGCACGCAACTCAATTCAAGGAGATTTGGTAGGATGAGATAAACAAGCGTTGACAAAACGTAGAAAAGAAACAGACTTTCACATACTTATGGAAGGTAGGTAAGCTGCTTCTCTGAAAAGGAGCACTTTTAGAGGCTGATCTCATGCCAGACTTAAGCTGCAGACTGCAGAGTCTGTGTTTCATTCCTTTCCTTGGGTTAGACATGGTTTCTCATCCTTCCCAAATGAAAGGCGGGAGGGCAGAAAAAGGAGGGAAGGGAATGACGTCTTTTTCTCCGGTTTTGATGGTGTCAGAAAGAGATGATCCAAGTGTAGCACCGCCACTGATTTATGTGAAAGCTACCCATACACAAATGAAGACAGTCTGAAAATATATCTAAAGGAAAGCCCTTGATTTTAATGCTGCACATTAAGTGGAAAATTCAGCTCTCAAACTTTTTAGAGTACAGTTCTCTCTTATTTTTCTGTCAAGACCTCCATACAAAGTTCTGTGCTTCTAGGCTAAAATAGAGTACTTTATTAAATGGGGCTGAAGGATGCAGCTCTCTGAGCTATTTTACTCTGTGATTTGGTAAATAGATTTTAATGGTATAATTTATATTATTAAAACAAATCACACCATTAAAGTATTTGTCTGATATAGGGTCCTATGCATTACTGAGATCATCTTTTCCTGAACAAGAAAGTAAGTCAGGGCTTTGCAGACAGAATTATCAGTTCTGGTTGCGTATGTTTAATGTAATATTTCTTTCTCATTTTGAATTTGCTTAGTTTAAAGTTAGATTCTCTTCTTGGATTTGTCATCTTTTACATTTTTTTCCACATACTTACTACCTATGGAATCTGTACACAGGTACTAGTGCAGACTATTAGTTAACATTCATTTTGAAATAACTTATCCCATGTAGATTAAGTCAGGTTTTGACCAATGTGACTGCAGAATAACTCACTTCAGCTCAGTGGTACTAACCTAGTGGGTTTGTATTAATGTGAATGACAGTGGGATTTCTCTTCCCAAGTGGGATAACAACCAGGGAAGGTTGTTCCATCTATTTGGATTTTCTGCTTTTATCAAAGCTAGTAAGACACTGGTAATGTGTAGATTGAATAAAGGGTAACCTGTCAGGGAATAGGAAAAAAGTTTAGAAGTAACTTTTAATACATACCTTCTGTGCACAGTTTCTCATTGTATAGATGATTGTATCTTTAGTTCAGCCCAAATATTAAAAAAACTAAGGACAAAATCTATTGGTAGACTAATATGAAAAACTCTGCCTAAATTGTGAAATGTCTGTGGCAAGTAAACATGAAAATTAAGCAACTGAATGAAGAGATATTTTCTTATATATATATTCACAGTAATTTGTGTACACAAATGTCCATTTACTGTAGGAAATTATGGAAATGTCACTATAGGAATGAAGTATGTCCGTGAGAAACTACATACAACTCAGCTTCTTCAGAACAAAACTCTCCATGTGTAGCTATTGTATTTCCCAAAGGATCAACTATTAGAGTTTCTTAAACCCTCTTCAGAGTAGCAACATAATTCTATCCAAACACTAATTCTCATGAATGGTGCTCACTATATGTTATAATGTATTAAAATTGTTTTAGCTTCTGTCTGGGGAATAATAATATCCTGAGCCCTATTTCTACATAGATTTTTCCATATGTTTTTGGCCCAAGCGAAATAAAATGGAGAGAGGAGAAAAAATAGTGCAAGGCTTAACCTTGTGTCTGTGATTAGCGGCCCCCAGGGACTTTACGTCGTCTGATGAAAACAGTACAAAAATGCTGACCGTACTATATATGCAATAAACAACTCCATGCTGACACAATGCTAAAGAAGAAAGGTGAAAGAATTTCAGTCATTATGTTAATAAAACCCTTAAATTAACTATGTCTGTAAGTTCTCATTCAAAGCTTTCTTAAGAAAAGTAGTGGAAATGTAAATAAGCAAACAAATGCCATGATTCTTCTAGCAGTAGGCTGGACCAATGATAATTCAACAATGCATATGGTCCATTACTGAAGCTGGGGCGAAGGACGGTGAAGTACTGCTCAGTGAACCCCAGGATACCCAGTGACTACTACTCTATGTTTGGAACCCAACGCCACCCATGCCCTTCAGCAAAACTTAAACCAGGCTTTTGTGGCATAAGGATCAAAAATAACCGGGGTGAAATCCATAAACCAACCACAGGGCAAAACAAATGTCATCAGGAGAAAGAATCAGGACCATCAAATTCATAGGCAAAGAGTCTGAACATCATTTTCCTTTTTCATTGGCTGGTAAGGACAACTTCAAAAGATTATATTTCCATTTACTTTGACAACAAACACATTCAATCTATAATTATTGAAGCTGATTATTTCAATACCAATTTATTAGCAGCATTAACATGAATGCTTATTATTTTTAAATGTGAAACAATGTGTTTGTCACTAATTTTAGAACTAATTTTAATTTGAACTTGACATTAATATAAACATGACAATGCCACTTTGCCACTATGTATTGCCATCGTGTATTTTTATTTTCTCATGGGAACTGACAGAATATAATTCGTAATGACAATATTAATATAAGCCTATGAATAACAATAAGGATTTATAATAATATTAACATACATAACATCACCTGTATTGAATGTGTCGACATTAATAACTTAGATTTTTTTTCCCTACGTGGTATACATTTTCATGTGTCTATAAATGTCTTCATTAATATACATTTATGATTACTATTAAGCTTATGCATAGTGTCTTTTATTATGCAAATAAGGGTTATAACATACACTCAAAGACAGTGACTCTCCACACATCACTTTTATCTTTAATAAGTTCTATAAAAAGCAAGTAGGTTAAAAACTCAGCCCCATTAATTAAAATTGGTTTGCGTTCTTGAACTAAAAATGTTCGTAGTAGAGGATGTCTATGGAGCTATTAATTACCTAGCTTTATTTATCTATATAAAATCTCTCACGAAAAACTATGCCAAAAAGATATTTTTCAGAACTGACAAAAAATAAAGAAAAGAGAGAAATTTACAGCTTGGAGTGAAAGTTTTATCTCTACACACATCCAGGCACAATTGGGAACAATAAGACAGTCACAAAGGTGGTTCTACATGATGCATAGTAGTTGGAGGGCATATGGTACATTTCACTCTTAACTGAGACTTTTTCTATCCTTTTAGTGCTTTATGTTAGAATCTTAACAAGATTTGTTAGTCCAGCTTGTTTTCTTTAAAGTACAGTTGCTAAAAAAAGCCAAGGAGGAAAACTAGTGTCACAGCCATCTGTGAAAAGCGCCAGAGCAATAAATGTGTTGAATTGTGATGAGATCTACACCAGTAATGACGAAGGTCTCTGGGGAAATCTTCATATGCTGTTGATCTTCTACTGAACTGGACCATCAAACACATCACTAACATTACATGGAAATAAAGCCTTTTCCCTCCATCTTCCTTCTCTGTGTTTAAGAAAAAAAAGCTCATCTGAACAGTTTAGTAAATAAACTATCTCAAGATGAAGATGTGAGTGACATCTTTTAGCCCCAAAGAATTTCTAAATTATCCTTCTGTCCTTGTGAGCGTACAATTAGATTATATAGTCCCTATTGTCCAGGCGGAGATAAAAGCTACCTGGAAGTGAAGGCTTTGATTCAGAAAGCTACTTCAGAACTCGTATGTTCGTGTTGAAACTTCAGCTTGGGAGCTTTCTTGAACGGGAACGTAAGCTAGTTGCTGAAATACACACAGGTCAGTAACACAGTCACACCTAATGCAGAATTCCTGAGGCTCAACACCATACTCCTTTCTCTAGCCTGTGTTATCACTCATTAGCAGACATATCTTGTCATGTAGAATTAAGAACATATTAATTAAAGCTACGGTGTCAAAAGGTTAACTATATGATTTATGCTATTTGATTATGAGTGCCTTCAGAGAAATGCTAGGCTGAATTCCTGTTTACACCAGAAGACTTATTCCCTGTTAACCCAGAAAGATGAGTTTTACTAAGGGAAAAGAGGAAGGACAGGCTGAGAGAATACTGCTTTTTCTCAGGAATGGCTTCAAGGACCCTTTGCAGGCAAGCTTGTGTTGGGATGGGCCTGGCAACTATTGATGCATATAGGGTACAAGGAGTGACCATGGGGAATGACTGCTGCTTCTGGAAGGGGCTTCCCAGCCCTGCTCTGCAGTGCACCAGGCCACCAGGTGACACAACCTGTCTCTCCCCTTTAGTGGTAGCCGTCATGGCCAAGTTCAACAGCCAAGTGACACAGCCAGGTTCTGGCAGGAGTAAAGTGGGGAGTGGGATCATTTCCCACTCCTCCTGATCCATCTGCTGTTTAAACGATGGTTTATATGTCTATGAGTAGCTTTTATGCCAGGGCCAAATGTGGACAACTGCGATTCAGTTGTAGGAAATGCTATACGAGATTACTACTGTGGATGGCTGCTGTCACAGCTGCAAATACTATAGTACAAGGCACTGTTTCAGCATTTACACAAAAAAACCCCCGCAAGAAGTAAAATTAGTCAACATGTTCAAAATTTTTGCTGAGCAATGACACTTACTAGTGGCTTTGGTTTTGGTCCTTTGGGGCCCCCATAGTATACTAATAGAACCATCAATATTTCACTTGTGTTAGTATACAGTCTACCACCAATTTTTAGGTAAAGTTGGGCTATATTTCATGTCATCTGGGCTACATTTCATATAATCTGTTGTATTTAAGTTTCTTGTTCTCTTGGTTCTGTGCACAAGATCTTTGGAGGGCAGAATCAACATGGAATTGACTAGAGAGATGATTCTGGTCCTGGTCAGTTCTCATTATTTCAGCTGAGTCATGTGTTTGCTACCACTCAAGATCCTGAGATCTGAATCACACCAGGTGGACCCTGGAAGCAATCAGCTGTATTTCCTTCCTGTTTATTATTTTAAAATTATATCATAGAAAAGGTAAAAGGAAAAGCAGCTAGGGAAGGAAAATGTACTGAGATGGCAAAGTTCGATGGAAATAATTTTTTAGGCATGTAGGTGTGAGAGATATTTCATCTTTATTTTTCTGAACTACAGTTTTCGTCATTGGTATATTGGTTATACTCCATCCATGAGAGTCCTGGGTTCTCTTAGGACTCTACATGCTGGGCGTACCGCTGGAGTGGGAGTTGGGGCTAACAGCTAAGGAAAACAATCTTTTCTTATACTTAAGGAAAGATATCTCAAGCAAATCTGTCTGAAAATTTATTGACTTCAGCTGTTTGTTTTCAAATATTCAAAGAGAAAAATTCAAGAACCACCCCCAAACCTTTCCCAGAGCAGTGTTTAAGAGTCCTGCTTTAAATCCACAAAAAAGACTGAAAATCTCGACAGAAACCCTCAATTAATGAACGTTCTGTCACATAGAATACGAATAGTGAAAAAAGTGTTAGTTATGAAAAAGTATACAGAATATTAAACACTTCATTTGTAGGGTTTCATAGGTATGTAAGTCTTGTTTCTGCAATATGCATTGTGTGATTGAATTTCTGTGTTTTACTTCTGTTTAAGATGCAAACTTTCCTATTGTACAGTAAGAATCACAAATTTGGTTAAGAAAATTGATTGAATGTATTTTATAAATCCATACTGATAGATTTATTCATAGGATAATGGAAATCTACTATATCTCTATCATATAGTAATATTGTACAAAACTTTGATTAGTTTTTTTTAAACTCTCTATATTTTTTCATTTATTCAAAATGCCATTTTGACACCACCTCTTATACCACTGTAAATGTTATGTGTGTAGACATTTTCAGAACATTTGGAAGTAATTTACTGATCAATGTTTGATTACTCTTGCTTTTTAACAAACAAGTAAATCTCAAAACTTTTCCATTGTCCTTACAGCCTACTCTAAAGCCTACTGATAAGGAATTTAATTGATTTCAATGGACTGTAACTCTGAGACTTTATCAGAGGGGCTTAAAGCCACATACAAACTGTAAATTATAGCTGACTGACTGACTTAGGAAGACACTGGGAGTGCTATGAAGGGATCACTTTATCAAATTGAGATCAGCATTTATAGCTGATGAAACCAATTTAAAAATATTTGGAAATATTTCCTCCTATCTTTGAATATTGTTTAGTGAGTTCTTGCCCGAGTTAAATTTATGCTTTGAGTCTTTATTTTACAGTCATTTATAAAGAGCAGGACCAAGTTGGTGGAAAGCAATCATTGTCTTCCCAGGAAAACTGGATGATTCTGTTAATATATCAGCTGCAAAATATTCATGTTAACCTTTACATTGTCCCCTACTGGCTTCAGCATCATCATTAACTGAAGTGTGACTCACTTCCCTGAGGACAAATTGTTCCATTTAAGAGGCCACATCAAGAACATGACCTGCACAAGTGGGGAAGAGGGCTGTGCAGTTTTGCAGATGCCTCTCAAGAAGCGGCATTGAAGCAGGTGGTGCAAATAAGGGGAACAAAATAACAAGTGTTACAACACCATTAGACTATACTGCCCACTTAATTGCTCTTACTCCCATATACCCCATGGAATGGTCATGTGAATAAATGATATACAGAGGTACTGAAAAGGCATGACAAAGCTGCAGACAGATGAGATCTCTATGTCTTTGCTACAGGGAAGAGAGAGACTGTAAGTGTGAATATAAATTAAACTACTGGCTAGCCTTTTGTGCTAGTTTTGCTACTGTTAATCTTCCCCAGGAAATGGCTTTTCATGGCCTGTCTCCTTTGAGGAGGAACCTCATGATCTGATGCAATTTAGAAATGTCCTGGCCACGCTGGGTTTCAGAGCAACATTATATGTTTCATAGAATCATTGAATCGTTTAGGTTGGAAAAGACCTTTAAGATCGTCAAGTCCAACCATTAACCTAGTCCTGCTGGCCACACTGTTTCTGATACAAGCCAGGATGCTGTTGGCTGCCTTGGCCACCTGGGCACACTGCTGGCTCATATTCAGCTGGCTGACGACCAACATCCCCAGGTCCTTTTCCACCAGGCAGCTTTCCAGCCACTCTTCCCCAAGCCTGTAGCATTGCATGAGGTTGTTGTGACCCAAGTGCAGGACCAGGCACTGAGCCTCGTTGAACCTCATACAGCTGGCCTCGGCCCATTGATCCAGCCTGTCCAGATCCCTCTGTAGAGCCTTCCTACCCTCAAGCAGATCAACATCGTGTTGTCTGCAAACTTACTGAAGGTGCACTCGATCCCCTCATCCAGATCATTGATAAAGCTATTGAAGAGAACTGGCCCCAGTACTGAGCCCTGGGGAACACCACTTGTGACTGGCCACCAACTGGATGTAACTCCCATTCACCACAACTCTTTGGGCTCAGCCATCCAGCCAGTTTTTTGCCCAGCAAAGAGTACACCCATTCAAGCCATGAGCAGCCAGTTTCTCCAGGAGAATGCTGTAGGAAACGATTTCAAAGGCTTTACTAAAGTCTAGGTAGACAACATCCACAGTCTTTCCCTCATCCACCAAGTGGGTCACCTTGTCATACAAGGAGATCCAGTTAGTCAAGCAGGACCTGTAGTTCCCCAGATCATCCTTCTGCCCTTCCTGTAGATGGGCGTCACACTGGCTAACCTCCAGTCAACTGGGACCTCCCCAGTTAGCCAGGACTGCTGATAAATTATGGAAAGTGGTTTGGTGACCACTTCTGCCAGCTCCCTCAGTACCCTTGGGTGGATCCTGTCCGGCCCCGTAGACTTGTGTATGTCTAAGTGGTGTAGCAGGTCACTAATCATTTCCCCTTGGATTATGGGGGCTTCATTCTGCTCCCTGTCCCATCTTCCAGCTCAGTGGGCTTGGTACCCAGAGAACAACTGGTCTTACTATTTAAGACTGAGGCAAAGAAAGCATTAAGTACCTCAGCCTTTTCCTCATCCTTTGTCACTATATTTCCCTCCACAGCTAATAAAGCATGGAGATTCTCCTTAAATGTCATTTGTTGCCAATGTATTTATAGAAGCATTTTTATTGTCTTTTACAGCAGAAGTCAGATTAAGTTCGAGTTGGACTTTGGCCCTTCTAATTTTCTCCCTGCATAGCCTCATGACATCCTTGTAGTCCTCCTGAGTTGCCTGCCCCTTCTTCCAAAAGCCATAAATTCTCCTTTTTTTTCCTGAGTTCCAGCCAAAACTCTCAGTTCAGCCAGGCCAGTCTTCTTACCTACTGGCTCATCTTTCGGCACATGGGGACAGCCTGCTCCTGCACATTTAAGATTTCCTTCTTGAAGAATGTCCACCCTTCCTGGACTCCTTTGCCTTTCAGAACTGTGTGCCAAGGGACTCCGCCAACCAGTCTCCTAAACAGGCCAAAGTCTGCCCTCTGGAAGTCCACCGTGGCCGTTCTGCTGACCCCCCTCCTTACTTCTTGGAGAATCAAAAACTCTGTTATTTCATGATCACTATGCCCAAGACAGCCTCCAACCATCACATCACCCACAAGTCCTCTGTTCACAAAAACCAAGTCCAGTGGGGCGCCTTCCCTACAGGGCTCACTCACCAGCTGTGTCAGGAAGTTATCTTCCACCCACTCCAGGAACCTCCTGGACTGTTTCTTCTCTGCTGAATTGTATTTCCAGCAGACATCTGGTAAGTTGAAGTGCCCCATGAGAACAAGGGATATTGATTGTGAGGCTTCTCCCAGCTGCTTATGGAATATTTCACCTGCCTATTCATCCTGATTGGGTGGGTCTATAACAGACTCCCACCATGACATCTGCCTTGTTGGCCTTCCCCCTGATTCTTACCCATAAACATTCAAGCCTATTGTCACCATCATTAAGCTCTAAACAATCAAAACAGTCCTTAACATACAGGGCCACCCCACTGCCTCTCTTTCTTTGTCTATTCCTTCTGACAACTTTGTAGCCATCCATGGCAGCACCCAGTTGTACGAGCCATGCCGTCATGTTTCTGCGATGGCAACTATATCATAGTTTTCCTGCTGCACAATGGCTTCCAGCTCCTCCTGTTTGTTGGCCATGCTGCGTGCATTGGTGTAGGTGTACTTCAGTTGGGCTATTGGTCCTGCCACCTTTTTTGGGGGGAATCAGTCTCAGCAGTTCATCAGCTCACATTGAAAGCAATAAATATATGGCATAGGAAATATATTTTTTTAAAAAAATTAAACTAATGCAGAGAAACAGATAAAATTATCAGCTAGGCTTTTGCAAACTGTTCTATACTCAGAGCAGCAGAAAAAGAAACAACCTCCAATAGTTAAGTCTATATAATACCACAAACTGTGTAATTGATATAATTTAGGACCAGTTTCAATAAAAGTGCCAGCCTTACGAAGGCTTCTGTGAACTTCTGGACATAGGTTTTACTGAATCTTGACTTTCATAGCTGCTTTAAATTATAGACTTAAACTAAAAGAGCAACATATTAATAAATACCACTCTATTGCAGCACAAAAATTGGGCCAAAGTAATGTTAGGGCTCTGATTTAAACAAAGAAAAAGAGGAGATTTAAGAGAATAAATACCCAGGGTGACATTACAGCATAAATTTTAGCAATCTGAATTGCAACCGACTGAAGGCAGAGTTTGGCTTAATGGCTATAATTATTTTGGAGACTTCCCCTCTGGAGGCAGTTCAACTTCTCAAAAAAACCCTGTTTCTTTTGTCCTTCTGTTTGCCCTTATCCAAATCTATATGCTCTAAGCCACTGTAATATTCAAATAATGAAAATCATCAACAGAACGTGTTGGGGGAGTGTTATTATCCTCAGTCTTGCATGTGGAGAATTAAATTCAAGGCAGAAGTAAAAGGAATTGACCACAGTTTCACCTAGAAAGTCTGTGGCACAGTAGGGAATTGAATGCAAGGCTTCTAAATCTAAGGTTAATTTCCTAACTTCTGACCCATCTAATCTCCATAATTAGTCTCCTTCCCCGTGTCCCAGCTGAGTGTGCCTAAATATAACTCTAAGATATTGTGTTGATCCTTGATTAGTTTGGTTTTCCATTGGCTTCCTCCCATTACTGCATTTTTATTCTGTATTTCTTTTATGTGAGGTTTTCCTTTTTATTAGGAGACAGCATTTAGAAAGTAAAGAAATAAATCAGTTGGTTGCTGGGATAGTTGGTTATAGTGCCCCCAATCCCTACTGTTGATTCAAATTTTGACAAACGTGCGGTATATAATTTTGAGATGTGACAAAAACTAATAAGTGAGATAACACGACAGACATGAATTTCACCTTTGCTTTTCAAATACATAATTCCTGAATCTTAATCTTCAATTAGGAAAAAAGAAAAAAAAAAAGATGAAGAGAAGAGAAGAGAAGAGAAGAGAAGAGAAGAGAAGAGAAGAGAAGAGAGAAAAAAAGAAAAGAAAATGTGTTAATCCATGCTTTGTTGCATCCTTTCCTTCACTGGATCTACTGAACAGGAAGATCTTGTAATGCATTAGTGTTGAAAGGCATTTGATTGCCAGTTCTGTCATCTTTAGCTGACCACATTCTTGTTTTCATTGCATAAGAGACTGGTCTGGGAGGACCTCATTTGGATGGAAGAAGAAAATACTCTTTCTCAGATAGAATGAGGGCAAATCTAGTCATCTTCAGCAGCTTGATACACAAGCCCCAGTTACGTCAAAGCAAACTCTTAGTGAAATCAGAAGGGACAGAATTTCTGAAGAAAACTATATAAGTGTCGTAAAAGGTTAATGTTCTTGCCGACTAGGACCTCAGAAATTAATTCTTCTACAAGCAAGTTTGCAGAATAACTTCCTTTGAACCCATGTGACCACAAATTTATACAAGATCTACTTTATCCCACTTTCTGTTGACCTCAGTCCTGACTTTAAATATTCAAAATTTTAGCAGTCATAAAATATCCAAATATGAAGAAGTTTCTGTAGTTAACTGAGGCTGACTTTCAAAGCTATGAGCTTTTTGATCTCCTAAAGATCTGAGAGTGTTTTGTAGTTTACACTTGCATAGAGGTGTGTCAAAAGACATATGATCATCTCATGTTCATAAAAAAGCATAATGACTTATTTTTATTTTTTAAAATATACAAAGCATTTATTTGCATGTTTTTCCAGAAACCCCCAAAGTTTTATGAGACAAAAGATCCAAAGAGCATTAACTTTGAAAGAACATAAGCTCACATACAATTTTTATATTCATATTCATATTCATATTGTTTCTTTCTCATATAAAAAGTGGAAGTATTCCATTAAACTGAAGAAATCTAGCTCAATGCCTTTTCTGAATCATATTTTCTGTCATCTTTAGTGGAAGGAAATACATGTAAAGCTTAACAGGCATGAATTGACTGGTAATAGAAAGATTGTAGATTAAGAGGAAATACAGAAAATTCTTCAGATCTCTATTTTCTATGTGATGTATGATTTTGGAGCAATCTGTGTATGTTTTAAGCAAGTAAAGATCATATTCAAGAGGAAAAAGTGAGCTGAAACCATTTTATAAGTCAAAAGTCTTTTTTTCTGAGTCATTTCTAGTTTGCATGAATAATCTAAATTACTTGAACTCATCAACAAAGGTTAGGATACCCACATTTGGAAATAATTGAACTTTGCTGAACCATCAAACATATAATTTCCATTTAACTAATTGTTTTCATCGATTTATTTTTTCCAAGAGAATAAGCAGGTCAGTCAGTTATATCTGGAATATCTGATATGGATAGAAGATACATTCTTAAACATTCTCCACACACTGAATTTCTCCTCTAGAAGTGAAGGAATACATCAATTTTTTAAAAAATTAAATGTATTTGCAAGACTGTGCAAAGTTGGCAATAGTTTCTTATTGTTTTGCCAAAAGAAAGTTGAGAATGTTGATTACACTTGAACTGAATACTGTGATTTATTTTAGAGGCTGTGTTTTTCAATTTGGTGTTTAGCTTCCTTTTCATCATCTCTGTACATATATCCACTGAGAGCAGAAGTTGCTGGGCACTGCTTATGATTGTTTGGTATTTCTTACAGGTATACTATGTGGGTTCCTTTGAGATATGCAATACAAATCTTTCTTGGAGCATGTGTGGCCCAAAAATGAAAAAACTCAAAACCCCAAACTCCCCCCCTTCTAACTTCTCCAACAACTATTTTCAAAGAAGCTCTCCAGCTCCCTTATCTCATTAGTACACCTGACGGCTCTGCCCAGCAGCTTTCCCATCTCTCTCTAGAGCCTTGGCAATGTCCAAAATGACTGCTATAAACAGTGTGTTTGGCTATTGTTTCAAGTGAAATATGGACAGAATGTAATGTTCTTTGTTTGAGTATCATATTTTTCTTTACTACAAGCTATTGTCTGCCTGAACATATGTCTGATGAAATTGGAGAACCTTATGCTTTCCTGAATTACAAAGTACTGTTTTACTCATGTAAAACTATTGAACAATATATGATGATTAATGTATATACATATATAAAACACATATAAAGTTATAACATTTCAAAAATGCCAATACTAAGAGTATCTGCAGAAACATGAGCTTTTTTCTGCATTAAATGTCCACTTTGTACACATGTTATGCTTGGTTTTCCACAGGTCTTGCCACTACCATACTATTGTTCGGTAGAATGCTGGTCTCATTCATTGCAGAGGATGAATAGTGTCTGTTGAGTTATTTAATCATAGAATCATAGAATGGTTAGGGTTGGAAGGGACCTCAAAGATCATCTAGTTCCAACCCCCCTGCCATGGGCAGGGACACCCTCCACTAGACCATGTTGCCCAAAGCCTCATCCAACCTGGTCTTAAACACTTCCAGGGAGCGGGCATCCACAACCTCTCTGGGCAACGTCTTCCAGTGCCTCACCAACCTCACAGTAAAGAATTTCTTTCTAACATCTAATCTAAATCTACCCTCTTTCAGCTTGAACCCATTACCCCTTGTCCTGTCACTACACTCCCTGATAAACAGTCCCTCACCATCTTTCCTGTAGGCCACCTTCAGGTACTGGAAAGCCACAATTAGATCTCCCCGGAGCCTTCTTTTCTCCAGGCTGAACAATCCCAACTCTCTCAGCCTGTCCTCACAGGAGAGGTGCTCCAGCCCTCTGATCAGCTTTGTGGCCCTCCTCTGGACTTGCTCCAACAGGTCCATGTCTCTCCTGTACTGGGGCCCCCAGAGCTGGACACAGTACTCCAGGTGGGGTCTCACAAGAGCGGAGTAGAGGGGCAGGATCACCTCCCTCGACCTGCTGGTCACACTTCTTTTGATGCAGCCCAGGACACGGTTGGCTTTCTGGGCTGCAAGCGCACACTGCCGGCTCATGTTGAGCTTCTCATCAATCAACACCCCCAAGTCCTTCTCCTCGGGGCTGCTCTCAATCCATTCCTCGCCCAGCCTATAGTCGTACTTGGGATTGCGCCGACCCACATGCAGGACCTTGCACTTGGCCTTGTTGAACTTCATGCAGTTCGCACGGGCCCACCTCTCCAGCCTGTCTAGGTCCCTCTGGATGGCATCCCTTCCCTCCAGTGTGTCGACCACACCACACAGCTTGGTGTCGTCGGCAACCTTGCTGAGGGTGCGCTCGATCCCACCGTCCATGTCACCGACAAAGATGTTAAACAGTGCCAGTCCCAGTACCGACCCCTGAGGGATGCCACTCATCACTGTTCTCCACTTGGACATTGAGCCGTTGACCACAACTCTTTGAGGGTGACCATACAGCCAATTCCTTATCCACCAAGTGGTCCATCCATCGAATCCATGTCTCTCCAATTTAAAGACAAGGATGTCATGCGGGACAGTGTCAAATGCCTTGCACAAGTCCAGGTAGATGATGTCAGCTGCCCTTCCCTTATCCACCGATGCTGTAACCCTATCATAGAAGGCCACCAAATTTGTCAGGCACGATTTGCCCTTAGTGAAGCCATGTTGGCTGTCACCAATCACCTCCTTGTTTCCCATGTGCCTGAGCATAGTCTCCAGGAGGGTCTGCTCCATAATCTTGCCAGGCACGGAGGTGAGACTGACCGGCCTGTAGTTCCTTGGGTCTTCCTTTTTACCCTTCTTAAAAAAGGGGGTTATGTTCCCCCTCTTCCAGTTGGTGGGAACTTTGACGGACTGCCAGGACTTCTTAAATATGATGGAGAGTGGCCTGGCCACTTCATCCGCCAGTTCCCTCAAGACCCACGGATGCAACTCATCAGATCCCATGGACTTGTGCACCTTCAGGTTCCTTAGATATTCTCAAACCTGATCTTCTCCTACAGTGGGTGGTTCTGCATTCTCCCAGTCCCTGCCTTCTGTGACCTTGGCAGTGTGGCTCAAGCACTTACCAGTGAAGACCGAGACAAAGAAGTCATTGAGTACCTCAGCCTTCTCCATATCCTGGGTAACCAGGTCACCCGTTTCATTCTGGAGGGGACCCACATTTTCCCTCGTCCTCCTTTTTCTCACTAACATACCTATAGAAGCTTTTCTTGTTGTCCTTGACATCCCCGGCCAGACTAATTTCTCTCAGGGCTTTGGCTTTCCTAACCTGCTCCCTGGCTGCCTGGACAGTTTCTCTGTATTCCTCCCAGGCTACCTGCCCTTGTTTCCACCCTCTGTAGGCTTCCTTTTTTTGTCTGACTTTGCCCAGGAACTCCTTATTCATCCACAGGGGCCTCTTGGTGTTTTTGCTTGACTTCCTCTTTGTGGGGAAGCATCGCTCCTGGGCTTGGAGGAGGTGACCCTTGAATACGAGCCAGCTGTCTTGGGCCCCTCTTCCTTCCAGGGCTTTGTCCCATGGTATTCTGCCAAGCAGATCTCTGAAGAGGCCAAACTCTGCTCTCCTGAAGTCCAGGGTAGTGAGCTTGCTGCACGCCCTCCTCACTGCCCTGAGGATCCTGAATTCCACCATTTTGTGGTCACTGCAGCCAAGGCTGCCCTTGAGCTTGACGTCCCCTACCAGGCACTCCTTATTGGTGAGAATAAGGTCCAGCATGGCACCTCTCCTCGTTGGCTCCTCTATCACTTGGAGGAGAAAGTTGTCATCGACACATTCCAGGAACTTCCTGGATTGCTTGTGCTCAGCTGTGTTGTCCCTCCAGCAGATGTCAGGGTGGTTGAAGCCCCCCATAAGGACCAGGGCTTGTGAGCGTGAAGCTGCTCCTATCTGCCTATAGAGGGCTTCATCTGCTCAGTCCCCCTGGTCAGGTGGCCTGTAGCAGACCCCCGCTATGATGTCCCCTGCCCCAGCCCTCCCTTTAATCCTGACCCATAGGCCAGGTTTATTTTCAGTATGCACTCCATGTCCTGTTAACCACACCGTGTGTAATTCTGCTCTGGTGACAGAATAGTTTTCTTCCCCTTGGCTTGCTTGCCTGAATTCTCCATCCACTTTTGCTAATTGGAGCTTCCCAAGGCCCTGGTGTAATCAGCCCAACCAGATTTATTTTCCATGTAAACCAATGCATAAAGAAATAGGGAAAAAAAAATTGGAGGAGTAGAGATGGTGCAGTTCTGGATCTTGTTCCATCATACCACTGGTATGTGAAGGTGACACATATACCCACATGATCCCAGCTGCAGAATTCCTGTGTAACCATACAGACATGTGATGTTTAAAAAAATCCCATCAGCCTTTCACCTGGCTTTCTTAGGTAGCCAGGTACTGCAAAAATGTTTGCCTTATATGTGTAATGAATTTATCTTCAAAATGCCCATTAGGTAATGTAAGAAGATAGTCTCCATTTGCATATGAGTAAGAAGTGTACCAAGAAGCTGCAGCTTAAACTTTCAAACATTGGAACAGAAACCCATTGAGTTTTCAAAACCTCTAGTATGTTTAAAACGTTTTGTATATGTACATGTTTCCCATGGCTTTAATTACAGCTGTAATTGTTCAGGATCTCTGTAAAACAGAACCTAGGTTCTCAAGCTGGTTACCCAGAAAAATAAGAAATTAAGAAAACTGTTTATGAAAAACTTAATATAAGTAACTTGACTTATCTGACACAGGAGTTTATTGACAAAATCAGAGATGGAATTCAGTTCTTTGCAAAGAATTCTATTGCCTTAAGCATGTATTCATTCATGTATCCCAAGGGGTTTTTTAGGTTTTGGGGGTTTTTTGTTTGTTTGTTTGGTTGGTTTTTTTTTTTTACAAATATACCAAGTTTTGGTACAAATGTTACTGGGGACTTACAGTTATGAACTACGACCTTGTTTCACCTGCAGAATACTGTTCTCTGCACCTCATAAGAGTTCCAGCCTTTAGATCATGTTATGCCAAATCATCCTAATATCAGAAATCTTCTGATTATATTTACATTAATGGTACTTAGAATGTCAAAAGATAGACTAAACTTAAGATCAAATTCAAGTCAGGGGGAACCATTTGACTCCACTTTAGCTGGAAACATGGAATGTATTGATCTCTCTCTCTCTCTAATGACCTGCACATTTACAGTTCTCTGTTTTAAGAGACCTGGAAATCTAATCCAAATAGTGGAGGTTATATTCACAAAGAAGATCTAAAGTGTGCATCACTTCATATAGAGCATGATTAGAAGACCCAAACTAGAGAAGGCTGGATTGGATCTGAGACTGGAAGGTTACATGTCCATTTTTTGTAGAATTAGTGTCTGGGTTAGTAGGTACTGTTTACAGTCAGGGCTACACATTAGCAGGATGGCATTACTTTCAATACTTAGGTTGTGTCTTTGTACATGCTGAATCAAAATGTACAAATGTAGAAGTCTGACCACCATTAGCTTGATGGCTTTGTAGATGGCCCTTGCACAGTGTAGATGAATACCAAGGTGCCTAAATGTCCTTTTGTGTTTCATGGGCATTTACATCTTCATTCAACCCATAACAATCTAGATGTGCCTTAAATTCTGCTAGCAATTTTTCTTCAGTGCCTCTTTTGGGTATACTCATAATAACCCAAGTCCAAATATAGTCAAGCAGTTCAGTTCTGACTTCCCAGCTATCTCCTGGAATGAAGAAGATAATGCTTTATACTCTCTCCCACGACATGTGATGCAGTATGAGTTCTCTGAGGAGAAAGAAGACAGCCAGCAAGGGGAGGGAAAACAAACTGAAGAGAGTGATCTGAGCCAGAACTCCCACCTCCCCAAGGAATCCTCTAGCCAACATTGAAGCCTTCCTTGCGAGGCACTGTGATAATCACAAGTGCAACAGATGCTGGGAGTTGTTAGAACTGCTTGATTTTTGTTCACTTTCCTACTTAGATGCAATGTTGTGTGCTCTCTATCATTACAGCTGGGAGAAAGGTTACCTGACTGATTTATCCTGAATATTTTGAGGCAGGCTGAAACCTTATGTGAATGCATGGTAATAGGCTGCTTTTTCTCACCAGAGCAGAGGAAGGCCTGTCTCTCAAAGCAAGTAATGTGGCCCAGGGTAGCAGTGAAAGAGCTGGTGCTGAGGACCCAGCATCCGTACTGTCCACATTGCAGGGAATTGCTTTGGATGAACTCTAGTCTAGTTCTGTGGCTTGAATGTCCTTTGGTGTTTGGAACCCATTAGGTGCATTCATGGACAATTTCTGGTTTCATCCCAAAGAGAGTTAGTTCAGGTGCTCCAAGACAGCAACTTTATGCACTTCTAACCTGAATTAAAAAGACCAATGGGGATACTCTCTTCAAATCCTGTAAGGCAGAATGGGGCTATGAAGGAGAAACCCAAGAGGAAGAGACTAATGAGTACCTCCTCGAAGACCCTGAGAGGTACAGGGAGCCAACATGCAGCAGGGATTGGAAGCAGAGCTCAGACTCCAAGTATATGGAAATAAAGATGCCTTTATAGGAACACAGAAGGGTCTGCATAGAGCTCACCTGATGCAAGAAGCTACTCAGAGTTGCTGTAATGGAAAGAAGGACTGGTTGAAAAGATATCCACTCTGCTGGGATCTAGTGGACAGCTGGTAGATCTGTCTTCATGCCTTTTATTTGTGTTTTTTTCTCATCAGACATAAATTTCAACTACTGACAGGTCTAGCTTTTTCTAGTTTGCTACTTCTGTGTTAGAATAAAAATTAATTGTGTAAATGGGAAGTCTGATGTGCCTTTTTATTTTTTCAGCAAATGCTAAAGGGCCTATGTGTTAGGATTTCTGTATCTGTCAGGTTACAGGAGTAGTTCGAGTTGTGTTCAGTCTGCTGTCATTTTGTTTAGCTTATGCTATTACTTGTCCCTCTGAGTTCAGTAAAAGATCTGGCAGGAACAAGATGGATTTTGTGGAATATTTCTCTATGTCAGTTTTCACACATTATTTCATCCACAGGTTTTTCACTAGAAAAAGGGGTGTTCAGCATGGCCCTCAGTGTTTATTCCATCCCCACTGGAACAAAACTTGCTGGGAACAAATACCATCTTGTTTGAATGAGGGAGACTGAAAAGTGACATCAGATTTATTTCTACATTTTAAACAAGCATTTTAATCTGCTGTGGTTTTTTTCATTTTAATAGTGATTGTATTCAGTTTATCATTCCAGACATTTCTTCCTGCAAACTCCCTCGCCAGGTTTTGAAAACACTTTTTTCATGTGGGAGAAATATTTCACACACTCTCCCCCCTTGTCTGAAAAGCACAGTCATGTGGGAACTGATTGCTATTCACTGAAAGGATGTTTTCACTCAGAATTAATATAGCTTTATTTAATTTATGACATCACATAACATGATAAATTATGAATTAAAAATATCATTATTCGGTGTGTGAATGCTTGTCATCCATTTTGATAGCAAATTAATCCTGAAGCTTTTAGAAAAAGAGCTTCTAGCAGCACGCGGTAACATGATTAGTAGCAGAAGTTCAGAAAGGTCCCAAACGTTTACAAATGGGCAATCCTACATTGTGCGCTGCTCTGCTTTGTCTGGTTTTTGTGATTTACTAGATTTTCATATCTAAAGTATTGTATTCAAAGCTAAATAGAATGAATTGCTTGACACTCAAATAGGTTTTCTATGGACAGCAGGATTTAAATATGACACATGCATTGCACATCAGTTCTAGCAAGGAAGGAGGAATGGATCCATCTACCAGAACTCAGTATCAAGAAGCTCATTTACAAATGACTAATTTCCATATCTGCCCTGGCATGCAATTTTAAATCTTTTTGAAATGATTTCTTATAATTTCCTATTGTGCATTCATTTGCTTCCAAATGCAGCCAGACATGAAAAAATATCCTGCATACACCTCGGAGTATGTCTGCAAAGAGCCTCTAGGTTTTGGAAAAAACATGAGAATGTTTTTTTTCTGTTATTTTAGTATTTCCAATTCTGATTTTACTAGAAATGATGAAATGATGAGCTAGAAAGAATAACATAAAGCTAATTAAACTCCTTTGTATCCAAGACTGTCTGAATTTGTTTGGCTGAAGTTTCAGTCAAAGATTTGTGCTGTTTCTTGTTTAATCTGAACTGATTCACCCATTCCAGTGAATCCAAGAATAGATTTTCTGTCTTTGTATGATTCTTGACTGCCTGTAATCTGAGGAAATGAAAAAGGAATGAAATGACTTTTACATTTGCTGTGGGACAGTAAGAACTTGGCTGAAATTCTTTCTTTGGTGCTCAGTTTTTAAACAAAGGATCCTGAGAACAGCTTCCAGCTTATTCAGCTTTACACATAAACTGAATCAACAGCACCTCTAGGTTGAGTTTCTAGCTGCGCTGCTTGACTCAAATATCTCACACTGCATCTGATATTCTCTTTTTACTGATTATAGCTGTTATGGATTTTGTTTAACCTAGCCTAGCTTTTCAGTTATGGGGAAAGCAAATGAACGTAAGGGGCAAAGATCCAGCACTACAGAGACATCATAAATTCCAGTAATATGAACCAGATAAATATGGCTCAGAAAAACATGGTGAAAATTTATTGGTGAGTTTGCCTTTAATATGCTTTGCAGAACTTTAATAGCAGCCAGTTTTGGTTGTTGTTTGTTTCAGACAGGAAAGGTGAAATGTGATTAAAGCTACAGCTAATTTGGGTGGTCTATGTATGGCTACAAGTCAGTGTCTGCCTCCCTCATTTACAACTGGAACAGCTATTTGTGGTGGGTGAGCTGTATATTAGATAGAAAGAGAGGCAGCTGCAAAGAAAGAAAAAGCAATAGTAAAGGGAAAAGCTTATTCAGAGCTTTCTGCCAGGGGAAAAAGAGTAATCCAGGAAAGGGCAAGCTGGAGCAGATTCTGAGGGTAACTTGCCAGTGCCCAAGGCTGAACATCTAAAGTAAAATGCATTCACTGTAAACACAGTTTGTTTGTTGCTTATTCTGGTGTAAATCACGTGAATTGCACCAATGTCTGTGAGAAGGCAATGTGTTTCCTTCACTGAAACTTGAAGAGCAAGCTGGTTTAGAGCTGAGTGGAGAGAATGGGGTGGGAGAAAGTAAATGAGAGAGAAGTTAAGCCCTGGGAAGTTTGCTGGAGTGATACTTATGCAAATGAACACCTTGACGATCTTTGGTAATAATCAGAGTTTTAGACTGCAAAAGGCTTTAGCATCTCTCTCTAAGACACACATTCAACAAAGTATTTGAGCACATACAATTTCAGGTAGACTCATGGAAGACACTGGGACAAGTCCCACAGTTAAATAAATGCATATGTTTAGGTAGCTTGCACTGAATCCTTGTATGCGTTCAAAGTGTCATTTGCAAATTCTGGACTCTACAGAACAGCACATCAAATGTACTAAAAGCTCAGATAAAATAAAGATTATTGAAGAAAAGATTATTCTTTTGATAGACATCAGAGCCATATAAATTTAGCCCTTTAGTGCAGAAGAAAAGAGAGAATGATCAATAGCAGTTGCTCCAATGACAGTTCAGGGAAACTTTGAAAATACTTATTAGATATGTATTGCTGTTGTCCTAAGTGGATTATCAGAAGCAGCACATAATATGCCATTTATTTATTCTGTTTACTGATTGTTTAAACAAAAGGTTTGCAAATTGATCCTGGCTGCTTAACAAACAATAGTTTACATTGATAATAGGTAGCAGAAAGAATGCTTTTTTAAAGACTCCAAGTAAACCAAAGGAAGCAAGTTAGAGCAAATAAATTTTTTCTTAAATGAAATGTGTCAGCCATTTGTAACTCTTTTAAATTTTCCATTTTCTAAACCCACAGTGTGAACAGACTTTTTATTGTTAAATTTATGAGGGAGAAAAAAGTATCATTCCCAAAGCAAAGACTGCTAAATTTATCTTTTTTCTTTTTCTTTTTTTTTTTTTTCTTTCCCTTTGCTGTTTTAACAGAAGTTTTCAGGTTCATACATGTGAAAAAGGAAGACATAATTTCTTATCAAGAAACAGCTAATACCATAAATATACATTTCAAACAGACAACCCTGAAATCAAAAAATTGCCAGCACTAACATATTATAAAACAAGGCAAAGCAGCATTTTGATGGCAGCCTTAATTCTGTCTCTGTTCCAGCAGTCGTTCTCTGTGTACCATATCTGTTATAAATAAAACATGCTTTTTCAGGTACAGCAATCGAGTACTCATGATTTCACCTTCTATGACCAACAAGAAATCTGAAAAAAAACCCCAACAAACCAGGCCTGCTTTGAAGAAGTTAGAAAGCAATTCAAGGTGGAAAACAATCTATAACCTTGATTATGGATTCACTTGGTTCTTCTATACATATGCCAAAAGTCCATCAGAAAACATGGAAACCAACACAACACACAGAATTTTAACACAGGCTTGACTGCTTTTGCATTTACAGTTGTTGCTGTTGCAATAACACTCAGGGCTAAATAGCATCCTAAGAGTCTGACCAGTTTGCTAGAAACTATGCCATAAAAGTCACTGGGATGCTCTTGTTTTTTTCCAGTTTTACAACTACGGTCAATAGAAGATCTGACTCCTGTCTACAAAACGTACCTTCATCCCTTTATAACAGTATTTAATTTTTCTGTATACTACTTTCCCAGTTACTAACTGGAGGCAAGGGGACATCCTCAGAACCAGATCCAGACTTGAGCGTTCAGTCAGCTCAGTAGAGATGCTGAATAATAAGACAACTGCTCAAGATAATTTCAGTTATTTTAAACATTGCTATGCTTATTCAAAAATCACTGCTTCATTAATGCCTATGCTTCCCATACCTCAAGGCCTGCTGTTGGAGTCAAGGCACTGCCATCAGAAAGATAATCGCAAAATGGCAGCCCAAGTACCTGCCTCAGGTTTTGTATTGTTTTCATACATTTAACTATAAATACATGTTTTCCACTATCTGCACTGCAAAGTAGAACTCCAAATCTTTGTATTTCACCTCCTGCACCGTCATCCAGATGGGTAGGTATAGTTTTTATTCTGAAGTCTTTATCACTGAAAAAGAGAAGAAGAATATTGTCTACTTTCCAAGTAACATGTGGAGCTGCAGTACTGGCAGTGAGAAGAATCTTGTTTTGACTTGCAAAATGAGCACATTTGATAAAGAAGTCACTGAGGGAGAATAAATGTGAAACGCTGAGATATCATTTTTATAGCATCACTTTTCTGATTATAACAGCCACTTTTAAAAAAAAGTAACCTTAGCAATAATTTTATTTATTGTTTACATCTACTTTGAGTAAAGCTGAGACATGGGAATGCAGTAAATAGTACCAACAACATTTCTGAACAAGCTGAAAAACCTGATTTTATATTCAGCTGCATAGGACAAATGCAAGGAATAACACAGAACTTATACTCCTCATGTGTACATGTGGTCTTTATTTTTTTTCATTAACTCAGACCACTTCACATTCTCTAATTGGCTTCATACATTAAACGTGCTACAGATGGAAAATGTAAAAAAAAAAAAAAAAAGTATTAAACCAGCTTGAATTATTATAAAAATAGATTTGGAAAGCTGACTTTGATATCTGTTGCAGCCTAGGGACCTGAGGGGATGCAGTAATAAAACACAGTGCTGGGACAGTGTAAAAATCAGAGCAACTTTGCCCCTGGCCTCTTCCTGGTGTGGAAGTTTTAGTGGTTAAATTACAACAGTGCAGTAAGGTCCCTTCCAGAGGGAAATGCAAAACCAGACTCCAGAATGCTTTGGAATAGCTACAAGTTTTCATTAAGAAGCAAATATTTTAGGAGAAACAAGAATTTATAACAGCTTCCTGAAAACCCAGTCCTCCTGTTATTTTCTTTCATTACTCTTTCTTGTTTCTTCTCCCCCAAACTCTACTGCAATAGATCAGATCAACTTATTTTTCTAATTTTATAAAATTGGTAATAGTTACAGTTCTTACAAGCTGAGGCCTAATCCAGGTATTACTCATGAAAGCAATGTATTGTACGATATTGGTCTTGCTTTGAATGATGAGGGTTGACCCAAATAATACCAATGGCTCCCTTCCATACTGAATGATCCCATGACTCTAAAAAAAATGTGTAGTTAAAATAATGATGATTAAAGGACTAAAAAGGCTATCTTGACCTTGGTCTACATCCTGACAGGGAGCCTAGAAGCCCTGGAAGTGTTGGCCGTAGACCAGTATTGCAGCCTTGTCCTGGCCATGGCCAGGAGTTTGAAGCCTGGAAAACTTCAGTGTTTTCCAGGGTCTGAACTTGGGAAGTTCTGCATCATGGGCTGCCATGTATTGTCTCATTGTGTTAGTAACTGATTAAAGTTGGGCCCCTCAGAGGTGTACTATAAAAATGTGATCAGAACACCCCTGCCTTAATTTGTGTTCCTCTATCTTTGCTGAGGTTAAAAACATGATAATGGCAGCATAAATCAGGCTAAAAGTGGGGAAAACCTCCCACATTTCTGACTCAGGAAACAGAATGTAGTTATGAAACTAAATCCATACATAAGCACTTTGGATTTTGTTTTCTTCTACACCTGAAGTGCTAGCGAAAGAACAAGGAACAAGCTAAATTTTGAAATACAGAAAAGGAACAAAAGTATTGTTCATTGCTTCTCAGTTGTCATATTAAATGTTGTTTAGTTTAACCTTGATTAAAGAATTTAAAAATAAGTCCGATGGTCAAAAGTATCAGTCAAAATTAAAGCTTAGAAATTAAAATGATGGTCTCACTTTTAGATGAATTTATGTTGGTGAACACAGAGGTGAGGAAGAGATAAAGGACAGAGAGAAAGGAAAGAAAAGACCAGGTCTTCATGAATATTCACTAATTTCTAATTATTTAAATAAAAAAAAAGAAAAAGATTGAAGGCTTTCAGTTGTCAGTAAAATGGCTTTAGCTTTTAGTAAAAAATTTAATGTTTTATTTTTTGTTAAAAATACTGAGGATTTTCAACGGAATGAACTGTATTTTTGAAAAATACAAATTCCCTGAGAAAATAAAGTTTTCTTTTTTTTCCTACAAAAGTCTTTTGATAAAGAGGGTTTAATCAGCTTCAACTTATAGGCTTCAACCACTTAACTGTTAATACTCTGTGGCCCCTGTGACATACATTACATTAAGTAATATGAGCAAATTGCACTCCCTAATCTGATGCACTGTACTGAGCATCCCTTATCAACAGGAGATAGACATATCTACTTAAGGATGTATTACTAGCAGTTCTCATTTTATGTGGACTCAATATACATTTTCTAATACAGCACCTTTTTAAAGATTTGCTGAAAAAGTGTGAGGAAGAAGTCTCAGTTCATCATAAACCCTGGGTAATGACCCTTGAGTATAACAGAAGGAGGCCAGAACTTTTGCAAACAGGAAAACAACACATGAAACGTGGAAAGCCTAGAACATTCCTGTGGACACCTTGAAAGACCATAGGGACAACAGACTTACTTCAGCTAAATAAACAGACATCCTTGAACATCCTGCCTCCAGCCATCATCCTGAGGGACGTAGGTCTTCCAGTGGTCTCATGTCTGCTAGTCCCATGTCGATACCTTTTATACTGTAAGATACATCAAACTGTAGCACAGACCTATATTTGGGCAGCTGAAGCAAGTTCAGAGAGCTTGAGGAGAAAGGAAGTTAATGCAAGATTGGATGCAAACACTCTTTGGATCTGGAGAACAGTGTAGCCAGTCTTCTGTGACTGGAGAATAAAAAAAAAAAAGCTTCAGTAAGTTCTGGTGACACTGGTGCAAGTCTCTGTTAGTTCTGTTCTTTCCTTCCAATAAATCTCCTCCCCCATTAAGAAGCATCTTTTCTAAGCCTAGTAACATCACTCCTACCTTGAGTAATCCAAAAATTATTCAGGTAGCACATGTAAAAAAATATTCTCCAAGCATCTCCTACTTGTTTCCCATGTACTTACCCTACTTGATCATCCCTACTTAATTTACCATGCTTTTTCTCATTTATTCATCACCAATTTGTTAAGTATTTTATTATTGATAGATCATGGAGAAATAATTCCCTAATTGTTATATCTTACACTTGATCACTTTTACTCTGTTTTGAAATACAATTCTGTTTTGGAAAACATATTCATCTTACAAATACAGAGTTAACATTAGTTAATAGTTACTGGTTCTTTGGTAAAAAAAAATGAGAAAATGACCCAAACATGATGGGTAAGTAAAGTAAGTAAATTAATTTCCAGCATTTGTTATTTTCTGCTGTTTATGTGATTTAGAATCCAGCTATCCAAAATTTCTGGGTTTTTATTTAATGATTAGAACCAGGAGAGTAACTCACTCACTCTCACATGCACACACGCACCCCCACACACACAACCCCACCCCTGAACTGGACCACATTTTTTCAGTTCCACTGTACAGGAACATTCACAAAACTGATTTTGCAGAAGTTCACAAAAAAATAAGAACCGTTGAGGGAACTGACTCAAAACTTGGTATTCGTGAATAAAAAGAAAGAATTTTTTGCATGGTCATCTAACCAAAGATAATACTGGCTGACTCACCTGGACAGTCACAGTGAGAAAACATAGACCAATAGCCAAATTTCAACCAATGTATAATAAAAGGCTTTTAAGATGTTCAGCAAATCAATTTAAATAACAAATGCTATTCATTAATAAAATCATCCCTTTCGATGAATTTCATGACTATCGAAAGAAATGCATTTCTTTGTGACACTTTTTTTCTTTTCAATAGTAAAGGCTTGGCTTAGATTTATTCTCATAAAAACTGTGGGGACTTGGGTTTAAATGGTTGAGTGTTTAATCACTTTTATGCCACCTCAGCTCTTCAAGTTAATCCTTGCAGCCAGCTGAGATGGTGGACGAGGTTAAGATGCCTCATACCTGCCAGTTAACTGTTACTGTCCTTCTGCTGGAGAGTAGCACCTCTCTGGCACAGCTGGAGAAAGGAACATTCATCCGTACCTCCCGTGTTCCAGTTTAGCTAACAGATGTATGTTGAAGGCTTCTACTGTTTTAACTCTACTGATGTTTTTTCCTTCTCTGTCCCCTGGAGGAGTCACAGGCTGACAGCTCCAGATGCAGTCAGTAAAGGTGGAGAATCTGGCCCATTAATGGTCTGTACTGGAGTCATGAGAGTGTTTCCAGGACCATGACTAGGAGGCGGTCAAATACATAAAGAGATCCTCGATTCTTGCATTTGCTAAAACTGTCCTGACAACCTTGATCCTCAATTCTAAATTCTCATTTAGGACATATTTTCCTTTTTCTGCACACACATATTTATTCCATATTTTTTCCTGTAATAATCTAAGCATTTTGTCGGAAGGCTTGTCCATATGTTCTTTAAAAAATGTTTTTATTGCTCTTGTTAAATCCAAGGTATTTTTCTCCTTCTTGGCTGGGATTTTAATTAGAGCTGTGACATAAACCTTCCTAGTACTCGCTGTTTGTTTACTTTCCAAGGAGCCTCTATTACTGTAAAAAAAAATTTCTCTAATTTGTTTATGTCTTGCACAGTTTCCTATCTTATAAAAATGAGGCACTTAATTTCTATCACACTGATTTAGGCCTAATTATATCCACCTTGACTGGTAATTGCTCTTTTTCCTTTTGTTTCATGCCCTGTTCCATGCTCTCAAGACATAGCCAGTTTTCCAGAAAGCAGAATAGGGGCTGATGAGAAGGTGTCATTTTCTCCTAGAGGACTAACCTCTCTATAGACCATATTCACTCTGAGGTAACATCACAAAAGTCAATGAAATTGCAGTAGGGCCACATCTGGCCCCAAAAATCAATTAAACTACTCTTGTTACATGGGTCTGCTTCTGCTTTCTTTCCTCATATACCTCTTAAGCTTGCTGAATGCACACTAATAACCTGATTCCAGTTACCCCTGTGGTGCTTATTGTCTCACACATCCCTGTTAGTTTAATAACTAAATGATGGAAAGAAGAGAGGAAGAGAAAGGAAGAGTCCTTCCTGTTCTGCCATGCACATGGTACTGGAGAAGCTGGCTGTGCTTTGTGGGATGAGTCAGGACAGAGCGCCTGTCCTCTTCTTACACCCTGCTTGACAAGGACAGCAGGATGAAGTGGCAAAGTCAGTCAAAGGCTGTGGGAAAGGATGAGGTTGTGGATGATGAGATCATGCAACTGCACATCAGTGCCCAGATCCTCAGAACTACATACATTTCCTTTTTAAATCTCAGTTTGTCCTTGTGACCTCGGTTGAGTTAGGCAATCGCAAGGCAATGAAAAGCTAAAGGGTTCATTTCTTAAAAAAACCCCCACACATCAAATCAAATGGAAACAGACCCTAAGTAATCCCTCCTTCTACATTTTACAACAATAAAATAGATTTCGGAGCTCATAAAAACAAACTCTCCATATTACTGAGGAAAAGATTGATGGATAAGAAGAGATTTCAGCAAAAAAAGCTTCCATTGCAAACATTACCCTAACTTCTTTTCCCAGAGCAAGGCAATTAAATTTGGAAACAAGTAACCTGCTACGCTCTCTTATTTACACAACTGATCTATGCCATTCTATCAGTCCCCCTCCCTGCATTTTACCCACTGAAATTCTTTACAAAATTTATAAAGTCCAGCACGCTCTGTTCTTTTAATTCAGCTGCAGCCACTCAGCAGTCATTCCTGTATGATAACAGGGTTAATTCTTTAGCATAAGCACTAGATGAGAGTATAACTGTGATAACCACCCTGGAGGCAAGTTACATTAGGCCCATTTTCGAGGTCTTCAAACACTTGCTCAGAATTGCCTGCAGACCTTGTGCAAAGCTGATCTTCGAAGTATGGGGCTTGTCTGAGGATGAAAGTGGGCGCTGTTATACATAATTAAAGAGATGGTCAAAATTATTTAAATATTTGTTTTTAATGGAAAAAATATTACTTGAATACATTTTTATTCACTACAAAGAAACCTTTAGACCGTGTGCTAAAAGTGATATTTTCACTGATATTCACACAAGACTGGGACCAGATATGAACTACAGTTAAAAATATCAGGAATAATTGATTTATGTAACATCATTCTTAGCTGCAAATAATAAAAATCATGCAACAAATTGAACCATTTGAGGTTCTGCTGGCATTCTATCTCTTGAATATTGGTTTTATCTGTATGCTCTCACCTCAGCAACATGAGCTTCTTTCTTTGCAGTTGAGAGAATTCCTAGGGACTTCAAACTACAGAGACTTGCTTTTATTCACTTAAAACTAAAACCTACAAACAACAGAAAAGAGGAGTGCCATCTCCAGCTGCACAAGTTTTTGTGTCTGTAAATTCTGTGTCACCTGGAGGAAGAGTTTTAAATAGACGTTCATTGTATGGGAAGAGAAGAGTGCTGGTTGTTGAGTGCAGTAAGACCATTGTAATGTTGTGGGGCATCCCAGTGATAAGTCTGGGGTGGAAGCTTACTGCTGGTGACTTAGGCTGAACAAAGAAATTGGAAGGGAATGTTCTTGTGGGAGTTGCAGACTTGCTGTTTTTGCTAACCTAAATTTGGTATATGCACTTGCCTGGAGATGATAGTGTAGTTGGCATGCATTATTAATCATGATATGGAATTGGGAAAAAAACGTTTATGGTTTTTCTGTTATTCTTTAAAATGAAGGGTCTAGATAAACCGTATAGACACCAGTGTAGTCATGTAGCATTGAGAGGGAACAGCCCGTACTGGAAGTGGCATCACAAGCTTGTGACTTTGGCTCTGCTTGTTATTGGACACTCAAATAAGTGTTTGTGTGGTACGAACAAAGCAGAGCAAACAAAGAGACTAAAAGCAACCTGTGCTGGGGTTGAGCGGCTGCTATCATAATGGAGAAGTAGAACTTGACTCTCAAGTACTTGATGGTCTGTGCCACATCACATTAGGCAGTAACACAGCTAGATATGTCAGTTCGATAAACTGTTGGGCTACAATGGGGTCGTTCAAAAGGTAAAGGGAATAAGAAAAAGAAGGCGGCAGCAAATGTTGCCCTGTCTGCTTGGATCAAGCTCCATTCTTATATTTAGGCAGTTTGTTGTTCAAGCAAGCCTGTTGAATTAACATAAATACAGAGTAGTCAGAATAAAAAGATTAAACAAATCTAATAGCTCCCTGTGCATATTTTCATGGTGAAAAATAGGCAACTAGTAGCTCAATGACACTATAAAAACTATTTACTCCCTGAGTGAACAGGCTGGTTACATTTGTGCCTGTGGGCTATTCGAACAACCTTTTTGAATGTATGAAGGGTCACATGCAGTCCTGCAGAATCAAGGTTGTCCCTGTTGCATCTGATTCATTCTGTGGTGGATATGATGAAAAACTTGCATGGATGTAATTTCCCCCCTCCATTCTAACAAACTGTGTCATTTATTAGCCTATCTATATCCTTTGAATAAACTTGGCCCACTGAGTATGTAAATCATACCAATATTTAAATTGAATGTTTAGGTACAGTAAATGGCACCAAAATGACAGGGATACATACAACCTCTTGTGAACTGCTATAGATAGGGACCTGCAGTTTTGTCAACACTTTTGATTTACTTTACACAAATCACATTCTGTTTTCAAATACCTATCACAAGAGATGTTTCTGGAAGACTGCCTTTTACCTTCAAAGATCTCTCAGGACACTCGATCTTTAAACGGAGCCTTCCATTACCTTTATACAAAGAGCAGGTCTCAAGCATTTTGCTTCTCTTCAAAGTAGCACTGTTTTAAATAATGAACAATTGCCAGAAGCAATGGCACAGGCTTATTTGTGGTTGTGTATTTGTCTGTCTGATCATTATTTCTGCTCTTTGGCCATCTCTAACCCGGCAGGTACAAATAAATCCTCAGGGCTTAAAACCTTCCTACAACAAGGTATTTTCTCCGGGCACCTGTCAACAGCATCTTTTTTTTTTTTCATTTTTCTTTTTGTGTTCTGATGTACACTGGGTTTTTTTTATAAAAACAGACCAAGCTATTGACATCCAGTGACTTTCTGTCTCTCTTTGACTATCATTTCTGTGAATATAACTTGATGCTCTACAGATAGTGGAGTTGAAAAACATGTAGGAAAAAAACATTATGCTCAATATTCTTAAGAACAAGGAGAAAAGGGACTATCACAGCCATAAAATGGCTACTTCTTTTAATTTTTCATCTTTCTAAATACTATGGCAGTGGTAAAGGAAAGGGTATAAGCATCAGTGATGAGCAATAATAAAAAAATATCATACATAAACACTATGCTTAATAATGGCACTTCTACATATCCTGAACCTGATCTGCAGCTGGTGCAAGTAAGAATAGTTCAATTTAAATCAACACATCATTTTCATTCCTGGCAGAAATAGCACATTCCATGAATCAGCGGTAGATTTTGTATACTTCAATAAAGACTTGTCATTATACAAGTTTTAATGCTTCCATATTTATACTTTGTGTGGGTATTAAAACATTGAAACTAAGGGAACAAATTCTGCAAATCTGACCTAAGAGTGAATCTCCACCACTCTCCTGGGAATTGATCCCTTGTGCCTAGGATTCTTACTGGGCTGGATAGCAGACTCACCAGGCTTAACATACGTTTGAGTACGTATTAGAAAGAGAGGTCCTCTATCTCTGTTAACAAACTTCTTGTGTACCTGGGAAGTTAAAATTGTTTGGTGTGATGGCTTGTTAAAATGGAAAGTTCTTATGAAAATGCTCCTTCTTTGCCTTTCGTCGGCAAAGTTAATGAAAACAGAAGGGAGAAAATAGTTCAAGTGGGTAAATAATCCATAGCATATTGAGAATGGCAGACCACATGTCAGTATGCTGCTCTGAACTTCCACATCCCCAGTTCAGAGCCCTAGCAGGGACTCTGTTATCCGAGTTCCTTCTTTCTCCACACTTGCTTTTTAAGAATTTGGTTTTATTTTAAAGGAACCAAGGAGAGTTCAAAACATTAACCAGATTTTGGTTTTCTGAAGCTCAATTACTGCTGGTTCAGAGAAGCAAAACTGCAAAGGATCTTTCCATCAGCAATTGCTGCACTGCTGCAGAACACACTCACAAATCACCATCTTCTTAAACCACTGAATTTGCCTTTCATTTGGATTCAGTAGCTGCTCTGTGAGATTATGGATACATGGCATTTTTCTCCTATAATCTGGGAGGTTTGCAAGCGTGTTTTCTTCAAAGTTAACCTTTCAATATTGTCTCAAACCCCTGCAGATTTTAAGATCCAGTGAGCTTGTCACACAAAGCGTGACATAACCTGAGTTTAATTCTGGAAGTTATTGATCAGTTTTCAAACACTTCATCTCAATGTACTTAGAATGATTTTCTTTGTAATTAGATCCCATGAGATTACTTTTCCCTGAAAATTTGCTGGTAAGTGACACAGCAAATTCATTAATTTAAATATCCTAAACATATTCTAAACCCACTAAGTAATTAAATATCTTAATTGGAGCATTAAAAACCTTTGGAATGGCTAAAATATTAATATTAATTAATGAGTAGTAAGGTTTATGCTTGACAGACTATGATGCTTATTTATGTGATCAGATTTGATTTAAGAAGAAAAAAATCTTGGCTTCTTACAAGTAAACTAGGACAGTCAGAAACACATTAAAAAAAAAGGTCAATTTTCAACAGAAATAGGGAAAGCTACAATTGGTCAGATGATATAACTAGTTCAATATTATTGATGTTTATTCAGACTAGTGCCTGACAGTTTTGGAAATGTGCAAGGATACAAAACTTTCAGGAGTGTATTAACAAATTGATATTAATCTTAAAAATTCTCCTAGAATGGTATCATATGCTGTAAATTGCAACTCTGTAGTCTCTATTCTCTACCTTTAATGTTTTAGTTATCCAGGTGAAAGAAGAAATATCCTCCTGCAACCAAGCCACTGACTATAATAAGTACTAAATTATTAAAAAGAACACATCTTAGAGAGATATTATGTTGAACACTGTTTATCTCAAATGTGTACGTATTGAGATTAGCATTGATGATCACAACTCATGACTAAGCAGGATATAAATTTATAGAAATTAATCTGAAACTTCATAATTTGGATTGTCCTAACAGTTCCTTAGTAAAGGAGAAAAAGTTAACAGGAGTTTTATACTTTGGAGGAAAGAAAAAAAAAAAAGTAGGACCAAAACTCCCACTGTATACTTTAATTGTTTTAATACTGCAGCAACTGAGTAATATTTTATGGAAGCACATGTGTCTCAATAGGCAAGTTACTCCCTTATAAACCTTCTAGTAACTTCACAGAGCATGTCAGGAAAAACTTGGTGTTTCCTTTTTTGTCTGGGTCACATGAAAGTTCTGCACATTAAACTGTCAATTCAAGCAAAACCATTCCAGATCTCACCTACTCTAGCTTTCTTAAAGTGTCACCTTCATGGCTGGCTGTTTTGAAGCTTCAGATTTTGTGCTGGGAAATAAAAATGGCTCAGAGCTTGAGAATAGAAGAACAAATGAATGAACAAAAGAAAAAAAAGGAGGATTCTGTCCCTGCTGATACTTCAGAAGATCTGGGAGATGATTTTTAGAATTTTGAAAGTTTCAGGCAAAAGTTTTGCTGAATGCTTCCTCACATTCTCTTTCAAAAAAACCCCCAAAAAACCAAAAAAAACCCCCCAAAAAAACCCCCACCACCTAAAAAATTGCAGCTTCATGAGTCCCAGAAAATTCTAATAGAAATAAATGGTGATATTACTGAGTTAACAACCAGAAAAGAAGTGCCCTTTAATTGCAACAAACCAATCTACTTCTCTTCAGCTATTGAGCACATGGTATCTGAATGACAATATCAAGAACGTCCTTGTTCTATTGGAAGTCATAGACACTTACTTGATATGGGCAGTACAAAAGCAGGAGCAGTTTCCAAAGGGTAGATCATTTAATGTTCTTCCTTTTAGATTTATCTCCGAATGTAGCCCATCCCAGCACATACATATGTATCAGTAAGAGATCGAGTGTTTATTTTCTAAACCCAGTGAAATCCCATTGCTTCTGCTGGAGCTGGGTATCATGTTAGCAAAGGTCTGTGTATGAGTATTGGCAAATGAATATTCACAAATGGTAGCCATGCTTAAAAATGACATAAATGACTAGTCCAGACTTTATGAGTTCAAAAATGAATCTATAATTTATTTTCCTATCCTATGCAGAATTACGGCAATATTCAAAAAAAGATTCATAGTTCCTCTCTGTGCTCAGTTCTCTCTACATGATTATGCAAAGTTTATATCTGATGAATTAAAATTAGAAGCTGCAAAATAACCTATTTCTAGGTTAGACTTAAATGAATGAATGAATGAATAAATCAATTAATGAACCAACATCAGGGAAAAAAAAAAAAAAGAAGCAGCAAAGAAGGATTGGAGTGAAGAAAAAGAATCTGCAAAATTATTGCCTTACATTGGTATAAAATATCCCAAGAAATCACTGCCCAGCTACTGCCTACAACTACTGTTCAAAATACTAGGTGATAATGACTTGTTCTTAAAAATGCACTTCAAGGTGGAGGTGTATCATGATGTTAACAAATAATACGGTACAAATCCTGCTAAAGAAACTAAATGGCTCTATTCTTTGATTCAGATTTGCAACTGATTTTTACAAGGCACAGATCTTTCCTCACTTATTTTATTCCCTTTCCAGACCAATATTACTATTGCCAAGACATACATCACACCATCTGACATAATTTTTGATTATGTCAGATAAGGCCAGCCACCTCAGCACATATAGGATACTTTCTCTTCAGTTGTAGAGGACCAGTGTATTTTTCATGTATTTTTCAAAGCTGCTGAAACTTCTGAACCCAACAGTAACTGAGAGTAGTTAGGTATTTGGCAAGCAATCATGTCTAATGGGCTTTTTTTATTAAATTACTTTATTTTTTCCCCAGCTATGCAGTTTCTATGAAAATATTCAGCTCCTTAGTGAGTCAGCCATCTTGCCAAATTATGTAAACCAGGTCTCCTGCAGACAGTGTTTGGTTCTTTAGATGAGGAGTCATTTATAACCGTAGATTTTTGAATCTACATAATTCTGATGGCCTTATCACGAAAGCTGGTGGAAAGGCCTCAGAATCATAAAGTCCGTGCTCAGAAATTGTTTCAAGCCAGCCTGCCTGCCCTCCTGCATGATGGTTTCTGAGAGCTGTAACCCTTGGATTTTCATGCCATTCGAACTGGGAGGGTGACAGTGACTGAATGTGGACTGATGTCAGCCCCCATTAAATGGTTACCTGGGAAGATAAGTGTCCCTGCGAAAATGAGATGACAGCTGAGCTTTCCTCCAGAGTGCTAGAATTATTACTCCATTCAGAGTCACTGAGTGTGCGATGTGTAGGTACTGAAAGAATTCACTGTAGCGTGGTACATAGTACACGGAGCTGCAAATAGGGTCATTCTTCTGTTCAGAGCCCCAATGCCCAGAGTAATTAACTTCACATGCCATGGCTGAATGCTGAGGCTGAGTTCAACTGAAGTGGTGAGGAGCCCAGCCCTGAAGGGCATGGTTGCTTGAGTTCTTTATTACAAACACAATGAAAAAAGTAATAGTTTTTGCTATACAGTGTTGCAGTACTTCTGCTCAGGAAATGAATTTTTATGTGTTTTGTATCTCATGAATTCTGCATATTTTATTCCCTAGAGTTTAGTGTAAGAAGCACTTTTTGTATTGCTAAGTAACATGAGTAATTGCACAAACAAAACAAACCGGCCTCGTACATTATGAGGTTGAAATGTCAGGAGCCATCAGGAGGTCCCCAGGAAAGAGTGCTTATGTCATTTTAAATAGTCTTTACACAGCATTGTCTTAAGGCAAACACAGACTGTTTTAGCCGATTTGCGTTTTAAGATTAATAAAAGCAAAACCTGTTTGAGTTTAACTTTATTTTTTAACTATCCCAGGCAAAAGATCTTCAGCACTGCAGGTATAAGATTTTCATGTAATAATTTGTGCATATCGATGTAAATAAAGTTCAAAGTAAATAATAAATGCTGAGAACTCATTCCCTTCTTTAAACAAACCAGCGATCATCCCCTCAATACCAAACCATCTGGAATGCCTTGATTTGACTAAATTATGGCAGTCTAGTCTGGATAATACAATGCTTTCCTTCCCCTCTCTCTCTAATTGTTGTACTGATTTCAATCCTCAAGTTTATATTTTGTTTTTTGAATGAGGTTGGGAATAAATAACGTAGGCACCAGCCACAGGGAAGGCAGTCGTCACCAGTGGGCATTTCCTGAAGATGTGCTTTATTTCTTGTCTTCAGCTATTCATTCTGCTGTCTACCTAAAGCAGGTCATCTCCATGTTTCCTTTCAATTTGTGTGCTGATAATAATATCTGTGGGTGGATTTTGAGTTTGAGCTGGCTGCTGCCTGAATTCAAGCTTCAGGAGCAGACAATTTGGAAATCCAGAGGTATAACATCCTGGATTTTGTTAAACCGGGTTCCCCGGCCTTCTTCCCTGTAATCTAGGGGCTCCACTTACGTGCTGGAGGGGAGTATGTGGGGAAGCGGGTGAGAAATAAAAGGGAAGTTATGCAGACTTCTTTAACAAGCTGTTTGTTGTAAGCAATTTTGTTGTGCTGCATATCTCCCACAGGTTTCAGTGAATTGATGTAGACAATCAGCATGTAAGTAGGCATACCTGTTATTTCGTCTCCCGGGGAAGTTTCATATCAAAAGAAATAGAAGTGGCTCACAGCAGAAGTCATCTACAGTGTGTGGTGAATGCGTGAGGGTTTGTCTTGCAGATTATCTTTATTACAGGCTTCAAACCTCTGGTTAGATGTCCTGATGAGTGTGATAATTGGGTAACATCTTCCAGTTTGAAAGGAAGCTGCCTAATGAATATTTTTACTATTGGGAAACTGTAGGCTTTGAACTCCTGTATTCACAAAATATACTGGATGAAAAATGAGTAAATATTTTAAACAAATCATAAAAAGGCCTTCAAGAGGCCATCATGTCCAGCCTTTGCTCAAAGATAGAATAAACTGTATCTGTACTTTGTTTTCTGAAAATCCTTCATTCCTGTGGAGAACTACTTCACATACTGTGAGTTATGATTAAAAAGCTGCGGTGAATTACTGAATAGTCTGTGTGTGTTGGGGAATTTAATTTGTAACCTACTGAAAAGAAACATGCATCTATAAAACAGGTTGAAGGACAGAACTCATTGTCCTTACTCTACCAGTAGCCTCTTACAAGCTCTGAAAATCAGAAATTTCAAGGCAAATGTCTTTGAGGTTTCCAAGGAAGGGGGTTCAGTCACTACTCTCTGTAATAGAAGTGACCTACAGAGTTCTGGGTCTGTGCCCAGGGCTCTGTAAGCTGTTTAAAGTGGACGATGGCTGTGAGTCTGAACAAAATTCACTCTGTCCTAGGACTGATCCCCACATGGAACTGGCTGTGAATGTCTTCCAGAAAAAAATCTGTAGCCTCTTCCTTAAAACTTCTTATAAAATGCAGGAGTCATGAGCTGTGATTCAAACCACTGTCTGAAACCCTCCAATATTCTGTTGTAAACTGTACAAGTGGATTTACAGGGCTGCAATCTGGACACAGCTGCTAACCTGTTCCTTTCATCCTCCTACCAAAAGAATGCTGCTTTGCTCTGCAAATAGGATCAAGCCTTGACAAAGGGTTTGTGTAAGCAGTGGAAACAATAGCTAGCATTAGTCTGCTGGGCAAAACATATCCAATAATGGAGCCTCATGTGTATATCATGTAAATAACCAGACAAATTATTAAGTCTAGAATCAGAACAATGCTACAAATGCTCTTACGCAAACTGAAAAATTATGCAGTGCTGGTCATGGAAAATGGGGAAAGATCAGGAAAGAAATCTGCATCTTGATGGGTCTGAAGGGGCAAGGAGAGGTGAGAGAGAAGAAATAAGTTAGTACTTCAGGACAGAGCTACGAGGAGCCTTACAGGTGAATATACAAAATTTGAGCTTGATTTGGTTGATCAAGCAGAAGGAGTTAGAAAGAGTCTATATATTCACCATTATCTTAAAAAAATGATGCCTTTTGAATGCATTGGAGGAGAGAAATTAAAATATCAGAGAAGAAATCTTAATCAGTCCATTCATTTAAACACTACTGACTTTCTCTTCCATTTACCTATTTATTGCTTGATAGGTACTTTGTATAATTTTCAAGGCACAAATTAGTACTCCCTAGAACATCAGAGAAATATGTACTCCCAAAATCTGTTGCCAAACCCAGGCTGTTTCTCCTGAATGAATGAGCGCACTAAAGATATGAAGAGTGATTTGAAATTCTCCGACAGGAGAGTATGTGAAGCTAAGCCAAACTGCTGCTTCCCTGCCAGTCTGGTTTTTGTCTTCGGAATAAGTGGCAGCCTCATTGAGCAGTAATACAGATAGCACAGTACTACCTAAAATGTTAGATACTTATTAGATTAGTTACAATGGGAGGAGGATTCTATCAAATCATGACTGTTCATTAAATGACCTCTAAAATTATGGAGAGCTGAGAGAAAAGATTTTCAGCATACAAAGAGACATCTCTCTATATATTAATTTAAAGAAGGGAAAGCAGACATTGCATGTGGTGTCAGATTTGTAAATCTCAAAGGGTAATGTACGATTTCATTATCTTAGATACATTCTCACTGGATGATAAAAGAGTTACCAACAGTACAATTTTCAACAGCTGAACTATGTCTAATGGCACAGATACAGTACAGTATATCTTTTTATAATTTACAATGCAGTGCTGAGAAAGCTCTGGCCCAGTTGGGAGATTCTCAGTTATTCAAGTGGTTCTATTTAAGTCAATGAAATGACTTGTGCCAGGGCTTCTTTGCCTTTTCACGGGAAAGGACCTCTTGAATTCAGCTGATTGGCACATTTGAATTTCAGTGATAATGGTCTGATTATGTATTATTTTCTTTTAGAAGGGGAATAGTCTTATGAACATCAATATACATTTTTTGTCATTCTGTACCAGAAATGGAGCGCTATTTTATTTTAGAATTGAAAGATTGAAGAGACTAATTTATTATTTGCTTTATGTAGTTTATATCAAGGCATAACAAAATCTCCCTGGATTAAGTTCTGTAAATTTCCCAATCCAAAGTTTGTTTGAGACTGTTACCAACACTAATTGCATTTCTTGGTTGCTGTATTATTTTCCCCAGATTCATATATTTTTTTAAAAGTTCATTTTATATTTGCTCAGGGCTTTTCTGCCTACTGGGAATCGTAGCATGTGTGATAGAGGTGCCAAGATTTATATATTAAAAAAAAATCAGGAGAATTCATAAATTTAACAACTGAAACAACTACATTTGGAAAGCATGATAATAGCTCTTGAGAGACAACACAGTTGTACATTTATGCTAATCAGCCAATTTGCTATTGCTTTCCTTAATGGCGAAAGGTGGTTTTAGTACACAGAGTTCTGCTCCATGAATGATAAATTGAACATTAGGATATTAACTCATGTCAGCTTTTCCTCTGAAATTTGGACTGTGTGCCTATACACAAGTAGATCCATATCACACAAAGCAAGTAACTGATCACGCTGCTAAGTTAATGCAGGACACAATTTTAAAGGCAGTTTCAAGAAGCATTTGTCATTACTTTTTTTTGTCATTCCTAGTACATTCTCTGGTCGAAATCCCATCACTGTGTTTATGCTCTAAAGAGGGCTCTGAAATTTAGTGACTAACCTGTTCTGGGACGTATGGTTGCATGGCATAGAAACAGGTGGCGGCACTTTGACAGAGTGGCCCACAGCTGTCTCACACCAGCGTGGTGCTCTGGTGAGGCTGGTATAAACAGAGGAGGGAGCACTTCGAAACTAGGTGACTGCAGAGATGAGTCACAGATGGTTTGTAAAAGCCCCAGTTCAGCGCTGAGCTCAAATGAAGTGGGAGTATTGTCAGCTTTTTGAAGTTCTGCTGGTTTGTCTTTATGAGATTTGGCTTTCTACACCTTGTCCCATACTCAGTGACTACGGTTTCAGACCTAATAATAAGAAAAGACACAGCCAGGACCTGTGGGTTTTCTCAGCTGTTTTACTGGCTTTAGGCTGCTGATGTGGTTGCTCCAAAAGAGCAGGGAGAGCATAAGGTGAATGTCTCTCACAACCTGCTGTCTGTGCTGGAGGCAATTACATGTCATAGGTGGTGGTGTTCTGGCATGGATCCTCTGAAGTCATCTGATCCCTAGAAAAAGGCCTTTCATAGACATCATACGTGCTGCTTCTACCTGCTCCTTGCTTCTGCTTGCATCAAGATATAGCTATAATAATGAGGGGCTACCACTTAAAGTGACCGTATCAGAGAGGTTAGTAATCAGATGGGGAGGAACAGGAGAAGAAGCAGACTTACCAAGAAAAGGCAAATCCTCCCTCCTGAGTAAAATTTAAGACAACTGAGATAATTTAACTCATCTCGCATTTAGGAAAGTCATTGCACTTCTAAATAGAAATGCTTGTGATTTTTAAAAGAAAATAACTCTCTAGTAAATATACTCATAACAAGGTTATTTGCAGTAGAACGTACTGATAAATTTTTACAATATGACTGCTATCTTCTACGCTGGGAATGTCTTCTGTGTTTCCTACTTAGCCATAACCAGAGCAAACATGCTCATTATTTTAATATGACATGCTTTCAACCATGCCTGGCATGTGCCTTTCTGTGTGGGGAAAATAACACCAAAACCCAACAGCTCTTTCTCCATTTTTTGGAGTCCCTGCACTAGTGTTCCAGATGCTCAGGGAGTAGACACTTGCTCCTGAATCCAGATGTTTATTATTTTTCTCATCAAAAGCTGGGACTTGTGAGAAGCTGAGTACTTTCAGCTTTCAGGAAAAGTAGTTATTATCTCACACCAGTCAATAGACTGACAGCATCATAAGTGCTATACTTTTAGAAGACATTTTACTAGCCCTACAGCATTGTACAATTTTGCACTTACTTTACTAATGTTTATTAGTTTAATAGACCATTGCATCCAGTGCACCTGTTGTGACAGTTGCAAACCTATGTTTTGCTCAGGTACCTGAGCTAAAATTTTAATGCAAGCTGAAAAAATAATGGTTATAGTCTGGCCTTTCAGTGGCATGCAGTAATTGTTGTCATTTAGTGCACAATGCAGTTTTAGCGAAATAAGAATGTTGGATGGAAAAGAAAAGCAAGCATTTCAGGGTTGGTTTTTTTTCCTCACTGTATAGATTGCAAGCTTTTAGGAGAAGGCGGACATAATTGTATAAGTGCTGCTTCCATTAAAGAACAGCTGATAAGGCTAATACTTTTGAAACTGTGTAATAGGAGTTTGTAATATCTAAAAGTAGTGGCGCCTTTTAGAGACTTGATTCTTAACTCTTCGAATACTTGGGTGTTAGTGAGAAATCTATTCTGGACAAATAGTTTAATGAGCCCTGGAGAAGAGATAGGCAACCAGACTTGGTTTTGGGCCAGATGACATTTTGCAAGATACTGTTTGGGATATTCTGGGAATCTGCCAGAGAAGGAACAAGAAAGTCTGAAGACTAAAGATGTAAGGCAGTAGTAAGCATTTATATGACTATTCAGTAAACAAATACTTTATCTTCTTGCAGTTACAGCTGTAATGATATAAAGGAAATGATATCATTATAGTGATATTGGAAGGATTGGTTAAACATTGAGCTGTCTGGGGACAAACTGCTTCCTTCCTATCTGATAGCATCTGATATTTCTTCCATCTGACCAACATGAATTTATTGTAGACTTCAATACGACAATTTTTTCCTGAGCCCAGCCAAAATTCGTACTGCATTAAAGTAGACAGGTCTCAAAACTCAGTATCAAATGTCCTGCCTTTTAGGCAGGAAGTTTGGATTTCGATGTCAACATATGTATAACTCATTCTTCCATTCAGATATTCATTCATCTATCTCAAGAATGTGTTTTTTCCTAATATACTTTTATATAATTTGAATAAATATGGGACAGATAACACCTTGATATCAAGGCTTGTGCCTTATATTGATGTTATACCTTGGTATAACTCTGGTCAACTTTTGTTGAGTGGTGGAAGAGACCTGCTCAATTCCCATTATGTAACTTCTGCAATTGCTCTCATCACCAAATATTTGGGTACTGTCTAATAGTGCATTAAGCTGAGTGACTACTCTGTGCTATAGGTAAAATTGTTTTCTTATTCTCTTTGCAAGAACAATTTTATTTTGGTAAGGTTTCAATTAGAGAAGGTTCTTTTCTCATACTCATTCATGGGCACCCCCTTCAGTAGCACAGGTCTTGTTAATTGTTCATTTCTTCATGTAAGAATATGAACAAGGGTTGAAGTATGTATCTTGCACAAGGAGAGGCAGATCTGCTTAAAATGATCATAGAATCATAGAATCTTTAAGGTTGGAAAAGACCTCTAAGATTATCAAGTCCAACTGTCGACCTAGCACCACCATGCCTACTAAACCATGTCCCTAAGTGCCACGTCCACAAGTTTTTTGAACACCTCCAGGCATGGTGACTTCACCACCTCTCTGGGCAGCCTGTTCTAATGCCTGAACACTCTTTCAGTGAAGAAATTTTTCCTAATATCCAATCTAAACCTCCCCTGATGCAACTTGAAACCATCTTCTCTTGTCCTTTCGCTAGTTACTTGGGAGAAGAGACCAACACCCACCTCACTACAGCTTCCTTTCAGGTAGTTGTAGACACCAATAAGGTCTCCCCTCAGCCTCCTTTTCTCCAGAATAAACAACCCCAGTTCCTTCAGCTGCTCCTCATAAGACTTGTGCTCTAGACCCTTCCCCAGCTTCGTTGCCCTTCGCTGGACACGCTCCAGCCCCTCAATGTCTTTCTTGTAGTGAGAGGCCCAAAACTGAACACAGGACTCGAGGTGCGGCCTCACCAGTGCCGAGTAGAGGGGCACAATCACATCCCTATTCCTGCTAGCCACACTATTCCTGACACAAGCAATGATCATGAATGATTATCAATTTGGATACCACATCAAAACTAGAGGCACATGAAGATGCAAGTTAGCCACAAGCTGTAGGATAGTAATAGACTACAATTACTTAACCTGATATATTAGGCTCATCTACTGCACCTATGTTTTCTTAAATCCTATTTGTTTCTTGATTGGGATAGAGGGTGAATACTCATATGCTGTTTATTCAGGAGTTGCCATTCTTATTATTATGTGTTAACCAGCTATACACAACACTTCTGGTACGAAAATATGCTGTTTACCAGAAATATGTAAGCTATTTTCTGTAGCTAAATATGGACTGATATCCTTTCAAAAGAGGCATGTGGCACCAATGTGGCAGGGTTGGCACATGATAGGACACTATCAAAAAGACATTTTTTCCTTTTCTGGCAAGCTACTTATGCAAAACCACTACATTTTATGGAGGTTAGGGTTAGGGATCGGAGGAGCCCCTGAGCAGGCACTTTGCCACTATTACGAATGAAGTGGAAGCAAGGAAACTGTGGATGTTTATCCACTATTTCTGTAAATATCATAGCTATTTTTCAGGGTCATTAAACTGACTGTCCATTGTGATTATGTCTAAGAGTCAAAGATATTTAAGCATAAGTGACAATAAGTATTTATGGCACTGTGATTCACAGTCTTTCTTCATATAGATTTGGAAGGCTTATGTAATTATTTGCATTGTACACTTTGTCCAGCTAGTTGCCTAATGTTAGTTTGGAAAACTCATAAGGTAAGAACAATGAGCTGGGTATGCTAGTAATGTCAATTGTCAAACAGCATTATAATAGTATCACTGTGAAAGCCAGAAGGCTCATAAAAAAGAAATGTATTACTGTCTGCGCATTTGAGGGACTTAAAAAAAAATAAAATCAAGACCTCAGCTGTTTGAAAAGAAATGTCATTTTTCTTTATGAATGATGTGGTCCAAAGGAATTAATTAACTTGGCTAGCCCACTTGCAACCCTAAAATACTGTGAGGACTCCAAAAGCCCCAAACGTCTGTTCACGCAGGTGATCTTGAAACTGTGTGAGTGGTTTTTGCCTTCAGACAGTGTCATGCTGCTTTGACAAGATTCTGAGAAGGGGACTGGCTTATAGCATGCTGCACGTCCAAGTGAATATTTCAGCACCTGGTAGGTGAGTTTTCCATAATATGCATTGCCTAGCAATGTTTTCCACAGTATGCACTCAGACAAGATTATTTTCGTCTGGTATTTCATTCTTTTCACTCTTTTGCTATAGAATTGCCAAAGAAATGCTGTTTGATTTAAAACCATCTCACAACAAATTGCAGGGCCATTAAAGCAATCCCTGAAGAATCTCTTGGAACATGTAGTGTCTGGGGGAACGCAGAGCCAGGAATAGGTTCCACGGTGGGGACCAGCTCCAAAGCACAGAGGAGCCTGTGATGAAGCTGTCAACTTTCAGGAAAACCTAGTTAGTAGGGAGTAAAACCCTGTCTTTCCTCAACAGCACAAGCTTCCACAGTAATGAAACTTTTCCTTGTCTTGAGACCAGGGTGTCACAGAAGGACAAGCCACGTTGCAGGTCCTGACCTTTGCCTCAAGCTGCTCTGTGGCCCAGGCCTGCCAGACGGAGAAGTTCTGCAAACGTTTCAGAAATGAGACAGCTCTCTTCCTCAGGCACGTAGCAAACAGCTATCTCACAAGGCAGTGAAAGAAAGGGAGGAGCTAAAGCATTGATCAGAAGACGGGCAACGCCATTCTACAGTAACTAAGGGCTATCACAGTCCCACACTTTCCAAAACATATAGCTGCAGTTCATAATAAAATTGGTCTCAGGAAATGACACGAGCTCTTAAGGACCACAGAGACAGTTAGGACATGCCTTAGAATGTACTAAATCATGGGAACTGCAAGATATACTGACCTTGTTTACATGACCATAACTTGCTTTCCACAATAACTGCAATCTACTACTTTCTTATATCTAACAATATTCTTTAATTTGGCTGGTAAGAGACGGGTGTTGTGGTTTTGGTGGTAAAGGTTCAATCATCACTTGGGACCAGAAGCTGTCAGTAAACGCAGCCACAGATAGGTTGCAACTATTAGTGGCCAGGATCTGTTGTACTACTTAAATATACAGGTTAAGCTGAACAAAATAGAGGAAGTAGTGTAATATGAGAATGTGTAAGAGGAGAAGGAAATTGCTGTCAGGCTCAAAGTTAGTCTAGAACAAGTTGGATACTAGTCACCTTAAGTTCTGTGAGTATAATTGTGAAATGGGGAAATTTTCATAATACTTGTTACAGAAATCAGTACTTTTTCATTGATGTTGAATTGTTGGAAAATCATGCTAGAAGCATATTTTTACTTTTATTTAAATATTCTCCTCCCCACCACCCCCCCCCCCCGAAAATACTAATGGAAATTGTCTTGACCAAGAGGGTACTGCAAGAAATTAATATATAATAAATAAGTTCCTTACATTTACTTCTCCTATATATTTTGTACAGTCGTACTTTAAATTAATTCAGATGGGTAAATATAAAATGAGATTTAATCTAAATATATAATAATACTAGTGGAAAAGAAAGCAATATGTCATACAAAATCTTTCTAATAAGAAGCCTATTATAATTAAACCTGTAGATAAAAGGACTTTGAATTTTGTAATGGGTTTTGAAAATAAAAGACATGATTTTCATCAACAAATAATAAAGGTTGTAATCTGAAAATAAATGCGTATTCTACTTCCCAGTATAATAATATTGGACATACTATACTTGTTCAAACTAGTCCATACTACAAAGTGAACGCTATCAAGTGTTTTAGAGACAAGTCTAAGAACTTGCATTGGTCAATAACCTTCTTACAGGGAAAGTTTCTTTTTTGATCCTAACTACTCAGGTGATGACTAGTGCTTGGAAGCCTGAAGATTAATAACACCAAGGTAGTTATGTTAGTCTTAATTAACTAGAAGTGTGGCTGTTAATTGTCTTCCTACCAGTGCTCAGTCCTGTGCTGGATCACTCTAAGATTTTGATCTCAGTGCCACCCTTGTGGCACAGACTTCTACAGGTGAATTTTGTGTACATAGAGGATTTCCTTTCAACATTTTAAAAAGTGCACTCTCTCCATTTTCACTGTATGCTTCATTGCTGGTTTAGCAGACCGCTTTATGAAAAAGGACTACTAGAAGTGTTTCTTTCTATACTATAACTTGTTTTAGTTTATTTATCATGATCTTTCTTTCATTTTCTTTCTACAAAGGCTTTTCAGTGAACCTATGTGAACAATTTTCTGGGTTGCTAATATTCTTGTTTTCTGTATTCAGAAACTGCCTTGTTACAATTTCACTTTCAGAAAGGGACTAAACCCCATAAACTAGAGGAAGAAGAGACAATGGTATACATTTGATGTTAAAATAATTCGTACATTATGTACATATAATTGTATGAATATTTACATTTTACATGTATATAAATGTATTAAATATTTTTGTTGGTTTTGTGTATAACTCTACTATTTTGATTTTCAGTAGTTAGTATTTCAACACTAATTTTGGATATGTTCCTCTCATGCTTCTTATGATGAGAAGAAAATATCATTGAGCTATCCTGGGCAATTCCTCTTTTCTTGCCTGACATGTTGCAATTAATTTGATGCGTATTAAATTTTATGAGCTGAAGAGACAAGTCAATTCAACCCAGATCCACTAAAATGTTTAGATGCCAGGTATAACAGGAAATCTGTTGCAGAGCATGGATTTGCAACCAGGCTAGTACCAGCTTTATCTCTTTGGTTTGAAAGGAATGTGCCTATGAACTTAATTGGAAGCTTATGACACAAATACATAAAAGACAAGAAACAGACTAGGAAACTTAATCGATTTTGATTAAGCATATAAATATTGGACTAGCTCTTCTCCTATGCTGTTCTTTTAAAAAACAAACAAACAAACACCCCCCTCCCCAAACCCCCAACAAAGAAATCAATAAAGTCATTAGAAAAAAAGTGAACTGTATTAAGGTTAAATAGAACTTCGGCTGGCTTATTTGAGGAATTGCCAATACTTTCTTATCAGAAAAATAAAAATGCATGTGACTTTTACTGATTGTATGGATTATATTAACAGAATCCATCTGTTATCCAATCCTGCAACCTAGAGTTTTGCTTTCCAGTGATGGTTCCTGAAGGCACAAAGAGAAATAAGTGGCAAAAATCTATCTGAAAATCATTGGTAGCTGATCATGTACCTCATAGTTGCATTCTTAAGTCTTCTACTGTAGCTATACTATTAAAAGTATCTTCTTTAATCATTATTAGCTGGCAGAAAAATCTCCACTGGTGTGTGATAGTATTCGACATTCTTAGCATCAAATGTAGAATGATGAATTACTAAATACAAATGTCAAATGTAGGAGGGCAGGTATCAATTTAGCTGTTGCTGAACATCTCAATAAAATTTAGTTCTGGTAATGTTTTAGGAGGAGCAGATCAAACTGAGGATAATTTTCTCTTATAGAAAATGTTTTGCTTTAGGTGACTTGAAGACTATCTATCTCAATTGACCTGGAACCGCTTTGTTCTGTTGTTTGGTTGTCTTACCAATCCTTTCTGTTCTTCTTTACCTCCCTCTTGCATTTCAATATCTTGGCTTTAGACTGCTTTGCAGTCATTTCAATGCTAAAATTTCTGGAGTAGGAAGCAGGAATTTACCTTATCATGTCCTGACTTCTTCTTGGTGTTTAACTTCCAACTTATAAAAATTTCTGGGAGGTCAAATGCTAAACAGGAGTTAAAAAGTTAAATGGGATTCAGATACTTGCCCCTAACTGAAGCCACTGTCTGTGGAAGTACATCTACACTATTGCACATGATGAATGAAATTTATTTTCCTCACGTCTCAGCTTTTTTGGTTTGCATTTGTTTGCAAAGCTATTGATGCTTCCATTTTGTTGACTTGACTAATGTCAGTGAGTTAGAAACTATTATCTTGCTAATCTCAACTATGATTATAGTGCTGTTGCTTGATTATCGCATAACCAATATACTAAATTTTTAGACACACCATTGTTGTGCTTTGATTCTGTTATTTTTGGTTTTTATTTTGGGAAATAGTTTACTCTGCTACTTTGCCTTCTTTCCTCTTCTCCACTCACTGTCAAACTTTCTATGAAAGAAGATATCTGAAGGAAGGGTTTTGTCTTTCTTTGCCTGTCAAGACCCTGAATAGGATCGCTGCTATGGTGACACAAACACTAATGGATGACAAACCCTAACTATTATGAATATACTAACAAAAAGGACAAGAAATTTTCCACTGTAAATAGATTATCTCTGATGCATTTCCATCAGCTTAGTCTTGCACCCGAACCTATAAACTGGGGTATAACACTTGGAAAAATTTCAGAAGACATCAGGAACTACTACAGCTTGACCTTCCTGGTTATAACATAACTTGAAAGCAAAGAAAAACAAGATACACTGCACTTCAAGATTTTTACCAGCATCCTCAGCTCATTAATACCTTTGCGGTGTGGAGACTGTTATGAGCTGGTTACTGTATTATGTCAGTTGAGCAAAGCAGCAGCTGTAAACAAATTAAGAAAATTCAATGCTGCTTATCTGAATCCAAAACAAGAAATTAAATTGAATGTAGGCAATTTTAAATTTGGTCATACTGTAGATAAACAGGGATAAGTAAATATGTACAACATTTGCAAATATATGCAATATTTTAAAACATTTTCTTTTTTAAAACCAAATATTTGCTCTATTTAATAGCTATCTGTTTATTTTTGCACGTGAAATAATTGCTCAATTCTCTGTCTTTATTAAACACTGGGTTGGAAAAGATGAGTTTATACAAACAAAATCTCAGCTTTGCCTATACCACATTGAACTGTTTAAAAAGTAATCATGCCCTCTTCATAATCTGGTGGCTTGTATTTTATTTTTTAGTACATAAACAGACACATCGGTATGGTTTAGAAATATTGAATGCTGTTAAAGTATATTCCATAAGCTTTTAAATTATTTTCACACAAGCCTTTATTCTCATTTTTATTTGATATTTCACAAGAATCATATCTCCTTCCCCCTCCTCACCTCTCTCTCTCCCCTCAAAGTTAAGTCATTGAGAATCTGTGGATTATTGAAGAGATTTTACACAATAGAGATGTCACATTTTGAAGGTATCTGGAGCAATAACTGGTACTTTGAAAGGTCACATTCAACTGAAAGTAAAAATACGTACCATCTTAGTGTTTTCAGATCTTTAAACAGTATGTCCTGAGCGTCCACATCAGACAGAAGTAAGTATATCTTTCTTTTTCTTTACGTGCATCTCTAAGGTAAGTACTGATTCATTTATGTGGGAAATGCATCTGTCGTCCTAAGGACAACCAGGCAGCTGAAGGTACTTCTTAGAGTGGTGTGTTCATTTGAGTAATACAGCAAAATACTGAAAGAGAAACAGGATCTCTTGGGATGAATACTTCTTATGAAAAACAAATACATTAGGCTGTGCAGTCAGATTCATACACTTGCAGTTTCCTGGCACTGCCAAGACATGTCAAGCTGTTAATCTTGTCCTGAAGATCATCTGTTGGCTCCAACACTTCATTTTAGTAGGAAGCGTCATCGCTGAGGGCTGGGTTTTGCTCGCAAAGTTAGCAGGCTATTATACATTAGTACATATTCACACGGTTAATCTCGTTCTCCCTCTTCACTCCTAACACAGAAGAATTTTAGAGGTATTGTGAAGGGAGGGAGTACTGCAAAAGAGAAGGGCATGGCAGTGATGGTACAACATACTTTGTTAATGGACTAGGGTTGAGTTCTGTTTTGATAGCTTTGTGTGATAACTTACTGAGCTATACCTTTTGTTTCCACTCTACGCAGGCTCATAAAGATGGAAATACAGTAGAGTGTATCTGGGAGACAATTCTTTTCTTTTCATGGTTTATTCTGGCTCAGTGAGAAACTGGCCTAGTAGGAAAGGCAAATTCCTTTCCCCAAAATTTTTTGAATACTGAAATAAATGCTGTAAACACATTATGTTTACCAAGCCTCAGTATCCATTACAAAAAAAGGCACTTTAACAAAGTGCTTTTATTATTGATTGACTCTCTGGATGTTGTCTAGAAGATACTGGATATGGATCTGTATGTTTCCTGGTCTGATTACCAATATAAAATTTACCAAGGTTCCTTGTTTAACACAACATTAGTGATCAACTTACAAATGAAATTTTCATCACCTGTTAAATCTGAGAAACTTCAAAGAGCTCTGAAGGTGTGGGGAAAAAAAAAAAAAGAAATATTCCACACTTTCTTGCCCTACACAAGACAATGATGACCCAACTGGGAAAAATCCCTCAAACATGATGAATGCATGAACATGCACTCTGTCAGCCTTTGAGTGATCATGGCAATCTTGTACGTTCAACTCTAATTACAGCTGAAAGCAATCAGCAGTCATCTGATTTTCACAGCTGGTAGTAAATTTCTGTATCCACCTATGAGGAATAGGAAGACTAGTAATTCAAAGCTGTTCAGTCAAGGTGCTTCACCTTTGTCCTCAAATGATGGCCATGAGGTACCCCTCAAAAAGACGGGCTGGTTTTTATATCCATTTAAACTATCAAGGGAGCACAGCAGTGAAACCAGAAACAGGATGCCTTTTTTACCATCATCTAGAGTCCAGGTACCTTTAGACCAAAGTTTATTTTTAAAATATTAAGGTATGATTAGTAGACAGAATTTACACACATGTAACAGGAAAGGCATGCCTGTTGTATGTTTTATGTCTCTAGGGAGTACAAACATATGGAATGATATATATGTTTATTATGGAACCATTTTCTTCTTTGATGTTCATAGTATGTTTTAGAAAAAAACAAAGTATTACTTTGTATGAGAAAATCACTTCATGGCATAGCTATGTGAATCTCTGTACATTTAATGAGGCTTGCTGTGAGAAAGAATCGCTTTGGCTCTCTGGGGAAAAAAACATAAATAATTAAAAGAGGCTGATTATATAGCTAATATTACTTTATGCAAATACGTAACCCAGGGAGGTTTGCCATACAATGCATTGATTTATAGACTGTTTAAGGGCACCTTATCTTTCTGTTTTGTTATTTATAGTCTGGACTCTGTGTTTGTTTATGTGGCTGCCTATCCAGAGAGAACTGAGGAGCTGCTACTCGCCTTGGTGTCTCGGCCCACAGTTTGGAAGTGCTTGAAACGGATCTGGTGAGAAAGCAGGGCTTAGCATGCACTCATAGATACCATGAACCTCAGCCTAAGCTGAGAGCCCTCGGGCAACTTCAAGTAGAGGGAATGAATATTTCCCCCATGGAACTTTTATTTGTTCTTTGGGTGATGGGTCAAGTGAAAGAATGTTTGACAAGGACAATTTTACAATAGATTCCTATTAAAGTATGGTGGTGAGTCACCATATCTATTTACAGCAAAATGATAAATAGAGGTACTTTTCAATGCAGGATCTCTCTCTCTTAACAAAGAGGGTTGAATTTAAAAGAGAAGAAAGTCCTCATTTAGAACAATGTCAGAAAAGATTATAAGATGAACTAATACAAATTCCTAAGCTATGAATTTGCTTCAGTGGCTTGTTGAATAAGACATGATTTAAGCATATAAGTTGCATCACTGATCTGGGTTCCACACCTCTGTTTATGCTAGGTACAAGCAGGGAGTCCTAGAGAAGCCTAATTCTGGAAACTTACAGAATTAATGAGTACTTCTGGTGGTAGCCCTGGAGGCTAGCAATGTATTTTTGATCTTGTCTTTGATTTGCTAAATTTTTAAAATGTAGTTTTCATCCTAGTTCATGCTAGTGTCAGTGCATGTGAGAACTAAATTAGTGTTTGTTCATCCAGTGTTGCTTCCACCAGATGGAACTGGTGACGTTCAGCCTGTCCTGGGGATATAGCTGTCATAGAAACAGTAAAGAGCCATCAGTTGGTGATGGCTTTTGGATATTTCTGACATGGATCAGATTTGATCTGTGAATTGAAGTCTTATATTTTGTGTCATTAATTTGTAACAAGTTACTGCTTTTTAAAAAACTATATTAATCTAAGTTGTTAATGTATGCAAATTTTTCTATGCATGTATTACCCTTCTGTATATGTGCAGGAAAAAGAAAGCTCGAATACTGAAGACAATTAATCACAGATCCTGCTCCATAGCTTTAGGAAAGCCAGCAGCTCACCATATCTTAGGACAAGAAAATAGTTGAGAATTATCATACTATCTTTCCAAGGGTAGGTGTTATAGCACAGTGGACTGAGATGCCAGCAAAAAGTAGCTGGAGACTGTACTAGTATCTTAGTGTATTTTTCTGAAATGCTTTCTGTTATCAAACAATGGCTCATGATCTGTTGTGAAGCCACTGATGGATTATCTGTCACCTCCCCCTACCATGATGAGTGAAAGCTCTGGAAAACAGTGACAAATTACAAGACAGTTTCCTTAATAATCAGTACCAGCAGATTATCTTTGAAGTGAACTTTCCTTAGTATTTTTCTGATTTTATGTGACTGGGGAGAATTCTCTCTTTATCAAAGGTCTTTTACCCCAGAGCCAAGATGTTGATGGCTGATGAAAGTGTTACAGAGCCTTGTTACATTCAGCAGCTTAGAAGCCAATGAAAACTAATTTTTGTCTTGTACTCTTTTTTTCCTTTCCTCCAGAGGTCTTTGCTATTGGCAGGGTAAGCTATTAAATGCTTCTTTAATCTGAATCAGAAGACTTTTCACACAAGGTTTAATATTTTCTTTTTAAGTAGCCTGTTATCAGCTGAAGGAGGCTGAAAACTAGAGGGGCTTCATTTATCTTACCAATGACAAGAACCAAGAAAAAAAAAGTAATTTCAATGTACTATTGACGACTGTTGCAGCTTCCTGTGATTAAAAGCTGCATTACATGTGGATAGCAGTAGCAGACACTATTCTTTGAAAACTAAGGCCATATACAGTACTTTAATTGAACTGTAAACACATGGGTGATCAATACAAGGTAAGATTTGTTAGAATTAAGATTTCAAGTGAAAGAACAGCTGAGTGGGAAGCAAGGGAACCCTTATATCTTATTTGGGAAGAAACCAACAATTCTCGAACTTGGGTCATTTCATCACTGTCCTGGGAGATCTAGGATCATCAGGTGGTGATCAGCAGTGGCCTTGGAAAGGTTTTTAGCTGCAGTTTTGGAAAATACCTCATTGCACTTCTCTTTCTCCCTCTTTCATTAAAAACAATTCATAGTGAGGCAGGACACTGCAGGTTGAGAATTACTTCCTCTCTTTTTCAGGCCTTTCATTGCAGTGAACCACTGCACAAGAGCCTCTAGCATCTTAGGAGCCCTTATGGTGACTACACATCAATGTCAGCTTTTTAAGTTTGAACTAATTTCCCGCACTTCCTTGCCTTCACTCCCACCTTAAAGAAGACAGATGCATCTCTGTGACCTGCTTTGACAGACATTTAACTGCTCTCCTTTGTTGCTCTTTCACGTGTCTTGCTGTTCTTACCAAAGCTGAAATCTGAATATCCCGGCAGAGCAGCTGAAGGCTGATAAGCTGGTACAACAAACTAACGCTGTCACAAAATTAAACTATAGTACTGAGGTTTATGTGGAGGAATCTGCTTCTATTACTTGATAAGAAGCAGATTTTTTTCCATGCAGGCTGTATTAACACTGTTTTCTCCTTGAAAAATACCTGTTCTGTGTCTACATTGCTTGTATCCTGACTGACATAACCACAAATCTCATTGTTTTCCCAAAGCAATCAGTTTTCAGGTGTGTTTCAGTTACAGCCAAGAAGCTTCTATTCTACCAAGTGTCTTAAAAAAAAAAAAAAAAAAGAAAAGAACTTTTTGAATATTTATATGGTGAAGATGTCCTGAAATGAATTAACAGGTTGTTAATTTTCCCTAATATTTAGACGCTCTCTGTCAAAGCACAAGTTTCTTCTTTCTACTTTTCACTAACACTCTACCTCTCTCAAATAAGGTGTAAATTAGTCCTTCTTGCCTAATTTAGTCTTGTGTGTTCATGTCAATACACCTTTATATTTTTTATACTCTTGTAATAAAATGTGTCATTTATGCTCTACTGATACTCTACTCAAAATTAAACTATGCATCTTTTAGCCTCATAGCCCTCTTTCTACCTTTTATAGACCCACAGTCCTGATTTTTTTCCAAATCACAAAGGAAGAAGCAACCTTTGCACATGATACCTCATGGAGATAATTTGATTTGGGGCAAAGCGTGAAAATGGCTGCAAACTGGATCTCTAATTAGAAGGTGATTGCAAGCTTAGCTGTCAAGTGACCATAGTAATTGGTAATATGAGAGTCAGATTCACTGACTACCTCTCGCTGTATTATTACCCAAAGCAAAAAACCCACATGAAATCTACTCATCAATTTGGAGCCATATTTGAATAATGACAGGGATCTCACTCTCCGGTGCTATTGCAGGGGCCTTTTAAGTCATTCTGTGCTCAGTAATGTAGCTTTTGTGTGCTAATTTTAGGCATTAGTCACATGATTGAGGTTAGAGGAATGTTGCTCACACCTCCTATGGCAGTGTGTACTTTTTTCCCCAAGTACTTCCTATTGTAGTTATTATCAGTAGAGGCAAACCACTTGGAACAAGAGGGAGAGCGCATTAATGTAGAGTTGATGGTGGCCTGAGTGTTTGCTGTGTGCCACTGATAAACTGCTGGTGTTTTGAATGTGCGTTGTCTACCTCTGTTAAAATCAGTGAGGCACAGTATAGTGGTGGGAATGCCAGAGGTCATCAACGCTAGGTCAAGCCTGAGCATTTTGTTTCCTTAATTGCAACGGAGGCCATTTTGGCAACAGCTCTGTAGCAGATAGGGCATGACAGGCCTGTGTTTACTGCGACCTCCTGATTGCAGATTTTCCAGCTCTCTGAAAGCTTGAATCTTGAGTATAGCATTAGTTTCCTTTTGAGCAAATCTGCTCATAATGTTTGGGTTTGCAGCTTATTCTTACAGTGTTTTATTTCAGGGCAATATAAACCAGCTGTTATAACAATAAGTTATTTAAATGATATATGTTGGTTTATGTGCAAGTGCCTATATCACTGAAGAAACATGATAAAGTAAAATAATGCCTATTATTCCTACTTTTGGTGATATACAAAGTTTCTAGAACTGCAGCATTGTTATCATTTAATCTGAAATGAAATGGGATTGCAACCAGAAAGGAAGTTACATTTCTGAACATCACTTATTCAGGTGCTGTAGCTGTAAATGAGCTGTACCGTATTTCACCAGTGAAGAACCTTCAAGTACAAAAGTGTACTAAATGTAGGGGCATAAACAAAAGAAAACACACCCATACGTTGTCTTGTCTCACTTATTTCAACTGCTTACAGATATAAATGTAAAGACCACCAAACCAGGTCCCATGTGGTTTGTGCAAATCCAAATGGCTATGCATTCCTGAAACAATGACTTAATTAAACTCATTTTGGTTGGTTCTGTAGGATAATCATATTCTTTAGTTGATAAGTCACTGAAAACTAATTCAATTAATTTGAGTGATGTTAGGAATAGACTCAATTTTGTTTAACAGATTCCCAAATACAGGTAATGAAGGTTTAAATAACACTGGAAATTACTTAGAAAAATATTGAAGGCTGCATGAATTTTCTTTGCATGTTGGTAAAGTTAAAACCTTGCCATGAGATTGCCCTTCTGAAGAGGTAACTGTAACTAAAAAGCCACTTCATGGTAACCTCCTCATCACCTTTAAAAGCACGCTAAAAAGGAAGAAAACCAAACCCTGCCCCCCCATCATGTCATAAGGGTGTATTGCATTGCTGTGTTATGTGGGATTTATGATTGCATCAGTTCTTTTAGGATATGGAGACAAGGGTTAATATGATTGTCTATGTGATGGCCTTAGATGTGATCCTGCAGCTCTGTTTGGGCTGTTGGAAGACATTGCATTGCTGTTCCACACAAGCAGCTGGGAAATATCAACTGAAAAAGAGCTCTAAATACCTCTCCCATCAGCCTAGTGTGGATGTTATGTTGGGAAATATTTTGAAGATATTGGATTTGGACATAAAAAGCAATAAAAGTTTGCTACATTTGTTATATTACAGTGTCCTAAAAACCCAGGTGTCCAGCAGCCCAGGGGATGACGTGAGCACAGTAGTGACCCGATTTCATCCATTTTTCCAGGGAGATAATGGAAGGGATAAGAAATGGACTCTGAATAGGCTAGAAATAATGAAATGACACATACAGATTTGAAAAAGCATAGTGAACTATATGGGGACACATTTCAGACAAAGATATGGTCACAAGCTTCTCATTCATGGTTAAATTTATACACTAACATTTGAAAAAATGCACAGTTGAGTAATGTAGTGTGTGGTATAGCTTATCTTTCCTTTCAGTATATGTAAGGACACAGGTGTTTTCTCTGTCTTCCAGCAATACTGATGTTTGGTAGTATAACAGACAATTCCTGACTTATGTGTAGGAGGAAGGGAGGAAAAAAATGTGAATGAAAATGTTAACTTTTTTTAAATTCAAAAAAGGCTTAGTAGAAATTCAGACCTGGTCTTATTTTAACCAATCTGATTAACCTATTTCTAATAATAACAATAATAATAATAATAATGATGACTTATTATGTGACTCCTTTGAAGTTCTTTGATGGATGTCTGATCTTAAAAAGAATGACAAGTTCTGTGTACTTAAGCCTGTCTGCTGTGGGCTTTTGTACTCATAAACAGTTCCCTGGAGCTATTCAATGCTCTGGAGCCCCCACACCTCTCTCCCCATGAGTTTCTGTCGGTCTGTGAGGACTCCCTTATGGTATAGCTTCCTTCCTGAGGAACAGCGCTCTTGGGAAGAATAAAGTTGGACTTCCAAAACTGATGGGAAGGTTAGAAGAAAAACAATGTTGTCTTCAAGAAGACCCATGTTGGCTTGGTGCCTGGGCTTCCTAACAGAGTTGATCCCAGAGGCATAAGACTGCAGGTGCTTAAAGAGAAGTTTGAGTCCAGCTTGATGACTCTTGCATTTAATTTTGGGCTAAGTGAGGAATGGAGAAGTTGGCCTAAGTGAGGAATGGAGAAGGAACGGTTTTTTGGTTGTTTTTACCCCCTTCTCCCCCCAACATTTTCAACCAATGCAAATAGCTACTTGTTTCTATCACAGCAGCTGAGACCTCTGAAATGGTAATTTTTTCCTTTTCATTTTTTCTGCCAGTGGTGAAATCTACCATTCGGGTGCAGGGTGACTTCCCTGCAGGAAAGCCACCAAGCAGAAGACTGAACAATCCATGTGGAAGATTGTTGTGCTCCAGTTTCTCTGTTACCTTTACGCCATGGATGCGGGAGTCCCTCTGTGCGCACCGTGGGCACTTCCCAACCCCAGTGTGCCACTGCCTTCCCACTGCACTCACCCTTCATCCACCTTCTGGCTACCACAGAAATGTGAGAAACAAGTATCCAGAAATCATGCCAAACAGGTACTGTATCGGGATGATTTCTGGATCCCGACATAAGCAGAAACAACTTTCCTGAATTTGGTACCTACTTCTTTTCATGGCAAAGATGATACAGATATGTCCTTCAGGAATAATTTTCCAAAAACAATCACAATTTGGGCTGCCCCTGAGATTTCTACTGTACCTTTTGGTAACATAGTATGGCACATTTTGTAGCCAAAAAAAGAGTTGTTTTTTATTTCAAGTAGGACAGATACAAAAAGTCAATATTGTGGATGACCACCAGGTGTTTTTAAAGGGTTTTGATATTAAAATAAAATTCTCTATTTATCTATACCTGTTAAAAGACATAGGCTATTTTAAGATTAAGTACTGCCATTTAAGACCTTGTAGAAGCTCGTGTTAGTTAAGAAAAAAAAAAAAAAAGATTTCTTAGCTAGAAAGTCTGGAAGAAATGCCCTCAAAAGATTGAGAAACTCTTTATTCCTCACTTGACTAGACTGAAACTTTCATACGTATATATAAATGTAACTATAAATGTTTTGAGAATAAACCAGTAAAGAGATTGTACATCTGGAATGAAAAGTTATATCAGCAAAGACACAGTGCTGCCACACTCTTTGTGTGAAGTCCCTGCAAGCCTAAGACGTGTTAGGAATTCAAGATAAGGCCTCAGATTTCAACAGGACACCAATTACTGTGTATGAGTTATGAAGCACTTCTATTGTTTCCCTCTGAAATATTTTTTTTGTGAGTTTAGTACACATGAAAGATATGAGAATGACAGCTCTGGAGAATGAAGGTTTCTGTTTATCTGTGTAACAGGCAAAAAAGCAGGCAACTGAGGCGTGAGTTTCCTCAGCACAGTTCTGGAAGGAAACTTCTATGAGTGGGAGTTCAGTAATATATTTTGAACTTTATTAAATAATCTGAAGAAACCATACAGGCACTGTGAGTCTGAATAATCACATTCTTGAAACATAACCTGCATATGAACCTAGTTACATGTATTTACGGTTGCTTTGACTAATTTTAAAATAAAAGACATAGTGGGCCCCCACAGAATGTTCACAAATAACCAAAAAGGATATTATCCTCTTTTATTTTTTAATATACTACAACACTTCAGTTTTCATGCTCAGCCAGCCTTTGACCTCTCTGTTTACGCTGCTACAGAGATATCCATTAGTGCTAAAAGAGATTTTTCTTCTAGTTTGCAGAAGCAGCCACCTCCATACCAACTCCAGCAGTACTGCAGCTGAAATACAACCACTGGACTGTAACAAAGATACAACAAAGCAACAGGAACTGGGCAATAGTTGTATTGTCACTAAGAGTCCATGCTGTGACTCTAGAGTCTTTCTAGCTGTTTTGGTAACACAATGGCAGGAAGCCAGTTCATTAAGCAAGGCTGTTTTCTTGCTGTTTGTTTGCTTGTTTTTTTCTTTTCTTCTTTTTTTTCTGATTTACATCAGCAGCAGGAACAGAGTGCTGGTCACCAGGTCACTCTCTGGTCTCGGTTCCATGGCAGTTATTTACATGTCTAAGGAAATGAATAGTCATATATTTACAAGTAGGTATCGTCTTAGTGCAACCTAGTCTTTCAGACGCAACAACCACCTTTCTTTAAACCTAATTCAGAGTTTTAATGGAGAGTGCCAGCAGCTAGAATGCAAGCTATTTTTCCCTAGAAACCCTTGGATAAATTATAAGACATGAACGCCATTCTTAGAGCGGTTTTGCAAACAAGACTAAGCAAAAATTAATGACTGTCACTGGGATGGCTGTATGTTTTCAGCAAAATATGCTTCAGGGCATATTGACATTTGGCAATTAACAATTAATCACCCTGAAACACCCCAGTGTGGACAGAGAAGAGAAGGATGGCAGCACTCTGGCAGTACAGCTGTTGGAGAAACCTTTAATTATCCATATCGCTCCAAATTATCGGCAATGTGGAAGGGAGGGCTTATCCTGCTCCCTCTTCAAATGGGTGCTTTTAGATGACTCACATTTTCCTCCACAACTTTCTTGAAAGACCCCCCTTTCATCATCCTATTTTATAATCACTAGTCTTGTGTTTCATTATATAGGATTCAGGCATCTCCAGACAGTATTGCTATAAATCTTGATGGATGACAGAACATTAAATGAATTGCAGTAAATTTTAAGTGACTGTATTCTGGCACTGCTGAAGAAACTCAGCGAGCATGTAAAACGAGATGGCAAATGCTAAGCAAAATGATAGTAATAACTGAAATCAGAGGTCTGATTAAATAACAGACATACCTTTTTGTGTTGCTGAATTTTAGTTTCCCAGATCAAGGAAGGGAAATGGAATATAGATGGAGAGAAATATTTATATTTTGCCAGCATGAGTGTGTTGTCTTGCATCACACCAGATTAATTGCAATAAATTGCTTTCTTTCCTTTCTGGGGTTTAGACTTTGTGATCCAGGAGATCTTTTGCAGTCCTGTTTCTCTATTTCTTTCATGCTTTCTTTAAATAAAACAAAGACTATTTTCATTTTAGATGAACTAATCATAAATAAACTTCAAACGCAGTTCTTTTTTGTAGACTGTTGTATAAAATTGTACTGATATTCAAGCATTCTGATGACTTAGAGCTCATGCTAATTTCTGGGTGCCAAGCCTTCTTAAAATTAAGCTCTGAATGTGCTTTAGTGTGATTTTTGACAAGGATCTTTTGGTGTGTAGTGTGTGATTTAGATGTACAAGTTTCAAGATTGGGATGATAAGTCTGTGGCAGTCTACATAAACATATATTTATCTTTATGCACCTGAGTAGTCAATCTGGTTTCAGTTCTCATCCTTTAAGATTAAGGCTGCCCTTACATAGAATAAACATGCGCTTTGTTAGAATAGGGCATGAAGGTCTGTTTCACAAGAATGAATGTAACCTGCGTCAGTCACAAAGATGACATGTCTTTGCTTCAAAATAATGTATTCAGTGTTTTCTATGAAATGTTTATGGCACTTCTTGCCTTGGGCTTTTGCTTTTGCTTTCCCACTCACCTGGCAAGTTCCTCTGCTTGGGGCCCAGCTTCTGTCAAACCCGTTATTTGGAAATGTCACTGTAGCTATGACATAAGAGGGAGGTGAGAAGATGACATCTGAGGCTCTGCGTACAGCAAGGCTCTGTTGCTCATGACTTATCTGTGATGGGAACCTGTGATAGGAACATCAGAACCTCTCTGTTTTGAATAGGGTAGGATCAGTTCATGTAAAAGGGATAAACTCGTAATTTCAGACTTATGAACATGACGATATATTTTATTGTATCCATTATTCCACGCAAAGATTTGGGTTTGATTCACCATACATTTATAGCTTTTTTTTAAGCCATTATGACTCTGTGGGTTTCAGTGGCTTGGTCTTATTTCAGATTTGACTACTGATCACTAATCTGTTACACCAGTTTTATGCTAATGAATTGGACCCTATTTCTTAAATGATATCTGCCATCTTTGCATTCTACTGTACATCACCTGGCAGCTGCATATGTAGTTGCTATGTAATTTATGCTTTGCAGGTGTCAGTAACTCCATGTCAGAAAACAGAAAGATGCTTGGATGTATTTGGTAATTACTGTGTTACTAACAGGGTAATTGCACACTTATTTCTGTCTACAAATTACATGGTAGTCACACTCAGAATTACCATTAAAGACATCTTCAGTAGACGCCAGTGAATAATTGCTTTTTAATTACAATATAATTACATGCTTATTACTGTCTGGTACAATAAAGCACTGCTTGATTTTGTATATTTTGTGGCATTGTCACAGCAGCCAAAGGTCCGTGGATGTCATTTGCATGAACACTGTCTGTGGCAACTCACCAAAATTTTTGAAAGTGGTTTTATCTGACAATAGGAAATGGCTATCTCTAAGAAGGTGGTACCCCTCTTTGAGCAAGAAGTTTATCCTGTTAGTAAAATCTCTCTCAGTTAAGGTTAAGCCTGCATGGTTTTCAAAGGTCATTGTGACTTCTCTGTGTTAAGCTACAGGAATGGTGTCCGTGGATGGATCAAGGATAAGAGTTTGCACAGGGGCTTCCACTGAGAAAATTCCAGCCCAAAGCTCCAAATAACTGCACGATGCTTTCCCATTGACAGTGGTGAACTCTCATCCAATGGTTGACTCTAAGCTGCCCTACCATAGCCTGTTTGGCTATGAATTTGAGAGCTGAGCTAGTATAAAGCAGTACCTACCATGAGCTCCAGGGTTTCAGAAGATGATGTAAGCCAAAGCTGAACAAGTATCTCAGGATTGACAACTTCTGATAAATTACAACGCGTAAAACTCAGGGGTCCAAAGGTGTAGAAAGTAGAGTATTTTATTTACCTAAGTGTGGAATAAGAAAAAGTAGTAAGTATCATTAATCTTATTCTGTCTTTATTTAGAAGCAGTGGAGAACAGCAGAATATTCAAAAGATAGATCTGGTTTTAGGGAGGTCCACCCAAACATATTCCAGGGAATCCAAGAGAATCAGTCTACATATCATGCCAGTAGAAAAACCTACTCCAGATCTCATGAAGAAACATGCCTTTCACTGGCTTGAGATCAGATTCTGCTGAATTTCCTGAACTTTCTCAGCAAGAAGTACTTTCCTCACTGAGCCTGGCCTAGAGGAGCTACAGGCTTTTAGCTACAGCATCACCTTACCAAGAACCATGGCCTCACCGAGATACTGTTAGTCATGATTAAGTACTTTACTGTAAGATTTTAGAGTCTTTTCTATTCTAAATACAACAGGCAAATTAAATGAGGTTCAATTAATCATCAAGATTTGGATAGCCTGAGTTCTGCAGAGTGTTAATCACAGTTTAAACAAATAGGTAGCATTTTCAACCATTTAGAACATGCTGTGCTGTTCAACATGCTTTACAAATGAATGAAATTCTTCCTGTGATTCTGTATGGAAAACCAAAACAAACTAAACAAAACCAGGCACTGGAGAAACTCAATCTCTGTTTTGACTTCTGAGTTGTAAAAAACCTTTCTGTTTGCTGGTTTGTCATCCTCCCTAGTGGCACTTTCAGGCAGTGCTTATTCACGTACCTTGCCACTTTCAATAATGCACTGATTTGCAGATAATGGGGAAAATATTTTTTATCTCAAGTTTCAACCTGAATCTGATCTTTCATACAGGCAGAAAGTGAAATGATTTAATGTAATAAAGATGTAAAGGTTTCAGCTAATCATGGATATTGAAAGAAAAGAAATACTTTCAGTTAACATTCAGACACATTTTCATAAAGTCCTTCTAGTTGTCCACTCTGCTCACACTTTTCCCCCTCAAGGATAGTTTATATCTTGCTCACAAATTCTCTTATTAATAGACAAAGTTGAAATTCAAAGAGCAGTCAACAGACACTGTGAGCAGAGTCACCAAAACTATTTTCTTTTTCACATACTCCTTTGATTTGAGTTCATTTAAATCTAACCTGAAGGGCTGGCAAAATAACAGTAAGCTAAAATAATGGATTTCTTTGTGCTTAACTAATAATGCATTTTGTTTGAGGTCAGAATTTTCAAAAGGATTTAGCATGCATGACATATCAGTAGTCTATATTTTCAGAGACTTCCTTTTTAATCTAAAATATTGCAGTTTATTTTGGAAACTGAATTGCTGGGGTGGAGAACAAACTGTAGACCACTCAGTGGTATTGCAAATAATTCAAAGGGAAATGCAGTGTTTGAAAGCAGTGTCGTTTGCTAAAGGGCATTTGCTAGCAGACAGAAGCATGAGACAGAACTACTGTCTCAGCTGAACTCTGCAGCATAGTAAAGGCTAGAGCATGTGTGTGCTGGGATTTAGAAATTAAAGACCTTCTGCTGAAATATTATAATGAGATTTGAGTGTTTAAGTAAACAAGGAACTACTGGACTCCCAGTATTCTCAGAAGCCAACATCAAATGGATAAAACAATGCTTTCTTCATGGTCTTTGGGACACCTAGCATGATTTCACTGAAGTGTATTTATGCTTTCTGTATACTAACTTTTCACTAACTTTTTGTCTTTCTAGTGTTGGAAACTTGGTTTTGATCTTTCACTTATGATCTATCCAGTACCTAAACCAAGATAAGTCTGCATCATGGTTTATAAAAGCTTGGAAGGGTTAACTGGAAGTTCTGACTCTACTGGCAGAGAGAGAAGCGCAGTGAGAGGAGGCTCCATGTTTTGAAGTTAGATGTCCACTTAGAGGGTACACACTCGAACACACCAGATTCTCGGAATAAACTTTTTCGCCGTCAAAGCTTTTTGCTGAAGCAGCAATATTCTGTCAAGAGCATCGAAGCAGAGGAGTGTTATATAGAGTGGAGAGAAGCAGCAGCTGATCTGGAAAAAGGCCCATTTAAACTTGACGCATTCATCCTAAAAAAATCAAGTAAAACTTTCATCCTGCATGCTCTTGATTCATGCATGCTCCATTGCTGGAATAATTGAACCTTGAGTAGTTCCACTAATCAAAAGAAACATAAAATGAAAACATAGGAGGAAAACAAAGAAGAGGATGGAAAAATCTCATGGGCTGAGGCAACAGGCTATGAAGCAGCAGATCTGAGTTTGCAGCTTGCTTCTGTCTTACAGTTATGCCATTTGAACAAGTTGTTTGAGCTTTCTGTGCTTCAGTACCTGAGGTACAACACAGCAATAGCAACCCTTCCTTTGCTTCCCCTTTCCTCCCTGTTTAGCCTGTCAGTTTTCTGGCACATGGGCTCACCTCTCAGTGTCTGTTTACAGCATTCCAGTTTTAATGAGAGGATGTCTGGCTAATACACGTAATTGATGCCAATAACATGAATCAGAAGTGTTTTACATGGACCTTTCCTGTGTGGCCAAGATTTACAGCAAGTGATGCTACATGGCAAACTCAGTTTGTTATCCCCTCATTCCCCCTCCGCACAACTTTTGAGGCCAGTTTCTGTTTATTAGCTGAACGGTGTTAGCGTGTGTTTAAGAGCCTCCTTTTTAAACTCTACTTTCGATTTGATCCCTTTGTGTCTCTGAACATAACTATGGGTTCAGAGTTTCCTGAAGTTTTTATGCATACAGACCTGATGTTTTACAGATATGCCTCCTTACCTAAGCATAGTATTGCAAGCTTTCCTATAGCCCCTTTAAAAGAAATAGTAAAAAGAATAGTGTATAATTAGGCTAGTGTCATGTATACAGTAGGTTTTGGCTTTGCTATTAACATTAATAGAGAGTGTTATTTACTTAACAGTGTCTGTGTGCTTTATTTGTGCATGGTCTGAACAGAAAGGCTTAGGAGGAAAAGATATTCTGAAGAAAGTTGATGTGAATGGAGTTCTCTGCAAAATACAGGTGTGGTGTTGCTTGTACCTGTTTTGTGTGTCAGACGCTTTATGGGAGGAAGTTGAAAATGCAGCTGGAGATGAAGAGCAGCATGGAAAAGAGAGGGGTATGAGTAAAGCTACAAAGGTGGAAAAGCCTAAAGAAGTCTGTGAGGAGCAGCTATTTTGGTAGGGTGTATTGTCTGAGTGGACAGTGACGGGAGACAAGAGAATGGGAAGGGAAAACTGGAGGTGAGGGTGAGTGGTTTTATTTTTAATTGGATGAGGAATCCAGGAGAAAGGTGCCAGCAAGTGGCACCCAGGCAGCCATTTACTTTCAGCATGTTCTTATCACCCTTTTCACAATGCTACCAATCTTGACCAAATATTCAGAATTTCTTTTACAGATGTTGTCACAAAGACACACATGATCAGTTACCTATAAATTGAAGCTTGTCTATGATATTTTGCTGTAACTGCAGATTTGGACACCATAGAGGAAAAAAGGCATATTACATGCACACACTGTACAGAAAAAACTGATTACAAACAACTAGAGGCTGCCCAACAAAGAGTGTGACATCATATCCAGAAAGAAACAATAATTTCAGACTGACAGCATCATTTTAATTTTATTATAGCATGCCTCTAAAATGTGCTGTGACTAATCATATGAAAAGTTAACATTTATTTTTGAATGAGTGGACTTAGGTAGGCATAAGAAAGAATACAGTCTCAACTAGCAAATCATTTTTATATTAGCCAAAGCAAAATCTTCACAGCGAATGTATGTAAATCACCAACTTTCCGTGCACCAAAGGGAATGTACTTCATGCTATAACTTAAATACTAATGAAATCAAGTGAAAATGATCGTCATTAGTCAGCTGGGCCTTGATAGGGTTCCCTGTGGACTGATATAAATTCACCATTAGAAATGGATTCTCTCACAGTCCACAGTGAGCATTTAATCCTTCTGTAAAGCAGATTTAAATTTGATGTTTAATATGTGGTTTTTTCATTTCAGGTCTCTTATGTTTCCATATTTGCAGCTTGTGTTTAATCTTTTTTAAGTCACTCTAAGTTTTTTATCTGCATTCTCTCAATTTTATGTGCATATTATTGGCTATGTGAATCATACAGCCACAGGTATTAATGATAATCAGTGGAAGTGAACTAATTAATACAGTTCAAAATAATGATGTCTCTTACAAGCCAAATGACCCACTTTGGTTTCAGTTCATAAAAGGAATGTGTTACCAGATAGAAACTTGGGGGTAGCATTTTGAATGGTGTCCAAGAAAAGGATAGCTATGAACATTCGTCATCTCTTTTCCTTAGATTAAAATAATTTTAAATACTGTTCCAGCATCTCATTCGGACAGATTATATGAAAACAAGGCAGCTGAGTCTCACACGTGTGCGCACGCACACATATTCATGAACACAACTTCTGAAACCTTAGCTGAGGTCATTTGAGAGGAGTGAGGAGTGAGATTCTTGCAAGCATTCCAGTGAGTCTAATCCTGCTGCATGGCATCAGGAGTATATGCTACCCACTCAAGTTTTGTACTAATGCTAGCTCCTCATTCCCTTACGCTTTTGCCAGATCTGCATAGGAAACACAAGTGGAGCAGCACCAAGCCTTGATTTGAACAGAATCTTTTTTACTCTGAAAAAACTCCCACTGAAATGAATAGGAACTCTTGTCTATATAGGAAAAAACCATGAGAGAATGGAAAATGCGTAGTATTTCTTATGAATATTGTGCTATCTCTGTGTTTTGTTGGCTTACTACTATATCTACATAATATTTAGTATTAGACAATTGCCAGACTATGGAAGAAACAAAGTACAGTAGCAGTGTCCCGCATGCAGTCTGCCCTTTTATAGTTGGAAGGGAAATCCCTAGGAATGATGAGAATTACTGTGGGCTGTGTGTTATGTAACATTATAAATTATAAATCATAATGCTACATAAAACCAAACTAGGGAATGAGCTTTGGTCTTCTGATCATCTATATGCTTAACAGTCAGCATGTTCCCTGTCTAAGTTTTGTCTCTTGCCAGCTAGCACTTTCCAGTAGAAGAATCAGGCATGGCTCAGGGCATGGCTGTATCATTCCCAAAAGGCAGTATGGACAAGACAGCACAAGATTTGGTTCTCTCCAAACATCCAGAGTAAAGTTCAATGCCAGAAATGCCCTTCCACACCCTCATGTTATCCTTAGGCATGCAAAACATGCCCTCCTCCCTGCCCCTCCCCAGCCTTCTACCAAACTGGTCCTTTACCTTGTTTATTTATCAAAGATGTACATTAATGTCCTCTCCTTGATCAGTCTTTATACAAAACCCTCAAATTCTTAAAAACTTATAAAAATCCCTTTTGGTACTGGACTTGAAGCACACCATGGTGTCGTTGATGTTGAAGACCATTGTGGCAGACAGACGTACAATAGTTGTTCTCTGCTTCTTTCATAAGCGCGCAGACCTGATCTGATACCCCCGGGCAGCTGGAGTGCTGCTTTCCTGCTCTTTTGATGGTATCCAGTCCCTGGTGATGATGCAAGCAAGTTGGTGTGACTTACTTTCCTCCTAGAAAGCAAAATCATGCTTACTTTCTAGTTGGTCTGCTTTTTCAGTCCGATTACAAGCCAAGGGTATTATTGGTCTAATCAAGCTCTAGTCAGGAATTCCCTAATGCTGCTTTAAATTAAACAGTTTATACTGACCATACTGGACAGGAATTAAGCTAATTCCTATTTCCATATTGTATCATGATAAACTAGTGGAAAGCACCTTCATATATAACTCATGAGATGATTGTTACATTTGAACTTTACCAGCATGGGAAAAAGAGACAGCTTTTGTATAAATCTGTTGATTTAGACATTTTGGACTGAATTTTCATAAAGTTGGGCCTTTGACCTAGATGACTTTGTGTGCAAAAGTATAAACTTTAGACCTGTTGCTATTGCTACTTAGCTCAGAGCAGAACACGATTTGCATGCAAAATCGAATCAGAAAGCATTAAAGAGAAAGAGAGAGAAAACAACTTAGATGAGCCAGAGTTTTCAGCGCTGCCCTGATTTACACAGACTGGATAGGAAGCTGTGAGCTCGACATGCGACTCCACCTTCCCATCCCGAGGTGTGTTGCTGCGGTCGTGCTGTGCAGTCTGTCATCTCACTTCCCCAGGGCTCCATCTCCACAGTGTTTATTTCCCGCTCTTATCTTTCACAGTGGTCTGGCCTCTGCCCTGAGGAGAGCTGTTAGGTGGGAAAGCGTGGGGTGAGGGAGAGCAGTGAGTGCCTTCGAAACATGATGAATGTGCCACTTATGTTCAGTTTACAATTAAACCGTGTTGAGGCTAAGTATGCCATTTTATGACATATTTTGTTTTCACAGTTGCTGAGCAGGGGGTGAAGTGAAATTAGTAACTTACCCTCTGAATCCAAAACAAATCAAAAAAAGCAAACTTAAACTTTTTTTGGTGTAACTGCCCTTCCTAACAAATCTGGATCCGCTGTCTTATAATTTATGCTGGCCTGACATGAGTTTATTTTCTGGATGAGTGTGTTGGTCTAATTCCAGAGGCATCTGCCTGCAAAAAATACACAGAAAAGAGAAAAGCGTATGAAGCTTGGCCACTGCTTAGCAAATACTTGAGGGGGGAATCATTAGGTCAGATTCTGGTTCAGCGTTGTGAATCTACTGGACTTAAAAGACTAGTTTGACTGCTAAGGCTCAAAGCCCAGAAACAAAGCATGAACTCAGGGAGTGCTAATGACAACTCCTTCCTCAGAAGAGGCTATCAGGTTTTTGGAGAGCCCATCCTTGCTGAGGGTATGTAAAGAACTTAGTTTAGGGAACCTGAAACCAGCAGATGAGAAAGCTTTTTGTAAAAAATGAGTATGTGGACTATTGATCTTTTAAAACAAAATAAGGCACTGACAAGGCAGAGACTTTGTTGCTACTGATGACATATACACATTTTGTTTTAAGAGGGTTTCCAGATGGAAGAAATACAGGTTCCTGAACTCACTTCAACCTATGGATAACTACACCTTAATGCACTTGATATTTTGGTGCAGGGCACCTAAAGTGTGATCATTTTAAGGATCATGGAATAATAACTTTGATGTTATATGTATATTTATCAATAATATCAGTCATAATATATTCTTTTTAACAGCCAGGACTTCAGGTTTGTGCAATTACTTTTCTTGGTGTATTTCATATTTTCTGAAGTGATCTCTGATGGTCAGTAATTCCAGTGAAATGGAGAAATAAAAGCAAATGGAGTCATAGGAAAAGCCAGTTTTTCAAGGCCAACCGTAAGACACGGTCCCTCTTTTTTTATAGCTAGCTTATCTACGGAAGGTACAGTCACGTCTAAGATGTCAGACCTAAGCCTCAGTTACTTTTCACAGCCTCTTCCATTTCCAGCGCCATTTGTAGTGCCCAGCATGATTCCCTCAAGGAGAGTTGGTCTTTCCACCATCACATGCCTCAGACAACCAAGGTAGCAGCAGCAGCAGTGACATGAAGCCACAGGAACCACACAGGCACCTGGACTGAAATGCTGAAGCCAGGGCTTGCTGAGGAGAGGTTTATGGCCTCTAGAAGACCTTTGCCAATAAATTTGAGTTGACAGTGTACAAGGGCTATGTCTTTGGCCTTTTTCACAGACAGAACAAGTTTTCCCTGTGCCTGGGCTCAATAAAAAGGTGGAAAAATCTGATGGCTAAAATTCTTAGGAATCATCTGCAAAACGCTGTCTCTCCTTGCTCTCCTTCCTCCCCTCAGGCCCTGCACACAGTCTGAAATCAAAATTTACTGCCATTTTGTTGATGATTCAAGAGGCAGTGACCTTCTTTCCCAGAAAAATAATGAGTCATCAGTACAAAGCACAGTAAAACGTGGTCTTTGAGTGGCCCTTTTTCCAAGTCTGGCTATTTATCTAAGGACTGCAAAATACATCACGAGTATTAATGCCCATAAATTAGCTGGCAGAAGGTGTGTTGATACTTCTAATCCAAAACAGATTCCTGATGCCTTCAGTGGGATCAACTCTATTTTAACCCTACCAGCTTTTGGTGTGTTTGTTTAGCCAATGAAGAGACATTAAGTTAGCAATATTTATCAATGTGCTCAAGGTCCTGCATGAGCACTGTGGCAAATCCAGTAATGAATGCAGAGATTTTAATTCCCACACCTGTGCTTCAAATACACTTTCTTGATATGCTCCATGGATATTACTCAGACGACTCATAGGAAGCAGATGTTTTTGTCGGAACTGCCACTTTTCTGGCAATAACATCATTTCAATGCGATGGTTATTTGAATAGCACAAATGAGCGGGAGCTGCGCGACCTCCCTGTGCTTTTGTTATGTTTGTTTGAGAGTTTCCTTTCTGAATTTTAGCTTGAAATTGTATTTTAAAGACAGTTCCTGGCACCATTCATAGTAACACAGGAGCTATTAATTCTGATTGCCCTGCTTCTCTTTTTCTCTTCCCTTTAACAAGTTTTTCACTAGCTTTCGTCAGTGCAGATGAGGCTTGTGAACCTGACAAATATAAAATAGATCTCTGAGGCTCACTCTTTAGACACATTTTACTTAAATGGGGGTGCTGCTTGCCACGGTGCCAAGCCAGGCAATGCATACAAGTGAACAGCACAGCCAGCAGCGATGGGAGATGGGAGCTGGGGTTTGCTCACTGCTCTGCCTTGTCCTCACGCTGCCACATGCTTCGGTGATGAACCTGCATTACTCACACAAGGCTAGACACACGGAGAAAGCTGTTTGGTAGGTAGGATTCAAACATATAAATCCTAAATCTTTAACTTGAACTATGCATAGCTAACCTTAAAACATAAAACATTTACTTAGGCATACAGCTTAGGATCACAATGTTTGCTATGCTTTGAGGGTCAAAGGTTTTCTCTTTCTTTGCACAGTGGTGTAGTTTGATGCATAATGAAATGGTGTGTGCTGCTGATCTTGTGTGTCTATACATATATCTTTATACACACATACATCTGTATGCATATTCTGTAGTATGTGTGTGTGTATGGACAATATATGTACTTACACACAAAGTGTGTGCATATGCAATCTGTGCAGTTTATCAGATTTCTCTGAAGCTCTGTAAAATACATATAATTTTCTTAACCAAGCTGAAGGAGAAAAAAAGAGAGACAACCAGTATGATACCTTTTTCCTACAGGATCTTTGCAATGAAATAACACAATGTGAATGCTGCTACTGGTTGTCAAAAATCCGTACACATCTGGTTTGTACCATCTGGCATCCAATAGTGTATATCGGATCAGTCTCCCTTTAACACTCTTCATCTGCTTGCTTCCCTGTTATTCCCATATATGCAAATTATTTGGCACACTAGAAAAGGGACCTGGGTAATGACCTTACTAGTGCTAATGAAATATAAATGTTTTCTAGAAAAAATAATAGGTGTATAAGATATTTTATAGATATTGGAAGAAGAAATGTATCCCTTACCAGGTATTTTGTCCCTTCTGCAGCCCTCTAAGATATCTGTAGTTTTCTTTCCTATTTTGTTTTTGAAAGTTCATAACTCGACCTTGTTTGCATCACAAAGACTGAAATAGTATTAGGGAAAGATATAGCATACCTCTATTCCTATCAAGTAAACTTAAAAATGATTAATTACATCTCTTTTTACATTAGATCTGCTTAAAAATTCTATTCAAACTATAATGTCATCATTAAGGCTCTTTCAGCATGGCAGAACTGACAATAGTTAGTTCTGGTATGTAATTAGGACATATAAAAATCTTCACTATAAACAGAATTTTAATACCTACGACATCATCAGAGGAGTGATTTTATTTTATGGATTGCTTTTATCCTATTTTGAGCATCTAGCATGAGCTGGTGTCTTTGTTAATGTGCAATGAAACAATGACAAGTTGATCTGGCATCCAAATTGTCTCATGTCAGGAGTAGCTGTGGGCTTTTTTTCCCCAGCAGCCTCACATGCTTCTTGAGTGCTAAGGCAATACTGCAGCAGTTCTGATATGATATGGAAGATTTAATAGTTTAGACAATATTCCATTCTTATTTAGCCAGTCTCTGTAATTTATTTTCCATTACTGATTTATTTCTTTTCACTAGATGTGAAGATAATAATAGAGCTACCTTTTGTTTTGAATAGATAGGTATTAGAAGGGTATTCTTTATCTTTCTGTCCATATGGATTTAGCTAGCATTAATTTTCATTTACAATCGTGATTGCAAAAGGCACGCAAAGAAATCTCACCCTTATATTGCTCGGTGTTCTTACTGGAGTACAGAGGTGTCAAATACTATCAGGTACTAAATTAGCAAGGACATTTTCACTGAAATTGATTTCTTGAGTCTTTGGAATCCTTGAAATCACTCAAAGTCCTTGTTGCTTTTCAGGTACACTATTAATCTTTATAGGGTTGTATTGACATTGTTGGCTGCAGCTTTCCTGCTCTGCTCTCTGGGCAGATGTGAACAGACCACAAAGGGGCAGGGATCCGCTTCTAGTTCAGAAGAATCCACATCAGGTCTTTAAACTGAATAGAAAAATCATATTAAAAGCAGTCATAATCACAAAGTATAAATGAGACGCAGGGTGCTGAATTATTCCTGGATAAAGACAGTGTCCCTGTCGATCTCACTGCTGACTTACCTTTACTTGTCTCTAAGTGTGGTTTAAAGTCTAATAAAGTAGTGGTTCGGAGCTGGGTGAGTGATTCTTATCAAAACTCAACATCTACCAAAAATTAATAGTAATGGGGGGGGGGGGGGGGGGAAGAAAAGGGAAGAAAAAAAATCTTGGAACAAGGAGTAGGGAGTCTGGTAGCGGGAGGGAAGGAGGTGGACTGCAATTGTAAGACCCCATTTGCAGGGAAACAAAGAGCAATCAATGTAATAGCAGTATAAAGCAGTCAAAAAAGGAAAAAGGCTGCAGTCTGACATCTTTTATTCCTGAGCCCAGGTGGAGCTATAATTGGCAGTCCCAGCTTGGAGATGAATACAGTGTAAAAGAGCCGTCCCCTTGGAAAAGCAGACAAAAGCAGAAGTGTCTTGGGTTTTTAGAACAGTCAAAGAATATCTCCAGTTCTTTCCGGGGGTGGGGGGGTGGGGGTGGGAGGCAAAACAGAAGAAAAAAAAAGGCAAAGTGGTCATGGGGGGGTCATGGGGGATGTTATGAAACTTGTGGCTGGAATCTGTGAATTCCACAGCTGCTTGAGCTCCCTTTACCTTCCTGCCCACAGCCCTTATGGAGCGGCAAGAACAGTCAGCTAAAGAGTGCCTGACATCCTCGCAAAGTGTTGCTGGCCATATCTGCTAATTCGGGTGCCAAACGCTGACCCCTCTGTTCACAGTTAGCAGGGATGACACAAAATCTGGGCAGGATCAGTCGTGATCACTGACATTTAGACTTAACTAAGGCAGAATGTCTGCTCTCTTCCTACACAAGAAAGAAAAGGCATTTTGCCACCGAATATCCTCAGCCACTGCTTAGAATTACAGCTATAAGCCCCCTTCCACAAAGAAGGACACACAGCCTTTCTGCTGAAATGTAAAAATATTAAGTATAGGCAGACAGATTATTTTTTTCCTGGCTTCGACTCTGTGCATTTTTTTTTTTTTTAAGTTCATGAAGTACCTCTGAGTTACAGACCCCAAAGTACATAGATTTGGCGATAAACGGTGCTTTATTCCTTTTCTGAAAAAAACAGCAACAGACCTCAAGAAAAATATCTGAAAATGTATAAAAGACAACATCTAGGGAAGAAGAGCAGCATTTATAGGCTCTCCTAATAAACTAGTTTCTTAGGGAATAACTGCATTAAAATTAATCAGACACCTACACTTCAAATTAACCAGCAAAAAATGCTCATTTTCTTTTCAGACACTATATGCAAGTGTGCTTAACTACCATTTACTCAGCGGGGTACATGGATTAAAAAGGCACATAATATGAATGTATTGGTTTACTCCTTTCTTCTGGCCAAGAATAGATCAGAAATAAAGACTAAGTTCTCCGAGATTGTTAGTTTGCAGTCATTGACCTTCTGTTTCAAGTTTTAATTTGAATTTTGGGTGGAAAATTTTTTGTAACTTCTAGAAAGTTCAGCTATTAGTTGTTGACTTTCCAACAGAAAGCTTGGACATTTATGACCTTAGAAGCCTTTTTAAAGTATTTCTTTATGTGTGTGGGGGTGTGTGTCTGTCTGTCTATGTCTGTGTGTGCGTACATACACGTACAGATACATGGCACACCTTAAAATGTAATATAGTGACCATATTGAGTCTAATCCAGTGTTCTCTTACCAGCAGTGGCCATCAGCAGATGCTTAGAGTAAGTGCAGTATCTATACGATGCTTGCATCTAACATTTTCCTAACAAACAAGTATTTTCAGCTGAGAGAATTTACTGAGCTGGATGTGGTTCCTGAGTCCTTAATAGGGCTCACTGTGTTTACCATTCAAACATTTGTCCAGTGTATTGCTGAACCCATGTAGACCTCTAAAACTTACAAAGCTCTTTCCAAAAAAGCTAGCTGGCTTTTGGAATTTAACCTATTGGCTAAATCCTGCTGGAATTTAAGTTGCAAGTTTATGCAGAATTGTTCTTAGGAAGCTAATCACTGGTTTCCATATAGATAGAAACCAAAGCTTCCATCAAGCCCTAGTGTCACAGCCAGCTGGCGCAGGAAAGACTGTGATCACATATTTATATTTTTAATACCCCTGGATCATTCTCTTCCACTGACACCAACAGGCATAGGATACCCTGCATCCATATAGCATTGTATTTGATCCTTCAACACAGGGTCACCTCATCTGTATTGCCTATTGGGAATAGTCCTTGTCCTGGCTAATTCTCAAAATGTACTTGAAATTTGTTAGAAAGTGTTAATGTAGTATCATGCAAGTTGGCTGGGTCAAAAATATGTAATAAGTGTTTTCTAGAAGCCTAATATTATACAGGAATGAGTTCCAGTTCTTAGGAAGACATACAGGCACCCTTTAATTTATTACCAGGATTGCAGCCTTTGAGAAGCAGTAACTGTTGAGAACAGAGTTCCTTGCCTTGTTTCCTGACCTGCAGTCCCAATCCTAATTGCTGTTCCTGATCACTTCGTGGAACTTCACTTGCCTCATGCTGACCCTGCCACCATGAATCCCTTCTGCTTTTGCATCTTCAGCCTGATCTCTGCATCTCCCCTTTGGCCTATTGTTTGTGGAGTTCATAGCTAAGGCTCCATGCGGCCTTATAGCCACAGTATTTGGTGATCCATACAAGCAAAATGAAATCCTAGTCAGTTATTTTCAGTCCAGATTGCATGACACAGACAGTGATGATCTTTCTGAGATCCTCATCTTCAAATGTATCTTGTGATGTGTAGTCTTTCTTGAGTACAAGAAGAGAAGAGTCTTTAAAGGAAGTCACTATGAAGAGATGTGGATGTTGATTTCATGGGTATGTCCTCATGGTGGGGAAACCATGCAGGTATGTCCTGCACCTCTAAAAGCTGTCTAAGTAGTATATAAAGTGCTTCAGAGACTATTATTTCCTCCTGAGGGCAAATAGTATGGCCTGGCTTGTGTCCACATAGCTTGTGTCTGCTTGACTCAGAAGACAGCACAACAGTTTTCAAGCTGTCTGGTGGGAATAGCTCCTGAAAGGTGCTATCTCCCAAACCACATCTAGGCATTGTCTTGTATGTGCCAAAACTGTGCTAAGGAGCGTGATAATGATAAAAGAATGCCATGGTCTTTTTATGGTACTTAACTGTACTTCAGACTGTGCCTTGGCCTTATTTTATATGGTAGAATAGGTGTAGGCCAAGTTATTCCTCAGTTACCCTCCATACATGTGGGCTGTCGTGGTTCAGCCCCAGCACCCCCAGCCCCAGCTGAGCACCACGCGGACACTTGCTCACCCCTCCCCCGGTAGGATGGGGAGGAGAATGGGAAGACAAAGGCAAAGCCTCGTGGGTTGGGGTAAGGACAGTTTACTTGGGCAGCAAAGAGAGGGAAATATCAGCAACAGTACTTAACAGAATACACAAAACTGGTGGTACACAATGCAGTTTCTCACCCAACAACCATACAACTCAGACCGCACAGCTCAGACTGGTCCTGAAGCCAGACCATCCCCGAGCCACGCATCCTGGAGCTGCACCGCACCTCCCTGACTAGCCCCCCTTTTATACTGAGCATGACATCACATGGTATGGAATATCCCTTTGGCTAGTTTGGGACACCTGTCCTGGCTGTGTCCCATCCCAGCTTCTGGTGAAAATTAAGTCTATCCTAGCCGAACCCAGGACACGGGCTTTTCACAGAGTTCAGTCTACAAAAACAGCAACACCTGGAAACAACTGTTTTCTCTGCCTGAGCCTCTCTCGAGTGCAGCATTAGATTGGGTGTCAGCATGTCTTCATTCTACTCCCATTTCTATTTTGGATCGATCCATATACATTTCACCACGTATAAAAAATGGGATGTTAACTGTGAGTATCTAATCAAATACATAAAGTAGGTGTCGATCTTCTAAATGACATGTCTTGCAAAAACAAGAAAGGGGAGAGGATGGTAACAGTTGCTACACGTAGACATGTTGGTGAGCAGCCTAAGCATTGCATGTGCATAGACCACAGCCCTTGTTTTCACCTCAGACGTGCACAGCCTGATTTGAAGGGTCAGCTCAATGAATGCAATGAGACAAATCTATTGTATATTCCAGGGCATTTTACAATAGAGTAGTTGATTTTTTTCACTGACTCGCTTTGCTACTGGGCCTTCTATGATTGCTAGGCCTGAATGTCAGCCTGTGCTTGTTTGCTTAATGTCATCCATCAATTATAAAATGGCATCTCTCATTGAAATCAATATAACCAGGTCAATGAAACATACACTATAAACAACAATTATGATGAAAATTAAGGACAGTTTTCTAGTGAGTACATATATGGACAGTGGTTCAAGACTATCACTCTGTCACTCATTTTCAGTTCTACTTGGTGCTCTCTAGGCTACTTTTTGTAACCCGTTTATCCAGACTTTTCTCCAGCCTCTTTTCTATCCTTACAAGTATAAGATAGAATAATGATGTTGAAGTCTATCAATATGTATGAGCTGTATACATGCAATGAACTGAGATGTACAAGAAAAACACCTACATGCACTCGTGATTAAATGCATTGCAATATACATGCAAAGCCTGGTGATTCTCTCTGTCTTTCTCACTAATTTTTAACTTTTTGTGTAATGCATATACATATGGTTTCTAAGCGTATCTAAAATTATTATCATATTTTTATTCATTGAATTTATCTGCATGCAAACATAAAGTATTAAGTTTCTTATCAAAAGAGCTTAAAAAACAACTGCTAGACTTGGATGCTGAAGACAGGACAAATAGGAAGGAAGGAAGGAAGGAAGGAAGGAAGGAAGGAGGTTGGGACAGTTGTTTTCTGATAAATTTTATTCATTTTATTTTTCACTCATCCAGCCTCGTGCTATTTATCACTTGTGTTTATCTGCTGCACTTGCGACACGGACTGCAACTGCCTGAGGCAGGGACTGTTTTCTTTGTTATATGTCTGTATATTACATAGTACAATCGATCCTCAATTAGGTGCCTAGTCAGTAGCATGGTGTAAATAAATAATAATAGCTTTCCAGTGCATGGCCTTTTGTGACTGAATTAAAGACAGAACGGGATGGTGAAATAGCTATATTGTAAATTGAAGTCAATAAGGACAGCATACAAGCCTTGCTGTCCCTGAATACATCATAAAAGTAACATGCAAGAGGTTAACAGTGAAACTTTATTTTGGTTCAGAAGAGCCAATAATTGGCTTTATTTCTTCATATAGTTGGGATGATCTTTCATACTTGTTAACCAGGACCCAGCTGGATTTGCTGCCAATGCCTTAGAGAATGACCAGGCTGGGCGATCTTCATAATCTGTTAATCCTGGCGCTCTCTGCCAGTATACAAAAGGCTGTTGAGTAATACAAGCAGTGCAAACAGTATCTGAAGTAGACACTTGTCCACTTGTAAAATATTTGGAATAACATACTCATGGGAAGAAAAATTCATCATGGAAGAGTACAGTTTCAAGGTGTTTGTGGTCTTGTCCTAAAAGTATTCATGTTTTAAAAAATTGTATTCTCTCAAGTATATGCGAAAAGAATATGGAACTACGTAGTAGTTGGCAGCTCAAAAGGAAGGTCAGTGGGCAGCAGCCTAGGTGTGTGGCTGGGCTCTGCACTCTTCCTTGATGGCTAGCTTATCCAGCATCAAGTAGCTGAAAGGAGAAAGAGTTAAGGTTGTGAAAATCTGGATTCAGTCATAATACAGTTTCTGCAACCACTGTTAGCAAGTGTGCAATAGCTGGACTTGAGTGCCATAGGGAGGGATGTAGCTTCTGAGGCACTTAGAAGTTAGCAGAAATGGGAGATTTAAAGGACCATATTGGTCCTTGAGCAGCTCTTGAAAGTGGATTTTAGGACCTAATGAGGTCCCTGTGGTCTGTGTGATGAAGCTGACTGGCCACGATAGTCCCCTCTAGACAAAGCTTCTGCCTCAGGGATCAGCTTATGGAGGTGCATTTTACTGATCTGTTCTGTAGGTCACAGTGGCACCAGTAACTGGGATGAGCTTCCCACCTAAAAGAAATTGTCCAAACAGTTCTGTTGATCATAAAATCAAGAAAGAAAAACACTGCAAGGCAGGAAAACCTCTCAGGAATAGAGGGCAATCAAGAATATCATTATACATTAAAATAATATGCTGCAAACCTTCTCAAATTCAGAGCTGCCAAAGTCTTTACAAAAAGTCTTCAGTAAACTAGCTTTATTTCTGTTTTACCTTAATCTTGATTCCCCCAGCCTGTTCTTACCAAGTCCCTGTTTCAGGAAAATATTAAGACGAAGATCTTCTGGAAAAGGAATTCAGAACTGCCCTCACGACAGTGGTGATTTCACCACCTTCATGATGACTTGGCTAAGCTTATCCATTGCGCTTGACTCTGTGTTGAAAGTGAGGGGTACCACAGAGCCTTATGGCATTGTGGGGCTGAGCAAATGCCTGATCTCATTCTTGGGAAATTCCTGGAAGCAAGAAGCTGGGCCAGCCTCTGAGTAATCCTATCCAAGCCTGACACTGTCTGGCTTGTAAAACTTGCCCAGTTTGGAGTTTCATGATGACTTGTAATCACTTTCACTAAAGAGGCTTGTTAACATTTTCAGCCTGCTCAAACTATTACGCAGTGGAGTAGCACAGAGATAGATTTGGGTCATTCTGACAAAGCTCTATTTTTTAACTCCGGGAAGTTCAAATTAAAAACCAAAACTGTGAAAAAAACAAGCAAAGTCTGAAGAAGTCTTGAGATGTAATGCACATCTTAATGCCTTCCTATAGTACAAATGTTTACATGCTGCTAGCAAGGATTTAGTAATTTTCCATAGTCTTACATTTTTAAGTTTGCATTAAGTTTTAGGGCAGAAATTTAGAAAGTTTTCCATAGCCATCTGGGACCACCTTAAATAATGTGTATGACTTGCCTGTTTCACCCTATGACAGCTTTGAATTTGCTCAGCAGAGACTTAGCAGCATGTGTAGTGTATCCCATGTGGCTGTCAGGGTGGAGAAACTAAAAGCAAGACAGCAGGGGGAAGTGGGAAGGCTTGCAAATAAGCATTCTAGGTTAAATTGTTTTTTCTGGACTACATGGTTGCTTCTGTGGTTTGAAGTTTTGCAAGCCTCACAAACTAGTTTATGAGTTCATAAGGTTCACAAAGCCAGCTGATGCTCAGTACTGTTTTTTCCTGTAATGTAAGCCTACTTGCCAATTGGAAAGATGATTGAGCTAATGCAAAATGTACCTAGGTAAAGAAAATCATATGCCATTTAAATGCAGTATATTCAACTGGGATGTGTGTATATGTATGTGTGTGTAAGTATGTGTGTGTGTGTATGTATTATGCATTTAAATTGGATTTTCCTCTCTCCTTCTTTCAGTTTCTTTATTCACAGTATCTCAGTCTTGGCTCAGTTACTGATCCATTTTTACATCTTAGGTAACATTTTCAAAAGTGCCATTGTATGTAAGAAAGTAAATGGCATTCAGGCTCTGAAGGCAATTTAGGTGCTTTTGAAAATGAGGTCAAAGTTTCCTTGTCATTTGGATGCATAAAAATTTTTACTTTCTGTGCTTATAACAATTTATTATTAGTATCACAGTAACATAGAGGAGGCCCAGACATGGGAACAGAACTCCATTGTGCTAGGTTTTGAATAAACATATTCTAAATAGACAGCCTCTGACTCAGAGGATTTAGGATTTTTTTTTCCCTGTCTGTCCCTCTGTTTTCTTTTTATTAGTTGCTTTTAAGCAGAATTCATGTAATGTTAAAACTTAAATCTGCAATGTTTGAGTGGTTTGGAAGGCAGAAAAGCTGAATTCACTCATCCATGATCTTTAGTAAGGGAAATGATAAGTTACAAAGCTGAACTCTAGGAAAACCAAAGTGATAAAAATCTGAAGAAGCGAACACTCAATTGAACAAGCAAAAAACCTCCCCTGTTCACAGATAATAAATCTTAGCATTAAGAAAAGCACATTAAAAAAGTCAATAATTAATTAATGATCTGGCCAATATAAATTAATAACAATTGGATCTTTCAAAAGACCATAGTACGTGATGTAGTTTTTGCTAGTTTTTCTGTACCTCGACTGTGTCCATATTTGAAGTGAAAGTGATTTGTGAATTTGTAAGAAAGTATGGCTGAGCCCCTCATTCCAAATCAGTGGAGCCATCTCCCTTGTTATCTTGGTTTGTTTTCAGTGAGGATTATCAAGGCTTTTTGCTTGCTTGGTTGCTCGAACAACCCCAAACACAGAAGGTGTTTTAGGAACCTATTCTGTGTCATTCATTGTATAACACTGCAAATAGCACACAACCATGTTTTGTTCTTTGGTTGCTTGAATCATCTCTTCTTTTGGATGGTATAGCCAAGAGTTGAGTTCTCCAGCAGTTCTGATCTCATAACTTTGTACTGCTGTTAATGACCCATACAGACATTTATCAGTTGTTAAAAATTCTGGTTTATTGGTTAAAATAATTTATTAGATTTTCAGATAGTATACATTAACTGAGACACCTATTGATTTACAGGAGCGGGACTATATTAATTTATAGGTATCATCCCCATTGGCTTCACTTAGCCTCCGGAAGCACTTAAAGGACTCTGGCTGTTTGAATAACTGTGGTCAATATGCTTTACTTACATAGATAGGTGCATTTGTCAGAAGGGTATGAGGACTTTTCCTCCTTTTCCTCTTTGCATGCCCTGCTTAAAACCCAGTAAAATTGTAGTTCATTGTGACAAAATGTTTCTTGGAAACGGCAAGAAATGAATGGTATTTCCTTCTCTATTCTGCTCTTCGATTAGTGCAAAAATCACTGATGTCAGAAAGTTTGAGATAAATCCTGAGGAGACGGACATGCATCTAAGCCCAGATACTTCTTCTAAACTGACTGGCATGTGTGTGCTCTGGTGCACTCAGGTTCTCATCCTCTGCCATCAGGAGAGCACCAAGGACTCCTTCCTTCTCCTTATTTCAGGAATTCTTCATCACAGAAACCACGGTGTGTGGAGGCTGATTTTTCCACTGATCATCTCACAAAGTGAAGTTGGAAAATGCTTGGGACATTGTATCTGAGCACAAAAGCTCCTACAGGAGATCCCCCTGGAGATCAAAATACTAGATGCATTCCTTCACATCCTTAAAACTGTATTGAGAGGATTGTGCAGAACCTAATTTCATTGTGTTACACATATGAGATCGCAATTCATTCTTTAGCTTTAATGTCTGTGGGCAAATAATAAGAGTAAAACATTTGTACAGAAATTAAACAACTGTAACTGAACTAATGATTTTTTGGGGGGGAGGGGGGAAGGAGGGGAAGAAGAGGGGTGGTTGTTGTTTTTTAACCTGGAGCTGGTTATGAACTCACTGGATTGAGCAGACAGTTCAGGTCTGACCTAAAAAGAGTAGTGAAATATAACATTTCAAGAGCATTTTGGCAGATTTGTAAACACAAATAAGAGATTGGGAATATATTAATAAATGGAGTCCATTTCCTCCTCCATTCCTTTCTTTCCCCCTTTCTTTCATCTCCCATCTTCTTTTCTCTCCCTAAATATTGATTATTGAAATAATCTATACACTTGCACCATATGTAGATTTTCTGCTGCTAAGTGCTGAAACTTAACTATTTACTAAGTAGTCTTCAAATGGCCCTCACCTTCTCAAGCTCTGGGGGTCTTTTATATGTGACTGAAACAGAAATGCTGCACAGAATGACCCATACACAGAGAAACCTGCTAATCAATAGAAAACATTAGTATTAATGATTAATAAAAGTGTCCTTAAAATCAATGCACAATAGGGATTTGAAATGTTAGTGATTTCACCAGTGTTTCAAGTTCAGCCTTAGAGTCATCTAACAATGTCAGCACCACCTTAGCATTAAAGTAATTTCATTTGGCAGGAATCACGTAAGTGTTCTAATTTTTAAAATTATAAGAGCCTTTTTGCTGAAAAAGCATTGTATCTGCAATCAAATGTTCCACCGACCTGGCCATTTTACACACACTCATACACAAAGGGCAAGATTATCGCATTTGAGCTCTGCTCCTTCTAGAAGATAGAGGTGAAGCATTAGGAAACCATCTATAGCTACTTAATCTGTAGCTCTGGTCCTGGGAATACTTACAGCAACTACTGTGCTCACTAAAATACGTCTGCTTATGTCAGTGCAATGATGGAGCTCTGGTTCCTCATGCCCAATTACACTGCAGCTAGATCCCCTTCCTGCAACAACAGGCAGGCTATAAAGAACTGGGAAAAAACAGCTGGTACAAGCCCTTGACTCAGCCCAGCTGAGTGAGTTACTGGTTCATCAGCAGTATTGCACTGGAATTTTCCAAAAGCCTACTTTCTTTCTTTTACCTCACCAGGTTGATGCTTTAAACCAGGAAGCTGAAAAAAAAAAGATATTTTGTATGTGAAAGCCTCACATTTTCTTGTATGTCCTATGCTGAAATTTTAAATGAATTTGTGATATTGCTTCCTTTGCTTCTTCGATTTTCTGTTCATTCAGACTAAAAGTTGTTAACTGCAACAAAAAACCCCACAAAACAAAACAAAGTCTTTTGGGGGAGTTGGAGGGATTTTTGGTTTGCAAATAAAGTAAGAAAAAGAAATTGAGATTTTCCTGTGTTCTTGAAAGTATTTCTTTGTCAGAAAATCCATTTCTCCTCCTGATCTATCTCTCTTTGTAGAAGAATTTTTTGCCTGACCTTTGCAGCCAGTTTCTGACCTCTTTGCCTCATTTTAATATGTGTGTGTACATGTATATTCAATGCTCAAAGCTAGCATACCGGTACGTTTTTCCTCATCTTCGTGCTAGATGAATAGATTGCATGCTAAGAATTTTCTTCTCCCTACCACGACCACCGTGAATATGTATACACATACACAGAATTCCATCTAAAAGTCCCTTGTTTCTAAAAATGTTTAAACAAGAAATAAAGCCATAAAAATACTTACAGATTGGAAAGTTGACACAAGTAGCTGGGAGATCCAGCTGGCTTATGTGTAACCTTTCATCTCCTCCTATTAACTCACACACATTTTATTGGTCAAACTTAGTTAGCTAAGAACATTTCCAAAGTACAGATATGCAAGTTTAAGTAAGCGATCTGCCTTGTTTTTTCTATGATTTGTGTATTCTTGCCACAAGCATCTGCTACTAGCACCAGTCATAAGTATGAATGAATAGCAAAAAGTTGTCAAGCTTTGTAAGAACATTTCTTCCGTTTTAGTAAAGAAAGTGAATGCTGCATCTAGATTTTTGCTTAGTTAATCCTATTACTTCCTGAAATAATTCCTCATGACTGGTCATAATTAAATCTAACAGAAGCAGCAAATGCCACTTAGGTGTCAATCTCATCCTAATCTGATGGTAGACGTGGTGGCTTGTTTCAGCATGACCTTTAGATGTTTCTTTGTTCTTAAATACCTAATTGTGTTTACTTAAACTACATTATACAAAATCTGGAACAAAAAAAAGTTAACCTGCTTGTTTTAAAGCTTTATTATTACAGATGTGGAGAGTTTCCACAAACAAGCAACAAAGAAGATTTGAAATATGGTAGTCATGTTTTTGCAAAACATGGTTTATTATGCATAGAAAAGAGCTAGAGGGATATCAGTGGTAAAGCTGGCACTGACCCTGTTGAGAGATGAGGTAGCTTAACACTGAGTTTCTTCGAAGATAACATTTTAGTTTTTAGGTGTCCTTCCAGAGAGGTTTTTTATGAAAGAGAGAGATATTAAAAACTGATACCACAGGGAAAGATCTATGTAACTGATGAAAGGCTATAAACTTTTTTACTTTCATATCTAGGTTATATTAATACAGTTTTCAAATCTCAATGAGTTAACTAGTCATGGGTTTAAATGGGATTATCCAAACATGACCCCACGTATTAGAAAAACAAAAACAAGGCAAGGAACTGCAAGATCATAGAATCATAGGACGGTTTGGGTTGGAAGGGACCCTAAAGATCATCTACTACCACCCCCCCTGCCATGGGCAGGGACACCCTCCACTAGACCAGGTTGCCCAAAGCCTCATCCAACCCGGCCTTGAACACTTCCAGGGATGGGGCCTCCACAACTTCTCTGGGCAACCTGTTCCAGTGCCTCACCACCCTCACAGTGAAGAATTTCTTCCTAATATCTAATCTAAATCGACCCTCCTTCAGCTTAAGGCCGTTGCCCCTTGTCCTGTTACTCCAAGCCCTTGTAAACAGTCCCTCTCCATCTTTCCCATTGACCCCCTTCAGGTACTGGAAGGCTGCTATAAGGTCTCCCCGGAGCCTTCTCTTCTCCAGGCTAAACAACCCCGACTCTTTCAGCCTGTCACACAAATTAGTGGAAGAGTTGGAAAAAAAAGATAGACCTACCTGGACTCTAGCATATGAGCATCATTTCCTAAATCTTAAATATTATTTTTTCCAGAAAAAAATTACTTATAATTTCAAATGCTGATATTCTTGAAGTAATTTGAAATTGTAATTGTTGTTATCCTTTAAAAAAGATAATTATTAATAGTTAAGAGGAATAGTAGTATAGCAAATTATAGAAAAAGCGTCTTTAATTTTGTCTGGAACAATTTCCACTACCTTCCCTTGTAATTTTTTCTTGAGAAATTAACAGCTAAAAGTGATGAAAACTATTAAAATGCATCTGAATACGTGAAGATTGGTTCATTGTAAGTGCTCTCCATAAATAAGGAAGGCAATAAGTGTTTTTGAGTGGCTTTATAGACATAAATATGACTTGTATGAGCTATGGGTAATACGGACAAAATGAGACTACTATTTTTTTACTAATTTCAGTTTTTGGTCCCAGTAAAGATGATCTGAAGACTGAAGCCAAAAACATCAATAACAAAAGAAATAAATCTTGTTTTGTTATCCAAAATGCATTTGATTTTTTCACAAAGTCTATTACTGCTCGCTGATCACATTAGATCTAATTAGTCATCACTTCTTGCCTCTAAAATTTACATGTACAATAGCTTATTTCAATAAATGTGAAAGAATCTTTAATGAAGAAAAAAAAAGCAACAAAAAACCCTAGTTGATGGCTGATGGGGGTATCTGAAGGAAAAGTGTGTCAAATTAAGTCCTCAATGAAACCAGAATTTGAATTCCTTTCATAAAGGATTTTTAGGACAAAACTGTCCAAGAGAAATCAACACAAGTAAACTAGCTGCTGCCATTTGATCCTTGGTGTCAAACCTGCCATCTAATTAATCACCATTCTCCTTCAGGGCCACTTCAATGTCCCCGTTTTCTTTGCCCCCATCTTAGTGCCCCTACTTCCAACAGTTCAATGTTAACAGGGCAAGAGTGTAAAATAAACAATTTGGGGAGTGAGGAGGAGTATGCTTCTCTTTAAAACTGAAGATATTACTCCTCTTTGCTGGAGGTACTGGACAATGTGATGCACAATATTTTTTGTGCCACATTTGCTACGTTTCACAGGTATTTTTAGCATTTAATTCCTTTTTGGATCACTTGAATTAATAATGCTTATAGTGCAACCGGGCAGCTTCTACAGCCATGCAAATTTGCCTGGAGATGAAAGGCCATAGCAATTTTCAGATTCAGTGGGAACTCTTACTTGTTTTCTAATGAATTTTGGAATTAACCTTCTTGGTGGCTTTAATTTGTAAGATAAAACAGTTCATTTTTTATGTTAAAGCAATGGAATCCAGACTCAAAAGGAACCTGTAAATTGAAACAATAAAAAAATAAGAGTACAATCTCTCTAGTGTCACTGTACTAATTTGGAAAATGCCCAGGACCTATGTGCTATACTTAGTTCTTGGTTTAGTACTGTGACGATGTAGAAGGCCAATACAGTCAGATCTAAAGGACACTAAATATGTGTGCCTAATTGTGGCTTGACTACAGGACGCATTTACATCCAATCTCCCCCTCAATGACATTCAGCCTTAACGTTAAGCAGAGAAGTCAGAACTCTCCGTATCACCAGGAGATTCAGATATGTGTTCCCCACCTTCCAACTCTTCCATAATTTGTACCTGTGTGTCAGAAGGTAAGGAGAGTTTTGAGGGAAAAGACTGTTGCTATGTTCCTCTAAGATGTGGAGGTGTTACCTGCCACTGCAGGACTTCCATGCAGCTCTGAACTGGCAATGCTTCCTCCTTACCAAGGGGCTGTGTCAGGGCTGGATGCCACACTGGAGGGGCAGCTGTGGGGCCAGAGGTATAAAACTGCCTGCTTCACGCTCAACAGGGTGACCAGGGTGCCACCAGGCAGCCCTGCAGGCCATCAAAAGTATGGGGAGGTATTTGGAAGGCTGAAAGTAATGTTAGGTTTTTTTCCCCTAAGCTGGGTTTACTGGTAAATATGGCAGTAGGCTAACTAATAAACTATCATCTATAGACTGGTTTTCCTGTTCAGCCACACATACCCTAATCAAGAGTTCAATTGCTCTGGAGCCCGTAAGGAATTCTTTAGAAGAGTTGTTCTTACCCTTTATTTTCTGTATTCACCTGACTAATATAATACGTCAGAAGGATAAATAGTGTTTCAGGTGAATTAAAGTGTAGGTTTGATACTGTTAGGAAAAAAATAATCTTCTCGTTTTGCTTGACTTTGTCCCTTCATCATTCTTCTAATTCTGGAGATATTTCTCCCACTGAAAATTGTTAACAATATATTTTACCTAAACCACATTTTTCTATACATTTTTTTAAATTCTATTCCAGTCACTTCAGTAAAATTAGAAAATTACCATAGAAACTGTTCCATTTTTAAAAAAGACGTCACTGCAGTAAGGAGAATGTAAAAATAATGCCCACCTTCCACCAGAAGAAAACACACAGTTATATTCCATCACTTACCTAGTTAATTTTGCTTCCTATTAAAAATAAATGTTCTTGGTAGCCTCATTTCATTTACATAATAGGAAATAACAGCAGCTTCTGACTGTACACTGTGGATCTCAAATGACAGCACTGGAAGGGACCTCCAGAGGTCATCTGATCCAACCCCTCAAGCTCAAGCAGGGCCAGCCAGAGCCAGTTGCCCAGGACTGTGTCCAGATGGCTTTTTAATATCTCCAAGGATGGAGACTCTGCAATGTCCTTGGGCAACCTGTTCCAGTGCTTGGTCACCTTTACAGTAAAAAAACCCATTCTCACAAGGTAAAGTGATATTTTGAAAGAGACACCATTCAGGTGGAGACTAAATACACATCTGTGGGTATATCAGGATGTTCTGCATCCTCACTTCCTGTTCAATTCAACAGAAGTTGAGGGAGTTGATAGATACTCAAAACCTCAGAAATTTTTCTTTACCTGCCAAACCAAATCATCTGTATTTGACACCCTTGTTTGTGTCCACTTCACAATATAATCCAATTTGCTCACTCTGGGCATGTAGACATCTTATTCTGATTGCGCACAATTGGAAGCCAGGATGCATCTAATTTGAAAATATAGCTTTTAGAGTCAGGGTGAGTGTTTAACATATTAAAAGTTCATCGGCTCTATGATCTCTTCCGCACTGGTGGCACAACAATTATTTTTGGAGAAACAGCATGAGATGTCATAAATACAGGGTTATGACTTCCCTCAGCTAAAGGAAAAGCTGATTTGTGAGGGAGAAAGCTATTCAAACACTAGCATCTTTAATAATAGAAGGGGGAATAAAGAATGCTGCTATCTAAGGAAATTGCTTTTTATATGAATGTGTTTAGATTGTGTGGTTATTTTTAATGTACTCAGAATGAAAGGCTTCTTTAAAGGAAATTGAAGGAATTTCTTCAGTTGGCTTTTTTTTTTTTTAAATTTTAAGAGATTCTTCTGTTTTTTCATCTGCAAAGAAATTTTAGACAAAAAGGGAAGGTAACTGATTATACCCAGTCCCCATTACTCATCATGTGTCTGGAATAATGTAATATTGACATTATTCACTAATCCTGAGCACAATAATATACTTTGAGTCTAAAATCTAAAGACCAAATCCCAGGCTTTCTAGTCAGACAGAGCTGTGAGTTATGGCTGGGGGTTTCCTTTGAACAAGGACTAAAGCAAGGTGAACTATTCATGATAAATACTTCATTTGGTTAATTTAATTCAGATTTTCATACCTGAAAATTTTTCACAGGGTGATATTTTTGCCTATTAATTGGTGTGTTTGAGTTTGTGTGGAAAAAATGAATATATTTTACATTAAGGCATCTTAGTCTGTTATTCCAAAACTGTTTCCTTCAGCTACTTTATTTTTGTTAGTAAGCACATGAAGGCACCAAAAACCATTAGGCACAGTACACACTGCATGCAGAAGAGCGGAAAGGAATTTTAGTTGCTCCGCTGACCTGTGAGGTGCACGCTCTCACGCCTGCCCGCACACCTCAGGGCTCGCATCAGGGCTGCGCTTACACCACTACGCAGAGGGGCACGTCGGACATCACCAGTGCTAAATGGAAAGGAACAGCACAGTTGAATAACTACAGTCTTAAATAGGGATAAGCATTTCCACCTTATTATTTTCTCTATTTACAAGCGCTAATTTTTCCTGTCTTTTCACTCAGTTCTTAGAAAACTGCCTGGTTTCTTGGACATCTTTTGGGGAAGATAGGACTCAAGGAGATATGTAGTCAAATGTGTAATGGAGAGAAGAGTTTAGCTGGGAGACAAGAGGCTAATATGGCTGAAGTGACAGGAATGCTTGCATTTATGTTGACAAAGAAGCAAACAGGGCTGGCACACAGATAGAGATGAGAAGGCAGCGCATTTACTGTTGAAGAGAACAGTGTTCATAAGAAAGGAAAACCTGGAGCTGTGAGATATTTGAAAACTGAATGTGCTAGGAAAAATAGTTTGGTACAAATTGAAAGTATTGGGAAAATAGTCTCAGAGATATGGTTTTAGTAGTTATAGACTGTGGAATAGCATATCAAACAGACAGTACCTTTCTTCAGTCATTTAAAAGTAGACTGTAACAAAAATATCAGAAATATTTCTGTATATATGTAATATATACATGACAATATATTATAAATAATAATATAAATATATATTCTTTATTACAAATGAAAATATAAATATAACATAAATCATTATTTGATATATATTCTTAATATAAACATATTTTTATATTTCTCATAAAATTCCAGAACAGAACTTATTTATATTCAGTGGTCAAAATGGAAAGATAGAATTCCCCCCACCTCATTGAAAGCTATTCATCAATGTCCAGAAAGTGTCAGTATCTGTGATTATGGTTCTGAGAAGTGCTGGGAAGGCATCATATATCAGCCCGTTTTGATCAGTGGTTATATTGCCTTCAGTTATAAACTACAGCAGTTCTTTTTCTAGCTGCAGGAAGGACCTTACCACAAAGCAACTGCTATTATAAGATTTTCATCTGAATTGTTGCTGCTCCCATTTTAGCATGCAGCCTTTGGATAACGTTTGGATAATCAGTTGTTTGGCTACTTATCCAAACCAAACCAAACCTAACGTGTTGAGATTTGTCCTTCACTATCGATGTGAATTTGTTTTATTAGTCACATCAGTTGGAGTACTTTTAATTATTGTCATTATTCAGTAATAACCTCATGTCTGAGAAGAGAAAGGATACCATTGCATATTGAACCCCTTATCCAAAAGTAGGAAGGTTATTGAGTGAGATCTATTTTTGGAAGAGGAAAAGAGCAGATGAAAGGCAATATTCAATGCCCTTCATAAGAGATTTATAGCTTATAATAGATTAATAGCTATTAAGATAAACACACATATGTGGGTCTCGAATTCTGATACTACTTTCCTGTTTGTGAATTCCATTTAAATGTGTATCTTTATCAAACTTTAAAAAAGAAGACAGGTTTTTTTAAGTCCCACTTCCAGTACTTCTGAAGTTTCACTTGAAGCACTTGATTAAAAAACATTTACTGAGGACAAGCTTTCTCCATGGGAGCACAATGAAAGAATTGACCAAAGCAATTTCACTCTAATTTGAGAATGCAGTGGTAATACCTCTCCAATGAACCTGATCTGTCTCACCTTGTACCCTACTGTGTTAGGGATGGGGAAAGAATGTGTTTGAGCACATGTCTAATGGGCTTGAATGGTGTAGGATTGAAACCTATTCTAGTAATGGAGCTTTATAAAAAGCTCCATGGTCTTTGGACCTGGCTCTTTTCCAAAGCAGAGGGGCACTGTTGTAGCTTGCTTGTCATTTCTGCACACTAAATAAAAACAAAATCAGACTCCAAAGTAGCTCCTTCCCAGACCACCTTTGAAAATCACCAAGGCATACTGGTAGGGGGCAGCAGTGGAGGAAATTAGGGGCCAAAAGGTTTATCCTGAATGTACTGGAGAGCTCCCACGAGGAGTAGACGGGAGCAGCTGAACTAGCACAGGGCAAAACGGAACAGTCAGCGGGAAGGAGAGTGTTCAAATAGTTAATGCTAGAGGTGAACAAATTAGAGTACATAGGCTTGTATGTGATGAATTTCCCTTCTGTTTGTGAATTATTAGCAAGCGGGTTGTCAGAGGTTGGTATTTCTTGCTGCACACAACACAAATTTGTACAGCTGAAAAAGAATGGAAGTCCAGTCTAAGTATGTGCATTGAAAAGGGTATAAATTTTTTGCCATTTCATTTCTACTTCAGAGAGGTTTTGAGCAGCTAAAAAGGCAAACCATCCAAGACATGGCACATTGTAATGACGCTTTTCACTCTGCTAAGCACTGAAGTTCCGGTCCTGCCAGCACTAAATCCAGTGGAATGAACCATGCCCTGAAACTGATCTTGCAGGATACAGACCTTCACCATCCCACCATGCAAAACAAGAGAAGCTCAGCACCTCTTCTGAACCCACGGCTCCCTCTCCTGCTTTATGGATGCCTCCCTGGACTTCTGGAATTTTTCTTTGTAGGTACTTTCTAATTGCAAAGACGGACTAAAACAAGTGTTTTAGAGTGTCTTTAGAGAGCAAAGCAAAACAAGCAGCTTAAGGTAGCGTCCAGGGAGCAGAAAGCGATCAACAGTTCTGTGCCTTTGCCTAGAATGTTAAATCCTTAATTACTTCAGATCATGTGGAGCATGGGCTGTAATCAGTCACCTCCAGACTATCCCAATCACTTCACAAAAGCTTTTCTTCATGCCACTCTTTTTCTCTTGTTCACATAAACTGGCAAGTTTCTATGGACATCTACTGCATTTAGGCATCTTACTAATTGAAAAAGACATCTTCAGGGAACAAAACTGGGTCATTTCAACCAAAATGGCAAAAAAATATTGGTTTGTTTTTGAAAAACTAACCATTTAAAATATCTTTAGTGATGTTTTTGTTTACAATATTGCCATTATTTTTTAGTATTAAAAACCTGAATAGCTGAGTTACACATTTCATTTTGGGTCAAAACAAAAGAGAATTTATTTTGGTTTTTTCCTTCCCCAAACCAAGAAAAAAAAATATTCCGAAAACTCCAGTACAGCTGTAATACCAGACTCTGTCCAGTGTAAAAGAAATCACAGATTGAATGTCCCCTCATATGACAAAAGATAGAATTTTATACCTGCTAGCACTAAGTTGTCCCTTTATTCCAGATGGAGCTTAATGTTATAATACCATATCAACTTCCTTTTGTCCTGTCTCTATTAATTGCAGAGCCCTTTTGAAGAAATTAGTGTGGTGCCAATTACTACAAAAAATCTGTGAAACTCTGATTCATACCTGTGATTCAGGGGATCATGCTTACGTTCAATTTCTCTGAGAGCAAAAATCAAGGGGAGATTGACATTTCATTCCCCCCCTTTTTAGACGCAAGTACATTAGTACATTATCCACTTCTTATCTGACTCATAAAAATCATATTTCAAATCATAATGTTGTGCTCTTTGTGACAGAGACAGGGTTATTTTCTACAAGGCTCTGTGAAAAAATTCATGAGCAAACTCTTAGCTCCACTAAGCTTGCCTGCTGTTGCATTTTTGTTACCATTTGGCAGTTCTGACCTTTTTAAACAGAGTCACTAATTTGCATGAAAATTAGTGGGGATCTGGGCATGATCCCCATTCCAGAAGTCATGCATGAAATTTTACTGCACCACTGACTGGCGAGCCAACAAGCCATTTTCCACGGCCCTGAAGAAAACACCATTGCAGAAGGAGACTGAGGGTGGGAAAAAGGGGTAGAAAGTAAGGTTAAGAGACCAGCAGAGGGAGAGTACATTAATTTTCTAGCCCACTTGTTTTCGTTGTGAGTTAAGTTATTTCATTAATCCTATTTTGTTCGTAAGTAACCATTAGCATTTCCTGTTACTTCTTGATTTTAATGACCGGGCAAGGATCAGGTGCCTGGGGTTTGAAGGCAGATTTGAATGCTGTGAAGGAACGCAGCAGAGGCTGTCACCTTTGTCCTTCTCCTCTCCATTTTTGTTTCAAATGTAGCTGTTAGAAACAGTCAAGTCATTGAAGAAACACACAAGCACAAAGGAAATACAGGGCAGGAATTAAGGTCAATGATTATCTGCTGCTTCTACAGTCATTTTCACCTTTTCGAAATGAGCCCAAAGTGGTGCTAAGCCACTATCAAGGCCAAGCAGTATCAATTCACATCCACTCTCCACTCACACAAGTCACTGCACGAGGTGGAAGGTACAGGAGGATCAAGGCCCTAATCTCTTTATCCCAGTCAATTCATGACGTGCCTTGGACAAATTGCCAAGCCGCGGCCCACTCCTGCTGAGCCCGCAGAGGGCTAAGCCATGCTGCGAATGGAACATATGGCCCTTCTGACAGCACTTAGGCTGTAATCAAGTCTCAGCATGACAGAAGGATATCTCTTAGATCCATTATATATAGACTTCGGCTCAACCACTCCTGTTTGTTGCTCTGTCTTTTATAAACTAGGAGGGATTTTCAGTTCAATAAGCAGGATGCACATCCCCATGCGTTATGGTCTGAAACATGCTACATGTTTATATTCACAGCAAGGCTCTGCAAGCATGGCAGAGCAAGTTGTTAAGCCTCAGCTTTCTGCAAACACAGCATTACTCATAAGGGGCCGACACTGCCAGCTCTTCTCAATGCTGAGGAGTCCTCAGGTCACAAGGGAAAGACAGCTTTGCTTGTGATCGTATGAAGGTCACAGAGCTGCATACAAGACAAGGACTCAAAGATTTTCACTCAAAGTGAAAATCCTTAGGTCACAGATATATAGTTGTGCCTTTCCTGGCCACTGGGAGACGAGATGCTCAGATTTCAGCTTTACACACTGCTAAGCTGATCTGATGGCTGACAACTATTGAAGGCTCCCCAGAGCTTGTAGGGGACCCTTTAAGACAACTAGGCATGAGGAAGAATGGAAGACTCTTCTACACTGACTCACCTCCTGGCAGCTGGACATTAAAGTGGCTTACCTTCTCCCTTCATGAAGGCTCTTAGGGTTCTAGCTGAAGCTCATGGGCAGTTTTGGTGATGTTTGCTTTGATCAACAACCTGAAGCAGAGTGGAAAGGAGGTCCCAGATTTCTTTCAGACCAAAGACAGCTATGAGGAATGTGCCAGGGCATTTGAAGGGATGTGACAAAATAAACTTCCAAGGCAGCTTGGTGTCCAGTCCAGATTGCCTCCAGTTTCCTCCACAGGATGGTGCACCTTTGTACTGCCTTTTGCTGCGGGCTGTGGTTGAAACCACAATGTAGTCCATAAACAGTGTTTTCTTTCTAGTTCTTCTATGCAAGACTGCACTGGAAACGTAGTTCTCCAAAGTTCTCCTGGGAGTTTCAAAAGATGAAAGAAATTATGTCCTGTCCAAACATAATAACAATGGTAATGATAATATGCAAGCAGATAAGGCTGTCAATTTAGTACAATAAACTATCCACTCTGAGATATTTTCATTTGGTGATCTATCTTTACAAGGCAATCCAAATGGGAAAGGAAAATGTTTGTTACAAAATAAAGGGATCAGAAAAGAATAAAAAATACAGGGAAGAAATAAAACAACAGCAGAACTTTAGGGGATAAAATCAAAGAAAAAGATGCAGAGGGACAGTTCAGTCTGATGCCAGATGTCAGAAAAATCTAAACGCAGCCATACCTGCATGGTACGCTCTGCTTACAGGTTGAAGTCAGACAGGACAAGTTAGACAGTGATAAGCACTTTGAGAAAAATGTGTAAGCGTCTGAGAAAATAGTTTGGAATGAGGAGCTCAGACAGAATTTCTGTTTCTGCAAGTCCTTGCATCTACTTTAGTAAGACCAATTTAGAGTGCTAACCCTAAGGCCTCACAGTGGAGATGCTTCAATTAAGAAGACTTTATTGAACAAAACCAAGTGCCCTGTGACACAAAAGTTAGATGTGGCATGGTGTGTTTGCCCAAGGATGCCTGTTCGAACCTAGACTCAAGCTAGCAACAGTAGGTGCTGCAAGAAGCCAAGAAAAGATCCCAAGAGGCCTGGGAAGATGACAGGAAAGTGTCCCACAGCTTCTGTGGCCACAGGCCGTAATGCAAAATGAGAGTGTTTCTTGCTTATTGGTGACTGACACAACCGATGTAAATTTTGACCACAGCAAATAGGAATGATGAAATGTATCACTAGTGCTTTGGGGCTCAGGCCAGTTGCTCTCTTCACCCTCTAAATATGACCTTATGGATAAGGTGAATGTCCAGGGCAGGGAAGGAGGCACAACTCCCATACAACCTATTATCTATGCTAGCTTTCTGGATGACTCTAATGAAGATTGCGCTAGCACTCCAGGGGAAAGATCAAGTGGATAAAGCCACACTATCCAGCAAAATGGGAACAGAGACACTAACCTGTTTTTTGTGTGGTGATCACAAATGACAGAGCTGACCTTTCATGAACTGCAGTTATGGGCAGGTCTGCAGAGACTAAAATTGGATTGGACAGCATGACTGCTCAAGCTTATAATGCTGCTGGTACTTGTCAGTGGCCATGTCACTTGTAAACTGTGAACATAAACTTTGGTCTGGGGAAACTTAGTGATCCTCAGAAAGACAACTTCATAAAGCTTCACCAATATAAGATGAGTGCTGGTGAATTTTGATCTGTTGAGATCTTTTGGGGCAGCAATGTCTGGGTGAAAATGCTGTGACATTAAATCATCAATAGAGTTATGTAGCTGAGGACTAACTTTATCAAAGAGGGACCTGAGTCTTTGTAGAAAGATCAGAACTTGGAAGAAGTGCTTAAAAACAGAGGATTGTTTCTATATTTGACAAATCAGATTTTACCCAATACAGTGATGCTGAGGAGGTGGGAACAGATGTGAAGTCAAAAGGTTGAAGAAAAACCATGTTCCACATTATATGTGAACCAAAAGTTATTTCTAACAAAAGGGGAAAAAAGAAAAAAAAGACAGAAGAAAGAACAAGCTATTAAGAGAACATGCCTTGAAGGAAATAATTTAGAGAATTTTGAAACTATTTTCTGCTAGGCAGTAACTTTCCACTTGTGGATTAGTCCCATTTTTCATTACAAAACAGTACCTTTCTCTACAATGCTCTAATACCAAGTATAAAATGCTTATCTCAATGTAGGCGTTATTTCCAGGGATGTAGTCTTTGAAACTACCTTCAGCTTCATGGGGGTTATATATGATAGGTTCCAAACCTCCAAACTGTATTTGAAGAAGCTCTTAGAGAATCAGTATCTCACAGCTAAAACAGCAGAGGACACATCAGTGGAGTTTGTCTGCATTCATCTGCTGGCAGAACAGTATCAGGAGTCAGCAACTGCTTTTAAGAAACCTGTTTGGGCTTAGAGAAAACAAAGAGGGGTGAGGAGTTCAGAGGCTGGATTCCTATCCCTGCTTTTGAGAACTGCCTAGAATGGTAAGCCTACAAATCATTGATCCTGACTGGATTAAGATGTCTTTTTGCAACTGTCTCCAACAATTCTATGACAGATGCAACTGTCACAAGTTTTTTGCTGATTTATGGATTAACTCTTTTATCCCCTAGCAGGATAATTATCTCCATACATCTGGATGTAAAAAGAATAATTCATTATATATCAGACCTAGAACATATCAAGTATGGTTGTCTCAATAGCACTCCCATTTCTGCTTTTGATCACATGATGAATTATACATTTTGTTAACATGATAAAACAAATAAAAAACAAACTCAAGATATTTATATTCTCCAGTTAAAAATGTGGCTTGGCTTAATTTTCTCAACATTGCGTGCTAGTATTTTGCAAAGTCTCTTCCCCAGGCTGGCATCACTACACTAGCAGAACCATTATAAGATGTAGTTATGCCAATGTAAATTTGTTTTGCTGGCTTTGCTTATAACGTTTGGAAAGCCAGTGGGGAAAAAACAAACAAGCAAGCAAAACCTAACTGTTGGTGGATGCCATATTTTTGCTAGAGCTAGATGAATGTAGATGAGCCTTTGAAAGAAATCTTACAAAAAAGTGTATGAATGTGTTTTCACTCTGGAACACAAAGCAGTAGTCCCATCCATTCTAATTCTGCAAAAATATAACACTTCAGGAGAAGAGACTGTGATTTCCATAAAATTCTTTTCCTTCTATTGCTGAGCAAATTTAGACCTAAAATGTTTCCAATAATAAAGTATTTGGAAATTATATGGAATACTTTTATATATTATGTAATTTAAAATCTCTGTTTTCATGAAACAGTTAGTCCTAATAAATGCCCCCCTGGGAAGACAAGTATCTTCATTCCCATGCTACGTTTTGCAGTAAGGGGAGGTGACAGGTGATACCAGGTTGATTTGAGATCACTGTTCTGGAATTCCTGACTACTGCTTCTGTGTTAATTCCTCTAGACCATGCCGATTTTCCCCACACCCATACATTTGACAAGATTCCCATTTGTGATCCTCCCTCCTAACCATTCCACCCAAAAGTAGATTTGTATCCTTTTCAAAAAAGATATATGTGCCATATAGACCAAGCAAAACATGGCAAAGGTTGAGCTGCTTGCAACAAGTAAAAGTGTTCTCTTTTCTCTGGCTGTCCTCTGCATCTCCATTAAATGATTAAAGACCTAATTTTAGTCCTAAATTTATAAAATAATCTGTTGTTTATGTTTTCCCCTTAGAGATAAAAGTTCCACTTATTTGTTGTTGGAAATTTGCCACTCAGCTAATTTTATCATGGTTTCTGTAGGCTGAGATCAGCAAAATTAAGCCGCTTTTATTTGCATGTTTCCAATACGTTTCTGCAGGAAAAGAAGTAGTATATTGCATTAAGCAGGAGTTTCATTTTTGTAACTTTTTTTTTCTCTCATTATCAATTCAGTGGTTAATTTTACATGCAGAGGTGTTGACTCTCTGAAATGCAATTCATCTTCCTTGAGTTTAGCTGCCACAATGAAAATAAATGGCCTGGGAATTGTTACTTTTGGCTGCATAAAACATGGCCTTAGTAAACTTTATGGACTGATGTGCTAATTTTCATTAGTTTGGATGAAAGAAGATAGTTTGGCATGTAGCCTCTGTAGTTAAGAGCGAAGTTAAGTTTAAGAGAAGACAAACATTGTGCCTCATTTTTATATAAGTCTGGTCATCTAGTAGCATTACAGTGCTAGATGGGGTGAATACAGAATACAATCCTGAGACATTTGGGAAGGAAAGTCTGCATTTTGGATGACTGGTCTGCTCCCTGTAAACCCCATATTTGAATTAGCCCTGAGTAAGAAATACTTTGCTTACTTATGAATATTTTCAAGATAGGCAGACATTGCCAACAATGAAATATGATGAAAAGTCATTCTTTAAGAAATGTCCACAAAATGAAAATTCTGAGTTGTGAAGTAATATGTGATAGTTTGGATCAATGATATAATTTTGTTTTGACAATTTCAACCTGCTTCAATTTGATTTCTTAGAAATATTTTACTGTTTCTACCCTAAGTTATCTTTTGAACTGAAAAATATTTTGACCTGAAAACTGGAACCAGTTTTTAAAGAAAAAAACAACATGTCATATTTTAATACATATTTTTTCATTAGAAATGTTGCTTGATTGGACTTGATACTACTCTGTAGTTTTTCAGATGAAAAAAAATCATTAAAAATCCCCAATTTCTTCTATTACCCCCTATTTCTTCTACTCTGAGGGAGCCATAGGCAGTCACTAGGAACAAGATCCTGCCTGCCTAATTTATAAGTGTTCTGACAGAGTCTTTTAAGTTAACATCAGCCATGAGGAAGTCTTACTTTTCCTCCTGAGATGATCCTTGCTGTACCATCTGTAACCGAAGTTAAAAAAATGCAGCAAGTGGAGATACAGTTTCTTCACTGCTTGGGCACATTACCCTTTCTGCATCATCTAAAAGTTGTCACTCTGCACTGTCTGACAGCACCATCTGGTTCAGAATATAATATCTCAGATATGGCCATTTCTAGAGCTGGATGTGCTGCCACCATATATAACGTGAGTGGTTTTTGTCGTTGTGCTATATCTTCTGAAATTGTAATGCTGATGCTCTATCTTCAAATGGTCCAAAACCCCAGACTGTTTAAACAGAAGCAATGAATAATTCACATCAGAAACAGAGAAAAGCAAACAAACAAATGTCAATGGTCATCTCTTCATTTGCTGGGAAAGGAGGGGATACACAGCATGCGCTGCTGTCATTTTCAGAGAGTTTAGAATAACCTTTGCCAGCTGTGGAGAGCTCTCGGGAGCCCTGCTAGCAGTGGCAGATCATTTAGAGGATCACTGGCTCCATACCATCCAACCTCCCCTTCTTAACGTGTCAACCAGGAGCGAGCTATCGCACGCAAAGACCTCTCTCTGAAGGTGCAGTCTTCTGGGAATCATAATCACTGGATATAAGGCCAGTAGTTTTGGGTAGAATTGCACGGTGTGTTTCATATTAGGCCAATCTTATCTAATTTCTCTAATTAGGAAAAAAATATTTAATACTCATAATAGCACTTCTCCCATTAGCAGGTGGGGAAACTTTACTCTGGGAGATGGAGAAATTCAGTGGAACACTCAAACTGCCTTGCACCACTTTCTGACAGAAAAGTATCCATAAATCTGATTTTATGTGGCGGTAGCAATAAGCTTCTGACTGCTTTGTCTCATTAGAGTTGTGGAAAGAAATTGGAATACGTCCCTAGCCTGGTAAACTAGGCCCTCTACCTGTAAATTATTAAACCTTATGTGTGTCAGGTGTGCTCAGAAAGGAATCAGCCAGAGAACAGAGAGAAATAGAGGTTGCATTGTTAGGTGCAGGAACCAGAAAAGAGATCAGATGAAAACGATCATATTTTGGTTCACTTCAGCTTTATTTGCTTATTAAGAAGCATGGAACACCAAAACTATCTGTGAAGGGTCATGGTGACACAGGGGAAAAAAAAATACACCGAGTGCACACGCAGCTGAGTGAAATGTAGCATGTGTGCTGACTAATATGGGCATCGATTTTGAAGAAATGCCTATAGATAAGGAGTCATGCTCAGTCCTAAGACATCATTTTTTCATCGTACTGGAAACAGGAAAAGATTCTTGCCAGAACTATACAGACAAATATAGCATGATCCAGATTTATGTCAGTAAATACTGATTCTGCTGGCACAGTGGATGCTCAGCAGCAATGAGTTTTCCACAGCGTTGCTGTATCCTGATGGCTCCACCTAGAATAACTCTCTTGGTAAGTGTCATTCACTACCATGATTTGCAGGAGCCCTAACCCACTCTTGATTTGTTGGGGGTGTCAGACTGACCCTGGCACCTCCATGCATCACAGAGCACCACGCACAACTCTCCTTCGGGTTTTACTTGAAATGATTTTAGGCAATCAAAACCTGACTTGCCTGGGCTCCATGTTACACCTTTGACTGCATTTTTTCAGGTTGACTGAACACATGCTTTAGTACACAGTATGTGAGGAGAAAAATAAGAATCAAACAGTTTTAAAAAAATAGAGATAGTTAAATGTAAAATATCTGAATAGCTGTAGTTTCTCAGAAAAAAAGAAACAAATGTAGGTATCTGATATAAAATTGGATTATATGCATTGGACAATGAAAGGCCTGGACTGTGATTGCTTCTTAGCAGAAGTCTGAACTTCTGTAAGGGATGTGCCCTTCCATTGTTATCTTAAGGGTACTCCAGAACAATGGCAGTCTTCTACAAAGATATGAGTCTCTATAGCATAATATCACAGATTTAGCCATTAAATGCCATTGGGAGTGATGCTGTTACTCCTAGGAAAAGAGCCATTACTGCCCATAGATAAAACAGTAAAAATCTCCATTTATCTTCTATATGGTGTTATCTAGCAATCAGTTTCTTTTCTACTTCAAAATCTGGAAAAAAATGAGGCACAGCTGGGGGACAGAACATAGGGACTGGCTGTTCTGAAGCTTTTGGTGAGAGGCATGGAAGAGGCAGCTTTAAACTGCTTGGGAATCAGACTGCTCCGGAGGGCAGTGTTAGCTGGCCTAGTTTCTGGCAGAAAATGGAGGGCATTTGTACTACATATACTTCACCACAATGTGTCAGCTCAAGTTTGAAGCTCTACAGTCTGGCCGAGATTTCGTTTGCTACAGTTCCACATGCATTTGGTTTACTGAAACAACAAAAACAAGCCAAACTCCTGCCATTATAAAATTTTCATTGACACAACAAATGCAGAAATATTCCTTTAATATAACAGCATGCAATGATTTGTAACGATATGTGACCACAAAAAGGATGACTGACCAGTGGCAGAGTGAACTCTAGCAGCGTGATTCATTCCAGACATTAAATCCTTATAGCTCTCCTGCATCCTCAAATCAAAACCCCATGCTTTCCACATTGCTCACTAGACACCGAGAATAACATGATCATTTTGGAAGTTCAGTCTCGCCTGCAGGCAAGAACTTGTCCCGTCATAGCAGAAACAAAAGTAGCACAGCAGGACCTTCACTATTAGGAACAGCAGCAGGAAATGTCCTCTTGAAACAACAGCTCTCTTATGTGTGAGCTTAAACGTGGATATTTCATTTCTATGAATGTCATTCTCAACTGTCTCTATATCAACCTAGATACATAATGAGCATAATCATTCCTGGCAAATAATGAGAAGTACAGTTCCGGAGAAAATATTCACTATTTGGAAACGTTTTACACAGTTACTATGAATAATAGGGAACAAGGAAATGAAACCGCGCTGATTTTTCCTAAATTAACCTTTTGATTACTTAAGTAACACCTCTAACGTGTCTCATCTGAAGGGGTATCTTGTGTGATAGGAGAGACACTGCTGCTCGAGCAATCATCTGGGACTCTTCAGCTGTAGTACTCTTCCCGCCCCCCCAAGCTATTGCTTGCAAAGATAAATAGGCCAGTCCAAATAAAAAGACTATAATGGGTCAGAATGCGAATGAACATAAAATCCTGTAAAATATCAACACAGTGATACCTTTTCTTAAAACACACATTTCCTTAATGACAGAACTGTGTCTGTCAGGGCCACAGCAACAAAAACAATTTGTCAATAAATTATATTTACACTGGTGGCATCTGGCTACCAGTGACTGGATTCTTTATAAATATAGAGATAGATAAATTAGCTAGATTAAATAGATAGATGTAGGATGCTTGGGCTGAATAGCTATGAACCCTTACTTAAGGGATTTATCCTATAAATTCTTGTGTAGCAGATTACTTTGTACTGATGGCTTATAGCTATCCAGGCTCTAAAGCACAGAAATCTTGGCTTGCATGAAAGATGAGGCATGAATCATGTTGTATTATAAAGAAACACGCGATACCCAGTTGTTCATTTTTTAATTTGCTACATAAGGAGAGAACCCTTCATTCTCTGACTTCGATTCTGTAATGAATTGCAAAATGGCAGAAAGAGGTATAAAGATCTTTAGTCTTTGGCATTAAATAGGCTTTAAGGTCTTCCCGATGAACCATTAGTACCCACAGGCTACATGCTGCCTCAGTGGGAATCTGGTGCACTCATTTGCTATACTACACTCAAGTATAGTAACCCTTGTGTAACTTAAATGCAGCAGCCACTCAGATGGCAGTGGGATGAGCTGATCTGAGCCCATTCCTATAGGGAAAAGAGAGTATTAGAGCAGCCAGGTCAGAAATCACAGTATTCTGTATAGCAGTAGCCCATCTGCTGTCTGAAGCAGTTGCTTTCATGAATTTAAAAATGATAGCATTCTAAACACAAAGATGAGTAGGGAAAAGAAAAACAGTGGTGGAGCAGTAACAACAGGCATGAGATCTTTGCATGGAATGCTAGGGAATATTTGTTTAATGCTGTAGACTATTTGATGTTCATTCCTGCTCCATTCTTCCTGTGCTAAACAGAGGGATTGCAGGTTTTGGCCCTCGGTACTTTATTGCGATAGGGGTGTTGCGAATCTTTGGTGATTCACAGTCTGTTGCTGTGGACCTGCGCGAGGGTGAGGACAGGCTTGCCCCTGAGGACAGGGGATGCCCCACGCCGCCCTCCCAGCTCCATGCTCCTGTGCTCAGTCTCTAAGCCTTGCCCCATCCGTCAGCTTGCCCCGTACCCGCAGCCCCTCGCCCCTTTCACTGTCATGCAGGCAAGTTTTGCCCTGAACTTGTGCTTATGACCTAGCCACCTCAGGTGTTTTGCTGCTAATTGTATTTTGTACTTACCCAGACAGAAACAATGCTCAAGGAAGTGTCTCATCTGTGGAACCCCATGATTCCCCCCATCCAGTGCTTTTGCAGCTGTCAGAGAAAGCTTTCACTTTACAGTAAAATAATTCTCTGTAATATAGGCATAACTAGCTGGAACAGCTAGGACATAATGTGTGAATGAAATGTATTTTAGCTTATTATTTAGGGTATGCAAGACTATGCCATAAAATTATTATATTTTAAAATTAATATTTGCAAGCAAGTTGATCTCTTTCCTTCAAATACATTTTATTCATTCTTTCCTCCATTATTCTTAGATGAAAAATATGCTGATTATTTCATAAATGATTCATTGCTTACATAAAATTATTAAATATTTTTGCTTCTGTCCTTACCATATGCCTATAGCTAAACTGCATATATGGGGTCTTAATTTTAGTTTGTGAATTTGTGTTATTTGCATGGATATATTTTGCATATTCGGTCCTTTATTCAGTAAAGCCTCTTAAATAACATTGCAAACATTTGCTAATTAAGCACCATAACAGTCTTAAGCCTACAAAATTAGCAATATGTAATTAATAGAGTGAGCTGTCACTCATTATTGAAAGCTTGATATGAAGCATAGCAGCCATATAAAAGGATACGGTACTATTACTGTCCAGCTCAGAAGAAAAAAATCGTGTCTTGTTGAAACTGTGCTGGTAACCAGGGTAATGGAACTAGGCACAAAACCTGCATTTGTCAAGGATACTGGGGGTGACTTTACCATTCGCTCAAATATCACGGTGTAGTCTTACATCTTGTCCAAAAGACAATAAACTAGCTTCTGTTCTCTTTTATCCCTATGCTAACTTGGAGTGACATTATCTGAATGTTGTAATGATGTTGATAAAGTTAGTTTCCATATGCTTCAAGAGCACCCAGTTATTCCTTCAGTTATGACCTAGGTGGACATGATAAACGGACTGGAAGTCATCTTCAAGATTCGGTAAGATTAAATAATCTAACTGAAAAACACTGTTAAAACTGGAGATGGGTGACATGAATGCCAGATTTTCAGGGGTGTAAATTTCAGCCAGTTCACTGAGACTGATGGGATTTATTTTGCTGTTATTTCTCACCTATCTCCCCTTTTAATATATGCGTAATCGGTCTGTATGATCCAAGCACTGTTACTCTGGAAGATTAGTGATAGCATACATTAGAGTAAGATATTAGATATACATAGGTTAGAAATGTGTTCCTCCTAAAGGAACACATTTCATCAGGTTTTTTGCATTTCTCTTATATTTCTCATCAACTTTAAAAGCATGAAGAATGTGTCACATAATATATTGCATATTTTCTCTCTTCAGTTATCAAGATCTTGATATGTTACTTACCGGTATATTTTTTTAAATTTATTTTAAAGACAGCATTAAAATTCACAGCTGTTTCAAAAGGAACATAAAATCCACTGAAAGGACAGATTTACAGAATTTTAAAGCAAATTTCAAATGCTCAGCTGTCATCATACCATCCGTTGCAATGAGTATAAATAACTTCCCTTTAATATATGAAGAATTGGGAGGGGAAAAGAAAAAGATATTTGCATTGCAAGAAAACTCCAGGTGCTCCTAGAGTTATTTGGGACATTTTCCAGTTGACAATATGGAAATACTGTCACTCAGGCCAGAAAGCTTGTTGCTATGGGGACACAATAGCAGCATCATTTGAGAACTTGGCAGTTGTTAGAGTTGGCAGAAAGAAACTCAGAGAGGGGCTGTTGGATGATTTCAGGTGGGTGTGCACGAGGGATGGATGGGTGGTTAGGAAGAAAAACCATGGAGAAAGTCTTTCAGTCTTACAATCTCTCCTTCACATATGTCTTTATTTATTTTTTTATTTTTATTTTTATTTTACAGTATACCTGCTTAGAAGCTTAACATCTTTGAAACAAGAAGGAGAGAAGACCCATATTCAGAGATCAACTAGCTATGCATCCATCCTGGGGTGGATACATATTGAACAGCAAAAAAATTATGCAAGAGCTGGCAAAGAGATAAAGCTGCAGAAAAAGCCAGTATGATTTTGTCTGTTCCCTCTGAGGAGTCATATCATAAACCAAGAAGATTATAGTTCCTCTGTAGTTCAGATGTGATGGTAGTTAGAATATTATAGTGACTGCAGCTCAGTACATAGAAAGTCAAAGATTAACTAAGGAGAATTTAAAAACAGGTAGCGGTAATTATCGAAAACTGGAGACTGGTTTATAAAGATGAAAGAACTAACACTGTTTAAGTTGGCTGAATGTCAGATAAGATGCATGTCACTAGTTCGCTAAAATTTCAAGAACCTGAACATCAAAGCAGTTAAAGAAATATTTAGTCAAATAATAGTATTCTTGGAAGAAATCAAGGTGGAACTGAGGAAATTAAAATCCAAACTAGATATAAGGGAAAGAATCCTACTGCTGAGTCTATTACGTTACAGAACAATCACAGTTTCTGAGGAAGAGTATTCTTCATTTGGAATGTCCCAAGTGACATTGGACAATGCATGGAAAAATGTGCATTAGGCAGAAATTGTGCACTGTGTGGCAGCTGAGAAATATATATGTCTTTCTGGTTCTAATACTGGGAGGGCGTGAGCAAAATCTGGTGATTGTATTGGAGTGCTTTTCTAGCTGAAATAAAGGCAACAAAGACTGAAAAATGATTCTGTGGCAGTGCATGAAGAATTGGAAATGTGCTATATTTGAGTAATGCACTTACATCCACAAAACCCACTGGGTTTCAGTGCTGCAGGAGGATGTAGGGTGAAAAACAGTGTCCCAACTCAGCCATAGATGAGATACAGTGAAGTTTCCTAAACTGCAGTGTGGTCTAAATATATTAATGGGTATGGGATTATATTATTGGGGGGTTTTGGGAAGGTTTTGCATTTTTTAATAGTTTTCCAGGGGAATACTATCTTCCCTGTCTGCACCAGAAGAAGGAAACAAAGCAATGAATATTTTCTATGCTATTATAGTACGATATAAATATTAGATGTGATCATAGTTTTTAATCTTTGTTCCTACAAGCAAACTGCCTCTGTTTCCCTTCTGGTCTCTTATGATTGTGCCACCCAGACTGTTTCCCTTCCCTGTGCAAATCAAAATCAATTAAAAGTATCCCCACAGGACTCGATTTTCAGAGAACCTACATATCCACACCTCTAATTGAAGTCAATGATAGCTGCAGGCATGTGGCATCTCTGAAAGTCAGGCTCTATAGAGCTAAGTAAAGAAAAACATATGGATTTTGTAGGTAGTATACTATGGGAGAAATCTCTAAATAGGCCCTGAAATAATGAAGCTACATGTTTTGTGCTATAGTCCAACTTGCAATCACTAGGCCATCTCACCACAGGGGAAAAAATGGATATTGAGAGTTATTGAACATTGCCAATTTTTGCTGTGGATCAGCTTGAAGTTATTTAGCACAGATGTTTCTGTAATTGTGACACACTGGGAAAATCCACATGCTCAATAGCCCTCAAACTTGCACTTCCATCTGTGCAGTGTGATGGTCTACAGTTACTGCACACGGTAGCAATATAAAACGTACAAGAATACTGCCTGGCTTAAGATCTGCTGAAAGGTTTTTCTTAGCACCATCTGAGCTTTTTATTTGCCTGTCTCCCTATGGTTCTGCGTTTAGATTTAGTACAATTATAAGACAGTAAAATATAGGTCTAATGAAAATAAGAGTGTGTAAAGAACTGCACAAAATTTAACAGTGTGGTTAGAAAGTTCTCATGATGTGAAATGGCTGACAGGAATTTAACAGTATACTGTTAAATCCAGCAGTATTTCTATTCCTATTCCTAGGTCAGTTTCGAGCCATATTAGTAGCAACTGAAAGATAGGATTCTTATGATTCTATTAGAAAAAGAGCATGATTTGACCCGCAGTGGTGAAAAAAACGGGTTCTGGAAAACATTTCCTCATCCTAATACCTTCTTAGCCTTTGATCACATTCCAAAAAGTACAGGGAAAAAACCCCACCTCTTCTGATTTAACAAACATTTTGGAATCAAAACAGTGTGTACCAATCCAGAAAATTAGAGAGAAAGACTTCCACTACCTTTGAAATTTAAATAGGCTTGAGTGTTAATTATTCATAACTTATTTGTTCACTTCAGGCTCAGGCTACAAAGCAAAAAGAGGGTAATCTTTCAGAATTTAGGCACATGCAACTCAGTGCAGAAGGACAGAAATTGTTGGTACTAACCAGGCAGGGTGAAAGCTCTGCTGTCATACACTTTTTCCCTGTCTTGCTGCTGCTGTGGGTCTTTTTATCTATCCCTATCTAGAGAGAAAGTGGAAATGTTACCCCAGCTCTTGATTTTACAGCCTTCGTAGCAGGATGGGCTTGTCATTTACCTTTTTCTCCACAGTGAGCTGCTGCTCCTGTTCTGCAACCCTTCCTTTCTATCTCCCGATCCAGTTTGCTTCTATAGCTGGTTGTTGAACTGGGAGGTATAACAGTGTCTACAAGCGGACACTGTAAAATGTTTCCCATCATACAATTTTCTGGAACAGTCATTGAATTCTGTCCTATAGAAACCAGGATTATAAAGTAGCAGACTACAATTTGCCTGAAATATTAATATCAGCATTTTGAGTTTTGCTAGAAATGCCATGGGACCTGGATTTGTCAGAACCTCTATTTTACACCTTCCTTTCTTCCCTTACAGACCTTGGCTCTGGGAGCTCAATTTCATCATGATCTGAAGGAAAGAGATAAGTGTTGTTCATCAGTGTCGCAGAGCCATCATGTTTCTGAGATGTGTTTTGTCCAGCTCTTGAATCAAACTATTTTTGTTTATTTAGGATTATAGATGATAGAGCTGCAGGTAGATGCACAGTGAGTAGTTATCCAGCACTATAACACACTTGTTACTGTATTTACATGACAATTTCTTTCTCTCAAAAAGACAGAAAATGGCTTGTGTTGTAAAACACAGTATTAAGGCACTACCTTCCCTGGCTGCGAGTGTAACTTTCTACCTAAAGTGCATCAGGAGAATCTAACACAGAGATATCTTGAAGAATCCCCTGCCATGGGGTTGACTAAATTTCATATACTAAATCTACAACCTCCACAAAATCTATGGGGATGAAGAATGCTATGTTCTCCATTTTCATATCCTTTCCCTTATGATATTTTCAGAGTTAAATTCATGATGTCAGGCTTTCCTTTTCCTTTTTCCTTAGTTAATTTCTTTTTCATTCATTTTTTCTTTTGCCTTTTTGGAATGACTTAACAATATATGTCAAAATGTAAGGGCTGCACTGCATTGTGAACTGTTTCTCTGCTGACTCATCTGCCACAGCTAATCAAGACTTTTTGGTCTACATACTGCAACATTTTAAACCTGTTAGCAGTAAAGAAATGCTCTTTGCTCAAAAGCTTTTAAATTATAGCACATGGTGGGTGGCTGATAAGAACTTTTTTTTTCTAAAATGGAAACTCTTTTCTTGTTATTGCTATCTGGTCTCCTGTTCTATTTATCAAGTCACAAGGTTTCTGGTGTCTATTAACATTTTTCTGAGCTGGGGAAATTGTTTCCTATTTAGACAGCCTCGTACATTTTCAAGTTGATTTCAACTGCACCTGTTAGCGACACACAAGCCTAGGTTCTTCTTTCTTTGTCTCACCACCACACGGGAAGAGGAACATAGGTCCTAAGTCTGCATGCTTTGGGAATGAAGTTGACAGGAAATATTACCTAGATTTTGTTGGGTGCAATGCATTCAGTTCAGTATAGCTCCTCAGCTGCTCTGGCGAGGAGACAAAAGACTACAGCTTCCAGGATTTTCTAGATTTTATGCTCTCCCTGTTGCCTGTTCTGAGTTGTCTGTATTGTCCTCTTCTGTCTGAAGGAGTTAGCAACTACTGTCTTCTCCAGAAGGTTCCATGGGGGACTAACATGACTTGGACTCACTAAATTTCCTCAGCATTTTGTCAGCTGGGGAAAAAGGCACAGTTTGCAAAAGAAGAGTCTGTGCAGCTTGAGGAATGGTGCAGCCTCTGTACATTGTTTCTGAAGCAGAGCTCAGACACTGTATCACTGCCTTCTGTTCCCAGCAGTTTTCCTTTTTGTCCAGTTAGTATCACTAGGCAGTTCCTTCTTCCCAGATGAAGCAAGATGAATAACTTTTCCTTTGGGTTTCACAAAAAGTCAGACAGAAGCAGAGATGTCTAGGAGCTATATTTAGTAAGCTCCTCATTTTGCAGTGATGTTTCCCCATGCATTTTTCAGTACAAAACTTTGGCACTTCATCACCAATTAACTTTTTCCATTTTGGGGTTCTCCAAAGTAAACTATGTAATACAGAGCTGATTTAAGGATGTCATAGACATATATGTGTTAAGAAATATAGCACATAGTCACTCATGATTTTTTTCAAAGGATCTAATCTTTGTTTCTGATTTTGTGCTTACAGAAAAATTAAAGCAGGAATTTTACAGACATAGAGCATTTAAATTTCTATAAAGTCTAATACATTCCTTTTACTGAAGTTATATTTGTATAGAACCTATACTTTTATCAGCTTTCTCTTTCATTGCAAAATGATTATTAAAAATCTCAAGACATTTTCAGAATGATGGGGAAGTCCAGATGATTTGCAAATAAATAGAAATATCAGGTAACCCTGTTCTTTACAGAGATTTTTCATGGTGGAACACTGATGAAAATGGTGAAATCTGCACACTATAATTTCAAAGTTCAATAAACTCACAGTAAGGGTCAGGTTTTTGTTTTCTTGAAATATTTCTGGAGTGGAAGTAAGTTAGAGATCGTATAGTACAAGTAGTCTTTAAAATGTTCTTACTCAGTGAATTACATAGAGTGTGCACTACTACTTAATGACAATATATCCTTCTGGCTCAACTGCACTCTTTTCTCTACATAAGTTCCTACTTTTTTTTTTTTTTATCTTGGAGGTATTATATGTTTCTGGCTGGTGTCTCTGCTCCACAGTGCTATATTCCAATTTACTTCAGTGGCCAGGAATCATGAAATCCTAGGATCAGAAAAGAACTTCAAATCACCTCATCCCTTTTGTTTGTTTAACTGTTATTTAAAGCAAATGCCATCCTTTGGTCTTCTCTACTCTGAATTAAACAACTCATTTCCTTCAGTCTTTCCCCATAGGCCATATTTTTAAACCTCTGATCTTTCTTTTTCTTTCTTTTTTTTTTTTTTCCCTGGACTCTCTGCATTGATGTATGAGTTTATTGAAGTTTAGTGCCCAGGACTAGACACAATAGTCCATCTAAGGCCATAGTGTTGAATAAAACATTGAACAGAGCAGAGGGATTACTTCATATTTCCTTCCAGTCATACTCTTTCTTATATATCCTGCTATACATACGCTGAGGCATTTGCATTTTTCAGAACAGCATGACACTGTTGAGTCATGTTCACTTTGTGACCCCTTACAATCCCTCATTTATTTTTTTATAGAACTATTTACAGCCAGTTATTCCTCATCCTGTATTTATGCAGTTAATTAATCCTGGATAAGTATGGCATTTTGCATTTACTACTACTGAATGTTATCATATTTTCTGTCTATATCTCCAATTTATTAAGATCACCTTGAATTCTGCCAGGTCCTCTAACATTCCTTAGTCCCTCCCAGCAAGTGGTATCTGTAAACTTAAAAAGCCTGTTCTCTACTCCTTTCAGGTCATTAATGAAAATATTGAATAGTACCAAACCCAGAAGAGATAAACCATTAGAATCTGTCCTGCTATGCATGTATTTCTGATGAAAAAGAAGCTGAGGATACAATTCCATTGTTCTAACATACACATATAAAGGTTGGCTAGGGACTGACAATATGATTTTATTATAGCAGTTAAAGTTTTTTTGGTCATTTTAATTCAGAACAAAGACAAGGAATATTTCTCTGAAAAGAAACGTGTATTTGTGTAGTGAAAAGATTAGTTTTCTAATTTCTCTAATATGCCTTTTTAGACTTGCCACAGATTTCACCTGTGACCTCAGAAACCCTACCATCAAAAACTGATGTTGAAACCTCTACAAATTTGTGAAACATTTTGGCATCAATAAACTGTTATTTAAAAAAAAAAAAAAAAAAAAAAAACCATTTATTTGAAAAGGTACCAAGTAACTTTAAAATCTGTAGCTGAACTACTGATTAGCAAAGCTTTAGACTAGCTACCAGAAAGTGAAAAGTTACTTGACAAAAGGACATGAAACTGGAAAGGGGAAAAAGTGGATTGATTTCAGGGAAATCTCTCTGACAATAAAATCAATGGGTCTGAGCTCCCAAGGGAAGATGTGGAAACTTCTTCATGTCCCTGCCCATGGCAGGAGGGTTAGACAGGATGATCTTTAAAGGTCCCTTCCAACCCAAACCATTCTATGATTCTGTAGTTCTATGAACTTCAACACTCAGGATTTTTCAGACTTAAATAGGCAAGTATACCACAGGGACCAGCCCTGCCCTGATAGGCAAATGAGCCCATCTTAGGTCACCCAGAGAATTAATGCAGACACTTCACAAGTCTATAGCTTCTAGTGCCAAGGAGCACATGATCTCCATTAGGCACTGCAAAGGAGGAAGAGTAGTCAGTTCTCCTGAGCTCGCTATTATTCAGTGCCCGAAATTGTCTACAAGGCTTAGTACACTGTGGGGTTTTTTTAGTGTTTTTTGTTTGTTTGTTTGTTTGGTTTTTTTTACTGGTACCAATGTTAGGAATTTAATGCAATGGTACTTTTTTGTTTCTTTGAGATAGTCTAGTTCTTATTATAGCATGTTTATTATAAAACCTCACAGATAAAGAAAAATCTTCACTACTTAAGTTTAAAATAAGATCATTCCTCTTTGTAAAAAAAAATAAAAAAGCAAAAAATGTTATGAATACTGTAGCTGTGACTGTAGCCTGAAGAATCTACTTTGAACATGTGAAGGAATAGAAAGAAAATAAGGTTTTTTTCATAAATGTCTGTTACAGGTTGTTTTCAATTTTTCTCTTTATTTACTCTGTGCAGCCAACTGCCCTACTCTTCCTACTCTTTATATGCTATTTTATATGGATAGTAATAAAGTACAAGAGAGAGAACAAACCACGTGTGACAGATGGTAAAGGCACACTTAATGTGCTACTGGGAAAAGTATTACAGAAATGAGGACTATTCAGGAGCACACAGTGAAAAGTAGTACATTACACATAGGAGGACAAAGTTTTTATGAATTGAGGAAGTGTGAATTTAGCCTAGCTCCACATTAACCATGGTCCCAGAGTCACTAATGTGCGTTGGTACTGTGCTGATTTCTAGAGGGAGGTCTTGCAGGGGTAGGAATCGGCAGCTAGAGGCTGGGAAGAAGGTGGTGGACTATGAGAAATACATGCCACTAGCCTATTTCTCAGCCCTCTCCCTTTCCAGCTGCAGAAGAGCTGGCAGTCAGGTGTATTCATCAGTTTTGGCACAGTTCCTCCTCAAATCTCAGGACTCACCTTTAAGGAGGGAGACGGAGATCCCTGCCAGCTGGAGGCAGCTATTTTCAGTCAGGTCGAGGTTGCTGGGAACCTACACAGAGATGGTTTCCTCTGGCAGATGGATGTCTACTCCTGGACTCTACTTCTGGACATCAGTGAGAAATCTTTTGCTTTTCTCATCACTTTTGTGCTTGATCATGTGTGACTGAATGTCCTCTGTCATTGTGATACTATGTTATTGTGTAAGGACAACTCGGACCTGATTTTGACTTTTGTAGTTAAGTTTGGTTTGGATGAAGGAGAAGAGGAGAATAGAGATAGGGAAGCTAAGGAAAGTTTTCATCATGAGGAATTAATATAGGTGGTCCTTTGTTCGTATTTGGTTTGCCTGACATATGCAGTAATTTATAAACTGAAATTGTGCTTGGATTACTTCATGTCAATTTTATTTAATATACATTTTTTGAAGTTATAAGAGAAATTCATACATATTGAATCTGAATTTGTTCTTCTTGACCTTTGCCTGTTTACATGGTAAGCTTGTCAGAAAAGAGTCTGTATTTTACTAAGTGTTTGTACACAGTGTGACAGAGTGGGTTCTAATCTCAAGTTGGACCCTAGACACTACTCTAGTGCAAATAATAAAAAAAGTTTTTGCCAACAGAGAGCCTATATATATTTATATATCAGGATTTGTCTCCAATTTTTTATTCTTTCCTTTAGAAGTTTAGAGTGTTCTTTACTAGTCACTCAAGTACTAAATATTTAGCATCAATTCATATGAAAGTTGCTTTGATCTTCGTGTAAATAAACAGGCTTTCTTTCTCCCATAGGACTCTTTCTTGAAAATGATTTCTTTCATCAAGTAGTTTGTTGCATCTCTGTGAACATCAATACTGTTTCCTTCAGAACTTCAAACAAATATTTCCTGCACGTTTACAGGAAACATATTAAACACTATAAATGGCAACCTGCCTTGCACCTGATTCAACAGTTAGAGCGAGGCTTGGGCAACTGAGTGACACAGCCCTCTCCTGACATCCTGGCAGATAAGTGTCATAGATGCAATGTCTCTTCTATAATAATGCTAACAATCATGCATATAATACATTAGTATATTTATGTAAATAAATCAATAAGTAACTAAATATCAATAGAAATATACACATTTACAGAGATAAGAACTCTTTCCTTTATGCAGCCTGAATGTTTAAATACTGATGGTATAAACCTTGTAATTATATATTGCGTTTAGTTAGCAACTATTGTCCTGGAACATCCCAAAGCACAGCGACAACAAATCTAAGACTGTTATTCAAGTGGAAATCCCTTATGGACAGTTGCCTAAGCAAGGAGAAATGTAACAAACTGGGAAGAGAGGGAGACTAGAAAGCCCATCAAGATGGAAGTTTACTTCTAAGAAAATTTCAGCAGAGTATTTGGTCCCCCTCCAAACCAGACTGTAATCTATGAGGCTTCATCTGAAAGAAAAAAGATAATCCTGTTCCACTCCCCCCAAAAAACCCTATGTGGAACTCAGTTTGCTGCCCACCTCATGGATGAATGTTTAGTACCCTTTGGGGGAGATTTCAGTCATGGAATCCACTCTTAAAGTTTGTCTGCTCTTTTTACACAATATTTTCACTGATATCATTCCACTGTAATGTACTCCTTATTTACTTTATTATCTGTGTAACCATGTGACCAGAATCTGGTCTTTGGTGTCTGAAAAGCAATGTATTGGGCAGGAAGCCATGGGGGACTTTATCCCTAGAAGACATAGTTTCAAAATGTGAGTATTTTCTGCAGAAATACTAATTTATTGAGAATCTGAAAAAGAGCTAATGGTTCAAATGAGTGATTCTTTTCCCTAGCCAGCTTCCTGGCACTAATTTGTATGATTGTCCTCTTCACCTCTGTCATCAACTCTGCAAATTTTGACTAACCAGGAGGTCATTTTGGAAGATTTCCGTAGACATCTTGCTTTCTTATAGAACAAACCAGCCATCTGCAAAACCAATTTTCATAGCTTTACTGGCCTCGAGTGCCCTTTTTTGCACTTAGAAAGCTCTGAAATAATTTTAATTGAATCAAACTCATGAATTATAATGTCTGAGAAACACTGCAACATAATTGTCTCTCTTTGTGGTATTTACATTCTAACAACTTGATTGTCCTCTCTGGTGTCCTGCTTTGGAGCTCCATTTTGATGATGTTACGCATGCTGCAATTGTACACTTTGCAATCAGTCAAGGTCCTGCTATATAATTCTAGTTTTCTTAAGTGATATGAATATTGAACAGCTAAGCTTTATTATCTTTGAATGAAGGCACTCTTTATTCTTCCTCTCTTAAGACTCAGTTAATATTCCAAATAAATACACGGCCTCCAAATAGGTAGACAATTGGCCTTTAGTTAATCTTCAACCAAAGAGATTAGGGAAACTCAAGCCTGTTTGACCCTGCAGTACATTTGAATCTACAAACAGTTTCGGTGCTTTCCAGTTTTTCTTCACAAGAAGCAGCTTTTCATTTGTCACTGTCCAAAAGGAAAGTTCTCTCATTCCTGGGCAAGTGGAAACACACAGAATATGCATGGTGTTACAGCATTTACATACTTAACCAACACAATTTATATAAACCTTCTCTCTCTCTTTTTTTTTTTTTTTCCTAGGCTGAGTACATAATGCTTGTATGTCACGGCTACCATTAATTCTCAGTTTGATTTTGCTGTTCAAGTGTTGTATATTACTTGGACAATGAATGACTAATGGATCCCAAGAGCCTCGACAAATGGAGTCAACCCTCAATAGACTGGAGTGCTATGGAGACAAGACCAATATTGGCTCCTAGACCTCAGCCCAGCGGTAAGGTTGTGAAAGGGATGTGTCAGAGTGCTAGATGTGCAATTCCCAGGCAGAATACTAAAAGACAGTACAGAGGCTTACCATTTCTTGGATGATCCCTGCCTTCGAAATGGACAGTTGCATTCATCATTATTTGGATCACCGCTAAGTTGGGACAGGAGTGAGGCATAGGCAGGACTGCTGAGGGGGCATAATGAAAGCATGACAGCTGACCAATAGCTGAAACATTTCAATATGTAAATACATTGTTGAAAATCTGAAAATTTGTTAGTGCATGTTATAAAGACCCCTCTTCTAGAGCCAATTTGAATTTATAACCATTGTATCACTGAAACACCTGGAAATGTAGGCTATGGTGTCACTTACCAGTCTTGTGAATCATAAACTCTTGAGTTTTATCAGGAGAAGGACACAGTTCTGGAAGAAATTTTAGATTGATCCAGGAAAATAATCCCAACCTTCCTATGACAGTGTAATCTAGGGTCTTAATATCCTCTTGGAGTCTACCTCATGGGTTTTGGTGAGAGAAAAAATAAAAATGACCTCACTTTCTAGAGCTGTGAAAGTGTATTAATGAAACTATATATCTATTAACTTGTCAGTTCACAACATCTCATTTTAGAAACAATCTTGTTATGAGGTTGACATACTGACATATTTGACATTAAGTTGAATGTTTTGAGTTGTTTCACTTTCCCTCTGATGAATGCTTCATAAAAGCTGTGTTTGCTATTTGCTCATGTTGAAGTCTGTGACTAAAAATGAGTGTCACTGGTAATATTAACTTATAACCAAAGACATTGTCATTGTTTGGATTCTGGTCAGTTAAATTTCAGGGAGAGTTTTGCAAATATTATGACTGTACTGCAAATTCTCACTCATCAAATGCACATTGTTTATTTGTTTCTTAAATATAAAATTGAAACAGCCATAATGTTTTCTGAACTTCTGCCTTATTTTTTTATATTTGCACTGTTTTCCTTTTTCTTACACAGTGTTCTGTGATCTGCTTCTGCTGATCTGCAAGTATGAAAAGAGTTTCAGCAGATTAGTAAAATACAGTGAAGATTTACTTTTCAGGAGAGGGAGGGTTGGGTTGGTTGGGTGGGAGTCTTCAACTGAAAGACGAGTCTGGGGTTTTTTTTAACTCTTCTTTGTAAAACAGTCTTTGTTAGGCAGTAGATCTCCAGTTAACCTGGTTACTGACAGCACTTAACCCACAGCAATTACATTGATGGGCCAATGCCATCCCCGGGATAACGCTATTAAGAGCAGTTGGATTACACCGCAGTTGGATTAAATTGTGGTGGACTAATTTATGGCAGATGAAATAATTCCTCGGTATACTTCTGAAAAGGTGCATTTCTCTCACCACACTGGATTGAGGGGGTCCAAAACAGCAACAGTTTTGACAATACATGGTGAGAGAGAGAATAGACTCTTGCTTTTCAGCCCCCCATATCCCTGCTGCACCTTCCCTCTCCTAGTGCCTTCTCAGTGCCCTCCTTCCTCCTCTCCTGCTGCTCTCAGTGCAGAGAAGTAACTGGGTCAAGCCAGCGGGTCACTGACAATGCAGTACGCACCTTGCCATGTGATGCCATGAGCCATACAGGATTACATGCTTAAGTTTCTCAAAGCCTATTTTATAGGACCTAATAAAAATCTGCTCTCGATGAGACAGTGGAAAGAGGCAGCCAGTAAAAAATGCGCATATTTCAAAGGCGAAGATATTTTTCAGCTAACACATGTACACTAAATATTAGTGATACAGCTCTTATGGAAGGACTTTCAAACAGAGCATTCCTTTGTTCCCTCTGTTTAAAGAGAAAGAAAAGACTCTCCAAAGTCCAGCCGCTTGTAGCTCAGGATCCTCATACTAAAAGGGAAAGAGATCAAATCTTTCACATGCCATTTGGTATCAGTCACATCACGTTATGTAACACGACTGCCTTGTCACAACATAATGCGCCGGGGAGGAATGACAAAAGGCGTTTTTCACAGCTATGTTTGAAGAGGCCACAACACTTCAAACAGGCAACTTAATGTATTTTCTTGTTAAAGGACCTGCTCTAAGCACAGATTGAAAATGTACTCTTTTCCCGAGTCCATCTCTGGAAATACACACACAGAGTCTTCAAACATATCTGCATCATATATTTGAACATGATAAGACATAACATCTTTACACAGGAAAAAATGTCTGAGTGTAGGTACATATGTCTTAGTTTCTACGGGCTTATATAACAAGCAGGATGGTACGTGTAACATATACGGTTACATATGCTTGATATCTATGGATCAACTTCCGTGATTACTTTGATTTTGGTAATCCCTAATGCATCAACTAGTTTAATAGTTTTAGCACAAACATTCAAGTTTCAGTAAGTTAGATGGGGTTTATTGCCATCATAATGAAGTGAGAACGCTTGTGCCAGTGGGTATTTTCTCCGTCCCACAGTTCTTATGATAAGGGTGACAATTTATTTTTCCTATCCATCAGAACCTCGCTTCTGCTTGGTTTATGCCAAACCATTTCGCTCTCCCTTTTCCCTTGCCTGCCCTCCCTACCTGTCCCTTGTGCCCTTCTCAGCTCTAACTCTGGCTGCCAAGCAGCAGCTTTAAAGGCTTCAGCAATGGCCTTCGTGTTAATCCCAGGCAATGCATATCACAGAAATGAGATGACAGTGTCAGCGACGTTGGTTGACTTGAGTCTCCATCAAGACTCCCAACACTTCAACTGAGTTACATCTAGTGCCGATGTACGGAGGAGTGCCTATTCTTTGGCAGCTGCACAGTCTTGTCACCTTTGACTTACCTTCCCAGCAGTGTTGTGTCCTTTGCCACGCTGAACTGCCATTTCTGGAAATGTCACCTCCTCAAGCAGAGCAATTATGGATATAACATATCAGTGCCAAGAATGAATGATTCAATAATTCACTGGTGCTTGAAAATGTCAGTTCTAGAAATACACATGCTTTCCTAAAGTTTGATTGTGGCTTGTGCATGTTAGTCCAGAAAGAAGGGATTCAAAAAGTGAAAGAAACTGCGTAGCTTGTTATCCACAGTCCTTCTGGGAAGTGCTTGTTTCTCTGTTAAAACTCATTTGTCTCTGACCTGGAGAGGCTGAGGGGACTAGGAAGTCCAATTGTGCTAATTAGCAACATCATCTAGTGATTCTGCAGGATGTGGATTATATCTGCTAGACTGTGCTGATGTTAAATATGACTGTGGAGGATGGCCTCGATAGTTATTCATTGGCATTTGACTTTATGGTATGAAATCAACACCTATTATTAGTTTGCAATGCAGTGGGATTCAGCCTTCTGTGGAATAACTTCAGATTTATAAGAGTGTGAGTAAAAAAAATAAGCTCATGTTGTAATAGTAAATGGGAAATTTTTGAGATTCTTAGATGTGACACCTCAGGAAAATGGGCTATTAACTTTACCAGACAAAAGGACATCAATTTCATACACCTTTGTCAAGAACTACATGAAAACTTCCAGTTTGATAGTTACGATAAAAAATGTTATTGTTCTTTACATATGCTTGAGGTTGCAGATGTAAACAAAGAAATGGACATCAATTAAAATTGCCTTAGAGAAATACTAATTTCCATTTTCCCTCATGAAAGTGGGGTTAGGACAACTACTGTTTAATTGGATTCAGGATTATTTATTGCTACTAAAAATGAAAGGGTATTAATTCCAATCCCTGACCTAAAGGATATTTTTAATTTTGGAGTGGAGAGAAACTAGAGAAATATTGAAAGGTCTCTATCCTTGCCTTCGATCGGTGTCTTGGCTTTAAAAATACAAAAACCCGAAGAATATTTGTGCTTCTGGGCTTAAAGAATGAAAATGAGCTAAGTTAGAATTGTTAGAGTTTTTTCATCACAAAGGTCATTTGATTTCAGACAGATTTTTTACAAGACTGAAGCTCATTGCTATTGAAGTAAATGATTCCAATAGCATTAGATAAAATCTGCTCATTTGTTTTATGTTTCAACTAGTTTAAACTCAATGCTGATTTTCTTTCCTTGAAACATATTTGTGATTTTTTTTTTTTCATTAAGAAAGTAAATTTTAAAGGGAAGATATTGTCTATGGTCCATTTTTTAACTTTCAGTATGACTGGTAAAAATAAAAATGTAGCAATAAAGAATGCGTCCGTATTTTCTCTCCAACTTGAGGGGAGGAAAGGAAAAGAAAAGTCAATACTTGGCTGGAATCATGAGCAGCTTGTTGGCTGAGTAAATCAGTCAGGAGCCCTGCAGCTGGTCAGCTTCACCTCACCGATAAATGTCACAACTCACTGCTGTCAATATGAATTACCAGAAAAGGTTTCCTAGAAACTAGGGATGAGGGAGCTGTTTTCCTTTGAATGAATTATATGGGCCAAAATAATACTGAAACAAGATTAGAGCAGGTTGCTCTGATTGACTAGGCAATTATTTAAATGTACCCTGGACGTAAGACAAACCATGGAAAATAACGCAGCCCAGGCTGCAGAATGCAGGAAATTTATGTCTTTAACAGAGGTTTAAGAGGTTATGTTTAAAAGCTCATGTATTAAGTCAGAAGCAAGTTTCCTTTAGTTTCCAGTGCTAGGAAGTGCATCTGAGGAAGCTTGAGCTTTCTATATAAAACGAAGGAAGGCAAAAGATGTTTGCAGTTACTCCGGAAAGATTTCTTCCCGAATCGCTCATGAGGTGCTTTGTGCAGCTCCAGCAGACTTCCTCGCGGGAGGGGGCAGAGGCAGCTCCCCCCCGCAGGGCTGGGTTCCCACCACCCTCAGCCCAGGGCTTTTGTATTGCTCCTTCGGGATGAAAGGAGGACTCTGGAAACGTACAATGAACCCAAATTAGTTTCAGTCACAGAGAATAAGGAGCACCCACCAATCTGTGAGCCGGCTGGGCGGTAAGCGCTTCTGACATTTGTTACCAGAAATAACAGTGAGTGGGTAGCTGCCTTAAAACATAAAAGCGCAGATTTTAATCGCTTCGTCTACACCTTGTCCTCATGTGTTGCATGTTAGGCTGCACCCAGTTGTTGCCATTGGTCCTGACAGGATGTTGACATGGCAACATGTAATTTGGGACAAAACAATAAAACGGTAACAACTGAAAAAATGCTATTTTTATGTACCTGCAAAGCACATGTCCGTATTCTACCAGTAGTTACTATACTGGTCATAAAATGGAATCCCCTTTTCACAGAAAATCTGGACACTGAAACTAAAGAAGAGGTTATGATCAGAGGGGAAAAAAAAAACAACCCACCAACAAAAAAACAAACACAAAAACTTACCTGCAAAAAGAAAGACTTTTTAAATACTGAAATGAGATGTTTATTTTAATTGAAATATTTAATTTAGCAATGATGAATTATTTTCATTTCAATAATAGCAGTTATTTTTATTCAGTGAGACAGAAAATGGAACTGAACAGAGTAAAAAAATATATTAAAATTGGTGTAAATATGAGTGTCTTTTGTATTCTGAATAGAACCTGAAAAAACTCCTAACTAATCAAAATGTTCACTCACTTTGGATGTTTTATTTTTAATACAGTTTAAGAAGTACTACTGTATTATTAAAAATAAAAAAAAAGAAAAATCAGAAACATGATTTCTAAAGGAAGAATGTCAAACGCCTCAATGCAAAAATGTAAAAATGAAACATTACAACACCATTCATATTCTTTTCTGAAAAGAATTCTTGGTGGCATCAACATGACTTTATGAAACATTTTGATTTTGAGTGCCTTAAACAATAGAAAATGGTCTTGTCAAGTCTTTCAAGCAAGTCTTTATTTCCGTATGTAAAAAAATGGTAATGCACTTAAAATTTAATCCAGCGTACCTACTTAATCCAGACATTTTTGTACGATATTCAAATTAAACCTCAAATCAGAAAGAATATTTCCACTTTATTAAAATAATGTCTTTTTACTTTATTCAAATGAATCAAGGAAATAATAAAGTTTTAGACTTTCTTTCCAATTGAATCGAGCACTAAAATGGACAAGTACATTACTTTGATTATAGGAAAATTGCATTTCTCAGTGGAAATAAATGTTCCAGCACTGCACAGAAGAAGATAACAAAACAAAGAATGCAAAATTAATGAGTAGTAAGGCAATTTGCTTGACAGTGTATCAGGTTCTGGTACACTTAGGCCATTTCCTTAATTATCTATTAAAACTATCTGGATACTACCTTCTTGCCTTTGAAATACATGGAAATAAGCAAGATAAATTATAAACTAGATATGAACATAGCTTCTGCTTAGAGTCCTGGGGCTTTGCTCTGCCTGCATTATTGCTATCAGTCCACTGCTTTTCTCTGTGATTTCTGGGAATCTGGCAGTCCAGTCAGAGCCGTAGCACCAACTGGTCCAGGCTGGCACCCCGAAGCCCCTGGCGTACGGCCACTGCATATGCGTGTTTCCACTGAGCAGCACAGGCACTGGCATTCCCCAGCAGGCATCAGATTCCTTGCGGTCCTGCAACAGAGCAGGCTGGTACGGGTTGCCCATCGGAGCTGTTGAAGAACAACAGATACAGCACCTTCCTGACTGACGGAATCACCCTGCATGCTCTGTAGAACACCAAAGCCTTTATCTCCACCTAGTTTTGCAGGGAGAAATGCAAGAGCTCAGCCTGTACACTTCACTGGCCCATGAGGTGTTAGCAGCTACTCAGCTCCTCCTTTTGAACTGAGTGTTCATCCACCAAGATCTGATAATGCAAAGTATTTAGAAATGCATTGGTAAAATTTCTGAGTAGGCAAGTATTGTGCTTCCTTTATGCTGTAAGGTAACCAGAGCATACCTGTTAATCTTGCTCGATATCCTGGCATATGCATAAAACACACTAACGAGCTTTTAGGCTAGACAAGCTGTATATTGCTGAGTAGGTAAGATCAGGTACCCATTATTGGGGAGCTGCAACTGAAATGCTTTACCCAGTTTTATTCAGCTTTTTTGAAAGCATACCATGAAACCAAGAATATATAGTCTCAGCCAGAGACCAGGAATATATAATGTTTTTTGCAGAATAGGCTAACACCTAGGGTGATATTACATCAAGAAAAAGTAAGATAATCACTAGAGGAAAAGAAGTTTGGGATTTTTCTCCATGACAGGCTTCAACTTCCTGTATCTTTACTCTGCTGTTTCTCCAGCAAAACTCTTGCTTGATATCATAACGGGTTCAAGAAATCCTTACTCCAGCAATTATTTTGTTGGGAAATCTATGTTTTGTGGGAGTCAAGGACACTTCCCAACATCCCAGCTGACAAGGATACCTCTTTCTGGACAGATATGACTACAAGGTGCATCTCCTGACATTGTAAACCAGCTCAGTAGACACCATACTGGACACCACCTGTGGGAAAAGTGTTTATAAACTCAGAATGTACACTGACGGGGTTTAGCGGTCACATGAGGAATTCATTTGTGAGGACAGACTTTACTGTTCAGTTCTGTACTTCTATTTGTTTTAAAGTAAGGTACATTCACTTAGTTTTATAATTATGGAAGTCAGTCCAGGATACTTATCTTGTCTATGCTTTTTATGTTCCACTCTTAGGAAATTTTTAGGAAATATTCTCAACAAAACTTTTCCTTATATTCCCCTTAAAAACACAAAATTGATTTTAGATCCTTCAAAAAATCTCATTACTAAAGACAATTATATTGGAAAAAAAATTAAAATTAGAAGAATCCACTTCCAAAAAATGAACACGCTTGAAATCATTTATCAAAACACATCTTATCATGACTGTTAATAGGAGTGTATGAATGATAATAACTGATTTGATGGATCTTATCTCTATTTCTGTTTGTAAATTGTTCATAGCTGGTAAAATTCCCGAATGTATTAATTTTCCAAAATATTTCAGATGTCTTCAGGATTTAAGTCAACATTTTCAAATAAATCATAACGAATGTCTAGCAAATACTTGACATGAGCTGTGTAAGCCTCAAAGTGTGCATTATGCAATGTTGACTGCAAGTAGTACAGTTTCATAAACAATTGCAATATTTTTGATCAAATTTCATATTTATAACTAAAACCCAATTTTTTTTTTCAAAAATATTTGTATTAATTGATGAGATCCAAACTGATGCTTATAATCTATCCAGTTGTGGTTTCTTAGTGTTATTCTAACTTTACGCAGCAATATAGAATAAAAAGTAAAGAGAGAGAAAAGTGGAAAAATATAAAACTTTCTTAATGAGTCTCATAACCTCAGAGATAAATGATGGGAATATCACTTTTTGTCTCAGTGGAAATAACTGTGGGGCTTTGTCTCACTTTTGAATGGGGGATTACAGAATGGCTATCACCAAGGCAGAATTCAGATCTACTGTGGTAGCATTGATTTCGATAGGCAGGTTCAGACAAGAAAGAGACTCTTCCCTGTGTCTGGACATGGCTAGTGTTATTAGGAGCTGTGGAGAATGCAGAAATGCAGCAGAGACAGACAGGAGCCAAGCAGTAAATTGACCCACTCATCTCCCTGCTGGAACTCTCCCAAAGAGCTTTTATTTTATACTATAAACACCTCCATTGCTCTCTTGAAGGTCAAGTGACTGACAGTGTCTCACCACTTCCCAGCCCCTCAGTACTTAAGAATTTCCAAGTTTTATTATCTTTTCCTTCTCCCTTCACATCATCAGCTTTTCTCTTTAAGCAGAAGCGGCCATCAGAAAACTATGGCTACAAACAACAGTCTGTAAAAGTCCAGATAGTCCATTCTTACAAATTTCAATCTAACGCTGCAGGCAATAAATCAATTCTTTGCCCTTATGTAGCATCATTTATCAGCAATGTCAAAGTTCCACAGCAACATTAGCCTTCTGCAAAGAGGAATCTGAACCCCTAGAGACACTCTTGGGAGATTGCAAGAACAACATTCATGGAATTGACTTTACATGAAATAAAAAGCAAACTTAGATTCTCACCTCCTCTCATTCTTCTTTCAGGGTGACATGTGCCACTTGAAGAACAGAAAGAGAACAACCTTCACGTATCTTCAGTGAGAAAAAAGTTTCCTTGTGTGTTTCTTTACAGGACAGCCAAGTAGCAGACAAAACAATTATAGCTTTGGAGAGTCCTTGTGAAGCGGAAATGGATATCTATATGTAATTCACCAAGATAATGCCTGAATCGGAGGTAAAAGTAGAAGTCACAAACTCTAACCTTTAGACAGTAGTTTTATCTCATTTCCCAATTATCCTATCCCATTATGTGCTGTGTCAACTATAAAAGAGGGGCAGGGTATGATAAAAGGGAAGTATTGCTTTCAACCAGCTGCTCTAAAGACATGGATAACAACACTGAAGGTATTCTCAGGACAGTAAGAAATACAGAGCTAATGTGTGACACCTTTCTTTCAGGGACCACTGTAAAAGCAGAGACTGCCAGCTACAGCCTGGAGAGGAAGAGGGACTGGTTTGCTGAAGGCCACCCAAGAATCACAGCACTCATTCAAGGATCCAACAATGGGACTGCACTGCCTTCCACATTACATTATCACTATGTTCACCAAAACATACAAATGTTCTAAGTGCTAAAGATACAAATTTATGAGAACTACAACTACATTAACACAGTAAGAGTTCCCTAGACTCATAAGTACAAAATACAAAAGATCATTGCGCATGTGCAAAATGAGAAGATGCTTGAATAAGTGTCTTCTGTTAATTATCTCTGACACTTTCAAATGAATAGCCACTTATTTAATGTAGTAGGCCTGAAGGAAAGAAAATCTCAGTGTTACAAAAAAAATATCCCATAATCATGCCTCATAAGTTTTACTTACTCATTATAACTTATTAAATTTTAATAGAATATTATCTTGGCACTATGAGAGCAAGGTTAGATTGAATCATGAGTCAAAATATATGCTCCTTACAGCTACCTGTGGTGCACGCAGTAAGTGGTCCATTAACATCAAGCCAAGTTGACAGTGCTTCCAGTTTTGCCGTATGAAGATACAGAAGTTGGCGATGACTCCAAAGTAATGCAAGAGAAGAAATCAGAGGGGAGAAATGCGATGAGTATTTATTTGCGTGTTTGTCTGCGTTCATTTTTTCAGTAGCAGTTCCTTCACAAACCATGTGTCCCTAAAAGACGTCACTGACACAGAGCACCTCTCTCCACTTTGTCATCTCAAATATCTGTATACCTGACACACAGCCCTAACAGCAACACTGTAATAGATTAACCAAAGCTGTGGTCTATTCATCTCATTTAGTCTCTCACCTGCCTGCCTGCTGTTCTGAGTTACAGGGTTAAACATACAATCTGGGTGTGTTTGCAGTATTCAGTTTTAGGAAGGTGGTCTGGATTCTTCTTAATTGTTTCTTCAGCAATCCTACCAGTGATAAGAAGCACACATGGCCTTCCAGTCAAGTCAGAAGAAATTGGTAAATGATCAATTTACACAAAGGTACTTTTTGTCGCTGCTAATATGAAAGAACTCATTAGCATTCTAATAGTGCTCTTAGATATTCCAGAAAACAGAGCACATCTGTCTCAGAAAAGAAACATGATTGATTTTATTTTTTTATTTTTTTATTTTTAAGAAAATAGTTGCAGAATAACCTGTCAGATACACAGGAAGAGATTTTTGCTAAGAGAAACATGATGCAGATTCTATCAGCAGAGGAAGACTCCATTTCAGCTGACACAGTGTAGCTTCTGCCAATGAATCATAAGGGTCCTGGGCTTAGAAACAATTGCAGCAAAATGCAATATACACATACTGCCCAGTGAATAAATAGATGGAGGGATCTATATCTGCCCTTTTATCAATCCTGCCTTTGATTGATCTGCATCTCAAAGTTGCCACTTCATGAATTTCACAATTAAGGATTTCACTTGTTCTTTGAATGTGCAGATAAGTTTCTTGCTGATGTGGTAGATGTTGTACCTCTAGTTTCCACTTGTGAACGCAGTCCTTTGCCTTGGATTCAGGTAAGGAGTCTTAGGCATCAGAGAAACTCTTTCTGGGAGTAGGAATCAGCCTTATGGAATCTAAAAGTGAATGTACTTTTTCATAGCACTGGGTTTGTATTTATACTATTGTGGCAATAAGACTTTTTCTGTTTTCATGGCTCTTTTCCTCCTTTTTCAAAATTTCCTTTTCCAGACATCAACACTATTGCTTTTAAGCGAGCATCCTTTTCATCTCTTGACTGATATTTGCAGGGCAATTTGTGCAAAGGCTTCACTGTGGACTTGCTGTATGAGGGTATAAAATTGTCCCACTGATGTTTTCTTTGTGTTTGTATTCCTGAAAAAAAAAAAAAAAAGCGTCTTTGGGAGTGAGACACACTGCCTGAAAATGATCCTGATTGATTGAAATTTTCTGGATGTTTTGGATGAAGTTGGTGTTAGACTCCATTCCTTTGTCCACCTTGGCACACTTCCTTTTTCGCTATTTTATTTTGCCAGAAAAAGAGAATTTCAGATTTCACCCCTGCTTCTCCTCCTATCCATTAGTCTCTAATCCTACCTTGTACATTCACTGCTTGGGCCGTTGCTTATACATTCTGCTCCTTGAGTCTGAATTACTTTCAGCATTATTTTTTTGTTTAACAACAGACAGGATTCCTCCTTTCCTGTAGAAACGTCAGTCTTTGGAGATTGGAAACTTCCTGTTTCTGTTAATAGAACTAGGAACTGAAGCTATACTTTGAGCTCAATGTAATCCATCTGCAGTTGATTTTTCAAAGCAATAGCGTCCTCATACCTCAGATAACATGCTAACAAAGGACAGAGGAAGAAATAAGAAAACGCTTGTGTTTAAACATGCACGCACACACAAACTCATCACAGTAACAGAAAAGGAAGAAGGAAAAAAAAAGGATTTTGGTGACACTTTGGCTCCCTCTTCTAATTTACACAATTTTCAGTATCATAAACTTCTCTCCAACACAGAAGAAAACACATTGCAATCTCTTGGAACAATGAAGACATAAAACAAGTTACAGCTTGAAACAAATGTTTCTCAGGATAATTACTTCAGCAAATATGTGTAAATAATTGCTTTTTTAGTTCACTAGCAAATAAAAAATACTAAGGGGTTTCTTGTTGACTGTCTCCAAAATATTTTTAGAATTGTTCATAAAGCTGGTGAAAATACATTACTTTGAGACAGGTAAAGCTTTTATTTTAATTTTGGACCACATAGTTATATTTGAATGGTTACTACAAAATAATTTTGGATCCGAACCTGTCTTGTTGACATGAATTGTTTGAATTCTGAAGGATCATAATTTCAACAGTTCACTAGATTTAAATTTTCTTTGATGTATTCAGTTTGTACTTTTGCCACTTGTTCCTTCTTCAGATAAACAAGAAACAACCAGTTTTAGGTCAGTATCAGTTACTATGGGGAGTAGGCATACTAATATAATGTACATTTATATACATATAATAATGAATATATATAAAATACATCAACTAATTGTTATTGCTTTACTAATATTTACTACGCTACTTAATTTATTAATGTGATATACTAGAATGCTCTATTATTACTTTCAAATAGTAGGCAGATCATTTATACACTGCTTGGGACTGTTCCTAAAACCAAAAGACCCAGCACCCAATTTTTGGATTACTATTTGGCTCAAAAAAGCTATGAAAGCAGAATGGGGGGGGAAGAAAAAGTAAAAGAAAAAAACCAGAAAATGTCCATTTGTGGGTAAAGACGAGCTGGAAAGGAATGCAAGCAAAAGAAACATGTTTTAATGATAAGAGCTGCTCAGAAAGAAGTCAACACACATTTTGGACAGGAAACTTTCTGGAGGTGATAATTTTGTAGATGCTGAGGTAGGGAAAAGAAAACAATTCAAAATTTGCTTTTTCCCTTAAAAATTTTATTTCTGTCTGACAGTTTGGGTGTAAGAACTGCAATGCACACCAGTTCCTACCCATACCACTGGTATGTGTTGCATCTGACTAGGTAATTGCTTGCAAAAAATGTGTTTAATGTTGGTTAGAAAATAAATCTAATAGCAACCATAAAATCATTCAAGTTGGAAGTGACCTCAAAAAGTCAGATATTCCAGTCTTCTGCTCAAAGCAGGGTCAGTTGTGAGGTCACACCAGGTTGCTTAGCATTTTCTCCAGTTGTCAAAAACCTCCAAAGATGGAGATCCCACAGCCTCACTGGACAACCTGTTTTGTCGCTCCACTTCAATGTCTGTCTTGTACTGGTGTTCTCAAACCTGGATACGGATACTCCTGATATGGTCTAACAAGTACCAAGTAAGTAATCACCTTCAGTGACACCCTTGCTATACTCTGCTCAGCACAGCCCAGGATGCTGCCAGCCTGCCTTGCTGCCAGGGCACACTGCTGGCTCCTGTTCAGCCCACTGTGCACCAGCACCTCCAGATCCTGTTCAGCAGATCTGCTCCCCAGCTGGTCAGTCCCCAGGACATACTGTTGCAAGGGTTTAGTCTGTCCAAGGTACAGGACCTTGCATTTGTCCTTGCTGAATTTCATTAGGTCCTTGTTGGTCCATTCCTCCAGGCTGTCTGGGTCCCTCTGAAAGGCAACTCTGCCCTCGAGCACATGGACTGCACCCCCCAGTTTGGTGTCATCTGCAAACTTGGTGAGGGTGCACTCCATCTCTTCCTCCAGGTCATTGATAAAGATATTGAACAGGAGAGGTCCCATCATAGACCTCTCAGGTACTCCACTTTTAACCAGCATGTAGGTACAGTACCAACCATAAACCACTCTCTGTTGATCCAGACAATCCAGCTGTCTAGTTCACCCATCTAGACCATAACATGCTAACTTAGATATTGTGTCTAGACCTGTGCTAAAGCTGAAGTAGCCCACATCCACTGCCTTCCCTTAATTCACAGATCTAGTCATTTCATCAAAGACAGTCAGGTTAGTCAGGAATGCAAACTATTCCCCATCACCTTATACTTTATGAGCCCAGAAGTGGCTTCAAAGAGGACATGCTAGATGATTTCTCCAGGGATTGAGGTGACATTGACTGGCCAGAAGTTTCTTTGATTATTTTTTCAGCCCTTTGTGAATATGGGTAGAACATCTGCCTTTCTCTGGTCATTGGGGAATTCCCTGATCTCCACAGTCTTTCAGAAATGATTGAGAGCAGCCCCACCATGTCATTAACCAGATGTCGCAACACCCTCAGAGTGTCCCATAGGGATTTCTCAAGGGACACATGGCTCAATTCTCTTCCACTGCTGGAATTTCTTCTACTCCTTCCCCAGAAGCAAAGGCCTGAGAAACTTTGTTGGCAAAAACCAAGGCAGAGTGGGCATTGAGTACCTTAGCCTAATCTGTGTCTGCTGGCACTAAATTACCAATCCTATTTATGAGGAGATCTGTGTTGAATGAAACCTAACAACCAGCTCCACTTGATGAAGGGATATACTACTGCCCACAGGCAAATAATAAAAAGCAGTAAGAATAACAGCTCCAGATATTCCCTCATTTTCATATTTTTAATGATCAGGATAAAGGATAGAAACATTTCTTTAACTACTAAAGATAGGAGAAGTTTTCTCAAATGTTCCTCCAATGTGTCTCATTCCAGACCTTTAGAAATCTTTTTAACAGCTAAGAGAGTTGACTCCTTGGGCTTTTAGGTTTTGGATCATCTGGCTAATTATTGCAGTCACAATTTCTGTCATGTCTAGGCTGAACTGAATTCACTCTTTTTGCATATGCTAATGAAAGAGTGGAAAAGAGAAATGACAAAACAATATTAACATAATATATTAACTAAAGAGATGGAGTGATATTCACAAAGTCCACCATAATTCCCTCTTTCTCTATCAAAACTGAAAAATTAGTGAGACTAACTGCAGATGTTCTTAATGTCAGTACGAATGCAACATATGATCCCTCTCTGACTTTAGAAGGAATTCCTACATTTCAGGTACTATTCTGACACTCTTTTTGAAAGGGGAAAAATGACTGTTGGTATCTGTCAAATGCCTTTATTCATGGTACCAAACTGAACATAGTCATCAGATCTTTCCAATCCCTTCTCATATCAAAATTGAAATAGCAACTGTTTAAATCACAAAACAATATACAGTGTTTTTTCCTGACTCCTGTGGCTGAGGGTTAATGGGGTGCCAAGAGACTTCCTAGTTTTCATTTAAGGAATGTACAGCTTTCTGGTCTCCAGAGTTAGGAAAAGAGTTCCTGAAAACAAACAAGACACTTTAAAGAGGGGAAATGGAAAAGGACGGATGAGCCACTCAGCTTTATTTAACCTAATGATTTTTAGGTCAATGATAAAACTTCTTTTGGGCTGACTCATGAATTTTCAAAGCTTGAAGTTAGCAATACTGACACTGACATAAGTGTCTATCACTGGCTTTCCTGAGATGAATGGAAAGAGAGCTACCATTTTAAGCCTCCTGCAATTTCAGTTAGGCATCCTCGGTGGAGTAAATTCCTCTAGATTTTTTTATTTCTGTAAACACCTAAACCTTGTTTTATTTTTGATTTTTTTTTTAATCCTTACATGTAGTTAATTAAAGTTTACTGTAAATTGGCTGTTTTTACACTTACTCCTATGCGTCCAGTGTTTTTGGAGCTGCGTGCATAAGAGTGTAACTTTTGAGACAATTGTAGTTCTCCCCAGCTCACGTACATCCTGCACCTTCCACATGTCCTGAGGAAATAAAACCAGAAAGGTCTGAAAGATATTCTGCAGTAGATTTCAAACTCAGAGCTTGTATTTTGTATTTTAAACTCTTTAGAAGCTTTTAAAGTACAATACAACATATACATGCAAAATAAAACCACAAAACATGTTTAGACTTATTGTAGTAAATGCCTAACAGTTTCCATCATCCAGGATAACCTGCCACTGTTCCCATAAAGTTGTTACTTTTCTTATTATGAGGAAAGGTAACCAGTTTTTCTGCTGGAAGAACTATTCCATGTTGAAAGTGTTCTGGATGTCAAATTTACAAAAGGATTCACTTAAAACCCCATAAAAATCATGAGCAAGGTCTATTAATACAGAAGACTGGAACATAAAAAAGGTAATAATCCTAGTTAAAAGCCAGGGCCTGCTGTATGCATTGCCCATTTTCTTAGCATAGTCAGTGGCAAATCCTCTATCAAGGACATACAGAGGTACTAAATATACAGTAAACCTCCTCCTGACATGTCTTACTAGGTTCTAGCATTGAACAGCTTAAGGAGTTTTCAGAATTAAAAACCCATGAAAATGGTTCTCCTAAGAAAACACTCCTTCTTCTTCACTATTTCATATTCATTGTGGCCTTTTTATAAATTCAGGAAGCACTCAAAAATCCCAGAGGTGAGCCAAACAATCCTACTGCCCGCCCTAATTACGTCTTTACAAAACTGGATTCCGCTGCCTTCATTTTCTTCATTTACTGGTTATGAAGCTACGGTGCTTATTTTGTAAGGACTGCTTTGGGGATTGCATTTAAACGCATTGCTTTTACAGAATGTTCCAAGTTCCTCGTTTTCTTCTTGTTTCTGGTAGTGCTCTTGATTTGCCTGATCATGTCTTGAATTTTAAGGGGATACACTATTAGTCATGAGAGACAGGCACTGCAGTAAATTTGTTGGATGCTATTTGATTTCGAATCTAGAGTGTGAAGATCTTGTTAAGCACATGGGTACTCTTAGGCAACACTTCAAATAAGGTTATAAGGCTAAACTCTTCTTGATGGTGAGAGAGAAATAGAAATAGTGCATTTGCTTGTTCTCACAGCTTTGGGTTTTGTATTAGATTAATTCTTAAAACAATTTGGGCAAGTTCAGAAGTTTAAAACAAGTTGGGCAAGTTCAGAAGTTTAACTTCCAAGTTAGCTCTTAAATGATATTTGCTGTCTGTAGGTTTTAAGGCCCCAAGCTAAGTTTTAATGCAGTCTGACAGAAGACCAGGACAACACCCTTTCTCCTAGTTCCTGCGTGCTATGCTACAGACAGTGAGTATCTGCATCAGTATACATTTACACAGGGTCATCTTTCCTAGAGTTTTAAGTCACGATGTTGAAAGACACTTTTCTCTTTTCATTGGTGGATCCATATCTGGGATTTCTGCTCCTTTACTCCTGACAGGCTGGCTGATTGGCACCTTACCTAGCTAACAGCCCTCTCTCCTCCCATGGGCGTGCTCACATCTCAAGAAGAGAAGAGAAACAGTCATGCATCACATATCTACCATTCAACCACCACTATAAACTAAATGGCTGACTGAGCAAAGAGCAGACCTGAATTCTCCAATGAAACCCCGCACAAACTTTTTCTCTGATGCCCTGAGCCACCAGAAGGATACCGACATGACTCGATTATAGTTACTACTCTGCTTTCAGCACCTGCTGCAGAGTGGGGTTTGAGCCTAAAGCCAAGGCTAGGACACTGCTATGGACTTCGAACCGCTGTGTTTCTTCTTTGCTTCCCTGCCTCGTGAAAAGTGTGACAATGATGTTCTGTGCTGTAAGAAGGAACTGCAGGTGAAGCTGCTCTGAGGCACCTTTAGTTGATACCAATGGCTGAACAGGATCCTGGCTAACCTGGAAAGTAGGAATTACAAAGATTGCACTTGCTTATGTTTGTGCACCCTTTTCTGTATAATCCTCACATCACATCAAGTGTGACTACACATGTGATATTCAAAAGAAAGCAGGATTCCAGAGTGAAATTTTTAATAGGTTGGCACATGTGCAAAAAAATCTTTTTATGTTTAGCTTGCAAAATGTTTACTTGCTTTATGGACATAATTTTGAACACCATTAAAATTTTCTTTTTCATTTTCTCATTTTTATTGTAAAGATGAATTTTATGGGAAGGGCACAAAGCAAAGCAAAAGAAAACAAGAACTAGATGAGGTGCTCTTATACATGGAGCTTTATATCTGGTCAGATGAGATTAATGGACCTGCCTGTGGCTCTTGTATTACTTTCCCTAGCTAACCAGAAATGAAACGTCATGTGCCTCAACTTATACTTTATTGTTTTTAATTTGTTGCCTATCTTTGGAAAGAACAGAGAATCAATGTCACTCTATCAGGCTCTACCTTTTGTTTTATGACTGTGAACCCTGGAAAGTCTAGTCTTTGATGAAACACTTAATGTTAAATACTTAGTCAACAGATGAGAACATGTCTTCTGGGTGTAAGGAAGAAATGACATACAGAGAGTAATTAAAGATTATAGCTAGATCTTAAATCATTACTGAGACAGAAATGCTGCTATGCTAGAATTTTGAATAGTGAAGAAAAAGTATAAATACTAATATAATGAATCTTCTGCCTTGAATAAACCCACAGTTAGCAGTTGGCTAGTGAACTCCAGCAAACTGATATCCTTAAATCTCACGGCTTTCTGCTGGTTTTGCTTGTAGTTTCACAGTGAAGGCTGGAAAATACACAGTCATATAGAAACATAGATACACAAATGTGCATAGAGCAAACTTCTGTACACAGTGAAAATTATCATCCTTGCAAGCATGAGAACCAACAGAGCTTCCAAGCTGGTAAGGCAACAACTGCCACCAAATCCCTGCTTCGTGGCTAGGGCAGGGCTGGAAGAGAAAGGTGGCTTCTGTGCGTATGAGGTGGAGAACAGTTGAAGAGAAGGACTAGGACAGGAGGAATGAAGTGAGGAAGAATATGAATAGGATCTTAAAGGAACTTGTGAAAGTGGATTTGTTAGTTCCTTGTGAATAGCAGCAACGCCAAAGGGAAGAACAATTAAATAGAGGCTTGTACTGAGTGTGAAAGAAGTAATTTCTAAGGGGTTTTTTTTTATTTTTTTTTTTTCATTGAGCATAAGAGAAAGATTTAAATAATACAACCCTTAGGCTCATGAGCTTGGCAAACATTATTAATTTTTTTGTAAAGGCAGTCTTGCTTTGCCAAATAGATTTCACCAAGCTTTCACAGCTCTTTCTAAACCACTCTAGGCAACAAGAAACCATAAATTAAACCAAAATAGTAAAGATATAAATCATAAATAAAACCAAAACAATAGTGGCAGAAATCACAAATAAAATTCAAACTGAAAGCTCTTTGATGGAAAAATTCTAATGCAGATAAGTAATGGAGTTTCTGTTTTCCTGTTTGCATCATTAATTTGCAATAAAACATGAATTAGGAACAGTTTTCTCAAAGTGCCTTCCCCTCTGTTTTGCAATATGAGACTTATTAGGGAATGTAATCTGTCAAATGCTTTCTTTTTAAAGATCTGCTGCTTCTGGCTTGCATTTGAAGTAAGAGTAATTTGTGAAGAACTGCTATGCAGTCTAGAAGCATGCTGTTATTTTTGTGAACAATGATTTTTCCCCCCTGCTGTCCTATTCCATTTAACAAAGCAGTGCATTGTCTTTTAGATTTACAGAATAAAGGTGTGATGCGAATGAACAAGTAGAATGTAGCAGAATAGACCACTGGTGAAGGAGCAAAGGTCAGTAATATCAGAAATGAGACTACATTGTTCTGAAAACCAAAAGAAAAGTTGTTCTGCTGTTGACATGTAGGCAGTAGACCGGAGAAGGAAATTCCATTTACATAATCCAACAGGAAGAACACAAACCCAATGGTTGAGACTTTCTGTCATCATGTGGAGACTGGACTCCTAAACTGAGGAGGTCAGCAGGTGCCTATCAGGCCCTTGTTCCCATTGCCCAGTCAAACCACCCTGTGAGTCTTTTGATAATCTCAGTAAAAGCAGCATTCACATTGTTCAAGGTGAAACTACCAATGTCATCATTATTTTCCCTTTTCTCCCTTCCTTGTTATGTTACTACATCATTAACCCTCTCCTCAAGGCTTTTGAAAGCAAACTGGAGTAAGTCACATCAAGCATTGCATGGTGTGTGGTGTGTCTGTGCAGAATTCACTGTTCTCTGCTAAATTGTGACTAACATTTTATCGCAAGATTCCTATTGTAAGCATCCTTTCTGACCCTCCAAAAGTAATCAGAAAGATTTGTCCATTCCCATTAGACCTGCATGGAGGGAAATAACAGCATCAGAGGTGAATTATAGGGGGAAAGAGGAATGGAATCAGAAAGTGCTGGTTTCATTATTGTCTTCTTGTAAAAAGAGAAAGGCTACTATATACAATTGTTAATGCAGAAATAGACATGGAATGATGCCATACATCAAATGGCATTACTTACATCTACTTAGGAACAATGCTACTAATAAAATAAACCTGAATAAAACCCTTTTATGGGTTATTCAGATAAAAAGGCCTGATTCACTGAAGCTTAAAAAAGAAGACAGAGTAAAAGGCCTTTTTTAAGAAAAGGAGATTGAGAATGATGTCTTACTTGTCTTCATAAGACGGCAGAGAAATGACTTGATATGGAAAGTGTTTCATCTGGAACAGATCTTTTTCAGAAAAGCAAAGCCTTTTAATTGTACTGTAGAATCTATCTCAGAAAGAGCAGGCAAGTTTAAGAGACTGCGTCCACACTAAAAAGCAACTTACAGAAAGAACAATTATGAAGGGGATTTAAAGAGATTAAAAAAATAATCTTTGTCTATTCAGGATACTCTTCTCAAAAGTGAAGACTCATAATTCTCCTCCCCCCCGCCCTTAATATTAATTACTGTTCAGATTAATTTAAATTGTTCTGCTTAGCTATTAACACTAGTGCGATGTACCCTCATGTGGTTCATGTCCACCAGTGGAAGTCTCTCTGCTCCTGCCCCCAGTTTCTCCCTTGTGTAATGCTACCAGCACTCAGAAGGTACATTGATTTGCACCCATCTACACAACAAGAAATTCATCTTGTTGTCTTCTCTGAGTAGCTCATAAAGAGTTAAATATTCTGAAGAAAAACATTGAGATTATTAAAACAGTTTCTTATAGAAATTATTCACAAAAAATGAGACCTATTGTAAAATGTAGGGATTAATTTATTAATCAGAGCTTTCTGAACTCTCACATTAAGCAGCTTTGTTATGCTAATTCCCTTATAAATGAATAATGGACTTATTCTCCCATTATTGCCTATCATTTTAAATGGCCCATTTAGAAAATGAAGATGTCCTTTTCGCTTGAAAATTATGATGTGTTTTATGGCACAAGTTTTTTTTAAATTGAATATTTGCTCCCTATACCCTTCTGTTCCCCTCCTGCCCAGCTTGTACTCATCAGTCAATGTTCAAATCAAACACAGCCATAACCATTTGTCATAGAGATGCATACTGTGTGGAAAGAAAGCACAATGGAGACAACAGGCTTTGAGAACTGAGACCCAAATCTACAAAGCTATTTACTTCTCACATGTCTGTGAATGTAACCTTAGCTCCTATAGACTTTTTAAATCAAATTCTGCTGTGAATAATGGCATAAAAGAAGAAAGCCAAGATGGTGCAGCTGTAGAGAGCCAGTCACAACATAGGATTTATGTTAAACAGAAAAAAAGATCTTTACTAGAAGAGCTTAGTTTTGCTACACACTTTCCATGCAGTCTTGGAAATGTCAGCTGCTCTTGCTTGTGTTTGTTGGCGCTGTCAAGCATTAGCCTCAGGTCTCTTACACTGAGTTGTTGTGCTTTCTGGGGGAAAGTCCAGGCTAGATTGGTGCCTTGATATGTGTTTTCTGTTGTGCACTATGCAGGGATTGGAGAACAGGGTGAACAGGGTTGAACATACTGCAAACAGCTGGCAAGCAGACACACTGACATTACTGTGTCATAAGCAGACGAGAAATATTCCTTTTCTAATAATGCGCCCCCTTGGTTGGTGAACACAAGTTCTGTTGGTCCCAGGTCATGGCTAATATGACTTCTGAAGGGAAAAACCTTGGGACTTGCCACTCACTACATCCCAGAACAACCTAATCTTTACGGACCTTGCACTTCACGGACATGTCACAACATTAAGCCAAAATTGCCTGAGGTCCTGAAGCATCACCTGTGGCAAGGGCAGAAGAGATTTGTGTGCAGCCTAAACTGAGGCTGAGTTCAGGCTGCCTGTAATGCAAATATCAGTAATTGCATCTCCTCTAGAACTTGCAACTCAGGAAAGTATTACCAGTTACATGTGGCCAAACAATCATCACTGTGAATGAAATCAGGAGATTTGGCTTCCTCAGGCCTATTTTGGAAGGCAAAGAAGTCTGGCAGAACGGACATTGTCTTGTGTCTCAATGTCCTATCTGCAAAACAGAAATAACATTTGCTTTGTTCCCCATTCACAGCCAGGGCTGTAAACTCTTCTGAAGCAGAGGTGGTTCTCAGGATGTGGATGCTTGGTTCCTACCACAAGGTCTCTTAATGCCAATGCAAAAATGTCTTTTATTAGAAGCTCTCTTTTTAAAGGGTCAATTATGCTGACATGGGTTGAACGAAGGATAGTGTATTCTACATGTAACATATCAGGAGATTAATAGGGAGATATGCTTAGATGTCTCTTCAGATCCATACTCTGTAGGCCCCATGATCTGTTGTGCTCATAATATAAATACATTTTTTTTGCATAGAATTGAACATGCACTCACAACTTTCGATACCATAAATAGCAATAAAAATGTAAATGCTTCAATGGATGATTCTGTAGTAGCCCAATTTTAAATAACATATTTGTTTTTGCTTAAGAAATTGGTTTCCTAAAAGCAATCGAACTCTACTTGATTTTCCAATTCAGCTGATGTTGTTTTTGTGTCTGTGAACTCTTAGTCCCTTAGGGCTCAAAGAACAGCAAAGTCAGTGCAACTTTGGCTTGACTCTTGCAGAAATGTGAACAGTTCATCTTCAGCTGGATGTTGCTAAAGCAAGTGAAAACACAAAGAAAACAGGGATAGCTCAGAGCAGAGTACACATTGTACCTTGTTTTGGCTAACAGGCTGCGATCTGTAATGACAAGCAGTTAAGTGGTTAAGGCTTAGAGAGAATTAGAGTCGGAAGAACACAGCTCTTTTCCGAACTCCAGTGGCGCTTAGGCACATTTCTCTGTGCTTCACCTACCATTTGGGTAATGAAAAAGAATGACAGAGTTCGTAGGAGTTGGAGTTGAGACTCTTATTGTAACATAAATTCCCTGGTTTTATGTTAGCTCCCAGTGTGACTTCCAATAACTGGGTCTGAGAATTTTCCTCAAGATACTAAATGAGTGCACAATGGCTTTGCTACCTTATGCTGTGTTTTGAGGACAACTACACTGAAGGTGTTTTTAAACCGCTACCATAATGGTTGTATAGGAAAGAATAATTGTTTATCAGGTATTTTTCATTTCTTCTAGCCTTGTTTTTGCAAACATATCAGTATATGGATAATTAGGGTGGTAGAAGAAAAAATGAAGAAGTATTTACAATTGGGGCTCAGTTTTAATTTTTAGCTTAGTCTTCTGAGTGAACCAAAAAAAGCCAGGGAAAGGAGATGTCTTTGGAAAATAAGTATAGCTCCTTAATTAAGTGTGGGAGAGTCTAACACACTCTGGAGGGAGAAGTTTAGTTTGTTTCCTTTGGATGTTAAACCAAGGTGTAATTCGGGAGACCAAGTATGTGTACAATAGATTCCTCATAGAGTGGACATAGAAGGCAATAGATAGATCCAGAAAGCTGGGAGAGAGGGAGAAGGAAAGAATTCAGACCACTAAATTACAAGCCAAAGTAGACAGCATGGCTATTTCCCTTCGTTTTCATTGATGTTAGTTTTCATTTAGAGCCCGTCTGTGAGAAAACATAAAACATACAGCTTTGAATGTTCTTCAGGTGGGGGAAAGAGGAAAAAATGCCCTCCAAAATAATCCTGCAGCTGCCTTTTAGGCTGTTCCATTTTACAGCTAATCCTTCAGCTGTCAGTTGTCGTCCCTGTAGCCCAGAAATACTAACACACATTTTTTCTCTTGTCCCTCTGGGCACCTCTTTTTACCAGATTTGCCCACACTGCTCCTACAGTGTTCCAAGGCTAGAAAATTTGCTTGCGATCAGCCCTGCTCTCTGCTGAGAAGGCTGTGGGAGAGCCACCGCTAGCAATTTAACTGCTTATGAAACCTTTAATAAATGAAACAGTGGAACAAACGGGGCTGCACTAAAAGTGGAAACAAATTCTATTAAAACTATGTGAAATATAGGCTTGGGGAAAAGTGGGGGTGTGGGTCAACAGCCAACTGAATATGAGGCAGCAGTGTGCCCAGGTGGCCAAGAAGCCAACAGCACCCTGGCTTGTATCAGAAACAGTGTGGCCAGCAGGACTAGGGAAGTGATCGTCCCACTGTACTCAGCACTGGTGAGGCTGCACCTCGAGTCCTGTGTTCAGTTTTGGGCCCCTCACTACAAGAAAGACACTGAGGTGCTGGAGCGTGTCCAAAGAAGGGCAACAAAGCTGGGGAAGGGTCTAGAGCACAAGTCTTATGAGGGAACTGGGGTTGTTTAGTCTGGAGAAAAGGAGGCTGAGGGGAGACCTTATTGTTCTCTACAGCGACCTGAAAGGAGGTTGTAGTCAGGTGGGAGTTGGTCTCTTCTCCCAAGTAACAAGTGCTGGAACAAGAAGAAATGACCTCAAGTTGCTCAGGGGAGGTTTGGATTGGATATTAGGAAAAATTTCTCCACCAAAAGGGTTGTCAATCATTGGAACAGGCTGCCCAGGGAAGTGGTGGAGTCACCATCCCTGGAGGTATTTAAAAGATGCATAGATGTGGTGCTTAGGGACATGGTGTAGCGGTTGGACTTGGCAGTGCTAGGTTAATAGTTGGACTTGATGACCTTAAAGGTCTTTTCCAACCTAAACGATTCTATGATTCTATGAAATTAAGTAAGCTGACCTTGTATTTTCAGAAGTCTCTACTCCTGGGGCTTTCCAAGAGCTGGACCTCATCTGCTTGGGAATCTGTAACAGGAAGAGCACCAAGCATTTGATGATTATCAATGATTTATGAAACCCACATATTTTCCAGGCAATTATCTGAAAATACTCCTAGGCAGCTGACAGTCTTGTGCCCTGTCCTGTTGTCCTTTTTATTAAAACACTGCTCGTGTGTTCTTTCTTTAGTGCAAGTTAAAAAAAAACCTGTGTATTTTCCTAATTGCTGTGCTTCTGAATTTGAAATAAATAAATCAATCTCTAATATTTCTGATAACACAGGTGTTCTTGTGTTGTGGTTTAGCCCCCACTGGCAACTAAGCACCACGCAGCCACTCGCTCAATCCCCACCACACAGCGGGATGGGGCAGAAAATCAGAAGAACGAAAGTGAGAAAACTCATGAGTTGAGATAAAACCAGTTTAATAGGACAAACTCAAAAGGCATAATAATAATAATAACAATAATAACAACAACAACAACAACAACAAAGCAAGTGATGAACAGCACAATTTCTTATCACCTGAAGTCAATGCTACACAAGACCCCCAAGCTTCCCAGCCCACACACGCAAGCAAAGCAACACAAGGAATTCATTCACCACTTCCCATGGGCAGGCAGGTGTTCAGCCATCTCCAGGAAAGCAGGGCTCCATGACACGTAACAGTTACTTGAGAAGACAAATGGCATCACACACATGAAGTCGATGCTGAGCAAGACCCCCAGCTGCCCCACCTCTCAGCCCACTACCCAGTTATAAACGGAACATGACATCATATGGTATGGAATATCCCTTTGGTCCGTTTGGGTCTGCTGTCCTGGCTGTGTCCGCTCCCAGCTTCTTGGGTGCCCCCCACCTTCATCGACATTGTTCTCATCCTAAATCCACAACACTACATCAACTGCCAGAAAGAAAATTAACTCTATCCCTGCCAAAACCAGGACACTTTGCTTATAAGAATCAAATATAAGTACCCATCTATTCACATTTTGAATGGAAAAGAAAAAATATGAAGAAATGTAAAGAGAATGAAAATGGAGGGTATGTTTTTGGCAGTCATATTTTTTTCAAAACCCCTCAGTCACTATGTCTGTTTTACACCACCACCATGTGCCCCTAAAGACACAGATAATACATAATGATCACCCCCAGAAACTGGTGTTATGCCTTGGATTACTGGGGACTTTAGAGGGAAACAATGGAGGTGCTACAGCAGAGGGGACAGCATGCATGAACTGTACCAAAGAATTTTAGGGAAGAACCAGAGCTCAAGGGAAGCTGGAGAGTTTGCAGGTTCTTGGGTACTCAACAGGGCAGATAAGCCTCACGTTCAGAAAACTACAAAAATGCTATGTTATGAAACTAGAGCTTTCCTTTTCTTTTCTTGGTAAGTTTTAAGTTGCTCCTACAATTTTCAGGAGAAATTAAGCCCAAAGCCTTTCAATTGTGTTTTTAGAGTATTTTTTTAATGCTTTCCCCCCCCCTTTGTCTCTCATCTTTCAGAACAGGTTTCTAATAATGTTAGCTTTTGGCCTTTTTGGAGGGGGAGTATTTAGTAATTATTTTCCCTTCCTCCCCCTCCACACATTTAACATGAATATATTTAAGGATTCTTCAGTCAGACAGCAAGACAGTCCATTGTTACAAGTAGTGTTTGATTTCAGACTATTATATTTTTCAGCTAAAAATACGGATGTTTCACATCTCTGTTTTTCCATTTCACTGTGTGGTATTTCCACCTGCAGGACACAGGGCACTGCCAGCATTTCAGAGTCTGACCTCTTTCTAGCTGATACAGCAAGAAGGTTGTTTAGGCTGGCAAAGCAAGAAGAAAAAGCAAAACCAAACTGCATTTCTTGGTCTATTTAGGAAGGCAGGGATTTAATGCATATTTAGTAACCAGTTAAAAAAAAAGGTTTATAACAAATAGATCTGTAAGTACTGACTGATAAAAAGCCTCTTCCCCATGAAGTCAAAATACGTATATTTTTTTTAAACTGCTGGTGTTATTACGAATATTAGAGATGGCCGACCTGTATTTTTCTCTATGCTTTTCTTCACAGTTCATCTCTGTTTGATTTCTCATCTTGTGATGAAATCATAGTCTTTTACCAGTGACAAACCAGTGTAATTATCATGTTATGAAAACAGACTGCAGAGGAAAGTGAAACGGACAAAGAGGGAAAAATGCTCCAGGTACTTGACTGTTGTTGACAATTAACTGTTAGTCCTCATTTTTATCAGGAAAAAATTAAAATGATGTTGTCAAAGACTTCCCCAGTATGTGAAAGGTGTTCTTTAAATGAATGTGCTCATTTTAACTTATCCTGAGGTTGTAAATCAGAAATACTATTATGTTTTTATTTACTGCCTGCTGAGAAACATAAAATAAAGATGAATTCGTACTCAATTCCATCTTTTTGTCACACTGCATAGTTTGTTTATAAACAAATAATACCACACAATCTTTTTGTAAGCAGGCTTCATTCTAAGCGGGATACTAAAGCACACCATTTGAATGTGCATCAGCTTTGTAGAAATTTGCAGATACTGAAAAAAAGTTTGCTTGAATATCTTGAAAAGAGAGAGCAAATATAAATTATCTTGTTCATTTGTTATTTATAGTATTTTGTAGAATAGAATCATATTTCAGAAGAAGGGAGAGGAGGTATCTCTTGTTCTTCAGCCTTCTCAGTATGTGATGGAGAGTGTGGGGAAGAAAAAGGTTGTAGAACTGTTACAAACCCCATTTATAACAGTTGTAAATATCCTCCAAGTAACTTTCTTATTTTAGCTGTTTAAGTGTGCATTACACTGAATTTGTCATCTTTCATCTATTCCTCTACCTACCTAAGTACTATTTCAGATATTCAGCACCAAGACCAGACCAAGTGATCTAGACTTACATACCATGAAAGTATGGTACTTACATACCATGAAAGTCACCTCAGTTCATACTTCCACCCTAGGTGTAGATACACAGCAAGGAGGAGGGGCCTTTAAGAGGATATAAACATGACATAGCTGACAAGGGATGGAAATAGGATAGCCAGTGAAAACTCTGATTTTCTCCGTTTTCCAGCTAAATTAATAGTACCTTGGGACCACTAGTATCAAAGGCAATTATTGGATATGACAGCTCAATATGGACATCTGGATTAAATATTAATGCATGTGGAAGACCAGGGTAAAATTTCCTTTACTTGTGAAAGAGCCAAGATTTCACCTTGATGTTCAGCCTTTGTGGAGGAAAACCGTTGTGGCAATGCATTTCATGTTATACGGATAACTAATGTGATATATGTCAAGGAATTTTTGTATTTTGCATTTAGCAAAATTGTGAAGACAGGAGGTTTCTGATTAAAAATCAGTGCAGGCACGATCAGACTTTACAAACACAAAGGACAGGCACAATTTAAGATCTGTGCCCTTTTCTGAATCTATTTTCAACCTCGAGCTGCTCTATTTCTTTTTTTTAAAATTGTTTAGACATTTTCTCATGGGGATTGCCATAAATTAGATATCCCAGTGTTAATTTTAGCCAAATCACGTGGGAAAAAAATGTAAGTTTTCATAAAATAGGTAATTATGCCTCATGAACTCCCTGGTTATTCTTTTTTAATTGAATGGGCTAGTTGAACAAATGGCCATAGCAGATGATGAAATAAAAAATAATAATACTCTGCACATATATTGTACTTTGCATCTTCAAAGTGTTATACAAATTAGCTAAATAATGCAACATCTTTCTAATCTCAGTTTTTTGCTAAAGCACATACTGATGAAAGGCAGTGTCAACATGTAGTTTATTGTCACCAGGCATATGGTCTATATCGGTGTTAACTAAGTAAGATGTAGTAGAAAATGATACAAAAATGTAGTGTAAAGTCAGCAGACTAAAAATTTTGTGGGTTATCTTTGATTTTGTTTCAATTTAGCTAATAAAAATGTCTAAGGAAACAGTTACAAGCAAGGTTATTCACGTAGTTTATGGAATGGAGCATGCAGACTTGATGTCAGTATTAAAAGCAGAAATCATTGGCTTGCTAATAATTTTTTAAAACTTAACTCTTTTTGTCTACATCTTTTCTACAAACCTTGTCAGTTCTAATGAGGGCCTGAACTCTGACAAGAATCAGGATGTTGCTTTTCATTTGGGAACACTCAGAGTTTGAGCTTCCCTGTGTGCTCCCTTATGCTGTTTCCTTATAGTTATTGAAAGGAAAAAAAATCACTGTAGTGATCAGAACAGCTGTATCATCAATAACATGGGCAACATAGAGTTGTTCTCACATAAAACTCCTGTTGATGTCAAAGAGAGTTTTAGGCTTAACTGACTGGTGTACTTGCACAGTTATCAACCTCATGCAAGTATGAGAACAGCAGCAAATTTAAGGGTCAAATTCACCGATAGGTTCTGACTGCTGTGCTTTGCTACAGTGATACAAAACAAGGATTAAGCTGGCTTTGTAACCAGCTAGTTAAAACAATTTTATTCACAGAGTCTGAGATCAGATAGGTTTGATGTGATCATCAAGTCTGACCTTCTGCACCACACAGACCTTAGAATTTTATCAAGCGAGTCCTGCATCAAACCTATTAAGGTTGCTGCACATATGCTAGAGCAGCACATACAGGTCAAACTGATCCAGATAATCCTGTGAGGTAATATGAATAGTCATTTAACCTCTTCCATTCAAATTGTATTTGCCCTGTATGCAGCTGTGCATTCCTAGCAACTGCAGAGTCAGGATCTGACTTTCAGGTTTGGTGCTAGTTAGAAACAGTGATGTCAAAAGTAGAAGTTGTTTTGTATGTTGGTATCAAACAAATATTTCTTTTTAATCTTCTGTCATATAATACTGTGCAAAAGATTCATATCACTAGCACTATTTTATTGATGGGGAAATGGTGACATCAGAGGATTCAGTCTTTGCTGAAAGACCTGATTTAATACGAAATGTCACAAGCTAGCTTTGCCACATTCCAAGGTGGCCAAAAGCATGAAAATGCTGCTCCTGCAACTGTATAACCATATAGGATTGTGTCATCTATTTCCAGTCTATTTCAGAGTGTAGCCTTGTTACCGTGATCAGGGGCCATGCTAACAAACAGGTCTCAGGAGCTCTGGGACAGAAACTGTTTTCCACCCTGCAGTGATTTACATAGGCACGGTTGCACTTGCCAGTGGGATGGAATTGACATTTTTCCAATTCATCTCCTGTTTCGTTTTTAATCCCTCTAGACCATATTTGTCGAAGCTGAAACTTCTAGGCACAGGCTAGGTGTGATTCAGTCAAAACCATATCATCTCCCTCTCCCTGGAGCATGGAATAAAAGTGGCATACATTATTTCGTCCTTTGACTATTTTTATATGTTTTTACTAATACTTTTATTAGAAATGCTAGTGTGTAATTAATGAAGCTGCGATGAAGAAACAAACAATAAAATACCAAATTTCCAGATGACGTTTTATTATACTATTGCAGATACTGGTATTGAAGGTAGCAATGTAAGATGAAAAGCCATTGAAAATAACTATCAGAATCTGTCAGAAACACTTGCTTTAAATGTTTTCCTGTTCACTAAATTCTGTACGAGTCTTGTAAGTGTTTAGCAATCTTTACTGTTTGTAATTTATGTTGTGTTTATCTTCTGTTTACACTTTGGTCTACAAAATTTACCATAAAAAACTTCAGTGAAAGTGTATCATCATTTTGAATTTGGCACATTTTAACCAGTTCTCCAGTTGGTGTGCAGACAACACAGACAGTGAAGTGATTACTCTAGGCTTGCTTACAAAAGAAATAAGTATTTCTGAGTAGGGAATTTCGGCTTACATGTTTATGTTGGTTGTACAGGCATATAGTTAAGCAAAGTCTATCATATCATTTCCATTTCTGTAATCCATCTAGTTAGTCTTCCATGATTTATACCTTTCAGAAATATCCGTTATTAAAATATATACCTACTAATGACAGTTTCATTGTTCTTTAAGCCTGGATACTTAGATATCTTTAAGGATATGAATGGGCAATCTTGTTATCTTTCTGAGATTTTATTTTATTTCTTCCCAATAGCAGGTTCATGAAAGTCCTGAAGAAATTTCCATTGACACCAATGGGACTGGAGTTAGGGAGTCAGATCTGGCAGTAGGGACACTTACTTAGTGAATTGTTTTATTAACGCCTCTAAAATGCACCGCAATACGGTCTTCTCTGCTGTCAACACCTGTCACGTGGTAGAACAGATTTTCCAGTTATGAAAATTAATTTGTAAAATGTTGAAATCGGGCATCTCCAAAAAGCAAATATATATCTGAACTGCCTTATGTGAATCTCTTGGTTCGGAGAGAATATATATATTTGATATATGTATAAATTATTCATATATAAGGGGATAAAACAGGTATCCAAAAGTAATTCTGCTATAACAATACAAGCAGAAAGGAAGTAAGATGCACGCATAGCAAACCCTCTCTCGTGCTTAACCATATTCCTTTCTAAATAGATGCAGGTGTTCACCACATGAGAACAGAAAAAAAATGAAATTTTTGAGACTGTGCTTTATATCTGCAATGAATTTAATGCAATGTACATGTGCACATCTGTTATACATTGATGTATTTTTACCAGCAACTTGAAGGAATGTAAGAAGATTAAAAAACTATAGCTAAAAAGGGAGAAACAGGCTTACATGAAAAAAGATGGGAAGGTCTTCTGCTTTCAATGAATGTGTTAATTCTAAAGTTGGTGAAAAAGTAGGGTCATTTTAGGAAGGCGAATGCAGAGGGTAGCTTCTGTTGACTGTACCAACTTCACACATCTGCATTATGATCAGCTGAAGTGCCTTTATTCTCAAATTGGAGACCTTACCTTGTAGGTGCATTCAGAATCAGTAGGCAGGAAGGCTCTGATGACTCCTTCCTGGAACTCCATTAAAGATCATATAGTTTTTTCTGGAAGTCCTCCCACTTTCCTGTAATGTCCATTGCTTTATTTTTTGAGGCTTAATATTCTTCTCACCATTACTTGAAAAGACACATTGTAGACAAAAGAACATCAGAAAAAGGACAGGGACTGTCCCTTCTGAGGAACACAATATATGCCCACATATGCGTGGCCAATGCCAGAAATGATACTTGGATATAGAAGTTAGACTATGATTGATTAATATAAAATTTCAACAATTCTTTTTCACAAATTAGAACCTCAGTGAAACCCCATGACAGTTGATAAGATTTTTTCCTTAAATTCAACTGATTTTGATTCAGATCCAGACAGTTAAAAGGGAATTTCACTAGTTTTTCATATGGTGTTCTCTTTGGACCTCCAGCAACTTTTCTCAACAGAGAAAAGGGTAATTTTTATTTCATGTCAAGAGTTACTTCTACTCAGATAGCAGTATTTATGGGTCATTTTCTTTAATCCACAAAAATGTATTAATTCTAAATAAACAACCCCAAACCACCTAGTAGAAACATACAGAGAAAACACTTGAGGACTTAAAACTGTTTTCCAGGTGGTTTAAACAAATGAGGATAGCACAACAAACATTTCTTTGACCTGCAGTCTGCAAGGTATGCTAATAGAATATTCCTTGTAGCTTTCAAGTAGAAAGAGCTTGTTTCTGACCCCAGGTTTTTTACATTTTCCCATTATGTAGATTGACTGTTTTGATAGGCTAAGGTGACTGATGATAGCTGAGTCTCAAGGTGGGAATGAATCTGATTGTCTGTGAATTGGTAGAGAAATGAATACTCAGAGCAATTGTCAGTTACATTATTGGCATTGCTTAGATGAAGATCAAATAAAACTTAGAAGCAGCTAATAAATTTAGGAATGGCCATCGAATGACAATATTGACATAACTGATAGAGATCAAAATACAATAAGGGGAAAAAAAGGAAAAAAAAAGCTGGATATTATCTTTCTTATCGGTATCATTTTGATTGTTTAGTTCTGAGAAGAGATGAAATGAAATGATCTCTGTGGCAGTGGAAAAAATGTCGCAGGCATCAGCTGCAGACTGAGGTCACACAAAATAAAATGGCCCTGCTTTCATAAGGAGCTCCATTCCTTTAGGAAAGCTGTTGTATCTACACTGTATTTCATAAGGTGTTGAGTGACAAATTCTAGTTTGTTATGACTGGCAACATGTGTGAAGCAATCCTGATTTAGATACCTAAGCCCCAAAGATAAGATATGAGATGTACCCTGGTTTTCAGTGAGTATCATCATGTGTAAACCAGTGAAGAGTCCTGTGGGCTAGTATTGATTCAGACATATCCATACAATATGCTGCAGATTCTTGTAGGATTACTGATTTAGCATTAATACATTGGTCTGAAAACTGCAATGTTTTAGGAGTAATTAAACCTCAGCTGCAGGAGCAGTATGGATATGTGTGTAAGGTAATCACACACTCCTAGTTTAATTTGCCACTGAATTTGAATCAACACCAGCCCTTTAGATAAAGATCCAGTCTCAATCTTTTTGATAGATTAGTCCACAGAGAGGCAAATAATCTGTGATTCATAACCCCATCAAGTTCTTTAATGTTTTTGGAAGGCCAACTGTAAAATTATAATGGGATGCTCAATATTAAAAGGTTAGTTAAAGGATTTTATGGTGTTGGAAAAAGCACTGAATGCAATAACAAATGTTTAAAATAAAAGCTGTTTTAATTGGTTTACCAAAATGTTCTGAAAAAACAAGCAAGGCACTGCACTCTTAAAGTGCTTCTACCCAGCAACAGACCCTCACTCTCTACTTACTGAGTTAATGAAATTTATGCTAAATAACTTGCAGTATAGCAGAGACAGAGCTTGGATTTAAGAGGGGAAAGAACTACTGTAGCTAATGCTGAAAGCCTGTGTTGTTTAAAGGTTAATCCATTTGTTGGAGCAGAATTTTTGCTTATGAAAATTGCTAGAACCATTGACACATCTCCTAAACAGGGAACAATGTTTACCAGCAGAATGTGGAATTTAATGGTAATAACTGCAGTGAATTACTGTGCACTAGAATATCTTCCAAGTCTTGTATCTTTCATCACACACCTTTTTGTGCTCAGTAATCCCTAAACTTACATAATACAGAGAAAATGGCATTCAAAGTGATCTTTATGAACGTTTTTTGTGTTTCATAGCTTGAAGATAAGAGCTTCTGTCTGCTGTGGAAAGTCTCTGTCAACAGAATCTGCTTGATCAAAGCATCCTTTGTCAGTTATTAGTAGAAGGAGTGAAAATCCACTAAATTGTGATTCTCTGTTATCTGTAGCATTTTCAGCTTGCAGTTTTTGCAATTTTCATGCTTCCCAAATTGTAAGAATAGTTTAACATTTCAAATATGTTTTTGGCATGCAGCTAGGAGAATATCAGGGGAAGTATTTGTTTCTTTTCTTTGGAAAATAATTGAGGGTTGTTTTGGGTTTTTTTTTTCCCTCCTGCAACATATTTCTGCTGCTGCTTATTCTGTTCTCCATCATTTCTGGACTTCTAATGCATGCCGATATGAGCCATTAGCCATCATAGCTGAATGGGTCCCTGCTTAACCTTTCTGGTAAACTAAGTTACCGTCACATGCAGGACACTCGCCAAAGCAAGGTAAGAAAAACTGAAACTAAATCACTTTTTCAGTGTAAAAGCAAATGGTTCCTGTAGACAAAATTGTAAGACACAAAGACAGTAATATATAAGATAATGTTGGACTCTCATTCGTCCACCTGTTCCTGTGAAAGGTGACTTTCCAACGTCCTCTCTCTTATCTCCTGTTATACCTTCTTCACTTTAAAAATCCTAATATATCGTATTTCCCCCTTACTGTTTCCAATATTTTTAAACAATTGAATCATTCGAGTGACTGACTTCCTCCACTATGCCTCATTAAGTAATTGAGTTAAATTGATTCAAAATAAAGTGACACACTTTATTTCACAATGATTGGTTTGAATCAACATTTGCCTTTTTTCCCATTGCCTCTTCATCACAAGCTTTTTCTCTCTAATGTTTCCAGAGTTCTTTTATTGTCTTTAGTAAGGCAAGTAGTAGTGAGCATAAGCATTGTTCAGATATATCTGCAAAGAATACTGTGTCAGAACTCTTGTGTTCCTATATGATGATTAGAGATGTTTTTAAAATCCTAATTACTTTTATATCACTAAAGAAAAAAATCTTCAAACTTTTTTTTTTTTTTTCAAATTGTCTAGAAAGATTTTCAGGGAGGAAAAAAAAGAGATAGATAGAATAAAAAAGATTCTGAGAAATCTGCAGAAACTCAAAAATGTTCATCATAGAATAAAATCAGATTTTGTGAGTCTTCTCAAAAGATGTCTACCAGATTATAAAAAGCCCACTTCATTTTTAGAGGATAATTGAAAACACATGGGGGAAAAAAAGAAAAAAAATATTCCTTTTTTCCATTGAAAAACTGGAAAGGATAATGACCAAAGTAAAAGCAAATAAATTATTGAATGTATATCATAAAAAAATGTTTTGACACAAAGCATTCAATGAAGTCATTCTGTAATGTCTTTCTTTGTCTTTATAATTCACTGATTAACACTTTAAACCACTGTGAGCTTTAAACTGGTGTAATAATACCAGGTGTCTGAAAATGTAGGGTTAGATCACTGTAAAGAGATTTCAGATGAATCTCTGAACTTCGGTGCTTTATTAACATATCAGTTATATTATCCCTGACATGAAATTGCACTAGATGATACTCTTCAGGAAATAAATAACAAGCCTGAAACGTATGTAACTGCGACACTTCCTCTTCTGATAACTGGTGGCAACAGCAGGTTACTTTACTAATAGGAAAAGTGTATTTCTAAAATGTCAGTGATTGCAATCAGATTTTCTTTGAATGTATTTGCTTAATATAGCAATAGGATTAAAAAAAAAAAAAAAGGAAGAAAATCTGTTTTTCTTTTCTCTTTAGTCTGAACTTATCCCAGTATCATTAGAAAAACACCAATGCTTCATTGGTTACGTTGCTCAACCAGATTAATGTTCCAGTGCTTTTTCCTGGAGAATGGATCTAGACTTGTACATTGTAATATAGCTAATGATCCATTCCTAGTCTTGCTATTGTTGGAAGTTTGCTATTTATAATTTCTTATAAGCACAATGTGCATTTTAAGGAATATTACCAAGAGGGAGAATGCTGATGCTAATCCTTTAATATTCAAATAGCAAAACTATTTCACTCACCAAAGCTGCAGGAATATTACCTTGTGTAAATAAAAACAATTCAGAACTTTAAAAAATATATAAACACTGTCTATCTGTGATTTTGCTTTCCCATATTTTAATTTTTCTCACAGTTTTGGGAGATTAAATATATTTCATACTAAAGCTCTTAAAATCCAATAGGCTACTTTTATGCATGTAAGAGTGTTTGTATGTATACAATTTTGATTGAAATGAAGGGGCATCTAGGCTTGTTATCTGCTGAATTCAATGAGTATCCACCAGTACTAACTTCACCAAAGTAATTTTTTCATGAACTGGCATAAAGAAGCACAGAATTGATTCTAGAATATATATGGCAAATTAAAAGGTTTGGAATGTATAGCTCAAAATAAAGGCTTTGGAGGACCTTTATAATAGTTAGTCTATGAGTAATGGTTACAATCATGAATGACTTCAATTTGTATTTGCTCCACAGAGAAAGCTTCTTAAAATTCATAGACATTCATATGAATGAAGAATGAGGGCATGGATAAATATTTCTTTTTATAGTTATATGACATAGCTTTTATCCTCATGTATGTAACACTGATAGACTGGGAGATGCAGTGTAATTATAAGAATTGTTTACTCACCAGTGAAGATTAAGAAATCAGAATGTCTATTCTCCACAGAGCAGGAAGACTGTAGATTAGGAATATCTGGAAGGCGGTAAAAAAAAATAAAGCCAAGAAGAGGCAGTCAAAAAGAGGTTCAATACAACAGTTGCTAGGCATATCAGTTATCAAATAAATGCCACTTTCATGTTGATTTGCATAAACTGAACATCTTCCTGATGCTGGCCAGGAAGGATTTGTCTCTTGTTTAAGGCAGTTTCTGGGTAGCTCTATTTCTAGATCCATTTCCCTGCAGCAAGTGAGGATGCTGAAATTATCATCCTATAATCCTATAATTCTGCTGTGGATTTTGGAATGAAACAAAGAAGAAACTATCTCAAGGTGGACAGAAATTTGGAGCGTGTAAATATTGCTGATGGGTGAACAAGTACCAGCCACAAACCAAAGATTTCCTTATGCTGAAACATACGCAGCAAAGGCAAAGTCATCATTCGCTCTAGCCCTTTTAGGTTTGTAACTCTGTTGAAGGCCTGTCTTTACCTTTTGCAAGTGTCTTATGACCACTGCTATTATTGACACTACTTTCTGTCCCATATTGTCTGCTTCATTTGAACAGAACAAACCTCAAAGGGCAGTTGCCTTGAGGACATAATAAAGTAATGTGATGCAAGCAGGAGAAATATGCAGTATGAAAGTAATGGTGGCATGACAAACTCCTGTCATGGGGCAGATTGCCCTTAGGACAAGGACACACACTTGCAAATTGGTGTACTTTGTAAATGGGATAGAAAGTAAGTAAGTAAGTAAATAAATAAATAAATAAATACAGTGTTCGGTAAATAAATGCAAAATGTAAGGATATCTGGTTGGTGGTGTGACTGATGGAAGAAAAGGATTTGATCAGGCTTCTGCATTTCTAGGCTGAATAGCGAATAGGAATTATGTTAATGAATAATTCATAGAACATGTTTGGGAGCTTCACATGTTCACAGGGTTTTGGAAACATTAACTGCGTCACAGAACTGTGTTGCAAAGGCTGAGGTCTGTAACTGTGGAAATGCAGGGCTGGAAGAGACTTCTGGTCACCTAGAGAATGTTTCTGCAGGAGGCAGAATCAGTCATACCCAGATCACTCCAGTAACATTTCTGTAATTTTCTTAATTATACACAATATATCTAGTAAAGAAGATTCCACAACCACCCTGGGTAGCTGTTCACAACTTTCATTGTTGTCATAATTAGAATGCTTTTCCTAATACCAGCTTCATTCTGATTTGTCTTAATGAAGACTATTTATTTTCCTTAACCATCCTAAATGGACAACATTCCTCTTATGACTGCAAAACTGGCTGAATAGAAATAATGAGCATGGAGGTTGGATTTAATTCCAGGACAGAGTCATAAATGTGGAAACAGTACTATGCTAAATATCTTAAAAATGTGTGCCAGATTAGTCTTCATGTATATACTTTTTTATTACTTTCCTAAGGACTTTTATTTGCTTTTGAGCATGATCTGATACAAGAAAAAATATTAACTCTTTAATAATGATTCAGTAAACATAATACAAGGATTATGTATGAAGTAGCCTTAAATTGGCATATGCAATATATGAGGACTTCACTGTTCTCCTTCACAAAGCAGAATCTGCTGCCTTTGGGTGAAGTAAAAGATAGTTTTATTTCTAGGTTTGGCCTTTACAAATCAATAAGTGAATAAGACAAGAGATTCTATCCCAGCCAGTTCCAGGACACTTAGACAAGGAACTCTGGTCTCCCACCATAAGGTCACTGTGCTTCAGACATGTAAGGCATACAGCTTTGCAATGTCCTGCTGTGCATATTATTTCAAACACAGTGGTCTCAAAACAATTAGGAAAAACCTTGTACTTTGGTTCACTTCATTAATCTCTTCCTTGTCTACACCTATATGGATATATCAAAGGATAAGAATTATTTTGCCATTCCTTAATTTATAGAGACAATACCCAATGTATGCTTTTTTTTTTTCTTTATACTCTTGCCTTGAAAAATGAAATCCCTCTGTAATGACTTATGAACATTCATCTGACTGAGGCTATGCAATCAGAAGGGGGAGAACTTTTCTCTGACAATAAATCCATGAACAAAATCAAAACCAGACAGATAAAATGAAGCTTGTTCAGCTCAAATCTTTAAATGCTGAAAAGTGTCTTTTACTCCATACAGCACATAGCTACCAAAAAAGATTTAATCAGAAAGAATAAAAATAGTGTTCACTTCAATGTTTTCTGTCTGTTGAAATTGTTGGTAGGAGAAATGGTTGTATTATATGAAAAATAACATTTACTTAGAAAGTTTCATGTCAAGAAAAAGAAGAAAAATGCTGACAATATTCTCTTGGAACAAAATATATTTTTCAACTCATATGAAATATACTTCTTTTCCCTTGAGTCTGACCACTGCAGAACCTTATCTGATACACTGGATAGATGAATTTCTCCATAAACATGCCAATGTTTATATTTGCATGAAAAAATATCCACACAATGAAACCATTACACATGTATTTACTAAAAAAAATATTTAGTTTTGTCAGTCTTACAAGCAAAGTCATTAAATTGTACTCACTGATTAGTACACTTCTGCAGTCTGCATGTTCTCAATTAGTCCTCTAAAGGACTTGTATCTTTTGGAAGATAGTAGGTTTAATTGCATAAGGATTACTTATGGTTAAAATTAGCGATTTGTGCCCTTTGTTTTATTCATATTCAGAATAAAATGTTTCAAAATGTGTGGACTGTCATTTTCAGTACATATAAGGTAAGGTACTTTAAAGTGCAAAATTTCCATCAAATTTCCCTGCTCAGATAGAAACAAAATGTTTTGTAGAATCATAGAATCACAGAATGGTTTGGGTTGGAAGGGACCTTAAAGATCATCCAGCTCCAACCCCCCTGCCATGGGCAGGGACACCCTCCACTAGACCAGGTTGCCCAAAGCCCCATCCAACCTGGTCTTAAACACTTCCAGGGATGGGGCATCCACAGCTTCTCTGGGCAACCTGTTCCAGTACCTCACCACTCTCACAGTGAAGAATTTCTTCCTAATATCTAATCTAAATCTACACTCTTTTAGTTTAAAGCCATTACCCCTCATCCTGTCACTCCATGCCCTTGTAAACAGTCCCTCTCCAGCTTTCCTGTAGGCCACCTTCAGGTACTGGAAGGCTGCTATAAGGTCTCCCTGGAGCCTTCTCTTCTCCAGGCTGAACAACCCCAACTCTCTCAGCCTGACCTCATAGGAGAGGTGCTCCAGCCCTCTGATCATCTTCATGGCCCTCCTGTGGACCCAATTCAACAGCTCCATGTCTCTCCTGTACTGGGGCCCCCAGAGCTGGACGCAGTACTCCAGGTGGGTCTCACAAGAGTGGAGTAGAGGGGCAGGATCACCTCCCTTGACCTGCTGGTCGCGCCTCTTTTGATGCAGCCCAGGACATGGTTGGCTTTCTGGGCTGCAAGCACACACTGCCGGCTCACGTTGAGCTTCTCATCCACCAACATCCCCAAGTCCTTCTCCTCAGGGCTCCTCTCAATCCATTGATCTGCTCAGCTTGTAGTTGTGCTTGTGTTTATGATATAAACTGTTGCTGAAGTGCAATTCAGAGGTAGAAACATATTTTTTTTCCCAAGATCTCTCTACTCATGGTCAGACCCCACAGCAAGAGCTGTCATCAGTACCATCAATTTGTAATGGTCTCTGCCTGATGATAGCTACAGAAGTAATCCAGGAAACTCACTGGGCAACGATGGATTTCCTCCACCTGCCTGTGGTCATCTATCCATCCATCCATCCATCCATCCATCCATCCATCCACATATGTACTTATATCCCAGGAATCGAGCCCTTCAGCCACTCCTTATCCCATGACACTGCACACATTTATTGGTTATTTTCTGTTCAGCAAACAAAAAAAAAAAAAAAAAAGGCTGTTCCAGTCTCTAGATACCTTACCAGAGAATTAAAAGTCAAAGTTCTGCAAAAGCGAGCTAATAGTTCTTCTCAGTTCCAAAGAAATAGGAAATATCCTCACCTCAGCTCTAGTTGTCCCAGAAGCAGTATCACCTCCTGACCCTTTGTCTGAAGTCACCACAAAACAAGACTGCCCATCAATCAGAAGCTATTGCAGAATAATGAGATACTATATGGCTGAGAAAGTTTACACTTATTTGAGCTTGGAGGAGCTCAGCAATGGTAGAGCACCATCCATGTCATTCCTTCTAGAGGTTCAAAGCTTCAGTGTTTTGTCCAGCATAAAGATCTTCCCTGAGGTTTGCTACTCTGCATTCATACTTTAGAATGTGGGTGTCATACATGCACTTCTCCCAGCAGTATTTCTCTAAAACTTTGAAGGCAAGACTTTTGGAACCATGTCTTATACTTGTGTATAAACTCTGCATGGCACCACTCTGCTAGCCTGAGCCAGGGTTTCTTGGCATTATCGCAGTAGCATACCTGATGTTAATAAGGTTCTGTGACACCTCCAGGTTCCCCCCCTCCAGGACCGGGGGGCACCTCCTCTTGTTCTCTTCTCCCATCTGTTCTGAGCGAGAGATTGCCCCCAGTGTCAGGGGGTAACATATTGCCAAATAAGTGCTAAGCAAACATCTGTTGCTGCCGGAATGACACTCTTTCTCTGACTCCAGCACATAAAATAGCTGATCTAATAAGTCAGTGCTGGGCAGCTAATCTATTGGGGAAAACATTACTGGGTGCAATTTACAGCAGAACATACAGAACATTTTGGGGCTGCAGAGCATTGCTAGCAACCTCATACAGCTGAACCTGGCTTCATTTCTCAGCCACTGCTCTTTGACCCAATGCCTTATAGGTAGGCAGAAGAGAATTAATTTGTGCCCCAATTGCCCTCTCTTGGAGATGCTCAGGAGGTGCAAACATAGATTTTTGCCTGTTACTATGAAATAAAACCCCATTTGATGTTGCTACCTTTAAACTGGTAGCCCTAGGACTTTGCTAGCTGTCTTTAAAATCCTTCCAGGCTGACATATCTAAGTAGAGGCAGCTTAATTCTCCAAATCAATATACAAGAGGAAAAAAAAAAATCAGCTGGTGTTTGACAACAAGATAATACACGTTGTATGACTTCTTTCAGCCTGCTCAATTATTACGAAGGCCAGGGATTATTTAACACACTTAAGAGTTGTTAATTTTCATAGCAGTAGCTTGCAGACAGCCTAAATTAAAACAGACTGCTGCTGTGCTGTTACTTTAGATAATCTCTCAGTTAGGTACTCTGAATTTCCAGACAAATTCACTAAACACAAACAGACAGAGCTGCAGAATTTACACGTGCAAAATATTGCCAAACAGATGTCAGTTTGCTGTGCTGAGCCATGCCAATACTGCATTCTTCTTCTATTTGCATATCACCTCATGTTATCTGGTATTATGCTAACTGCTGCTATACATAGTATGCGGCCACATGCTATCTGAGTTTAAAATAATGTTATGACATTTTATCTTGAAATGTGGACTAATTTATAGAGAAGCAGCCAGTTTCATGTATTTTCAATTGAATGCAAAAAATGATTGACTTCTTAGGATAAAGCAGCCGTGCAGGACTGTTAATGCTGCTCACATCAGGGACTGACCCAGAACCTGATTCAGTTCTAAAGAGCATTAGTCACCATCTTGTTTGTAAATTATTATCTATTCTCTTCCTCATCAACTCACAATCATGAAGTAAAATCAGCTGAAAAATCAAGTGAGGTTGCATACCAATAACATGTTAATAATTTTGAGAAATGTTTATACTGCTTTTGATTAGAACGTAGGAAGTCTGGCTGTAAAATATGCTTAATGCAGTGTTAACTGAGCAGTAAGATAAAATTAATGTATATGGAAAAGGGTGGTTAGATTTCCAAGTGGAATGTTGGTGGCATTTGCAAAGAATATCTGGTGCACGGTAAAAGAGCTATGGTAAGGAGAAGAAGGAAGATGACTAAGAGAAAAGGGTTATTTTTTACATAATTATGAGGTTCACAAATTCCACTGGTGGTGACAGTGGGGAAGGAAGATTCCTTGAAAATAATTGAAATGACTGAATACTAGCATCAACATCATGCAGAGAATGTTTAATCCAGTGTTATTTTTCTGAGTTTTGCCTGGAATGTTTATTGTTTTTGTTAGCCATTAATAATCAATCATACACCCAAATACACCTTTTTATGCACACAGGAAAAGTTCCAGAGAAAGATTGATTAGCCTGATGCTACCAACCTGAAAAGCACATGAACAAATATAATATTGAAAGAACCACAGGAAATATTTGCTAAGGACAAGAATTGATCGAAGACATGAGCAAATGTTTTCAAAATGTCCATAATAAATATAGATCCAGAACTTGTCAAAACTGGAGTAAAGCAGAAGAGGACAGGATGGGAAAAATAATAGTCTGAATTCATTGTCTACCAGCTTTAGAGACAACTTTTAATTAGAAGTTTTTGGAGTAAAAGTTATGTCAAACCTCATATTTATAGATCACATCCACATTTTTCCACTAATTTGAAACAAAAATAATTTGTGTGTATGTATACAAATATAAATACAGATACATATACAGATATATAAATATCTCTCTATATAGACATACTTATGTATATATACACACTTATTCATCATTTTGGAAGAACAACCTTTGGATTTCTGCAGAGATTTGAGGAAGTTGTTATCAAACTTGAATTCTGGAACGTTGATCTAGACCCATACAAGATTTCTTCAACTGTGCTTTTAGCTCAGACAGAATTGTTTAAAATATATAAAATTACTTAAATTTAAGAGACAGCTCAAAAGCCCACAAATGTAGAATATTAAGAGCTTATTTCCTGAGAAATTTGATGTAAATAACTGATTTTTCATGTTGGAAGACAAAGTGAAAATCTGAAAATAAGCTGTTTTGAACAAACTGAAATGAAAATGTTCCAGGGGGTTTTATTTATTCCCACCAACCCAGACACTTGAATTATTGGAATTATAACATTATTTTTTATAGTTTGAACAGCCACTCTCATTCTAAGAAAAACTGCTGGATAACTAACGTAAGATGGTCCTCTGACTAATTTGTGATTAATTATTTCAATATGGAATCAATTTCTTTACCCTCAGATATACAGCCTCCTTTTTTTATGACTCCACCATTATTACCTTTTTATCCATGACACCCATTTTGAATGAATATTATAATGTGTTGGTCATTCAAAGCAACTAAAATTTTAAAGATACCTGCTTTTGAAATTGAAATTTGGATGTTTCTTTGAATACATTTGTAGCCTTTGATGAGAAAACAGCATCAGTGGTAATAAAGAAGTATAATACACAGGGCAAACAGTGTCACTTTTAAAGAAAAAGTAAAAAGTCAGATGCTGAGGGACAAGAACAGCATTTGATCAGCACAGTCAGTTTAAGTTAGATAGTAACACTGCCTGACCAGACAGAAGCATAAGGCCCTCAAAACACAGAGAAATTAGAATAAACACACTGGCAAGCAGGATTATGTGTTGTAAATAGTGCCATGATTTTGATTTCTCTTGTAGCACGTGTGCCTATGCTATTGGTTCTAGCTTTTACAAATAATTTCTTCTCTGTTTCTTTCTTTTCTAAGCCTTTCTTTCTTCTGATAGCTCACGTTGACCGTTGGCCGGTAGGCTTTAAAACAGTCTCTTTGGCATAAGTAGCAATGCTATGTGCCCGCTATCCCTAACGTATTGACATAGTAGCGCTTTATACCTTCCTTTTCTAATGTGGAAAAGACAGGAATCTGGAGTCATTAGGATTTTTTTTTAATCTTTTCAAGACTTGGCATACATTTGGCCCTATCAGAGCATCCATAAATTCTCAGTCAGAACAATTCTTGGGTGCCATATTGTTTGGTTAACCTTGAATGAATCTATTTACTGACTGATTGGAGTGCTTCTTGATTATGGGGAAAATTGTCAGCTGTATTGTGGAAAAATTGATTGGATTCAGATTGAGCAGTCTGCCTCTGCAAAAGCAGAACAAGTTCCTTTGGGACCAATAATACATTTGTTTCTATTTATTTTCAAACATTGCATTCTGTCTAAGATCTGGGAAGAACTTTACATCAGAACTGTGATCTGAATCCATGCCAGACGCGGCTGAGGAAAAGCCAGTGGTGAAACACTGAGCTCAGTGCTAATAGAAACTCTTAAACACCATAATGTGATCTGAAGCCATCAAGGCACTGACAGTCAGAGCACTTTTAGTGCACTTTTCTGTAATCTTTGCAGCAGCACTGAGCGCATCGCTGACCTCCTTGTCAATCTGGGTAACAGCTTGAAAGGGGTAGCATTTAAGAACTAGATTTGATATATAATTTTCCATGAGATTTTAATTTTTTTTCTTTTTTGATGAAAGAATATGTATCTACTAGAAGAAAAAAGTATATCAAACAGGTTTTAATAAATCCCTTTCAAAACAGATGATGGTCTTCATCTGTAAGGAGGTATCTTTTGAATCCTACCTGGAAACCAAGGCTTGGATTGTACACCGTACTGAGAACAGATTTTGTGTTTGTAGCTTAGGGGCTTCTAAGTTTCTATTCCACTCAGATTTCTCTTTTAGTTTCTAGGCTTTAGAAGAAACTCTCAGAGATTTTTATTCTTGATACATAGTGGATATTGCCTTGAGTTCTGGGAGCATACCAGGAAAAGCCCTCTTCAGGAATGAACGAGGATACTCTCAGTGAGTCTGATCATACGGCTATTTCATTATATTTGTTGACTGTAAATCTTTGAATTGCCCTCATATCAAAATTTTGCTGCAAGTTTCTTTTCCATGGGCAATTTAGTGTACTTTAAAATTTTTCCAACTTGGAATTTGGAAATGTAGGGACAACTATTATGCTTTACCACCTTAACTTTCAAATTATTCCTTTACCAAGTTAACCGAATATCTCTGTCTTTTTCTTCTTTTTAATAACATATTTTTACTTATGTTAAAAACCCACAATATGTTCTGTGGATTCCTCCAGAAAACCATTTTGGGAGATTTTTATTAAGAGAGGTTAAGAAAACTGATTTTTGGGACTCTGACAGCTGACATGATAATTTGGGTTGTCTGGCAATCAATGATGAGAAGTACTTTCATAAACAGTTTCCTTCTTTAGACAGTGAAGACATTTTTCCTGGTACCTTTAGAAAGTTTTGCCTGTAGGAAATCAACAGGACTGATCTGACATGGTTTCACATGAAGACCTCAAATTATAATGCTGAGCATTTGCTCTTTTTTGAACATAATTCTTGAAGGGTCCTAATGATCTTCATCACGTTCTCCTTTTTCTTCACAAGCAAAGGAAGCCAGGATTGCACTCAGGAGGAAGATGAAGTTACAGTGTGTTTTGTCCCTGTGCAGATAAACCTTCCTACCTCATGTCTCTAAATCTTCCAAATCAACGTTTGAAGCTTTTGTTTTGTTTTGGGTTTTTGTTTGTTTTTCCCCAGGGTTTGACAGAAGTTACAGCAAAGCACCTGGCTCAGAATCACTCTGGATAAAACAAGTGATATGATCTTGGCTAGAGAAGATTTGCCTCTGTCTGATATTTGATACTTGTGTGGATATCCAGGGCTTCAGTTCTTGCTATTGTTAGATGATCAGTTTTCAGCAGAAGCCAGGATTACCTTCCCTTATTTGCATGTGGTGAGGAGATTATAGTTTTATTTCTGAAGGCCACTTTGTCACTTGCCAGCTGCAAGGTGTCCTATTTCAGACTACTCCCTACGTTCATTTGGAAACAGCACACCATACAAATGATGGACCTCTCATCAGTGTGGAAGACATGTAATGAAGATGTTCCACTAGTGAAATGCAGCAGTTGCTCACAATTTCCAAGTTCTGGTTGTAATATGTACATTTTAAATATCTCAAGCCCTCTTTCCCTGAGAAATAAATAGTTTGTTAATACAGTGATTCTCAGCCTCTACTAATGCAAAAAGATTTACAACACTTTAAAAAAAAAAAAAAAGAAAATGAAATAAAGTTTTAATGAAAACTTTTACTCTCAACTTTTTTGTACTTTTATTACTTTCCTTTCTTTTTTTCTTACTTACTTGCAAAACATGCAGCAGTGGCTTTTTCCTTGTAATTTCAATATTTTCTAATGTTTTAGGGACTATGAAGGATCCAACTTGAGTAACGCCAACCTGGTAGTAGGTAGTAAGGTACCCTTATAGCGGTAATGAAAGGAGTATAAACCTTTGCTAAAATAGCATGGATATCTAAATGAGAGGGGTTTTTTCAGTGCAAGAGAGGGAACTGAAATAGATTTTGTTCCTTGCTGAATTGTTTTGAAACTCATCCTCCCTCCTCTGAAACAGTGTGGATGTGTTTGCCTTCAGGGCATGCTTCAAGGATCACCATTTACAGCTGAGTACTGGGAAAGCAGAACTTGCTTGAAGAGCAGATTTTGTGGTGGGATTATAATTTCTCCCATCTCCCTTTTAGAAAAACAGGATTTCCATTCTTGATTTATGCAATAAGGTTGATAACTTTGAATTATGATTAAGTGGCATAGTCATCCAACACTTAAATTTTTTTTTTTTTAATCAGACTGTTATAATTATACAGGCACGGCTATGATAAATGAATGCAAATAAATACTTTCTCTGTTTTTTACTGAAATAACAGAACAATGTGACTGCAGAACTAACCTTAAAATAAATGACACAGAGACCCTACCTTCTTTCATTGTGAAATGTCATCAGAAATGTTTCTAGAAATGCTTCTTAGTTGTACCTCAACAGAATAGATTTACATAATTTTAATTGCAGATGGCATCTGCTGCTTTTAGAGTACATGGCCAAAGCATGTTTCTTCAACTTGCATATAAATAGAGGGTGATTTTTCATCACATCTCTATATGTAACATAACTGAGATAAAACAAGTGTAAGTTCAGTGAGAAGATATTTTTGTCTGCCCTCTTAAAGATGTCTGGTAGAGGAAAGCATGAAGTTAGGTTTAGTGTGGTTTTGAGGACCATTTTTATAAACTTGACAGTTGCTGCCTGATTGTACAAATCAGTTTCAAGGTCTGTGTAGATAGGTGTTCCCTGTTCTTCTAGTCTAATCCACACTGATATATAGAGATGAAATATTGCATGGTGAGGATATCAGCCAAGTTGTTGCTGTGTGACATGTCTATTGTCTCTCATCATCTTGAGGATCTATGACCATTGTGCAATTTTTCCTTTGTGCAACTCACTGCCATAGTCATTGGTGGCCTTTGATATTATTTAAGAAAAATAATGTAGAAAACCTCAACATTTTACTTAAAAAAAACCCAAACCAACAAGAAAAGCTGTGTCAGCATTTCCCAAGAACTTCAGGCATCATACACCCATGAGTTACGTAGACGTTTGTTCCTTCTGGAAAACATTCAAACAGTGAGAAGAATGTCTCCTCTTCAAAATAAACTCTTCATGATAAATCATTTATTAGATAAATATATGATATTTTTGTCTTGGTTCATGGAATTCCTGAAAAGACCCTGTGATCTCCTCCACTGTGGTCATTATCTGAATTTCTTCAATGGATTTATTTTGCAATATCCTTTTACTCCAAGGGTTTATGGTGAACACAATGGATAAGAATTCTGTTGTGTGGTGGTAATTGTTCACCTAAGCTGTGTGATTTTGCTTCCATTTGTTTGTTTGCTGTGGTGCATGTAAACAAAGTTGGAATGGCTTCTTTCATGTGCAAATATGAAATAGCTTGCCTGAACATTGCTACAGGAGACTGAATTTTGACTTCTTGGACTAGCAGAGAAAAAAAACAAATAGCAAGGCATAAACATGGCTAAAGCTAATTCATCTAAAAGTTCATATGAATGTAAATGGCAAAAGTCCTTTTTTATTCAAAAAGATCTACGGAGTTTAAAAAAAAAAGTGTTGCTATAGTTGGAAAATGGATTAAAAGTACTCAGTTCATCCTGAGTCACCATATTCACATTTATTTCTGTATTTACTTCTAGTCCAGATCTATGACATTTTTATTTAGAATATGGACCTGAACTCTCCAACTTTTTCTGAATAGACTAATAGCTGTATCCCTGCAAGGCTTCACTGAACTATTTTGGGTTCAGAAGGCTGCTTTAACTGAAGAAAATTCAGGACTGGACCCTCTGTTGCAGCAATAGCCTCAGGTCCTACACTTCACTCTCCACTGTCAGAAGGGGTCATGTGAATATGTAGAGATAGGAGTCAAAACATCTTATTTCTTCATCAGGACATATGCATGGGTTTTTTCAGGCTTGCCAAAACAGATGTTATATATAAAGATTTAGTATAAAGTCAGAATATTGAACAAGGCTAATCTTATTCCATAGACACAAGTGATCAAAATTTCATCAAAGCTCCAGTCGGAGAATCTTTATCAGAGCAATGGGGGAGTGATCTTTTTATAAACAACATAAAAAGATAAGTAACAGAAAAATAGAAAACATTCAACACTTTTTTTTATTAAATACTTTGTGTATTTTTGTTAAAAGATTAGCTTTCATTAGATCATGCAAAAAACTTCCACAGTAAAAATACAAGGGCAGATCTCCATCTGAGTATATTGCATTTCAAAATAACAGATTTCAGGATTATTCTCATACATTTTCATTTTCTAGTTTAAGTGTTGTTGCCACTCTTGAGTCTTGATGTTGAAGAAAATAACATCTTTGCAGTTCTAATTGAAAACAAGACCATGGAAGCAAGATCAACTTAAAATACAGTGACCTGTGCTTTTGATGTGTTTGGCATTTTGTTGTGAACATTTCACGTGGGCTCAGAAAGAAGAATGCCTAATTTTCTGATCCCAGAATGAATTTAGAGCTCTGGCAGCCAGCAAATCATCTTTGGACTTGTAAACCGTATGTATTTGGTCCCAAAGTCACTGAGAGAGGACAAATACAGAACCCCACAATGTCATTCATTCAGAGTTACTTTTTGGCACATAATAGCTGGCTTGAAAGAAGAGATGCAAACAAATCCAAGTTCATTCAAGCACAGAAAGAGGGGTTTTTCCAAGAGAAAACCAGCATCATCTCTGTACCAGTCCTTAGGCCATTTCCAACTTTGTTATACTTTCAAGGACATTTTGTCCTTACTTGTATAGCAATGTGCTTTGCAGTCAACACAGTTATTGATACACATATGCTTATGGAGAAACTTGCATTAAAAATAGACCCCTTTACCCAGAATCAATATTTCATTCCTTTTATCAAGTAATCTAATTCAATGTTATTTATAATATTTTGGGCCTAACAATATAATCTTTGAAAGACAGCAGAACAGGAAGTAAAGGTAGAAGATGAGGGGAGAGAAATGAAAAAGAAAGCATGCAAGAGCACAGCTTGCTTTGCTCTCATTATTGCTATCCTGTCAAAAAATGTGCAGAGCCCTCTGTCAGTGCATAGACCCTTTCTTCTTTGTTCTTTTTAATGATATTCTCGGAGAAGTTACATCTAAGTTCCTTATGCGCATCCTTCACTGACTGTGAATCAGAAGGTATATGAGGATCCATTCATTTACATCATAATTCTGATGTCAACCTTTCCTGTTACCACAGAAACACAGTCCATGACCACGCTTTGTATTAAAAAGGAAATATATGATACCATCAATGATGACAGCTCCCATGATTTAATCCTTGATTTTTGCCATAAAATCTGACCTTTACTTGATCTTACTGCTTTACTTGCACATTTGATTTTTAAGACTGCTGATAGCTTGGCTTCATTTACTTCCTCAGTCTGCTCTAATACGAATTTACAAGGATCAGAGTTTCCCCAATGCATCAGTTCTCTGTGGCTTTTGTCTGCTAAATAGAATGTTGTATTTTTGCCTAACCAGAAAAACGGTGTCCCTAATGCCTCTAATGCTTATCATAAATTATCTTTTCTTTCATATCTGAAATATAATCTCCCTAGAATATTTTCTTTATATGCCATTGTTCTTTTGTCTGCCTGGTTAGCAGTTTCTACATGTCAGACAAAGCACACACAGATCAAGTCCATTCTTAGCTTTCAGAGGTGGTTATAGGTCACAGCCATTTGATATCCTTTTCTGATGTTTTTTATTTAAGTTTTCCTCATGCTGAGAAATCTGATAAGTGAGTTGTATGTGCTGTTATACCTGCATTCCAACTTTTAGAGTTCAGGGAGCCTGGAATTTGTCAGTAAAGATCTGAACCCATATATCACCCAGTGTTTGAAGGTTAGCAACATAAATCTTTCAATAAAAGAACAAAGGTCTACAGGCATGTTCACATTCCCTTAGCTTTCAGTGATAAGGAAGCCATTTGCAAAACAGCAATTAGGTCAAACCGTAAAAATGCGTACTGTAATTTTGTTCTTCATAAAATAGAGCCAGCATAGCTTGCATTTATGCTCAGCGTGTACTGATTAATGTCTAAACCCTCTGATTTGCCTTTAAATTTGTTCTCTGTTTTGTTGGGGGGGGTTTGTGTAGGTTTGGTTGTTGTTTTTTTTTCCCCAGACTTTTCCTTCATATGCTAAATATTCTCCTCTGTGTTTTTTTTTTCTTTTTTTTTTTTCCTTCTTTCTTTCGGACCTTTATCTCCTGTTTTATTTCAGGCATTTTTCATTACTAATGAAAAGAACAGTGCATTTGAGGCTGCCATTTTGGGATAAGCAAAAATATCTTCTATAGAAAATTCTGTTCTAGTTTAGGTATCATTAGAAGACTGATGACGATAATACAGAACTTTTCTATTACCCCATTTAGCTCTCAAATGCTTTGCAAAGATGAACTTTTCAGAGATGGGGAAAGTGAAGGAGGGATAGTAAATCGAGTATCCAGTGCTATTATTGTTAAGCACGATTGAGGTTGTGTCCCTGGACCAGTTTCCTGTTCCTTTGCTCAGATCACCCTTTGTGTCAGCTGCTTAGCTGAGGTGGGGCCAGATTTCACAGCCTTGATACATCGCCTCCCACCAGCGTGTTTCTGCTTTGACTGCTATGAACCCAGTACTTCAGTTTGGTCTAGGAGCTGAATTTTTTAAGCTGATCTGTGAAAAGAAAAAAGGGGCACCCCTCAGTCTTAGAAGCAATCAAACATTGCTCATATTTCTGGAAACTGAAGAAGTTTAAAGGGAGCACACTTTGTAAGAAACTGCTTCTCTTTAAGAATACACTTCTTGTATCTCAGTCAGCAGGGGCAAATTGTACTATTGCAATTTTATCCCTGACCCCAGACTTGTCATTGACTCTCTAGGAATTGGGTCAAGACATTTCGCTTAGATTTCCACCCTGTGTAAAATAGTTGGATAATGATCGTGAACCAACCTTTTAAAGTACTATGACATAATAACTGTTATTTTACTGTGTATTTTAGCCAAAAGGAAAATTTAGTTTCTGTGTGGACTTCTCCAGGTGTGTTGACACTATCCCTATATCAAAGTTTTTCCTTACCCATCATCTAAATTACAGTTTATTAATAGAATTTTGGAGGGGAAAAAAAAAAGAATCCATCTCACTTCCACAGACTAAGAGAGACTAACCCTCTCTTCTTGAATAGACAGAGGATTAGAAGACTTATTTTGTTTGTTTGTTTTCTTCTTCAAAAATGGAATAAAAGAGAAGATGAGGAAGCTGATTTATCTGAATGCTGCAGTTTCAGCTTTGGCCACAGTAATGGGCAAGCTGAGCTACACCATAAGATAATAAATAAGAGGAGATAAAAATATGAATAGTTAAAAAAAAAAAAAGCTAGCTGAGAGATAGAAATAAATGTAGAATACATGATTATGACAAGTGCCAGCATCATCCTGACTGCAAATAAATGAGCTAATTTGCATGGGATTTTTATTTATGAATTCAAGACTGAGGCTGAGCTATACTAGGAGTGCAGCCAGGAATGCTCATGTTCCCTACACTTCCTGTGGGATACAGAACACAGCAATATTTAATCGTGTCTATATGGAAAGCAAGGGACAGTGCGGTATACAGATTTTGGTGGAGATTTCTGAAAGCATAATATCTTAAAAAAAGGCCTCAGCAAGAGTTTACAACCCAGCTTCCAGTGATGCTCGGTAAGGGATACAGTTAACTCAGGGTAAGCATTCAGCACCAGTGAACAGCTACAGAGGTTTGGCAGATACAGCACTGGACTACCAGAGACTCATGCCCTTCTGGAGGGGCCTCTCGATGCCAGAGGCGTTATCTGAGGTATCTCAAACAGCACTAGATACCTGTGTACCTGGGCTATTGGATAACCCTCATAGTCAGATGTATGCTTTTGTCAATGCTAGTTAACAGCTGGTACCTTCATGTGGAAACACCATAGCAACTCTAAAAGTGATCTGAAGAAGTGCGTTTAAAATATATGTAAATTTTCAGCCAGGTAAATTATGCCTTATTTATCCAGAGCTTCATACTGGCATAAAACTGAAAAAAAAAAAAAAAAACCCAACCCTAGAGAATTAGTACTTTATAGTAACTTTACAAATAAGTAAAAGAATAAGGAAGGATTTTAAGCGTTAAAACAAACAAAAAGCACCAAGCTTATAGGAACACTTTTGAATACCTGTAACTGTAAAGTCAGATGGCCTGGTTCAGAATCATAAAGGATGCTGTAAAAGCTTCCAAATAAAACAGTGGAGAAGAAAAGCCATATCTTCATAATCTGATACCTGAAAGTGGTTAGGGTTGGAAACAGAAGCTATGCACCTTCAGTAGCTAAAGCTTCCCCCTTTTCTGATAGTATCTACTCCATTTGTTAGTCCTATGAGATCACAAGGCACTTAACCCTGAACTGTGGCAGCCTGCTACTCATACATGGGGTCAAAATTACACCAGCCTGGGAACAGAGCCAGGGCTGCCAGGTGTACATCGCTTCAGGAGAGGCTGAGGGTCTCAAATAAGGTGCTTTTACTCTCCCAGTTTTGATGTCCTGGGATTTAGGCAGATATATATCCCTGGAGAAAGAGCTGAATTCCCTTGGGATATCTTTTCTAGGTGGAGGAGAAACACTCTTCATGAAACACTGTGGGGAAATTTCTGCCAAGGTAATCACCAAAGATTTCCTCCTTCTAAAATTGTCAACCTGAGCATACCTTTTAAGTATGCCAGCATGGTTTGGAAGGCATGTAAAGAATCTAAGCGAGCATATAAGCAGCTAATTTGAAGTGCACAGATGCACTTTCCCTTGGGAATTATCTCAGCTCCTGAAATTTCATTCCAATAATTACCAAGGCAAATCACAAAGATTTCCATTTACTAATCTGGGGCTTCCTGAAATCCTCTAATTAAACCACAGCAAGATGGTTTCAACAGAGCAAGGATTTGCTTTTTGTTATGTTTTTTTCTGTGCTTCCTTCCCCTCCACCAGAGTCATGTGGTCAGATGAACAGCTCTGGTGATAAGACACAAAGCTAATGCCAGGAGGAAATGATCTGTCCTGCAATAGTAAGATGCTACCAGTTTTCTCCTTCAGTGTTCTGTATCACAAGGATATTACTTAACACAGTCATAAACTGTCTTTAAACTACAGCAAAAAAATCAGATGGAGCTAAAATTGTATGAGTATATTCAAATAGGACCTATCAACACTTAAAATTTAATCAGATTTTTAAGATTGTTTTTGCTGATTATACTAAATGCAATTTATATTCAAATACAAGTGGACAAAGCTTTTAAACCTTACTTTCTGCTTTCTTCCACCAGAATCTTTCCCAGAGCTGGACTGTCCGTTGCATAGCCAGATGACTAAGACAAGCTGTCCTCTACATTCCTTTTGTGATAACCAAATCCAGGAAACCCTTTTGTCCTTGAGAGGGATTCTCTTCATACAGCCCTTCTGACCGTTGCTAAACACTTCTGCTGAAATTAGGCACCTGGAAATGTAGCCACACTGGGCAACAGCTGAGATTAATAGGTAAATAGTAGTACAGAATGAGTTTTAAACCAGACCCTCCTGTGCACTACTTAATTGAGTCCTGCTCAAACTACAGCCTAACCAAAATTAACGAAATAGTGTCAAACAGACATTGTTGGTTCTATTGACAGTTCAAGGTTAACTATCACTATCTGAAGGTTTGTACACCAGCTTCAAGTTTCTGTTGTTAAGAGAGAGGCCTTTTATGAGCGCACGTTAGGTTTATGCTTTCATATAATTAATCTGCTCATCTTCTCACCAGGAAAAATGAAAGCATAGCAAAATAGGGATATATGAAGCCTAAGGATGAAGGAGGGATGACTGCACAGCTCAGTGTGCATTATCCCATGCTTTATGGCAGTACCAAGTGAGATGGAAGGGAGGTAGGCTCTAAAGCACCCTAACTCCTCATGGTTGCTCTGTGCTTACAGAGCACTTAAGCAAAGGGCAAAAGAATAGTGAAAGAAATGAACCACATGAAAGCGTCCAGATAAGAAGAGAGTGAAAAAAGAATAGTTTGGAGAAGAGCTAATTAGAGCTGATCAGCAACTTAAACTGAATGAGCATGGCTTCCAGAAATCAAGTTAATATGCAGAGTGCTGAACAATGAACAGAGGTCAGTGTAGAAACAATGGGTTTTAGCTGGTAGTCCTTGATCCTGAGGTCCCTGGGTTGCTTCTAAATATCTGCAGAACATCTTTATTAGAAACACAGTGATAATCCAGTTAACCAGGGCCTGTATATCCACTAGAAAGCTTTTAGGGCTCTGAAAAATAAAAAATGAAATCCATTTACATCCAAAGATCAAGTTATATTGAGATACTTGCTGTAACAGGTAATGGGGATATAGTAATGCTGCACATTGAGGGTATGAGATGTGATGGGATTTTAAACCAAGATAAACTTACTCGCCCTTTGTCATGAGACAAGAATAATGAGACAGTAGATGAAACTGAAAGGAAATAAATTCAAACTGATAAAAGGGAGTATCTTTTTATACAATGCATAATTAATCAGTCAAACCCACTGCCATAAGATTTCACTAAGACATAGAGTTCAGAAAGAAAAACAGGCATTTATATGGATAATGAGAACATCTTTAGATAAGATGAAAAAAAAGAAGGATATAAAGAGTAATGCTTCATGACATAAATCAAGCACTGGCTTAATGTGGAAGGCATTAAGAGGAGATGGCATACAGAAGGTAATGCTAACCCACACAGAGATTTTAGTATCCTTTATGAGGCTGAACCATTGTCCTGAGCATGAAGGCAGATCCTCTCATGCTTTTGACGTGTTTTATTTGTCAAACCTTCTTGGTTCATAACCTCTGGCTCTACGAAGCAGGGACTGTAGGAGACACAGCAGATGTTAGCAAGTACAAAATATTTGGGCATATAGTAAGGAAGAATTTGACAGCAAGAGGAAAAGGGAAAGCCCAGATTTGATTGGCCTCATTTCTTCAGCAGTAGCAAGAGATTGCAAAACGCTCTGAATTTCAGCATAGCTGAAGTTTAGCTACTCCAGCCTGCTCTTTCTGCCTCAGTGGATTCTGCTTCCATCAGCATCAATGGGATTGGAATAAGGCCTCAGGGCAAGCATTTAGCATAGACTTACTAACTACAGTTTTATTTAAGCAACTTCTCTGGGGGTATTGACTGGTAAACCTTTGAAAAAGCATCCTTCCCTGTATATTTTTAGAATGTCAACTTTTCTTATATCACATGGTGGTACTTCCCTGCTTAGGAAATGATTGTTCTAGTTCTGACATGCAGGATGATGAATCACTGGGTGACACACCACTGTGCTTTTAAGACTGTTGTGTTGGTGTTAGGGGATGGCTGAGCTGACCTGTAGAAGAGAAAGCCAGTTCAGAAGTTTCATTTAAAAATAGTTCAACAATAGTTGGTAGGTTTTCATTATTTCACATTTTTCTATTTCGGGATTCCATCTGTGGCTTAAAATGGGGGATATTATACTTGTGGATTAAGGCTATATTTAAGCACTTCTGAGAAGACCAGGCATGCACTATAGTGATCCTGTGGACAGAGTTTAAGATCTCAGACATGTGCATGCAATAGCAGGAGGCAAGCAGACAAACAGTTAAATGGGTTCAGCCAGGAATGTCTAACATGTTTGAAATCTACTGGGGGTGAGGGGGGCTGGTACTAGAGCTGCAACTGAGTGTTAGCTAAGTGAAGAAGGAAGAATAATGTGCTGCTTGGTCGAAAGGAAGGAAAGCAATGTCTAGAGGGAGAAGTAGTACTGGCAGAACATCTGGACCACTGACTAAGAGCAGAAAGAAGTGCACATGTGAATACTGGAAGAAACGGAATTAGGATGTTCCCGGTGTTTGCTGACTGCTATCTTAAGGCGCAAAAGAAGCCAGAGCAAAGAGCACTCTTTTGAGCTGCTCAGCCCCATCTTGCAAACTACAGACATGGAAAGTGAGCCATCCAAAATTTCAATCTGCTATGATTCATTCCTCTCTAATTTTGATGTATGTCTTGATGTATCACAATGTGCTTCATGATATGCAGTGTGAGCATGAGACGCCTAGTCTAGGGCACTTGGGCAGGTGGGTTGGAGAAATCTTTTTTTAAATAAGTTATATTCAGAATAGGGCTTAATAAAATAGGACATTTCAATTCGTTCTTAAAAACTCATTTTCCCAGGGAAGGATAGCATATAAATATATGTATAAACACACATAATGTACCTACCCAGTGTCAAGGTTTAAAGCTCCAATTTGGCAAGCTATTAACCAATTAATTTGGATTTCAAATGGTTTAGTCATACAGAAATCAATGAGTATTTGAAGTACTGGTATACTTTAAATTAGACATAAAGGTGCTGAATCATTAACAGAATGTTTTCTTTTTCTCAGCTGGCATTAGTACCCATGTTTTGGATCACTGGCCTCCCTACCCACCGCAACCGTTCGTACCTCTTTCACAACTGAAGCACATCCATAACTGTCTCAAATCTCACAATAAGAAGCTGGAAGGGAGATGTGGTTTTTGACCCCTCTCCCTATACCTAACTGGGTTGCACATGTTGGTGAGTTCACAACAAAAGCAGAATGGTATGCATGGATGCTCTTTCAGGTTGTTACCTCCTTTCAGAGCTGTGCCTGCTTCTTCTACTGACCACTCTTTGACCAGTTAAAAAGAGGTGAAGTCTTCAAATAGATTTTTTTTACCACTTGGGAAATTTTCTCAGTTTTATGTTTATTTAACTGTGCACATTATTCTTATATGATACTATACATTGTAATTAGAGTACCTTGGGGTATGGGGACGCTGGGTTTCTTTTTTCTTCTGTTGCTGTTTCCAAGGTAAACAGATTGTTCAGTACTTTTTGTGTTGTTTTGTATTGAAAATCATTCTTCTCTCATGGAGAATAGATGTAGTATAACTCCCTGTGTAAGTATATCTTTGAGTAAATGTATATGTGCATAGAAGTTTGCATATGTGCATACATGGAATGACTGCTGTGAACAACTACCTGTTCAATCATCAACCATGTTTCCCTCCTTTTTTTCTTTATCTCTCTGAACCATCAGTGACACATCAGGATGTGACTAACAAGCTCCACACACAGAAGCAATATTTTACATCTAGAGTTATTTATCAAAGAAGTCTGCTCCTTGCAACCTGGTCACTGCAACCAAAAAATAGCATTCGGCAGTATATATGATTAAACTGTTTTTGCTGGTAGAATATATTTATCTGACTTTTTTCTTTTTTTTTTTCTGTTTTTTTTTTTTTTCCCTAAAGGATTTAAGAGCAGCACTTTTTCTTAACTTTAGTCAAAATGTAATCGCTCTCTATTTCTATCCAAATGTGCATGTATTGTTCTTAGAGTATTTTTTACTGATAAAGAGCTTCTCAGGTTTTTTCTGTCCTTATCTTGCAATATGAAGAACCTGTTATTGCTCACTACTGAATAGCAGAGATAATACCCAATTTCCAAACTTTCAAGTGGAGCTTTGTCTTGTACCCAGTGAGCAGAATAAGATATACACCACAATTGGCTTTTCACATACCTTAAGCTACAATCTTTTCACTCAGTCACAGTTATACATAATACTGATGGAGAGCTGTGAGGAAGGAAGAATACTGAAGTTAAAAATAAACAAACAAAACAGCCCCACAAAAATCAAGCCTTTTCTTACTGCCTTTCCTCCAGCTTTCCAGTAATTATGAATGAGTAACATATACCGAAATCAGAGACTTCCATTTCAGAGAAAGCAGCATACCCAACAATTTCTGTGTTCCTTCTAAGGAGTCAGTGATCTTAAATAAAAATCCATTATCCAACAGTTGAAGTACTGAACATTGGAATTTAGCAGGGTCAGATGCAGTCCTGCTGGGAAGTAGGGAGAAGTACAAAATTCTCTCTGCATTCTTGCATAACTTCATATGTTCGTGCTAGGTATGACTGTCTACTGTAGGAATTTCTGCTCCCTCGGTGCCTCTGAGAAGGAGAGGCAGGAGACAGCAAAGCAATTGGCAGTTAGGATGTTGCTTCTGAAATAAAGGGGTAGCACGTGCCTTCCTTTCCTACAGAAGAATAATTGACTTCAAAGTGTCTCACTGAACTGTGGTGGTGTATAGAAGTACTTATGAGGTTTTGCAGCTTGTTTGCCACCTGAGTGCACAGTCTGGCCCACAGTGATTATTATTAAAGCTTGTGGAAGGCAAAGCCTGTCATTCTGAGAGCATGGGACAGAGAGGACAATGCGGTGTTAGCAGAGGGCTTTAGCACCCTTGCTGAAGATCAGGAGTGACTTGGGGCACAGATGATGGCAGTACAGACCCTGACACCTCTGGCTGTTTTCCCAAGTTAAGTTCTGCTGGTTGGTGACTGAATTTAATCATCTGTTCAATGTTCTATGTGAAATTTTGACATTTAGTCTCTGTCCATTATCATAGGTGTCCTTGTTGGCAATCACAACAGGGAGGCCAAAGACTGTATCACAGAATCACAGAGTGGCTGAAGTGTGAAGGGACATCTGGAGGTCATCTGGTACAACTCTCCTGCTCAAGCAGGGTCACCTAAAACCAGTTGCCCAGGACCATGTCCAGATGGCTTTTGAATATCTCCAAGGACAGAGATTCCACAACCTTTTTGGGCAGCCTGTTCCAGTGCTCAGTCACCCTTACAATAAAAAAGTGTTCATGCTCAGATGGAGCCTTCTGCATTTCAGCTGGTGCCCATTGCCTCTGGTCCTGTCACTGGACACCACTGAGAAAAGCCTGGCTCTGTCCTTTTTGCACCCTCCCATCAGGTATTTATAGACATTGATATATCCCCCTGAGCCTTCTCTTCTCCAGGCTGAACAGTCCCAGCTCTCTCAGACTTTCATCACAGGTGAGATACCCAGTCCCTTTATCTTTGTGGCCCTTCACTGGACTCTCTCCAGTATCTCCATGTCTCTCTTGTACTGGGGAACCCAGAATTGGACACAATACTCAAGGTGTGCCCACACCAGTGCTGAGCAGAGGGGAACGATCACCTCCTTTGACCTGCTGGCAACGCTCCCTCTAATGCCGCCCAGTATACTAGGGTATATGACCGTAAAGATTTGTTCTGGCTTCTCACTGTGCTGGTTTTCGGCTAGGGTAGAGATAATTTTCACAAGAAGCTGGGATGGGACACAACCAGAACAGGTGACCCAAACTAGCCAAAGAAGTATTCCATACCATATGACATCATGCTCAGCATAAAAGTGGACTAGTCGGGTAAGAACCGTAGCTCCGGGATGGGCTGAGTGTGTGGTCATGTGCGGTTGTCAGGTTGGGTTGTGTCACTGGGTGAGAAATTGCATTGTGTATCATCACCTACTTTGTATATTCTAAGTACTGGTTTTGCTATTTTCTTTTGCTGTCCTAGTAAACTGTCCCTATCCCAACCAATGAGTCTTACCTTTTTCTTCCAATTCTCCTCCCCATCCCACCGGGAGGGCAAGGGGAGGGGTGAGTGAGCAGCCACGTGGTGCTCAGCTGCTGGCTGGGGCTAAACCATGACACTCACGCACAACCCTGATCTTTTCTGAACAGGGATGCTGGCAGACCTGCACGCTAAAGCCTGGACTGCCTTTGTCTGTTTGTTATATAGCCATTCTGCTGGTAAACACAGAACTTCAGTTTTTAGGCTTGTCAGCCCAGTGTCTGTTCAAATCTATGCTTTCTTTTTCTTCCTTTTCTATCGAAAGGCAGAACCTTGGCAATGACTGCTCACACAAACCCAGTCTTCATATCCTCACCTCCACTGGGTCTGCACACACGAAACGGCAGGAATGGTGCCAAAAATAAATCTGGCACAGCAGATAAAAACAGCTGCTATTGTCCAAATTGTATTAGAGTCATTTTCATTCCTGTTATAATACCCCATAGTCTAAGGCACTTATATATTTAAACCCTGAAGTTCTTACCATAGAAAACAACAGTCCAATGTGGAAAAAATACAAAGGAATTTTCTGTGTTTCTTGAGTTGTGTTTCAGTGAGTATTTAATTAGATAGATTGAACAAGTTGTTTGCACATATCTAATTTGGAAAGATGCTAAAATCAGAAGCATTTTTTTACAGGAATAATCTATTCTTTTAGCACTGGCACATACTGCCATTTGGTTTCATTCTGTAGTCTCTTGGTTTAAGTTTCATCTCTTCTTCTTGGTAAAAGCATCTTTCACATCTACACACAAAGCATGCTGACTCAGCTAACACATCACCCCAAAAATCACAGTGTTGTGCAAAGTGATGAAAGCATGAAATGATTTCAACCTGATCTGTAGCTCACACCTTAACAAAGAAGCCAATCCCGATGAATTTTTCTCTCCCAGTGTAGCCCCAGGTAAACTAAACACCAGCAAAACCCTTGTCAATTGCCATGAAGTGGCTATATTTGCTTTCATCCAGTCTCTAATCAAGTGGATATGGATCAGATTTTATAAAGGGTGCTTGATATTTAAAAAAAGCAAAATAACATTACTCATCCTTACTGGCTATTCAATACAGGATATAGCATAAACCTACCTGAGAAACTCCTGTTTGCCCCAATGTATGTAATCCTCAGGGTGTGAGAAGACAGAAAGTATACTTTTTCTTCAAGTCTTTCTCTTCCTTTAGAAAGGAAAGTATGGTAGCTTACTAATGTGGTGAAAAACCAAAGTAAACCAAGCTTACACTTGGTAAAGCTTTAAAATAACTGTATTAAGCATTATAATCAAATATAAATATGGCTTAACAGGGAACATCCATTTATCCATTTCTGCCATGGTGTCCTTGAACATCAAGCAGTTTATTCACTTTTCAGCATCACTCAAACATTTTCTGCTATACCAGCCCCTGTAATCTGTCATTCAAAGAATTGTAATCAAGACCTACAGATTATGTACCTAATACAAATGCACTAAAACTCAGCACATGCATTTTAAATAATCAATTGGTATTTAATTAACACACAATTGCTGCCCTAATACTGAATCAAATCCTCTTAAAGTGTGACCATAATTCCCACTAGAGTGGTAATGTCCTGAGAGTGAAAGAAATACCCTGTGATCATTAGAAGAGTATTGTAATTTATAGAGTTTTTGTCAAGAGATTAAGCAATTCCAGAATCTATTACACATGAAAAAATGCACTTTAGAAAAGAATTATGGTCCCTCCTTCCTGTCCTTTAGAATACATTTTAGTGCTATATGTTGGTTTTAATAAACAGTTTATCTCAACATTCTTTCCAACCAATGTACATAAAACTCCTCTATAGTACTTTTTATCAAATATGGCACAGAAAACTGCTTAGGGAAAATGATGCAAACTCAATTGTTGCCAAGTCTTATTATGAAAATGTAGCACAAATATTAGCTGTAATAACAAAAAAAAAAAAAATCAGGAGACATTTCCTTTAATTGTAGAAAGAGAAATGGCTTGAAGAGTCCTTATAAAAATAAATTCAAGGAACACCCCTGTTTTCCATTTGACAGAAGTCAAACTCTATCTTATAAATGGATATTTAATGAATAAAATAATGAACTACAATACAAATGCTCTAATTTTTAAACAACTTTTCATGCCTCAGCCAGAATGTACAGAAAAGAACAGATTTAAGACCAGAAAAATGGTTGCTCTGTGCTGAAGCAAGGATTAATCAAACGGAGAATTGTGAGTCCAGCAGATCTGTTGACTAAGGGAAGTGTGTGTATTCAGCTGAATACATGGTGGCACTTGGGACGGCACCCAGCTTCTTCCAGCATGGAGTTTCCCCCACTGGGAATGTATCTCCTTCTTCATACTCAGTACACTTTTCACCAGCTTCCCCCACCCGGAACTTCTGATCTTGCAATGCCTTTATAAATCTAGCACTTAAAATCTCCTGAGGCAAAGATTTCTATGATCTAATTACTTACACTGTAAAAAGTATGTCCATTTGTTCAGTCTCACCACCCAATCATTGCACAGAATTAGCCTCTAGTCTTTCTGCTGTGTTACGTCGGTCATGGTTTTGTATACTGCTCTCATCTGCACTTTTAATTTCATGACTTCAGTGAGGGGCTGAACACCAGTTCTAAAAACTGATCCACTCAAATGCATAAGATTTTGTACTGGCAATGGGTGTTGCATTTCAAAGGAGTAGAATATACATAGGTCAAAAGTTTGCAGTACTTCACGAAGCCAATGAAATTTTATGTTGCTTTTGCTGTTCCACAGAGCTCTGTTTCAGATTCATATGGTTTTGTGCTTGCACATCTACTAGCAAAAACATAGCAAGAGAGTCTAGGTAGGTATCCAACTCAAAGGTGAAATCCTGCTGTACTTAAATCAATTGTTTTTAGTATCAGAGTCAGGATTTGATTTAATCTGTTTGTTTTTTGTGCAAAATGTTATATAAAAATGCCTGTACTGGTCTTTGCACAATAGCTCTGTGCTCTTCCATCTGGTAGACATTTTGACTATTGAACTGCTGTGCTTCACACGTATATTGCTTCTCATGCTTGTCTCTGTGTGTTTATGTATCTGTATTCATATGCATATATATTTGTATATATACACATATAACCCTTTCCCCTATGCTGATAAGAGGTGTTTTGAGGTCCACAAATAACAACCTGTGTGTAAGTAAGAAGTACTAACATGGATTATTCTCTGGAGGTTTTTATCTGAAGTGGTCCCTCTGTATCCCCATTGTGTCCTTAGAAGATTTCTTATTTTTCAGTCTCATCTCCTACAGAAATAACACTGTGTGATGATCACACCTAAATCTTTAGAGTCAGTTGCTTAGTTTCAAGTAAATTTTGCAGTGGAAGGTGTTTGACAGTTAATTAGGTTTTCTAGAGTTTTGTAAAAACAGGTTTGGCCAAATAAAGGAAGAAAATCCTAACCATTTTCTGACAGAAGAAAAGATGCAGCAGGAAGCTGGGTATTATCAGACATGGGACAACCAACCTGGAAGACAGGATAAATGCTTTAACTGTAGGAAAGCTTCAGCTGCAGCTTATTCTTTCTTAAACTCCAAAGTTGCTCAAACGCACATGAATCTATTGAAAAATCATGCTTCTCATTCTGGTGGGATAGACGTTATTATTGTCATGAAGGACTATTTTAAAAAAATACATATATATGCTTTATATGTACACACACACACGCGTATATGCATAGACCCATAAATACACATTCATGTATATGTGTACAGGGAGGCTTTGAGGTTTTTTTCCCTATTCACCTTATGTTGCCATTAAGTCTATGACTATTTGGAGCTCTTCAGTGAATCATTCTGTCCTACATTATGACAGAAATACTTTTGTCTTGGAAACTGACAATATGAAGCTGGCCTCTTGGCACATCAAAGAAGAAACCATAATAGTAACACTAATAAAAGTAGTATTTATTTTTGAAGAGGACAGCTGGCTACATAGAATCCTAGACTTGATAAATGTCTTTAACTTATTAGTCTCCCCAACTTTACAATTTTTTTTCTTGAATACTTTTATACTAATTCACTGCATCAGCTATATTGAAAGTTTATTCCATCTCTCAGCACTTTCTATGTCTAATAATGACTTTCTGAATTCCCTTTATATGTATGTATATTTTCTTTGTTATTTAAACTCCATTCTGGTTGGCCTGAAAGCTCCGAGAGCTAATCAAGCTTAACTTTGAGGGGCACCATGGATAATATGAATATTTCTTTGAAGAGTTTCATGCTAAATTTAAAGCTGGAACAGTTTACAAAACTGATTTTTCTGATGTTTTAAGATGAAATCTCCATGTATCCTTTAACTGTTGAGTTGATATAGGCACCTCTATGATACTTCTATTCATGTTTTTCTACTGCGATATCTGAGTGTCTTCCAGTAGCGTGTTAAGCAATGACTTCTAGCTGGAACATATGACTATTTCCTTCCTTCTCTCTTGGGTGTGGATGTTTTATTTCTTTCATATATATGGTGTATTATACATTTTGACTCTTGAAGACTAGGTCACAAAGGGCATTGTGAATGCAGAAAAGTAGGTGAGGTTGGTGTTGACTCTTAGATCTTCTAAGAATTCTTCCTACAGTCTCGGACAAGCCCAGAAAAAAAAAAGCTGTCCTTCTTTCCAGGAAATGATAAATCACTGTAGTAGCATGTTTCATTATGCTTCTGAGACTGATTTGCATTTGATTATTTTTTTTCCCCCATGTAACTTACTTTGGAACTTGAAGGAATCCTATAGATTTATCTTTCTGGAGATCTCAAACCAATATTTTATAGAATGAGTAGCTGGATATATTTGATGATATTCCATGTTGCTTTAGAAACATACAGATTCATTTAGTTTTCCACAGGATAATATCATCTGGTTAAAAGGCAGCAGTTGCATGTGTATTTAAAATGTCATTTTTGTTGTCTCTTAGTCACAAACTAGGCCACCCATTTTATAATGACAATGAACTTGGCAACAGCAAAATCCATGGATGAGCATTGTGCTGTTTTTGTTCAATTTATAAGATGGAAGCCAAGCAAAATGAGAGATTCAGTGTTCAGATATCAGGACTGAAACCACATGGCGGCTTTAATCTTTTCTTCATGAATACCATTGAACTATATAAAACCTCTAGCCTCTACAAAGTAAAATAACTAATTAAGCTAAAACCAGAATTCTGTATTAACCCAAAAGGCTAAGAAAAATTAAAAATACTTCTATCATGGTAGAATGATAATATTTGCCTTTTTGTTATCATTTGTGAGTAACAGTGATTTTCTATGGACATGGTTTATATGATCCAATCTTTTCCTTCAATTAACAGTTGTTATCTTTTGTTCAGTTGTCAAAGAATAACTGAATTTTTGTGGTTAAAAATTTAATTTTTAGTCTGATTTTTACTAGTATTATAACACTGACTGACATAATTTCTGACAAATGTCAACGTCTTACAGTTTGACTTAGATTTTGGCTCTTTTCCAGTGCACATGGTCTAGTTTAGGTGTCGCATTAGAGAAAAGCAGTTTCTGCACAGAGTATCAAGCCAAGTACACTACGTTATTCCCAATTGCTAAATGTTGACGTTTTCTTATCTGTATATCAGATTACTGTTTAAAACAATGTCCTTGGGAATTATCAGCAAACTTTACTTTCTGTTATACACTAATATTATCCATGGGAGCCAATTATTGAAAACGTTATGAACAGATGGTGCACTAAAGAAGTAAGAAGTAGTGTTCAACAATGTAACATAATGGGTCAGTGCACTACATAACAATGTTACAAATCTTTCACCTGTTTGACACCTGAGGAGTACAATTTACTTATTATGAGAGTAGTGAATCTATATTTGGATAGGCAAACACTGCTTTTCATTAAAATGCCTTCTTTTTGGAATCTTGCTGTAACAGCTGATGATTGTTTTCCTGGCTTTGGAGACAGTTATAGATATCCACATGTATATGCAGGTGTACATGGAGGAGAGGGTTCATAAGAAGTATTTTCCATTTTCTTTTCTTCTGGCGTCCTTTCAGCCAAGAGTTTACAACAAAACAGCTATAAATCTGGTACTACAAAATTAGTTTCAATCCTAGGTTTTTTTCATTTGAAGTTACATGTAAAAGTGTCTGACTTGTTCTTCACAGCTCTGAGTAGACAAATTATCCCAGTGAATTTTAATCCCTCTGAATGAAACTACTGAAAAAAAGTCACAGCAAGTTGATGAGGAATATACCCACTCTTCAACTCTGACATCTAATTTAAATACATTTTAGAAGACATCTTCCACTAGTTCAACACCTCTGAATGGTCTGTGAGTATTACCTGGGACCAATCATCTGTAATTAAGACCACCCATATTAGATACTTAGTGTGGAATCCATCTATTTCATTATCTTTTCAAGGTCCAAGTGGCTTCCCACACGGTAGCATTAGGAAGCTATAGATTCCTATAATGTTGGATTTCTATTTCATAAGTAGAAAATAAGGTCTTTAAAAGAGCAACTGTCATGGTTTTGGCTGAGATAAGAGTTAATTCTCTTTCTAGTAGCTCGTATAGTGCTGTGTTTTGGATTTAGTATGAGAATGATGTTGACAACACACTGATGGTTTTAGTTGTTGCTAAGTACTTGTAGTTCTCTTCAGCTTCCCATGCCCTGCCAGGTGCACAAGAAGCTGGAAGATCACAGCCAGGACAGCTGACCCAGGCTGGCCAAAGGGATATTCCCTACCATATAACGCCATGCTCCGGATATAACTGGAGAAGCCAGACAGGAAGCAGAATTACTACTCAGATACAGACTGGGCATCAGGTGCTGCTTTTTTAACTTCCGCATGTGGTAAGCAATTGCATTTGTGCATCACTTGTTTTATATTTATTACTATTATAATTATTATGATTATTACAATCATTATTATTACTATAATTATTCTCTTCCTTCATTATCCTATTAAACTGAGTTTTTCTCAACCCACAAGTTTTTTTTTCATTCTCCTCTCCATCCCCTTGGGGAGGAAGGAGTGAGCAAGCGGCTGCATGGTGCTTAGTTACCAGCTGGGATTCAACCACGACAAGAGCCTTCGTAACGCCTTCAAGTCCATATTTAGGTACCTTCTGTATTTTCCAAAGGGCTGACTTTGAACCAATAGCTTCAAAGGAGCTCAAAGGGAAGGAATGGACTTCCCAGAAGGACTAGAAGAGCATTTCTCAGGTATCTATCCTATAGATTAAAAAGCAACTTTAAAGGATTGTTTGACTAGGAATAAGTATTTCCATTTTTGATCAAAATCCAGGAGAAAAATTAATAAAAATATGAGGGAAAGTTGAAGGAATGTCAGTGTTTCTAATTGGCTGACATTTTAGACTAAGGTTTAAATGGGAGTGGTATGAATTTGGGAGTGGTATGAATGACCATTTAGTTCAGCCATCCAGAACTGCTAAAAATGGCATCAGGCATCTCCTTCCACCCAGTAATACGAAATATCTGTGCTGCATGAACAGCGAATTGGATTCAAGTTAAATCTTAAATACAGAAAGCCTTTCTTAAACTCATGAACCTCTTAAACACATTGTGCTGTTGTCTATTATATAGTCACATGTCTAATGCAGTATCAGTCCCCTCAGAATACATTTGACTTAAGATTCTTTTAGCATCTGCATAAGCATGAAATGCTAATCCCTACGGCAGGACTTAGTTTTTCATTTCTCATTGAGTAACACAGTGCTTTGAGAAACCACTGATATTCTTAGATACAAGAGCCAGGTACTGGTTATTAATTATGGCTAAACATCAGAATTTTCAATTTTGAATGAGAAGCTTATGACATTAGATGTTTAATTGAACATCTCATTAACTAATTTAAACTAAATATTTGAGAATCCTCTGAAATGTTAACACCTGAAACCTCTGGCTGGACTGGCCGCACAATTTTCCTGCACTTTTCTGCTTTTTCCCACTGTTGGGCTACGATCAGATAAAAACCAGCTCTAATTCACCATCTCCTACTGTCCAGCCAATGTGTTGGCAGCTTGCAGGCTGCCTGCAGGTGGTCTCCCTGGGATCTACCAAGAAAGATGCTTAGCTTCTGGGAACTGTCATGGAGGAGAGCATGCTTTCCAAAGGACCTACTCAACCCACATGGACGCTGCTCTTCACAGCACAGCAAAGATAATCTCTGAAGTGGCTCACGGAGACCTTGAAGATAAAGAGTTGATTTAGTGCCCTGAGTTCAGTCCCCCTACACACTCAGGACCTCCAACTGGTATCAAGTGTTTGTCTAAGGCAGGCTGAGAGCTTTAATTAAGATCAGCTGGGGAAACAGATAATTTTTCCCTTAAAAATCTAAACATGTTTGGTTGGGTGTTTTGGGTTTGGTTTTTTTTTTTCCCTTTTCTTTTTAACTGACAGCTTTGTCTAAACATTTAAAAAAAATTAAAAAATGCACTAGTACTAGCTCAGAATATACAGTCTAATCAGTTTTGTGGCTTTGAAAGGAAGAGTTAGCTATTTATTTATGAACTAATAATTTTTGATGAAGTAATATTGCATCTGCTAGCCTTGTTAACTTTGCAAGAGGCAATTCCCATTTAATAATATGTAAGTTTTTTATTGATTTTATGAGATTAACTGTAACAAGAAAATTACTGAAAAATTTTGTCTACAACTTCCTACAAACAAAATGAACGAAGAGAAGTAAACTTCTACAAAGACTTACTGCCTTATCCCTTACTATTCCTCCATATGTATTATATATGTAAAGCTAACTTAAATTACCCATCCCTGTTATTTTTCTCTGGTGTGATACAATGCAAAAAATTTCTTTCCATATGTTCATTTTTATCACAGAGAAAACTTTATTCCTATGGCAGGAAATGTATATTTTAGCTGAAACATTCCTTTGTCCTATATTCTGAAAATCATATTTAGATGAATATTTCTCTGGATCAGATCCAGAAAGAGAAAAAATTAGTTTTGGCATGACACTACTTGAAGCTTTTTAAGTAAGTAATATTCTGATTCTGCTGCTGCTGAAAAATGAGAAAAGGAAAACCAGATAGTTTCTCATGATGATCCTTTCCTTCATAGGACTTTAATGTCCCTTGGAACTGAATGCAATGAACAGATAAAATTTCCACCACAGAAGATCCAGCTGGGAAGCATACGCTTCATGCCACTTCTCCAAATCAAAATTAAGATCAGAGAAGTAGCAATGGAATCTACTGGGAGATGAGTTCTGATCTGAAAAGATGGGCAGTCTAACAGAGGAGTGCAGGAATGTGATGAGAGTATAAGGAGATCTCAGATATACAACCACCCTTGGAGAAGTTTTATTTTAATGTATAATAAACTCTGGATTTGAGTTTCAGGACACCAGCTTTGCAAAACTCTTCAAACAGGGAACAAAAGTGTGAATGACAGAATGTTGCTTCTGCAAGTAACTATTTTTTCATAGAGAACAAATTGCATTATGTCTGCTTGTTTCATAAATATACATCTGCAGCCCATCTTAAGGTGCAACTATCAGGAAAATTCTGGGAGTTCACTCATAAAGTAACAATAAACAAGACCATAATCAGGACTTCTAACCAAAGTTTGTCTCCCAGAACATTTCACTGTAAAGAGGTGTTTTAGTGAGACCATTTAGTTCTGCATTTAAAGGGTCCCATGTTATCTCAGTAGTAAAATATGTTTAAGCCCTAACAATAAAAAATCCATCAGTAGGAAAAATGACTAGATTAATTTCTATTTGTAAGAGTGAGAGAATGAAAAGGAATGGAAATGGAAAAGATGTTTTTCATTTAGATTTGAAAATTCTAAGTATTTCATTCATTTATACCTCACCTCCTGACCCACACTCCTCAGTTGATCTGAAATATCTTGTGTATTGCTATAATTTTAAGTTTATTTTAAGATAAAGCTGCTCTCATAAAATAATTTATATTACATATATAGTTGGGGTTTTTTTTATATAAAGTAACATATATTACATTTATAGTTTGAAAGTCCTCTAGTCCTCACCAACTTTCATATGCATGTAGCAGTAAAATCCCTGGGGCATATCAGTAATTGTCAACAAGAAAGGTGAGAAAACTAGGCAAACAGTATAAATTGCATGCAAAGACTGGAATTAACGTTGAATTTAAGTTTCCTTGCAAGCTCCATTAAGGGTATTTAAGATTACTCCAAATGCATGATATACAGAAAGCAAAATAACTATGCATGAATGTATTTGTTTGCAATTCAAGTAAAGAAATATTGCATGATATTCTTTTAATGCATTATTATTATTCATGATCTTTTCTCAGGAAAAAAACATGTCCAAGATAAGAAAATATAAAGAATATTTTTCCCTGTGGAATAACCAGATCTTTGTGGCTGAAAGGGAACCTCTGCTTAGTCTTGCCTTGTTCTGCTGTACACAGCTGGCTCAGTACCAGAATCATACCAAGGGTTCCACGTCAACATTTTTTAAGGCTGTTCTTCATGTTACTGTTGCTGGCTCCTTCCTTGTGTAAAAGAAGTAAATGCAAAACTGCAGTGACATCAGGATAAACAATCTGAATCTAAAAAAGAAAATCACTCAGGTATAGAATAATATTTATCTTAAAACTACTTCTTAAAGGAAGACTCTTCCACAGTGTTTTTGATTCTGATAAAATTTGGAATTGTACTTTCTCCAGAGACAAATTTGTTTTTCAGGGGTGTTAATAGTAATGCAGAAAAGAGATGTAATGTGTCACTGGAAGCATTGCTTTCGCTCCCCTTATTTATAATTTGATCATTGTCTTGTGAATCATTGTCTATGTAGTAATTCTGCACTGAATTTTGCACTATATTATTCATTATGTTTGTTATTTATTTGCCCACTCAGCAGTGTACAGATTGTGTGTGGGCATGCTTTCTTGAATTGTGACTGCACAGCTTGTTTGTGGAGGTTTGTAGCTATCCCAGGACAAGCTCATGGAGTCATAGGTACACAAGAACTGGCATTGTGCAAATGAGCCAGTTATAGCCCCAGCTCTGGGGAAGGTGTGGGATAGTGTCCTGTCAGTGTGTCTGCCTCATTCTGCAGTTAGTTTACCTCAGAGAAGTGATGGAAATCTAGACCATCCTGATGGATGATATGGCTCAACTTTTCTGGCTCCTTCTGGAAAATGGTTTGTGTTCTGAACCACAGCATTTTTGTATCTGGAAGCCTGGATGTGCATCATGTACCTCTTACACAATCAAGCCCTTCATAGATCAACCTTGTCAGAAGATCATAATTTTATCCAAAAAAAGTGAATTCTCAATGAGTTTTACCGAGGAAGCCTCTTAAGGTAGCTAATGCAGAGTATACAGGCAATATTTTATGCTCATGATGTGACACTCTGGTTTTTGTACTCTTCTGTATATTTATAAAGGGAAAGACTAAACTAACATATTACCTAAATGAAGAGATGAGATTTCTGCACCTCGTTTTCCTAACTTTATTGAATGTCCCTTTGGGATTGAAACCATCTACCTGAGGGAAACGCCTTGGTTAAGATAATGGGAAGCTTCAACCACTGGTCATTAGCTTCTATCAATCAACCCCTGATGAACCAAGCTCCAAGACACCAAGTGATTAAAACCTGTTGAAGAGAGCAAGGCAGTAATGCAGATACACACCAAAACACTTGAGAGATTTTAGAAAGCAACCTGGGGAGCTTTTCTGCTCCCTGACAGATAAAGTCTTTGCTAAGACAGCATCTGATTTGAGAACTTGCCTTGTATCTCACAGTAGAGTGGCAGGCTTGGTATACTAAGGGATAGAAATTTAATCCCTCCTAATGGATGATAGAGCTCAAATCTTCTGACCTGCCAGGATAAAACCGAGCACAAATCTTATATATTTTTGAACAATTCTGGTCCCTTCATATAAGAAAAGAGATATTACAACAAGAAAAGTTACACTAAGGGCAACAAGGATGATCAAAGGTATGACATGGCTTCTGTATGAAGGATGATTAAATAGAGTAGTCTGGCCTGGAAGAGAAATGATGTCAGGTGGATATGGCAGAATGTCATGAGTGTCAGGGAGAAGGTAAATAGGGAAAGATTGTTTACTGTCTCTTCTAATACAAGATGTAGGGGACATCAGATGAGACAAGTATGTGTCAAGTTCTAAACACATAAAAGGTGATACTTCTTCAGGTATAGCTATCCATGGAAGTCTCTGCCACAGGACATTAGAGATACTCTGAGTGTAAAAAACTAAATGTCACATGCATGAAGGGAAAAAAATCACTGACAGCTACACAAGTGTAGTACTTTTCTACACGAACTCCCTGACTGCTATAGATTTGGTGTATATTTTAAGGAGTGCTTTTGCAGCATTCACTAGAGATCTGCTATTGGCTGTGTCAGGTACACAAAATAGGGATAACTGCTTCTTCAGTCTGATATGATACGATTTAGGTTATTCCAGTAAATGTTTCTTGTTACAAAAAAATTATACTGCCTAACGGTAATTCCTACTGATGTCCACAATTCTCTTTCAGTGTTACATCTCACTTGGAAACTGATTTCTCTGGCCATAGTGTTAAATAAGGTGTCTGTGACTTCAAAGTAGTTAAGTAGCTAGAGAAGCTTACTTTTGCACAGACACTATCCAAGGAACAAGGAACAAGAGGGACTGCATGAAAAGCTAGGGGCTCGGGGAAAAAAACCACAACAACCCAAATTCTTCAACATAGTCTATCAAGCAAAAGTAAATAACATTGTACAGGTGCAGAGATTTTATAATAATGGGACTGTTTCAAGTACAGAGCATGCAATTGTGTGTGAAACCTTGTATGCATGTGTATATATGATAAGTAAAATTAAATCTGCAGGGGTGTAAAGGGACAGCTGTTCCTAGATACTTTTCAGTAAAATTGTCCTCAATAATTTCTATATACAGTATGTGTCACAAAACAGAGATATGCTTTCAGGTAGGTCTGTATAGCCACAGAAGATTTTCAAAAACTTATCTGAAAGGCAATGGGACTATTTCTTCTGAAAATCTCTCTCATAATGTTCACTACAATGTCTTTTTATAAGAAACAACTAGAAATAACACATTTGCTTTGATACAGAGCATAGTGATATACAATAGGGATTTTTCCATTTTCTGAAATATCAGAGGCAGTTTTGTATAAGGACATGGTACCTCTATTTTTTAATAATAAGAAAACTATCCGTCTCTGTTACAGACTACGCATTTCTGAATAATGTATCTATCTCTCCATTGATGAAAAGCCATTTTTGCAGAAGAATTGGTGACAGAACAGAATGAACTGTCCTTGTTTACTCTTTCAGTCGGCTGAAGTGTGGTGTTGCACAATAACATCTTTTGGTTACTAGGGAAAAAAATATCCATTTGTGTATTAGCCCTTTAGCCTCTCTCTGAGCTTGCCTATGATTTCATTCTGTCAGTAATCCATAAGAGCATTAAATAAGGAGCAGTGGGTGGGTAGGGGGAACTGTCATTATTTACATTTAAGATCTTTTCATAAAGAATGCCCAGTTACTGTCTCAATCCTGAATCAGTAAATAATGTTTGTTGTTTTCTTCTAATGAACAAACACTAGAAGGAGGGAAAATTTCAGTGATGGTCACATTCAATTCACCAGACCAACAAAAAATAATTAAGTTATATTGATTTCATAAACTGAGATCATATTAGACCCCTACATAAACAGCTTTGTCCTTTATACTTTGAAGGTGGCATTACTCCTAAACATTTCAAGTTATTATTACAGAAAAATATGAGACAGTGACTAATAGCATGCATTTTGGTTGCAATTATGTCCAAACTCATGCACAATAACACAAAACTAGGGAAAATCAGTATTACATTCATATGTACTCTTAATCTCATAAGCATGAAAAATGAACAAGAAGTTGGAGCTTTAGGAGATGGTTTAAAAGGGCTTTTTTTTTTTTTAATTGGTGGATCATAACCATGGCAGTCCTAAATGCTCATTTTTACTGGTAAATATCCCTCCTTAATTCCTGGTTCCAAACAATGCTTTAATAAACCAGGTGCATTACTTTGTCGGTCACCCCTTGATTTCTATTTTATTTTCTGCATTCTGTGACAGTTACAGACACAGTTAATAAGCAGTTAATCAGCTGTCAGTAACATATTTGTTACCATTTTCAGATAATTGCATTTAGAGTGGTCCTGTCTAGAATGTGAAGCAGGTATTAATAATGCTATCCTTTACTTCAAGTAGCTAAGGTTTCTCAGTGGCAGATGAATGCATCTGCTGTTCTCTTGACATACATACAAAGCTTTCAGCTTCTAGACTATCCTGTCAGCTCTCACTCTTCTCGCTTTAAATAAAGTCATTTTACTCTACACCATTTTCCAACTAACAGTAATTAATTTTATGGTATATTTGGCAACAATTGCATGTTGATTCATTAATGAGTCGATATTTGGTTTATTATGTTGTTTTAAATTTTATCACAATTAACAGAGCACATACTTCTAAAAGAGTGGTTCTCTGTGAATTTTTTTCACACATCTACTTGTCTGTCCTTGACAGTACTGTGACGCTTTAAGGATGGATAAATAACCCTACCAAGTGAAAATATATTGATTTAAGTCCATCAAGATCTTGTACATAGAACACACTGCTGGATAGAATCAAACAATTCCAATTATACTGAGCTAATAGAGAAAATTGCCCATTACCTGTTTTACTTTTTCTTATTGGAATGAGATATATCTACTACTGATATTGCTGATTCTCCCATTATTTATGTGTACGCATCTGGGTATCATGAAATAAAATCAAGAATGAAAAACCAATGTGAAGCATGTTCTTCAAGAAGAGGAAGGATAGCTGGTTGGACCCTTTACTCACAGAGAAAAGCCATACACATCTATTCTGACACATAGTCTATTCATTTTAAAATGGAGCCTTGGACTGAACAAAACTTTATTTAGTGATGTAGTGAAAAATTTTCAACTGCAAGAAAATTGAGTTGACACAAATTCTGAGGTATGTAAACATTTAATTTCATAGATTTTTAAGAGTAACATATCCAGACTTTCTAGGTATAGCTACACTGTGTAGTGCACTGCAATGGCACGATCACGGTTAGCTTTTACAGTGGAAGCTGTATCCACACAGATCAATTAGCTGTGCAGGGTATATAAACCCTGAAGAAGGAACACTGCACTGATATGGTTGGACTGTCTCTGAAAATTCATTCAGAGGCATCCCAGGTATAGATTTGTCCTTTGTTCAAAACCCACCTTTTGGTTAGAAATTTCACTTTATAATTAAAAAGAGTAATGTTAACCTACACTTTCTTCCCACATTTTCAATTCAGAGAAAAAAAGGAGAAAATAAATCTATATTAACCTAAAATAATTTTTTTTTTTTTTTGGTGTCACTAAAATTATGGGGGGGGGGGAAACAAACAACTAGCAATGTAAGTAATAGTCACTCAGCACTAATACAAGCATTCCTTGGGGCAATCCATCCTTGTGCTTCAAGTAGCTTTCAGTCTAGAAGTAAGGTATGGAGATTTGACATTCAGACTGGTATTGGAAAGATGTTCAGTTCAAAGGGTGTAGCCAGAGAATTGGCTGTTGAAGACGGCCTAATTCACACACAAAGTAGGTGTTCCTGGTAACAGAAACAGATATGAAATGTAGGCTGAAACCTAAATTTCATCACAGGACCTTGAAGCAAGGACAAGAAATTGTGAGGTGATTTGCTGAATAGCCAGTGGAGGGTTTCAAGGAGGGAGTAACCATAGTCTGTCTAATGGCCAGCTAACCTAATTTTTAATGGGCTAGAAAGAACAGCAGTGCTAATCACAAGTACTTCATAGACCTAAGCTGCGTTCATATTTGCTGGATAAACCCAGTATTTCATAACCATTTCCTGAAGCTTCTTTTATTATTATTCCCTGAATCTTCTCCTAGCTATTCTCTTTGCACAAAGGGGCTATTCCTTTCATGGTTAAAGTCTGACAGTAATGCACTGGAACACATCAACATGAAATATGGCGTTTGATTTTTATACATTGTTGATCAAATTTTTAAAGTATAGATACTGAAACTACTTTAGGGAATAACTGAAGAGCCCTTTTAAAATGTCCCTGCTGGCCATATTGTGCTGATGAGCTTGATAGTGAAACTGGCCTTGCTGATATACTAATATCTTTGCTAGGCTGTAAACAATGGCTTTAATCAAGATCCTAAATGCTTTACAGACAAAATGTTCTTTCAAGGTTTCCTGATTTTATGGAGTCAGAGCAAGTGTTTTGCTTTTGCTCCTGTTGTGTAATTCTCCCCACCCTCAATGTCTTCTTATCCTTATAAATCTTAATATCTGAAGGCAATTGCTTAAACTATTTTTATGCACTGACAGCTGTTAATATTATAGATTACTGTATGTTGTAAGTAATGTCTTTGCTATGTCTTGCTGAAAAGGAAAGACAAGATGCAGTAATAAATTCCCCTTGGGAACACGTTTCATTCTGTTTCTGAAGCATGCACACAAGAAAGTCAGAGTTGCACCCCTTTGTACTCAAAACCCTCTCACCTTCTAAAAGGACAGGCATCAGCATATCTATGCTGTGGAGTTCATGATTACTAAGCAGTGAACCCATGTCTCCACAATGAAAGTAAGTAATTTGGGACCATAAATGCACACTTGGCAAGCACAAATGGCTTGCCACGCATGTGGTGGGTTGGCCTCAGCTCACAGCCAAGCACCAGCACAGCCACTCACACACCCCCACCCCCTCTGGCGGCACAGGGAGGGGGAGAAAACAGGAAGAACGAGAGGGAGAGAGAGGACTAATGGGTTGAAGGGGAAATTCTAATTGTAACTGCTCAGCAGTGGTAATTTGTGACCAAGGGATGATCTGACCTGGAGGGCAACAAGGCCCAACTGCAAGAAGGATAAGAGGAAATGGCCTCAAGTTGTGCCAGGGGAGGTTTGGATTGGATATTAGGAAAAATTTCTTCACCAAAAGGCTTGTCAATCATTGGAACAGGCTGCCCAGGGAAGTGGTTGAGTCACCATCCCCAGAGGTATTTAAAAGACGCATAGATGTGGTGCTTAGGGACATGGTTTAGTGGTGGACTTGGCAGTGCCAGGTTAATGGTTGGACTCAGTGATCTTAAAGGTCCCTTCCAACCAAAATGATTCTATGATTCTATAAAGGGTTAAACTGGCTGGAAGCAGGAATGCCAAAGGCAGAACAGACTCCTTGTGAGGGGAGGGAAGTTTCCCTTCAGCATAGTCTTGCTGATCATCCTGGAATGGGAGCGCTCAGGGACCCAAGCTCTGATGCCACCTTTGGGCAGCAGAGCTGAGCTGGGGGATGGACCCAGGGCTGCGCTGAGGTGCCCCATGCAACCACTCTCAGGAGTGGTGCTGGTGCAAATATATATAAAGAATCTGCTTGTGATGTGTCTTTGCAGACTCCATGTAGAACTGTGTATTGTGGTAGGACTCTGCTCAATTCATTGTTCATTAATTTTTTCTTTTATATTTAAGCACAAATGTGTGTTTAATTCTCCTCAAGAGGTACCATAAAAATTTCCCAACATGGTCAAAAAACACAGGGACACCACTTACCAATTACTGCTGTGGACAAAATTGACTTGGTTTTGAGGAATTTAATTTCATTTATCATCAATGCAAATATTTGAGTACTGATTAGGATATTGGGATACAAAAGCGAACAAGAAAAGAAACAAGCATTTATACACATACAGAGAAAACATCTTTCCTCCCCCTTCCAGTTGGTGTGAGTTTCCTCAACTTCACTCCCAGGCTCAACTTCACTCCTCCACTGCAGACGCCTCTCTCCTCCCTGCCTCGTTATCACCACAAGTTACACTCAGTCCCTTCAGTGAGGTAATGAGAGGCATGGAGAGTGAGGGGGTCGTGGCCAGGGCGCAGTGGTTTGTCTCTGCTGCCCTTATCACCCTCTTGCTGTGCTCCAGCGTGCGTCCTCCATGAGTCACTGTCCCTTTGGGTGTGTGCCATGGAGCACCTCTTTCTCTAACCTTGCTGTCCCTTCTGCTGTTTCTCTTTCTTCTCTTCTGTGCCCCTCTCTCTCCCTAGCATCTTCTGCCCGTTAAACACACTTCCCCAGAGGTGCCACCATCTTGGCTGAGGGGCTGCAGTGGGTCCATTGGAGACAGCTGGGACCGACTGTGTCTGGCATGGGGCACCCCCAGCCCCTCCTCATGGAGGCCACCCCTGCAGCCTGCCACTGCCAGCACCTGGGCACCGACACGCAATACAATTTCCATGCAAATTTGCAACTGTACGTTAATTATAGGTCTGTGCATTGCAGGAACTCTTTGACAATAGGGCCATGAGTGTAAACATTCCCCTAGTCAGAGAGAAACTCAGTTTGCTATTGCTGCCTGAATGCAAGAATTTTAAGTTTAGCACAATCAGTCCCCTGAACCATTTTGGGAAGCATTTTGATATTGCAAAGTATGACTTCAATACTTACCAGTGAAAAAAGCAGAGAAGTCAACAGTTCTTTTATTAGATTTATTTTATTTTGAATAAGATGATTTTTTTTTTTTTTTTTTACTTTGTAATATGCTACAGCATACAAAAGCAGCAGTGAAATGAAAAGTCATTTAAGCCAAATACTGAACACTTCATTTACAAAATGTAGAAATGGAGCATGTTCTTTTCTTCTGGAAGGCAGTTCTTCATATTTGAAGTGTTTTGATAGATTATGACTCCACAGAATTTTCTTAAGGAACTCCTTTTACACATTCCCCCCTTGAAATGCAGTCTATTCCCAGTGACACGTAGAAAACAGATCTGTAGCTTCATCAGGTTATTTTTGTGCTCTTAAGGGGACGTTCTGAAACACGAAATTGCTACCTGCACAGCGTGCCTGCAGATTAGATGTGGGTAAATTTTATGTAAGGATTCTTTCTCTCCCACTCAGTCAAAAGGGAGGATGGGAACTAGGATGGGCACACCAGTATATTGATAACCTGCTAAGCCTATAAAAGAAACCCCAAACTGACTGTGGCTGTCAGGCAGTTCTGCTTATTCTGTTAATATGTTATAGAAGAAGAAGCTATAGCCCTTAATATTTTGTTCACTGATACTTTCCATGAGAAAAATATTTTTACTGTACCACATCCAAGGTTAGCAAGAGTCCTTAAATATTTTAAAGAAGCACCATCCTCTAGCTGGTGTAGAGGTTTGTTTATGTTATCCCTTAGGGTGACCAGGAACACCTGCTTAGGGAAACAGTATGAAATGTGGGGCAGTCATTTTGTGATTCTGAGGCTTGATGTACAAGTTTGCTCAGGCAAGGGTGATTTCTAAACTCTTGAATGCTGCTGTTCTTTGTTTAGGAGTTGCTTTTGACAGAACACTGGTATCACCCATCCACCTGTGTGAAGTATTTCAGTAGCTCACCTCCTAAATGCATGTATTAAGCAGCACTTCTAAGATGGATTAAAAAGAAGATGGCTACTTCTTCCCTTACCAAAATACCCTTCAACTTAAAGGAAGATGTGTGAAGTCCAGCAAAATAGTTATACCCATATGCCTATCTACATGTATAGCCCTATCTAACAACAGCAAGCACAAATATTTCTGTGGCCTTCTTACCCTTAATTACTGAGGGAAAAAATGTCTCATAGCACTGGATATAAAGTTCAGATGTCTGAAAAGACAGAAGGGAACCTCAGTCACATGCAAGTCATCCCTCATAGCATCTGTCAGCTACCGCCTGCCTGTACTCATTCTGATTATAAAATGAGGTAACCCTAGTGTGGTCTCCTGTGTATCCGAGCTGCATGTTCTGGGGAGGGTGTGAATTCCTGGGAAGAGACAGCTCATATACCTGCCCTCTATGCAGTCTGCGTGCAGGAGCACAGAGTGGCTGCATGCCTCTGCTAACGCCCTACCAATAGATAGGGTGGGATAATTTCTAGGTGCCCTGTCAGTGTTTGCAAGTGTGGATTGTTCAGCTCAATGCTATGGACATGTAATAGATGGATTTACAGATTTACAGACTCACAGATTCACAGATTAGTAGGGGTTGGAAGGGACCTCTAGAGTCATCTAGTCCAACCCCCCTGCTAGAGCATGATCACCTAGATCAGGTTGCACAGGATAGCATCCAGGTGGGTTTTGAATATCTCCAGAGAAGGAGACTCCACAACCTCTCTGGGCAGCCTGTGCCAGTGTTTTGTCACCCTCAGAGTAAAGAAGTTTTTTCTCATGTTCAGATGGAACTTCCTGTGTTCCAGTTTGTGCCCGTTGCCCCTTGTCCTGTCTCTGGGCACCATTAGGAAGAGTCTAGCCCCTTCTTCTAGACATCCATCCTTTAGCTATTTATAAGCATTGATCAGATCCCCCTCTCAGTCTTCTCTTCTCCAGGCTAAACAGACCCAGCTCTCTCAGCCTTTCCCCATACAAGAGATGCTCCAGTCTCCTCATTATCCTCGTAGCCCTCCACTGGACTGTCTCCAGTAGTTCCCTGTCTTTCTTGAACTGGGGAGCCCAGGACTGGACACAGTCCTCCAGATGGGGCCTCACCAGGGCAGAGTAGAGGGGGAGGATAATAGAATCATAGAATAGAATCATAGTATGGTTTGGGTTGGAAGGGACCTCAAAGATCATCTAGTTCCAACCCCCCTGCTGCAGGCAGGGACACCCTCCACTAGACCACGTTGCCCAAAGCCTCATCCAACCTGGTCTTAAACGCTTCCAGGGATGGGGCCTCCACAACCTCTCTGGGCAACCTGTTCCAGTGCCTCACCACCCTAACAGTAAAGAATTTCTTTCTAATATCTAATCTAAATCGACCCTCCTTCTAATCTCCCTCGACCTGCCGGCCACCCTCTTCTGAATGCACCCTAGGATTCTATTGGCCTTCTTGGCCACGAGGGCACATTGCTGGCTCACGGAGAGCTTGTCGTTTACCAGGACTCCCAGGTCCTTGTCTTCAGAGCTGCTTCTCAGCAGGTCAGCCCCTAACCTGTGATGGTGCTTGGGGTTATTCATCCCTAGGTGTGGGACCCTACACTTGGTCTTACTGAAGTTCATATAGTTCCTCTCTGCCCAACTCTCTAATCTGTCAAGATCTCACTGAATGGCAACGCAGCCTTCTGGTGTATCAGCCACTCCTCCCAGTTTAGTATCATCAGCAAACTTGCTGAGGGTACACTCTGTCCCCGTGTCCAGGTCATTGATGAATATGTTGAATAAGACTGGACCAAGCACTGACCCTTGGGACACATCACTACATACAGGCCTCCAACTAAGACTCTACATGACTTATCACAACTCTCTGACCGCTGCCATTCAGCCAGTTCTCAACCCACTTCACTGTCAACTCATCCAACCCAGACTTCCTAAGCTTGCTAATGAGGATGTTATGAGAGACAGTATCAAAAGCCTTGCTGAGGTCAAAGTAGACGACATCCACTGCTCTCTCCTCATCCACCGAGCCGGTCATGCCATCACAGAAGGCTATCAGATTGGTCAGGCGTGACTTCCCCTGGTTAATCCATGTTGACCACTCCCAATAACCTTCTTCTCCTCCATGTGCTCTTGTGGATTTGTCTCTTTCTTAATTAAGGGAAGTCAAACTGAATAAGTTGAGATTTTTTTTATCAGATTTAACAGTTGCTTATCAGTTATAATATTTTGGATATTTTTTTAGAAGACACTAAAGAAAAAAAAAAACCACCCACACCCAAAAAACCCCACCCAAACCCCAACCTACCACATATTTCTTTGTATGGTGGGAAGGATGAATACCACACTGGGATATGAATTCCAAACCAAAGCTTTTATGTATGTAAAATGCAAACTTCAAATGTTTTTACTGGTAAATGTATTTGTATTCAAAATTAAAAATGTAGGCATATTTAAGGTTCAATAATATAGAATCATAGTTTTAGCAAAACCGAAGAGGTTAGTTTACTGATTTCCATATAGAACATATGCAGGCTATTTTCAAACTGAGATTAGACACAGTTTACCTTTTGCTGACAGTCACTGTTTCCCCATGAGCTAGAATAAACAGAAGTGCCATTCCTATGCTAATTGGACAAGAAGACTCATTGTCACAGCAGTATATCATGGAATATTTGTATTTTATATTTTACTATACATTTTACCCCAGTTACTAAAAGGTGCATCCAATTATGTTCATAAATGCATCTATTAGTCCTAATACCATATACATCTGCCATAGACTAGGGAAAAGATGAGATAATATGAAAAAATTGAAAACTGTTAATGTAATTCTATCCATGTCTCAAAAAGGTTGATGAAGCATTTCTGTAGTCTGCAAATGCTTTATGTATTTACCAATAGGTAAGGTGCCCAGAAATGAAAATTACTCTTACACAACAGCTTTTTTTCTTTTTTTTTCTTTCTGTCCTTATTTTTTTGTTTAATAGCAAATGTAAACTCACAGGTTGGTAGTCCAAAATAATCAAACTGGACCAATTATTAAGACAGTGATGAAGGCACTAAAATAATCACACCACGTCAGAGAGAATCTAATGAGTTGTTGACACCTTGCAACAACCAGCATCTACAGCAAACAAATCAAATCTAAAAGAAACAAGAGAGGAAGCTGCATTACTGTGTCCCAAGGATATTTTGCTGATTTGATCTATAGGATATCTGGCCACATGCATAATAAATGCCTTCAGAAGAACAAGGTATGACAGCGCCATTAGAGCTATGCCCTTATACCTCAGAGATACAGATACAACCTTTAACTTTATCATGCTTCTACTTTTTCTCCATACAGAAATGTCCCAGCTCTGTTTTCTGAAGTTCAGTATAAAAGGTAACCAATGAGAGGACGCATGGAAGAAAACCCAACAATCCCATCTTATTAGATGGCTCCTATCTTTGATCACTCTTTCTACCATATAAACTTTAGAATACCCAAACAATATAAAATAATGTAAATCTGGAAACTTGAAGCAGAGGGCTCAGAACTGAGGAGACAACTCCATAAACTAATCAAAGCCAAGCCCTTTATGTGTGTTAAGTACTCAAAAGGACAATCCCAGTGTCATGAATTTATTTTTATGGTCAGGATATATACACTGATCAAATACAGATGTAAACAGATTAATGGATATCTGTAGCTCCCCACCCATTGTAAGTTGTTTTGTTGATTTGCCCTTTTCTTGAATAAAGCCTTTTCAGACTTGTGGCTTTGGGTAGCTAGTACAATTGAGTGGCCCAAAGAAGAACTGACCAGTATGTTTCTGATAGGAGTTCCACTTTTTCCTGCCAACCTTCTGTCTCACTGACTCAGGTTTGGTTTCAAAGGACAGTGGTGCATGAAGGCACCAACCTTGCTGAGTACTATAAAAGCACAGCAGAACTAGATGCCATTCATTTCTTACTGATGCATGATTGCACACTGTCCCTGCTAACAACTTTACACAGATATTAACACTAGAAGTAGATGAGTTTTTGCAGAAGTCTGTAAGCTTCAAATTCAGATGGGGAAGAAAAGTCTGTGTTTTCAGGTAGGATTCTGACACCTCATTATTATTTCAGAATAGGAGTAAAACAGGGTGGTATTACCGTGCTTGGTGGTGAGGTTGTTTGTTTGTGGGTTTTGTTTGTTAGGGGTTTTTTGTTTATTTTTACCTTTGCCCTCGTAAAACAAAACAAAACAAAACAAAACAAAACAAAACAAAACAAAACCCCCAAAACAACCATAATAAGGCTTTCCCAAAATTTGAAACTTTTTATTGGAATGTGGGAATATATAATTTAAAATTTTGAATTTCACAAAAAAAAAAAAATTATAGACAAGAGTGCTTCATTGTTCTACTTCCTATTTCAATCTACTTTATAGAAGATCCAATACTGAACAGAGACTGGCAGTCTGAAAAATAAGTTAGACCACATTCACCACTTAATTTCCAAGTATCCCAGTTAGACCTCTAAAAAAAGCTCAGACATATTGCATGAACAAAAAGATGCCTTCTAAGATCAAGTTCTCGTCTTGCTAAATTTGTTGTTCATTTTGATCCTACAGTTTTCAAAAGGGAAGCCTCTCATTTTGCCAAATGGACAAACCCTTGTATATGTAAGTTCAAATGGAAACGAATTAATAAATCATGGAGTTGTAAAATTAATTACATGAAACTTAGCCAGATATAAAACTTAGTGAGCAGGGAACTTAAGATGTTCTCTGGAGTCAGCAGCTGAAAGAAGAAGTTGGGAATAACCAAGAAAGTGTCTTTGTCTGAGACTGTAAACCAAGACATGTGCCTCCTAGACCACATTTTGAACAGGAACCTTGCCAATAACTTGTTTTTCCTCTTACCAATGTCTGGTAGTACCTGGTCCTCTGCTGACCTGTGATCACATAACATTTTACTTCCATTTCACATAAGTGTAAATGACCACATAAGCTTGTGGTGAACCACAGCCATGGTATTTCATGGAAGCAGCGTTCTGATGCTCCACAGCTTCCCGTCCCTTGAGAATTCAAAGCTGTCCGTGGAAATACTCATGTAACATAAGAGTTCATTTATCTATAGGAAATAAAGGAAATATTTCCTTGTTCTATTACTATAACCAGTGAGTGCATTTTTCAGAGTTGGTGTGATGTGTCTTATTATTCATCTTTTTGATTGCCTTCTTCCTATATTTTCATATCAACTTCAAACTCTTATATTCCCTCCTACCTTTTTTCTCTAAAGACTGTAATAATTTCTGGGACAAGTGGCCATATTAAATTCACATGCCTTTCCAAATAGTACCATATCCTGCAATCAGATACATTAAGGGTCACTCAAGGTGAGTCAGCAAATAGAATTTGCCATGAAGCTGTTTACATATGTATGTATACAAATGACAAATACAGAACACAATGTCAAAAAGAAAGAAAATGTAATCAAGAATTTATATAGTGGCATTACCATTCAAGTGGAAAAAAGCCTCTGTAAAACAATGAAGTCATCCTGGATCTGTCAGTTAAAAGCAAATGCCAGTGTGATTACCACTAATATTACATGTAGAAAAGTAGCATCTATACAAGCAACAATTTTTTTTTTAGAGTAGCTATTTGTTGTCATTGAAAAGAACAATACTTCCCTCTTGCTTTGCATCTCTCCTTGAAGGTGCTTTCTTTTTATGAGGAAGTGCAATGTGAATTGGAATAGATACAAGCACTGGGTTTGAATTCAATTATTTCCTGATTTTTTCCTTTTAGGGCATGACCTGTAATCCCATAATGTTGTTCATGCCTACAGGTTTAAGTTTTTAACCAGAAAACCCATGAGATCTACTTTAGGTCCCCAGTGCTCTTCAATCATTTTTATTTATGCACTTTACGTTACTGAGTACCCCACTGTGGTACCACCTTCATCCTGGTGTTTTGCTGCTGTGAAAACACAGAACAAACAAACATAAAGCCTATGGTTCAACAAACTCCAAATATATTGCTTAAAATTATAGGGTTAAATGATAGGCAGAGTAGCAATGTAGAAGAGACACAGATGAAAGCAAGATAAAGCTTTCTGCAACCAACTCACTCGTGCTCCTGCTTTCCCTTTGTCCTTTTTGCTGTGCACATACACACATACACATGCACACAGCCAAGCGTAGCATCGTTATGTTGGGATTTCAGCAATGCTCACTCCAAAAGCGTGTAAAGTGGACAGAGCACCACTTTCTCCAAGGACAGAGCTGCAGAAGGAGGGATAGGATCGGGTCCAAGATGCATGGTTAATCAGAGAGGTGCTGTCCATCCAGGGCTGTTACTGTGAATGTGTTTCCACTGCACAAGGCAGTGCAGCATTGAGACAACAAAGTTGAAGGTGAGCTTCCTACTTCTAATGCAACTGCAGCAGTTTGGAGCTTAAAATGGTCGAATTTTTCTTGGGTTTATGTGAAAATTTTACAGCTGAGAACCAGAAAGGAGTTTGAAGAATAGTTCCATTCTTCTCAGCTAACAGTTTAGGGAATATTCCAGCGTCAGCTCCTCTCGTCACAATTGTTTGGCATATACTAGTCTGACTGAGAATGAAACCAGTAGCTGTGATAGCTTAACTACACTTGGAATGCAGAATCTTCCACAACAAAGGTCAAATGAAAATAAAAGCAAACAACACCCCAACAAAAAACAAGAAAAGGAAGTACCAATGTTATATTGATCCCTCAATTTTGGAGGAGACATTTGAAAAAATTGATGATAACCTATGTATATTTTTATGGAAATTTTTCTAAATTTATATTCCATTATTTTCCTTAGAAATCTTAATATAAATATTGGTTTAAAAGAGAGTAATGTTTATTTGAGGACTGTTTCTAGTGAATTACAGGTCTTGTGTAAGTTAAACAGTGGAGCCTGCCATATAGTGAAAAGGTCTTTTGAATGATTAGATCCTTTCTAGCCTTTGAGTAGTTTTGTCTAAATAAATATTTCCAGTAGTAAATAACACTGATCTACAGCACATCTGCAAAATCCAGTCATGCTTCCTCTCTCACAGGCTGTCCACTTATGCTTAGGTGTGTGCTGCCAGTGTACTGTGCACAAACATTTGGTGAGAACAAAATTTATATCAATACATTCATCTGACCTCTTGATCTAGATGTTTTGAGGTTAAAGGTGTTTGAATTAATGGCCTGTGCAACAGAGTTCAGGAACTTCAACAAGTTAAATCTTCAGAAACATTCCTCAAATATTTTAACATCCGTAAATAAAAGTAGTTCAAACTTAATAGTACTGATAGGATTTTCAAGTGTATCTGAAGGGAACTAAGCTCCTATATCGCTTTGGCACTCATCTGGGTCTCTGTTTCCTAAAATTCTGGCTATATTATTCTGCCCATGATTCTAACTCATGTGGATTAAAATTTGTGAATTCACAGGACCTTAATGGATTTCAAGTGCAGAAGACGACAACTACATCTACTGGGAACTTCTGCATGGCACGTGCCATAGAAATTTATCCACTTATTCATCTCTATTCAAATTACTCATATTTAACTAATGTATGGCTATCTACTATGTGTTAAAAGATATCACATGATGGAACCTGCACCTTTCCTAGACAGTATATTTAATTAGTGTATTTTCATTGCTTTATCACTGTTTGTTTAAAAACAAAAAGTTTTTAATTTAAATTTAAAGTAGACTAGCTTTAATTTCAAGAGGCTTCCAGCAATGACTTTCGCTAAGAGATGAAAGACTTCAATTTTAGGGGTTTTTTATCCCTATGAAGAACATACATTATATGTATGTATACACAATATGAGTAATGTGTTCTTCCTTTTGATTAAAAAAAAAAGATCGTGCTCTCAGAGGCATTTTTTTCTCCAGTTTCTACACTACTTTGGCTGCTCTTCTAGGCTTTCTTCATACCTTTTTTTCAAAAAAAGGTATGAAGGCAACAAAGCTGAAGGAACTCTTCTAGTATCAGTCTTGACAATTTCACATATAGAGAAACACCTCTGTACTGAGAGATGCTTCTCTATTAAAATCCAATACGTGACTATGAAGCCTTTTGCCCCCTTACTATGCAAATGAAAACGAATTCAGCCTGTAAGAAATATGGAGTTTGTTAGCTGGCGTAAGTGCAATGAATTGTAAGAGGTAATAAATATTATGATTCACCTTTAACATAAAAGAGATCATTTGGCTTGTGTCTTCTGGGCTAATAAACGTTGTCGTGCTAGTCTGCAATGTGTGTAGATAACATACCAGTGTTGTGACACTAGGTGTCTTGATACTTGTATGAGTAACTTACAGAAGCATGACAACCGTGCTGTCAATGCTGCTGTAATGTGTACTTATCAGTGCTTAGGTTACCCCCAAAATAAAGGAAGGTACATGACCATGTATGGCTTTTGTATGAATACATGAATAGATTATTTAAAAGACAATTTTTGATGGGTGTTTCTTTGGAGCTTTTTCTCTAAACCAAGATCTATGATATCTGTCACTTACCATGTTGCCAAACCATGAACATGTGAAAAGAAATTACTGGTAGGTTTTGTTCTAATGAAAGAACTCCAGATTTTAGCACTATGCGACAATTAATTCACATCTTGTCTAGACTCTGCTGTGCAAATGTTCAACACCCCAGTAACAACTTGAAATATCAAGTGACTACTTATAGGGACGAGCTCAAAAAAGGAGCAGGTGTATAACTGGCCATGCCTCTACCTGGCAGCCAACACCAAGGATTTCATTAGCCCAATTTATCTCAGCCTCCCACAGGCAGCTCATATTGAATTGTTTTAGTTCTGCTATGAACTCTAGATTTTTTTCTACAAACATAGTTTTCTAGGATACAGTTGCAAATGCTAGAAATACAGACTCTAGTTCAGAGTCTCTGCAACCTTGTTTCTTTGACTACATTAAGACTCATTTAATGACAGGATCTGATGTAGTCGACAGTTTCAATTGCTTGGAATGAACACCTAACCACCATTATTTGATACACTGCAAATCCATATGCCATTTGAAAAGCAGGGATTTGATATTTATTTCCAGACCAACAGCAGGACTATTGAACAAGGTCAGGTCTAATACTAATGACTGCAAAACAGTGCTAGTCCCTGTTCAGAGATGGTTCCCCTTTGACAACTACTTTGAGAACAGCTAGTTAGCCAGTGCTTAATCCATTTAACATGTGCTTTATTGCTATTATAGAGTTCATTTTTATATTGGAAAGTCCATGATAAAGAGTCAAAGTCTTAAGTATCTTACATCTGTACATCAAGCAGCAAAACATCAGCAAACTGGTAAAACTCCAATGCTTTGGAAAACTGAATACCCCAGAATTATCACTTTTTAACAAAAATCCCTACTTAGTATCAAAATTGTGGAAATAAGTATTCATGGCTAGTATAGGTTTAGTTGAACACAGATTTCAGTTTTATTTGTGACAGAATTCCGTAAGGTATCACTGTGATTCAATTATCTTTTCCTTCCTTCAGTTTTATAAAGCTTCTCAGGCTGAAAAAGGGTCTGCCAGTGAAAAATCATCATAACCTTTCCCTGGCTGCATGTGTTAGTTATGTGTGAAAATTAAAGTATGGAAAAAAGAAATCAAAACATTAGAAATGAACCTGAGAAACCTAAATCTTGCAACTTGTTAGAGACTTAACTAGGAAAATCTGGCCTTCCCAGTGAAGTCAGCTTTTTAAATCTACCTCATTAGGGTTTTCTGGTTGGTTTTTTGTTTTGTTTTGTTTTGGTTTTTTTTTTCTTTTTTTTCCCCAGTGGTGAGAACCAACCAGCATTAAAGATAGTTATCTAGGACTGCTGTTCACTTTCTCTAGTCTTTATGGTGCAGCAGTTAGGTATCTGGTTAATCTTTTAGGTACCAGATAAAGAGAAATCCTAAAATGAATCATCTTCTGAATCTCTCTCATTAACTTACAAGAGGCATGTAAGTGATTAAATGTTAAAGTCTAGGGAGGTGACTCCTATCCCCTAGTATTCATTATTAGAAGGTCTCCCTAAAGTGCTCCAGAGAGCTTCTTAAAAGCAGACTTGTGTATTACTATTTCATATTATGTTACAATGCATAGTCTCAGGAATAGCTGTCAGGCATAAGCCAGGTGACAAGGTGGAGTAAATAGTGACCCGGAGATGTTGTCACATACATCCTAAGAAAGAATTTACCCACTTTAGTTACAAGATCCTATCTGTCCACTCAGATGTCCAGAAGCAGAATTAGAGTTACAATTCTGGAGTTAAGCCAAATAATGCATAGATTTAAATATAAAATAAGAAAAAAAAAAAAAAAGAAAAGAGAGAGAGAGTTTCTCAAGTGAACATTTTGCATCTACAATGAATAGCAGCTGTGCCACTGAATGTTACCAGAGATTTATCCAGGTAAAACATGTGCATCTGCTGCTAGGTGGCATGATAATGATTTTTATTTCCAGAAAGACTGAAGATCAAAGGGAGCCAGGCTGGGCTAGTAAGCTTGGATGGTGGAACTGTCAGCTGAAAGACATTTTCTGTTCACATCTGTTACCACAGAAAGTCTGAGACTATCTTGGAGTTACAGCTTCTGGAAAAGAAAAGTGGAAAGTTGGTGCATTCCTGCACCACTGCTTTTCGACCCTGAGTCTGTTTTGCCATCCTTAGGATACTCACTGATCCAGTTTTATCCATGGATTAGAACTTTAATCAAACAAAAATGGAGAAATACATTTCACTGTGTTTCAGATTCCAGTGTGGGGGCAGAAGATGAGCATTTGAACTGGGAGAAAGTGAGTGACTGACTACAAGCATAAGTAATTCTTGTGTCAAGGCTTTGACAAGTCGTTTGTTGGAAAACCTATTTTACTGATTGCAGTCTACACTTAATAGATGTGCCATCCAGGGATGTGTCAGCTCCCTTGCAGCATACCAATTAATGGCAGTCACTGTTGGTGAAAGTAGCTCTTTTAATCTTATTAAAAAAGTGGCATACAATATAATTTCCTTTGTGGGAATGTCTGAATGTGTTTTATCTGCTGAAAAAAGATCAACAAGATTTTTGAACAAGCTAGACAAAAACCTACCAAGCTGCCTGTGCCTTTTGACTAGCCATCTTTTTCTTTCTGATAGAGTTCACACTTTTAAAATCTGATCAATAATAAATCAGTTTGGGTACTACAGTCCCTCCTATTCACACTTTAATACTACTGATGGCTTTAATTGAATTTTACCTTGATAACCCTTAAAGTATTTCACATGGAAGTCGAAGATCCTTAAATAAGATGCTTCAGACTGTAAAGTCTTTTTCCTACTCTTCTTGATTTTAATTACATGCATGAAAAATAGATATTATGGGTTAGATTTGATCTAGAATTTAGACACCTACTTGCACTTGCACAGGTCCTACAAAAACCTATGGTTTGATCCTATCTAACCCTCTCAGTATGACCCTCTCAGTATCTGGAGTTGCTTAGATCTTGATTCTTCTCAGTTCCTTGGAGATCACATCTACAATAAGAGTCTCAGAACAGAAATTGTCCAACTCACCTCTGTTATGACCTTTTACAGAGGAGATAGGGTATTGTGCCACTAATTGCAGTTGAAACTTTAAGGAGCAGATCACATCCTTGGTCTGGCTTGCAAGTATTTATTTTTCTTGTTCAGGTTGACGTTCAAGAGACTCAACATCTCTGTCCTTGGAGCTGTTCAAGATGTGACAGGACAAGGCTCTGAGCAACCTGATCTGATTCAAATTACTGTGAGCAGATGATTGGACTAGGTGGCCTGCAACCTAAATGAGTCTATAATTACTAAATGATTTGGAGGATACTTTGACCATGGAATCTAGCAGTCAAACAAGTGTGGTGATTGGTATAATGTTTCTTTGACATTCTAGGTTCTTTTTCTTAAGTGAAATTATCCTTCTGTTGAGGTCAATTAAATTTTTAACCTGATTTCACCAGGACCAGAAAATGACAAAAGCTTTTTTGCAAATGCTTCCGGTAGAGTTGAAATGTTTCTTCCACTAATAGAACTCCAAGCAAGACAGATATGTAATAAATTATTATCTTTCCTTGGTCTTTGAAGACTAATAACATTTGTAGATTGGTATTATGCAACTTTCTCTCAAAGTCTGGAAACTTAACAAAATATTAAAAAGTGCTAAGGTCTTTAACCTTTCCTGATCAATCTATCCCTAAAACCCAGCAGTAACTTTTATTTGACCTTGGTCATACACTCTACCATTTCTCCCAAATTCTCTTTGACAAAGAACAATTCAAAATCATGTATAATATTATAGATAAAGTTATCCACCACATAGTACGTATGGCGATACCCAAACTTTATTCCATTTTAACATTCCCTAACTAATAATGCCATGCAAGCCCCAATACTAGTGTTGATGAAGCCCAGATACTAGCATTAGGTTCTTTACTAGGGGGTTGAATAATTAGGTTACACCTGCCATGATCTTACTGGTAGTAAAGATGGAGCTGCAGAATGCTTGATTGTACACTGATGCAGTTAGTAGGCTTTTTGGCACTGATTTAAATGGCAACAGGAGAAAGTTTTGCTACCCCACTTGCAATACTTCTTGAACTATGTGACTGAAAAGATATTGTTAATCGCTCTGTTTTATTGCAAGCTAAAATGGGATAAATGAGATGCCCACTTTTTTTTTTTTTTTTTTTGAGGTTTCTGTAAACATTCCTGTTTCTGTTACCTTTTGAGAATGCATGCTGTGGATTACTCTTTTATAGTATAATATTTGAAACAGCTGTACAGGATGAGACCTGTGGTCTATGTAATCCTTCAGAATCATCATTTCCATTGGACACTAACAAGTGCTTCAGGAAAGGGAGAAGAAAATGGTACTAAGCAGGTATGGTATAAATTGTCCAGTGGGAACACGTCTTCCTAATTGTTGCTTACATTTTTTTCAAGGTGAGTGAGAATTTGTTAAATCACCAGGTTTTCCTAATATCTACACATTCATTGGTATTTAGCTTTTGACTACTTTTGTGTTCACAATGAGAGCTGTGTGAATCCTTCTGATCCCGTTTTAAACAGCTTTCAGACTCTTGTGATGGTGCACCTTGCAAAGAATTCAAGGCGAACTTCATAAGCAGTTGGTTTGTTCTCAAGTGAAAAAAAGGCACCCATTTAAAGACTGTATGTATACCTCCTTGGAAACTGTGAGATTGTGTGTAAAGGAATTTATAGTCTATATCTATATATATCTATAAAATAAAAAAGGTCACATCCTGTTCTCTGGATCTGAGAACAAATAACTTGTGGGTATGCGGATATATTATTTGCCCCCTAAACCAGAGTGGACTAATGGAAATAATCTCGGATCAGTTCTACCCCGCCCAAGCTGTCCTGTGGCATTGCTTGTTCATGTGGTATTTGGAATTGGTCATGACTAAGGCAAGTATTAAGAGCAGTAGGAACTAAACAGTGTGGACTATCACAATCCATCACACAATCTGTCATTGTTTAGTTTATTATTAAATAAATATATAAATAAAAAAACCAAAGCCATAGAATCTCTTTAGGGATTTGTTCCTACTAGGTAAAAATACCATGCTCACTGGTATTTTGGTCCAGCAGCCATGTTTGAGATGATAGTGTATATGGTTACATACCTGCAAGTATTGTTGTAGACCATTAAGTAGCTACAGCAGTGGCTTTCAACTACACAGAATTGCTTGCTCAGCCTCAGTCACATCTGAAATGTTGGATCTGACATCTGACCTAAAGCTTCCCAAGTGTTTCAAACTAACGTTGGAAGAATGTAAACATATACTCATGGTGAGAGTATTTCCATACATACTAAACTCAGTAATTTCCAACAATTCTTTTCGAGGTTAAAAAAAGTAAAAGTCAGTTATTTGCATTTGGGTGTAAAGACTGTTCATAATAATGGATTAATTGTAATCTACGGTTAAAGACACAGAATCCAGTGTTTGGCTACCATTCTTCTATTTTACAAAGCAGGCATACTGTTTATAGAGTTTGTTCCATAATGAAGGATCTGAATGTTGATACTGCTAATGAGAAACTTGGTTTTAATTTTTGTGTTTAAGCAGCTATTTTGTTCAGTGCTGCATCACCATGAACCTGGGATAATTTAAGTCATGCATTGTGTACTCTCTTTCTCTGCCAAGTGACAGCAGCGCTGCTTCATGGGAGAGCACATTTGATGCTTGCAGTTCAGTGAGAAAAGGTAGCAAGGTTCCAATTGAGGGATAAATATTTGTATTCTATTAAGGAGTCATAGCTTCATTGAAAGAAGATTAAGATATTCTTAAACAAGTGAAAGAACAGGGAATTAACTTTTTTCATAGCATTACCTTTTTTCACAAGCACCTTAGGAGCCTCATTCATGATCCATAGTGAGTAGAAGCAACTGAAGCACCTTCTCAGTGCTCTTCTGTAAGGGAGCTTATCAGACAGAGAGCGTGGGCTGCTGGCTTGGTTTTAACAGTTCTGCATTGCAGAAGTATGGATGAAAATATCTAGGTATCGTTATGATCACTGATCCTCTACATGAGGAACAGTTCTTACTGAGGAAACAATAATGACAGTGGAATTGGGCCTCCCAAACTCCCTGGAGAATGCATGGGCCTTTGATATAATCCAGAAAGAAAAATCATTGTGTCCAAGGAGATGCAGAACACCCTTCTGTGTTTTCTAATGCACAAAATTAATTACTTTTATTTTTGAATTATACACTACTGTGTTTTTGGAGACAATTATTATCTATTTTTCTGGTTTTATCAAAGTTTTTTACATCACTTACCCATTCATTTACAGACACAGACATTTTTGATCAAGTTTCATACATTAAGAAAGGTTTTACTAAAAGAAAGGGGTGGTGGTGAAAGAATAAAATGTGGATCAGTTTAAGCTTTTTGGTCATAATAAGTTTTTCTGGAAGGGTTGCAAGAACACACTTGCATCTCCCGAAGCATTTTCCACTATATCAGTGTGTAATGGAAGTGATAGCATTTTCTAGAGTAAGCTTTTCAGATTTGTGATTCTTTTAATGGATGTGAAAACCAAAATAATTCCTGTTTCCCTTACACTTACTATAAATGTAAGAATGTCTTGATAAATTAAAGAAAAAGTAGACATATATTGATAACAGTGATAAGTTACATGAGCTGCTGGTACATGTTCCCAGAAGGAGGCATTCTCTTAAAGATACAGATGGATGGAGAGGAAAGATAATATTGTTTGCTTTATAATACAATATATATAATGTATATAATAGACATATGCATAAACATATACAATATATGCATATATGCTTATTTGTGTTTGTATACACATATATTAATATCTACTCATATACACATGTATCTACATATATAATAATATATAATAATGTATTATATAAATATATAATAAATTTTATATTATAATCTAATATAAATTATTATCTGTAATAGTAATACATAACCATATATAACATATTTTATACATATATAACACACATATAAAAATATATAAAATAAATATATAAATATGTAAAATATATATATAAAAAATAAATTTTGGAAGTCTGCAATTCATTTTACGGTCCCTAAAAACAGTGTAGGTCATAGAAGGAAATTGCAGGTAACCAAAATCCCCAGGAGCTCAAGGTTTGTAAACTGCAACCTCCTTGTGAAACTCCATTATTCCAGAGGACTTACTTGCATGTTGTGTAAAGCCAGTTCACAGTGAAGAGTGTACTACATGTGGAAATGAACTGGGGAGCACAGGACTACAACTTTCCTCCAAAGAGAAGCAGTGTTTCATTTATTTCAAAATATTTTGAGAATGTCTGTAAGTAATATGAAAAATAAAACCGATGACAGTGAGATATTGGAAACATTCTTTGGGGCTTTTGTAGAGATACCAAAGGTTTTAGAGGAAATTGCAAACGCAGAGAATGAGATTGTTTTTACCCATTCTTAATTTTTTTTTTTTTTAAAAACCTGCACTTGTACTGACCTTAAATATACTTTCTCTGAACACATACAAAACAAACTGATCCACAGAACTGAAACAATTAAACAGTGAATCTTGAATGTGATCTTTCTAGATACCTAGGGCAGGTGGGATATCGCAAAAATATGCTCCATGCTGGATGTATCCTCCCAAGGACTGCAGAAGACATCTGCCCACTTCCATGGAGAGCCACTACATTCACTTCCAAACACTCCAAACACTATATATACCTCCAAACTCAGAAAAAATCATATATTTGCTTAATTTTACATGCTGTGAACATCTTGATTGACTTTGGTGGAACTATTTGGTGTAAAGTAAGGCATGTGCATGAAATCTTGGCAGGATTTGGGCTTAAGACAATTGAGTTTTCATTGTGTTCTGTAGAAGATTGATGAAAGAGCTAATTTGACTGATGCCAGCATCCTTTTTGCTAAAAGTATGCACCCTAATGACTGTAAAACGTAACGTGACTATTCCAAAAATGTATTGGAGGAGTGAGAACAGCAGATTTCTCATTTGCATAGTGTATATCTTCTGCAGTGGGTAGTTACTGATGGCTTTTTGCTGCTCTACTAGCCTTTTCAATATGTAAAATGTTGAGTATCGGTGAGCTGGCATTTCCTACTTTAATTGGCACATGGATAGACTGTTTCTCTCTAGCAGTTCCAGAAGATTGTTATGGGTCTGAGCTGAGTAAAATGGGTGCAGATATTTCAGTAAATGCAGAAATTGCTAGCACCATCTATTGGTAAAAAATATAAAAAAATTAAACTATTTTCAAAAAATATGCATGTACTCAAATTAGAGTCTGATTGAATAAATGAGTGCTCTTGTTTTAATTATTTTAAATGCCATTAAAATATATGTAAATATATCTTTTTATAACCAGACATTTCATCTAGGGTTTGCATCTTATTGAAGGCACTTGTGACTTTAAAAATGTTCACTGTTTTGTATAAAGTCCTGGTGAGTCTCTGAAAAGAGCATTCTTTCCCTTTGCTGGGAAAGGCTAACCAAGCTGGGAAACTGGCTGGAATATTGGCTGTAATATAGGTTTAAAAAAGTAATTAAATCACAGTGTTACTCTACAGAAAGCCTATTAGACCTGACTAATATTTCTAGTTTATTATTCAAATGTTTTCATTTTCTGCAGTAAAGACAACAGACACCAACAATGAAAGGAGTTCACCACCTGTTGGAACTGAGGAAAGGATTTTTGAGGAATAGTTGGCTTTAACTTAAAGAGAGCACTGTCTCAACATAATCGTCTAGCCCATACATGAACGAAATCACGCTCTTACTGTTTTTACACATTGACTCAACTGCTGCAGTAATAAAACTAAGTGGAGGACTTGACAGGCTTGACAGGTAAGACACATGTTGATCTGCTCTTGATATGATGGTATATTCACTTCTGTGTGATCTTTGAGAAAGGGAGACACACAAACTACAGAATGTTTCAAATGAGATTTCCAATGGCTAAGGCAGAGTTTTGGAAAAATATCTATTGGCCTCTAATATTGTTGTATGTCAGAGCATTTCTGCAGATATTGCTTCCTCTGGTTCATGACCTCAGAAACTTTTATTTTAAAATCAAATTTGACCGCTATATGAATTTGTTATTGTGAAAACTGAATAAAAATGACTGTGAATATGGTCGAACATCCACAGCTAGGTTTTTTTTATACTCTTACATTTTACGCAACAGCATACGGAGGTTATACACAAGCTAATGTATAGTGGTAACATTGTGAGGAATTTGATGGCAGTGACTTTCTTTCTTTCTGATCTATGGTCTATCTCAGCATGAGCTGTTCTGTGTTTCCCTATTTTGGCTAGTCTTAAATTCACCCAGTTAAAGTCACTTTCAGAAAGCGATTCTTCCCTTGTGGGATTGCCAAAATAACTGGTAGGGCCCCAAGTTGAGGCTAAAGATAATATTTGAATTGTTTTTATGAAGCATTTAATTATGTCTGAAATTCTGATTGAAGGTCAGGATGCATGGGAGCATAGAAGTACTCAGGCTAAGTTTTTAATATATTGCCAGTTATAGTAATCACCAGGGAAGCCAAGGCAAGAAGCTATTCTGATTCCAAGTATAACAATGAGTAGGAAGTATTTATTTCTTCACCTTGAACCTAATGTACCTTAGCAGTTCTTTCTTTTCCTCAAGAAAATAATTTCAAAGTCTCTACTTTAGGAAGTGCAAGGTGGAAAGTTTCAGAAGATATTTACAAGGGGTACATTCCTTCACGGGAGATATCCAAAGGGACTTAAAGGGCATGTTGAGCAAAGGAAGAACGGAGGCTCTGGGCACTGTCTCAGTTCCTGTGCCCTTCTGCGGAGGTGGAGGTGCTGTAGTAACTTCCTCTACTGCTGCGTGGAGTACAGCCTTTGGGGACCAGGTCATCTTCAGCAGTCTCTGCCTCCACATCTTCATTCACTACCTCCCACATGCTAGCTGCTTCTTTGGCAATGCTGTGACAGGGATCATTCAAATAAAATATCTTAAAAACAATCCTAGAAGCAAAGGGATTATTTTCATCCCATCACCATTTGTATGGTGGACTGGCTTACAGGATGTGCTGGGTTTGGCTGGGATAGAGTTAATTTTCTTCACAGTAGCTGGTATAAGGCTGTGTTTTGGATTTGTGCTGGAAACAGTGTTGATAACACAGGGTTGGTTTCGTTCCTGCTGAGCAGTGCTTACACAGAGTGAAGGCCTTTCCTGCTTCTTACCCCACCCCACCAGCGAGCAGGCTGGGGGTGCACAAGAAGTTGGGAGGGGATGCAGCCGGGAGAGCTGACCCCAACTGACCAAAGGGATATTCCATACCATATGACATCATGCTCAGCATATAAAGCTGGGGGAAGAAGAAGGAAGGGGGGGATGTTCGGAGTGATGGCCTTAGTCTTCCCAAGTCACTGTTACACGTGATGGAGCCCTGCTTTCCTGGAGATGGCTGAACACCTGCCTGCCCATGGGAAGTGGTGAATGAATTCCTTGTTTTGCTTTGCTTGCATGCATGACTTTTGCTTTACCTATTAAACTGTCTTTATTTCAACGCACGAGTTTTCTCACTTTCACTTTTCTGATTCTCTCCCACTGGGCAGCTGTGTGGTGCTTAGTTTCTGGCTGGGGTTAAACCATGACATGAAGTGACCCTGGAAATAGCTGTAGCAGATCAGGTGAAGAGGAACAGCGTCACAGACAAAGGAAAGGTTCCCTTATGGCTTTTCCATTGAAGTCTGTGTTTTGTGGCATCACGCGATAGTTTATTTTAAAGCAAGAAGACTGGGAGTGCTGTAACAGGGCTAAAGTGTTTAATCTAAGAAAGATAATGGCTGAACTGTGTTCTGGTCTTTTGCCTTAATCACACACATTCCATGTTTTCTTAGTGAAATAAAACATCTTCAAATGGGTTTATTTGTGGATGAAATCCCACCTATCCTCTTCACCTCAGAAAAATGTGCTCCAAACATGTGTTTTATCTGCCGAATGACAGTTGGTGTCTGCTGGGGTGAGAGTAATCACAATGGACACAGCAAAACATGCAAGAATTGCCAAGCTAGCTCTTAAAGAATTAGTACTAGGACAAGGAGAGCCTCATTAGGAAGGTCTAGTTCTTAGTACAACCAAATAGATTGTGTAAATTCTGTGCTAATATGACTTAATGTATAACTTTACATTGTACGTATCCCATGAGACAATCAAACTCTGCCACATGCCACAGCCTTGACAGGGAAAACCAACATCAAGTCCACCTGGTAGAATTTCAGCCAGTTCAAGCAGAAGGAGGAAGGAAATTGGCAGTTTGTAGGTGATTTCTAACTGGTACTGGCTTCAGAAGTCCTATGTCAAAGCAGTTATGCTATACAAATAATGTCCCAGTTCCCAGAGAGTGCCTTGGGTCAGCTGTCATGCACTTTCCCCTAAAGTCAGGAAAGAAAACTTCGATATAACAAAGGCTAGCATATGATAGTTTATATTAATTATGGAAATATTTGTATCATATTCCCTTGCAGAGAGCATTATTTTTCATTTTTTTATCACTAAGCTGACTTCAGATGAGAAGAAAGCTGTAGCTAGAGGGGGTCCTCTTTAGAAGACATTTCAAAAATCCTGAAACAAAAATAAACTATGGAAAATAATGAGGTTTTTATCCTGGATCTCAGTAAACCTTATGGGGAAAATTTTTCGCAACACTGTAATCAAATGAGAATGTTGTTTTCCCTCCTGAGAATCAATATCTACTTGTTTATCACTGGATAAGACTCAGCAGTTGGTTACAGTCCTCATTGACCTTTTTTGCTACATCATCTTTCCCCCTCAAAATCTGTGCAGCTGCATCATTTGCTAAAAGAATTGTCAACGAAATAAGTGAGTTTGAAAAGCTCTTTGTTGCCTCTCAAGTCTTCTTGCTGTGCATAAGCGCTGTCATTGCCCTGCTCTACTTTCCATGTTGTAGGCAAAACAGGCTTTGTAATAAATCTTTTCAATCCAAACTAGCTGTTTCCTACTGCTACTGGAAGATCAAATTTTGTTTTCTTGATTAGAAATTTTGATTTTTGGACAGTCAACAATATAAGTCACATTTCATAAAATGAAAGAAGCTTGGACTTCTTAATCAGCTATATGCATCCCAAAATCCAACTGTAGGCAAAATTCAAAAAGTTCCATGTGAGAAATCACATAGAAATGCTTTGACCCAGCTTGGGTCAAATTAAATAGTGAGGCTTAAAATAGGAATTAATCTCTATTTGAGTCACAAAGACAAAATTACATATATAGCAATCAATTTATTATTTTTTAATGGGAAGTTATGATTTCTCAAAGGACATTCATGGATTGTATAGAGAAAAATCTTCTAAATGCCGTGCGGCTGCTTAACTGCCCCTCTGTCGCTTTCTGATCTGTCATGAAAACATTGTTTGGTTTATTCTGATATGGAACAGGGAAAAAAAAATCTCTAGCTTTTACAAAACAATAAATTAGTATTGCACCTAATTCTACTTTTTCCCCCCTTACTGAAAGTCAATGTAATAACTAGACATTGCCTTCCTAGTACAACAGAAAACTGAAATTGAACAATTTCATGGTTGCAAAATAATTTCACAATCACTTTGCTAAATCACTAGAAAAGATAGAATCACATCAGTCTTGCACAGTAAGGGAAAAAAAATATTAATGCAATGTATATGCTAGATTAATGAGATGAGCCATGACAGTAAAGCTTTTCAGTGGGGACTCTAATATGGTTGAGGAAACTCTTTCATCCAAAGTCCTATTTTCAAGCTCTTATCCATTTGTAGAGTATTGCTTTATGGAGTGAAATTCATCAGGCTGACCCTGCATCCAAAAGGTAGACTATTTTGCATAAGGAAAGCTTGGCAATATTCTTTTTTATTGTTTATAAGAAGACAGATATTTCTTCATGGTGTTCACATATTTCAGTCCTTCCCTCCTGATATGCATACTCTCTCCCCCTCTCTCTCTCCATTTTTTTCCTTGTTGATAGCTCAGAAACGATTTTGTTTTTAACAGAACAGAAAACGTACTGTTTTCCCAGAGCACAGGTTGTGCTTGGCTATATTACATACAAACAAAAAGGTAAATGAGGAATAAAGGAGGTAAAGTACATTATTTTTCAGACTGATGTAAGAGGCTGATTCTTCAGTGACTCTGCATGCAGAATATTCATTAAGAGCAAAGCAATACAGAATGCCCATACAAATGTCCACTCTGTTGGAATAAATATAGCTGGCATATAAACCTGAACGGACTGTTGATCTGGCTGTCATTTCTAGATGACCTTGATCTTAAATCTGCTCCCTTCTGTGGCCACTGCTATGCCTGACATTTTCCATAATGACACTAGGTAAAGATCTATTGTTTCTCCAGAGCAAGTAGGTTTCATCAGCAACGAGGAATAGCTCCACTGCAGGTGACTTTCAAGTGTAGGGTACGTACCAGTTTAACAGAAGGGGATGTAATTCAGCTTGCTTTACACACCAAGTCCCTACCAAACTGGCAGGGAGGGAAGAAAGGCATTTTTCTGACAGCCTCTTACCCTTCTCCTTCCAGTCTCTGAGGTGGTTGGTGTGATGGCCCAACTGCCCTGCTGTGGGAGCCTGCCCTAGCCTAGAGGCTACTGTGTTTCTACAGCACTTCCTAGAAGGATCACTGGAAAAACATCAGTGCCCAGAGGAGAATCATAAAGAAAGGTGTCGTGAAAGCTCTGGGAAATACCTTGCAGAGAGAGAATGATTTTTGGACCGTATCTTGATGAAAGCAATACTGAGAGGTTTTTCAATAACAATACAATTTTACTGGAATAAAACCAAGGGTAATAAAAGGCTCTTAAATCCATTGGGAAAGGGCACAATAAGTCACAAGTGCTTGGACAGCACTTGCATATGGATAGATTCTCCATCTCTCAATGACTTCAAATCAAAATAAAACACAATTTGAAGAAGTGTGCTTTAACCAAAAGTAAGGTAATGATTCACTAGGGAGAGTCTGGCTGACATCCCAGCCCATGTGCATATTCTCAGACAATAAAGTCTCTATCTCCAGCTAGGTGTGTGCAATCCTCAAACCCCAAACTGCAGCCCCTTGGGATATAAATGCGCCCCATTCTTGCTCACCCCACAGTTCACTGGGGGTGGTAGATGCTGCCTCAGTAGGACAGATCAGCTGAGGCAATGGGCAGTCCTAACAGATCTCATTCATTGTTCAGTCTTATTATCAGATAAGCTGATAGAAAAAGTGTGAGTAGTTAAAAGTAAAACCTGAAAATTTAGATGAAAATTTGGGAACAGATTTAAAAAAAGATAAAATAACAAAGCATATTTAGCAATCAGGTTCCTCATTACCTACCGCAATGTCTCAGTTAACTTGGCCTTTCTTAACTTTGGTCTATGTTGCCCAAGGGAGTTTCTTTTGTTCCTTTTTTAGTATAGTTGCTCTCTCTTCCTGTGCTCACTCTCCACCCGGGCTGTGAGGAGACCTTCTTTCTTTGTCCAGGTTGGAATGTTAATTTTTTTTTTAATCTGCCCTTGAGGAGAACTTTTCGGTTATTTTTTTCACTTAGAAATCTTGTCCATGACTGATACCAGTTATCATAGCTTTTTTCTCTCCTATTAACCTCTGCCAAGGGATTTGAGGTATCATATGCAAACAGAAATATAACACTCTGCAGCTTTTGGAAGCTGAATTTCCCTTCCCTCCTTTCCAGTTTTCCTTGATTTCCATTCCCATTACAATTCTTAATTATTGTTTTCTTTCTACCTCAGGTTAACTCCTCCTGTTATATATATGCCATTTTTCAAAAATGTGATAGGAATGTATGATTCATGTGTGCAAAGAATCAGTTATTGTACAAACACTTATTAATGCCAGTTATCTTGCAGCACTGTATATAAACTAGATGGAAAAAAGAAACAAGAGATAAACATCTAAGAATGAGTTGTTAGCCGTCCAAAGTATCTTCCCACTTGCCACACATACTAGCAATTTCAGATTGGACTTTGTCATGTATTTATTTTATGGAAAGCCAAATTAAATGATCAGATAACCTTAAACTGTTAAAGCAACAGTTAGGATTAGCTTATGTTGCAGAAATGTACAGTTACCTGATGGGACAGCACAGCTATACCTTACTTTCTGCCCATACCATGAGAGCACGGCCAAACCTTATGTTCTTTGGGCATATGCTATTAGCTAGCGACTGTACTTTGACTCTTGGGTAAAGACTTAATTCTTCTATCTCTCTCTTCTTCCAATTCTGTATGAGTTTCTTCCTTTTCTTCCTATAACGTTGTATCACAGACCCTCCTCCCAATCCAAAATTTAGCATTGGCTTTAGAAGTTCCCCCAATCTGTTTGTTCCTAGCACATTTTGCAGAACTATGCAGTTTTTTTATTGATGTGACTTTGTTTTTTCTTAATTGGAAGTTTTTTTGTGGCCTCTAATACATTGATTTTGGACGGCCTGCATCCTAATCTCTTTGTAAATATTTCTCCTTGATTGGCAGCAGTGTGTCTCAGGAGACACTGGGAGCTGTAGTCTCTTACTTAAGAGTTTACCTCCCCTGTCATCTCAAATGTCATTTCTGAAACATTTATCACAAGACGCTGTCATTGGACAAATAAAGGGGCTGCATGATAGTAGCTCAGATATACACAGCCTCTCTGCCTCAATGACAGGTCCTGCTGTTGGCTACTTGAGATAACAGAAGAGTTCAGATCTGTCAATAGATGCAGAGGGAAGGACACAGGACAGTATCCGAAATGGCACTGCACATGCTCAGTGGGGACAGGGGAGCTGCCAGTGAGGAGTAAGTGCAGATTGCAGCAGAGATAGTGCTCCTTGGGAAATGATAACATTTGTCAAAAGGGCAAGAGAGAGATCTGCTCGCAGAACTTGCACACAGTTAGATGTGCACCAGCACAGTCCATGCATTATAACAATTGTGTACTTGTTGTAAAGAGAAGTAGACTGCTTCTTTTACAGGCTTTGTAAAGCTTTTTACAGTATTTCTTCCAGTTGCAGCTCTTTTTTTTTTTTTTTTTAAATAATGAAATTTCCTTGTCAAAGTAACTTTGAACTTTAAAGGGAAAAAATATTGTCTGCTTCAGTACAGCTCTTGATTTTATCCAGTAGACTTTTCCTAAAAGAATGCCTAGCAAAGAGTAAAGGGAGGAGGGAGTGAGTTTTCCTTCCAAAACAACTAAGAGAGTAAGTCAATTTGGGGAGGTTTTCAAAGGCACTGTAAGGCATAAATAATTTTCCCATGCCTCGTTCCCACAGTAATGAAAGGAAATTAAGACCCTCCACCTGAAGGATCTGTCTTGATTTTCACTGAAACCTGAGCTCTGAAATCACACAGTCAGTGCTAACTTTTACAGCATTTAGAGGGATTCTAAGCATAGTACAATGAAAATATGGGGAGACACTGTCCTATCCTAAAACAGTACATGGGCTGGATTTTCCCATGATGTGACAAACAGTGAAAACATCTCTGGCAAAGCAGAGATGATGGCATGAGGAAATAACACAATCCAGGAAGACAACACATTTAACTTAATTTGAGCATATGGTCCTCATCATGAAGTCCTGAGGTGTTACTTTTGTTTGCTACAAGCTGTGTTGTCAGTTATCTCAAAGACCGATATTTTTCCTTCCTTGCACACAAACACATATGTTACATACACGTACAGTTTATTCATAGAAGAAAAGAAAGAGGATATGAAACACTGAGAAGGGAGGAAATCTGAACTGAATGGAGTTGGCAATTAGGAGTCATTAGTTCAGTCTTTTTGCCAAGTGCTGTTTTTCGTGTGGTTTTGGACTAAATTCTTAAGCCAAAAAAAGGATACACGGAAACACGCCTAAACCAAAACCTATAAAATCAGAGTGCTCTTTCCTCCCCCTTAATGTTTAAAGGATGCTTATCTGAAGCTATATTAGAAATCACTGTACTATCTGTGGTATCACCCTGTAAAAGTCTGCCATTTGGGTTAAAAATTTCAGGCTCAGCAGTGTCATTTAAAGACTCGAGTTTCAAAGAGAACTAATGGAATAGTCTCACAGATCACATAACATATTTTAGGAACTTTCACCTTTAACTAATAGTTTATAAGTTGCTTTGAGCTCCTTGGATGAAAAAATGCTATAGAATGCTTTTGTACAAATTATTTCTGTAATAAACCAAGCTAGAACAGAAACTTTTTTTTTTTTTTTCTGTAAGGTATTTTTTACCATTCTGGTCTGTCAATGTGTCTTTATTTCTTAGCTCCTTTGGAAGTTTTTTCTTCCTCTCCTGTGTACTTGCTATTAAAAGAAGAGTTTAAACTGTGGGAATAATAGAGCCCTTGTAAGCTCTGTCTGCACTCACTATTCATTATTTATCCAGTGACCAGGTACAGTGGAAGCAGGCACAAAGCTAAATGCTATTGGACTAACTTTGATGCAGACAGTTCATTGTCTGAGAAAAAAGCATTTAAGCCTCAATGTTCTCAGTTCCATGATTTTCAACACTACCTCTTCCCCCCTCCTCCTTTCTCTTTTATTAACTGCTTTACTCCAATGTCCTTTTGACTGTGGTAACTGGCACTGTCTGCAAAATCCAGTACAATGATACTATTCATCCTGGCTGTGCCATTTATAGATTCCATAGCATGCTCCATCCCTATGGTAAAGATCATTCCGCCTTGTCACTTTCCTTCTTTTGAGGCAGTGATTGCTGAAGCAAAGGCCAATATTTGGAATCTGATTAGTACATCCAAGCTCTAAAAAGCTGAAATCAAGAGAGCGGGATTGGAAACTCGTGTGCGCGCACGCACGGAGGGTATAATGAGGCACACAGTGCCTCGCAACACTGACATGGTCACACTTCAGCGGAGAGAGTGCCAGATGCACTGTTCATTAGTACGCCCTGCCTGACCATCCACAGAGCAGTATCAGTATCCTCTGCAGGGGTGCTGCTCTCCTGCCTTCCAGCTAGTAAAGCACCGCAAAGCAGACAGGAGCAGTAGCCAGAGGACTCTAAGGAAAATACTGGTGCTGACAAAGTGAACTCCAAAATGAACGTATTAGTATTAGTTGATCTCTCAGCCAAAGCTATCTAGTTTCTAGTGCTCCCATGTCATGCAGTTACACTTCTTGCAAGTTTGAATGTTTTATCAACTAGAGGCACAAAAAGTCACTCCTGGGTATGCTATTGAACAAGTGTTCTCACTTTTCTTTCTAATTGTTGCTTTATTGTGTAAAAATGATATTTTGGGCTTTCTTATAAGTCTTATAAGTCTAGTTTTGGTTTTATTTTGTGGAGGGTTTTATTTGATTGTTGGTTTTTTCCTTTTTTTTTTTTTTCTTTTAAGTAGTTATTTGTCTCATAAAAATTTAATTTTCATAAGCAGACCAAAGATGCATGTTGGGGAACAGATCAATGTCAGCATGTGCAATATCCTATAATAATAATAATTTATATATAAATCTAGACTTCATGTCCCAAGTTGTGAAGGACAGAACAAATAGGAGCAGGGGAGAGGGAAGGGAAGGGAAGGGAGGGGAAGGGAAGAGAAGGTGGAGGAGAGGAGAGGAGAGGAGAGGAGAGGAGAGGAGAGGAGAGGAGAGGAGAGGAGAAGAAACTGGTAAGATTGGATGGATGGATGGATGGAAGGAAGGAAGGAAGGAAGGAAGAAAGGAAGGAAGGAAGGAAGGCAGGCTGACATGCTGTCTGCTTGACAGTCCCAGGTAGGACACACTGTTCATATGGAAGTAAATGCAGAAATGTAACTTGATTATTAGAATACCGAGAAACTGTCTGAGCAGCCAGGGAGCGGGTTAGGAAAGCCAAAGCCCTGATAGAAATTAGTCTGGCCAAGGATGTCAAGGACAACAAGAAAAGCTTCTATAGGTATGTTAGCGAGAAAAAGGAGGACGAGGGAAAATGTGGGTCCCGTCCGGAATGAAACAGGTGACCTGGTTACCCAGGATATGGAAAAGGCTGAGGTACTCAATGACTTCTTTGCCTCAGTCTTCACTGGCAAATGCTTGAGCCACACTGCCCAGGTCACAGAAGGCAGGGACTGGGAGAATGCAGAACCGCCCACTGTAGGAGAAGATCAGGTTTGAGAATATCTAAGGAACCTGAAGGTGCACAAGTCCATGGGTCCTGATGAGTTGCATCCGTGGGTCTTGAGGGAACTGGCGGATGAAGTGGCCAGGCCACTCTCCATCATATTTGAGAAGTCCTGGCAGTCCAGCAAAGTTCCCACCAACTGGAAAAGGGGAAACATAACCCCCATTTTTAAGAAGGGAAAAAAGGAAGACCCAGGGAACTACAGGCCGGTCAGTCTCACCTCCATGCCTGGCAAGATTATGGAGCAGATCCTCCTGGAGACTATGCTCAGGCACATGGGAAACAAGGAGGTGATTGGTGACAGCCAACACGGCTTCACTAAGGGCAAATCATGCCTGACAAACTTGGTGGCCTTTTATGATGGGGTTACAGCATCGGTGGATAAGGGAAGGGCAGCTGACATCATCTACCTGGACTTGTGCAAGGCATTTGACACTGTCCCACATGACATGCTTGTGTCCAAATTGGAGAGACATGGATTTGATGGATGGACCACTCAGTGGATAAGGAATTGGCTGGATGGTCGCCCTCAAAGAGTTGTGGTCAACAGCTCAATGTCCAAGTGGAGAACGGTGATGAGTGGCATTCCTCAGGGGTCGGTACTGGGACTGGCACTGTTCAACATCTTTGTTGGCAACATGGACGGTGGGATCAAGTGCACCCTCAGCAAGTTTGCCGACGACACCAAGCTGTGTGGTGTGGTCGACACACTGGAGGGAAGGGATGCCATCCAGAGGGACCTTGACAGGCTGGAGAGGTGGGCCTGTGCGAACCTCATGAAGTTCAACAAGGCCAAGTGCAAGGTCCTGTACATGGGTCAGCACAATCCCAAGCACAGCTATAGGCTGGGTGAGGAATGGATTGAAAGCAGCCCTGAGGAGAAGGACTTGGGGGTGTTGATTGATGAGAAGCTCAACATGAGCTGGCAGTGTGCGCTTGCAGCCCAGAAAGCCAACCATGTCCTGGGCTGCATCAAAAGAGGCGTGACCATCAGGTCGAGGGAGGTGATCCTGCCCCTCTACTCCGCTCTTGTGAGACCCCACCTGGAATACTGCGTCCAGCTCTGGGGCCCCAGTACAGGAGAGACCTGGAGCTGTTGGACAGAGTCCAGAGGAGGGCCTTGAAGCTGATCAGAGGGCTGGAGCACCTCTCCTATGAGGACAGGCTGAGAGAGTTGGGGTTGTTCAGCCTGGAGAAGAGAAGGCTCCAGGGAGATCTAATTGTGGCTTACCAGTACCTGAAGGTGGCCTACAAGAAAGATGGTGAGGGACTGTTTATCAGGGAGTGTAGTGACAGGACAAGGAGTAATGGGTTTAAGCTGAAGGAGGGTTGATTTAGATTATATGTTAGAAAGAAATTCTTTACTGTGAGAGTGGTGAGGCACTGGAACAGGTTGCCCAGAGAGGTTGTGGAGGCCCCCTCCCTGGAAGTGTTCAAGGCCAGGTTGGATGGGGCTTTGGGCAACCTGGTCTAGTGGAGGGTGTCCCTGCCCACAGCACGGGGGTTGGAACTAGATGATCTTTAGGGTCCCTTCCAACCCTAACCATTCTATGATTCTATGATTCTATGATTCTATGATTATTAATAAATGATAGTCAGGATGCCATAGAGGAATTTCTTTTACAAACAATAAAAAATAGAAAAAACTTAAACAAAATGTCAAAGCCTACTACAAATCTCAAGACAAATGTTATAGCATGTGAATTTTGATAGTTATTTATTTAGTTAGTTGCACTGAAACAAATACACATAAAAGAATACCTGTTCCAGGCTTTGGGCAACCTGGATATCTGTTTATGTCTATTCCTCTTTTACTATATCAGGAGTTAAGTATACTGTGTGGTAACTCTTAGGAAACCCAAACAGCAGCATACATTCAAACACCACACCACAAACTTAATCTAAAAAACAAATCAACATTAAATTACACCATTAATCCTGCCAGATAAAAAGCTTCTAAGAGTACCTCCTTCATAAACTTGTGGGTGATACATATTTCTGACCTCTAATTACTATCATTTTATCTATTCTTTTACTCATACTGTCAAAGTTAGGCATTGTCTAACTGTCTGTTCTGTCTTTATAGAAAGACTCAGGTTATTTTTGATTAGTGAAGTCATTTTGGAATATACTGAGGGCAAGAATATGGACTGCTACCCATAGTGCTACCTCATGGATCTACACCTGAAATTGAACAATTTTTAATACAAAACATTATTTTTTCTGCTCTTTCAAAGGCATTACCTGAATATTAGATCCTAGTCTTTGAAAACAGGAGCTAGATTTTTGTAAGTAACAAACCAAGGTTTAACAGCTTTTGTGGGTCTTCCAGCTTCTACATTTATTTTAAAATTATCTTCCTGGACACTTACTTGTTTCCCTTTTTTCACTTAATAATAGGTAGGAAAGTACTTACAGTTTAACCTATCAAATTGATTAACCCCAGTCAAACCCAATCAAACCTCAAATACCCTCAAGAAGGTCAGTCTAAAAAAACCTCTATGGACCAGTTCATTCTTCATGTCCTAAAAGTCTGTCAGACCAATGATATGAAACTCCCATGTAAACATGTCTGATAATGTCTGCTTGATAAATGTGGTGAAAGCTCCAGCGCTGTGCACAGTTTCCAGTTAAAAATACCTTTGTCTTCAGTCCCTAACCCAGCTTGAATTCTTCTACACTGCAAACACAGCAAAGAAAAAGAGCATCTGATATCTTTGAGGAAGCTTAGCTGGGTAGCTCCAAGCACAGGACTTTATGGAAATTCAGTTTAAGGTTTCAACGGGTGGATGAGCTTGGCATGAAATGAGGGGACAAGTGTGGTGATTCAGAATAAAAAGTAAAACTCTTTGAAAACAGGGTGACAAATGTTTTGGCTCTATTACTCTGTGTGTATAAAAAATAATCTGAGTATCAGACAAGATCCTATATCTGTAGAACAAAGAAAAAAAGGATAAGTAGACTACCAATGCAAGTGAATACAACTAAGTAATATTATTTACATTAAAACTAGGGTGGCCTGCAATGACCTGAATCTGTGTTAAATATTTATTTTATATTTATTTGCTAAAAGGCATTTCAGCCTCACCCTAAGGAAAAAACCTAGACTATTATGCAACTATTTTGGCAGCTAGCTGAGTGTGCTATAATGGTTTGACTTGACATTTGTGCACATATAACACATTTATGAAATAGAAGACAGTCTTTTTTTTTTTTCTGTGAATAGTACAGAAATCCTTGAAATGAAAAATATTTAGTTTGCCCATAAAAGACTCAGAAGTTTCATATTCTAAAAAAAAAAAAGTCTTGCATTTTAGTTTAATAAAGATATAACACCTCTTCCTTTAAATCTTACCCCTTGTACTCAAAAGTGGTATTATCAGAAGTTTTCTCCTTAAAAAATGTAAACCGTGCACTGAAGCTTTACCGGTTCAATTCAACAAAGAACGAAATATGAAAATATATTAAGGATCAAATTTACTCTCTTACTGTAACTAGAACATATCTTATGAACTACTTACATCTCATTTAGATGACTGGCAAATATAAAGTATAAGAAGTTTTGGCATCTGTGCGATGATGAACAGGTTGTAGATTTGAAAGCACGAGAAAATAGCCTGATTAATCCAGAGCTAAATTTGTCACTGTTGAGGTGGAGTTAAACAGTGTTTGCATCATAAGCTTTTTTATCATGACAGCTTTATTTCCAGCACTTAACTCATTATGTCAACCCATGTCTTCTAATTTTATTTTGAGACCTGAAGAAGTAATAGAACTCTTAATGTTCTGCAAAGGACTAATTTTCACCCAAACAAAGTTTGGCCTAAGTCAGGATGTTTGACTCTACAGCTATCCTATTATAATCGAGTTTTATCAGAGAGAAAACTCCTTCTGAAATCACTCCTTTTGAAATGCAGATTGTCAGGTTTAAACTCTGACATGCTCCTTATTTCTAACTCTTACCAAAAAAAATGTTGAATGATTCAGGTTATAAGTTGTTCAAAACCGAGACTAGTCCTTCAAATAACTCTTGCTTGACTGATGGAACAGGAGACGGCCAGTATGTAACGCAGACCTTCATTGTTATTTTCATGCAAAAGCGCCTTTACAGTAAAGGATGCTGAATAAAAACAGTCTGAAAGGCCACCAGTTCCTGCTATTTAAAAGGAAAACATCAGCATGTCTCTCATTTATGCTCAGCAAGCTTGCTACTCCCTTTTCCATTTTCTTTGGGTACGAATGCTATCTTGCAGCAGCGCAGTTCAGCAGACCCAGGGGAGGCAAATGTCAGTTTTCCAGATGGCAAACTGCCAGCCTGGTGATGCCGCGCTGAAAGGCACTGAGGGAATTCACTCTGTTGCAGAAGCAAAAGAACATCACTTCCTAACACACCTTGGGTACATGCTCGCTTCAGAACAGCTGATGAAGTAGCCAGAAAAGTTTTAGCAGCCCTCCTCAAATGCCTGTTCAGATAGTGTCAGGTTTCTACACGGCCCCAGCAGGTGTTGAAAGTTTTTGCTAATTTACAAAAAAGGAAACATCCCTCTCATGAGAAACAGGCATTAAAATCTAAACTCTACCTCTGTCAAACTGGCTTATTTTCAGCTTAAACTGAGGCATCTTTTGTTTCATAAAATGCTACCTGGAGTTGTTAGGTCAGATGTCTATCTAATATTGTTATGCTTTTTTTTGCCTCTAGAGAGTACAAACATAAAATCTTGAGTGGAAAATTACTTTATTGTCATTACTACCATATTCTAGTATGGTATCTTTATTAAGATGGTGAGTTATTAGACTACCTGCCATTGGGGAGAGCCTGGTCTGGAAAAAAAACCACAACACTTTATTAGGTATTCTAATAAAAGATTAAAATGCTGGGATTCATCTGATCTGAGATGTTACTTCAGGTGTAGAATACAAATGTCTTGCAATTTAATGGACTCTCGGATATTGGATGACTTTCTGGAGTAGGAATACAACTGTTTTAGAAATATATAAATACTTTATTTCACTTTAAGAAAAAATCAAATTGATTTTAACAAATTGCACTAGTTTAACACAATACCTTCTGTGGAAAGTCCTCATGTTTCCAGGTCTGTATGCGCTATGCTGAAGTCTTTTGTCATAAGAGGTAAAAAAGTAGCCTTGTTCTGCCTGGGGGGAGTCTGTCAGAGGCTAACACGCTTTCATAGGTAAAAGGTAACAGAGATGATATAGCTGCTTCCTGCACTAGTTGCTTGCCCTTCCAATTCTAATTGGATGGAGGATTCATGTAAAAAACAGCTTAAAATGCCTTTACATCTACCTTGCACTGTGAGAGGGTCTTGTCCAAGAAGGACAGGATTCGTAGAGGGCAGCCAAGTCTCCCGTTGATCTTTACTTTCCCACAAGCAGTAGATGTTAAGCATGGAGCCGATTTCAGCACTGCTGGCTTCAAGGTTATTTTGAATATATTTAGAGAAGCACTATGTATTTTGACTGTAAGCAAAAAAGTTCTAGAGAAAGGACAGAAACAACACTTGGAGAGGCAGCATGATGGGTACAAGTGGCTGGGGCAATACAACTGACCTCCTGAGTAACTCTCTGTCTGGATAGTTCCTATCAGATCTCTTTTAAGGTGTGCGAAGAGCCCTATATAACAGCTGTTTTCATAGCAATGAGCAATGTTCTACATCATGTTCTCTAAACTTATCACTTACTATTTTATTTTAGTTCATGTAATATCAGAAAGATGTGAATTTGAGCAATGCTCCTAGTAAGCGGGTTTTAATGAAAAGAAAATAAAATGTACAATTTTTTTTTAAAAGCAAGTAAAGAAGTTTGAAAAAAATACATTCATCCACTCAAACTCATGAGTTGCTTCAAAACTAAGTTATATGAAAAAATACAATAAAGACATTTTGACTTCAGCTGCAGCCTATTTAATTTATATATATATTTATAATTTGGTTTCAAATTAAAACTCCAAACAAAACAAAAAATTATTACCTAATAAAATGCATTTTGAAGTGGACATAATCCATGTGCCATCAAAAAGCATAATACCATATTCAGATGCTCAACATGATATTGTTTTAGTGTCTGTTTGCACGTGACTGCAATTACTGGTTTGTATTCAGAAAGATCATTTACACATAAATTTGTGCATGTTTGTTCATGCATACGGTTCATTGCAGCTGTTCCAGCTGTAATTACAAATTTGATCTTCCTTTGTCATGTAGGGCCTATTCAGAACAAAGTTTCATTATGACTCGGTAAATGGTCATTTGGAATTTCAAAGTTCTTTCGGCATCCAGCCAACATGTCCAAAAAATACCACAATCTTATTATCTAAAATCAACTTTAATAATGTTTCTGGTCTAATCAAGACAAAAAAAATCCTGTGAAGAATCCATATCAGCCTGACTGAACAGAATTTTGAATGGTTTTGAAAAGTGGTAACATTTTGACTAAGGATGTTTAAAAAACTCAATTTTTTTTTTTCTCTTACCTGTTGAACAAATCCTATACAGGTACAATTTAACTTCTTTTGGTTTGTTCTATAGGTAATCAACTGCATTATCAAATTAAAAAAATGTACTATTCACTGTTTTTTGCCATCACATGGTTAATTACTTATTTGTAACATATACGTGACCAGCTGGTCAACCAACTCCTCACATGAATTCTAGAAGAAAAGTTTACATTATTTAATCAAGGAGGGAATAAAATACATGTTTAACTGTTATCTAATTTGCTAGCTTGTTATTTTAGTGTGAGGAGGCTCTGCTGTTCAGAGCTGTTTCCTGAGATGTAAAGGTGCTGCTTTCTTTCATGAACTAAAGGAGCATTTATCTATCCTCTCTAGGTTGTGAGAGCATGCTCATCATTGTAATATCAGAAAGCTTTCAGTACTGCTTTGATCAATGTGAGTAGCAACTATCACACATTTGTTCCCTCCATCCACCGGAGGAGAAGTGTGGGGAGTTGAGTGTTTTGTTTTGGATTTTACAAATACACATATGCATGCACATGGTGCTTGAATACCACTTTTGAAAACTATTTTGCAACTTGTTTATAGCACAATTTTAATGTCATTGGATAAAGATTGTCACAGATATGACCTTCCCCTTAGATGGAAGTAAGATAACACAGTGACATTCAGTAGCCTGGGAAAGGTGACTAAAATGATTTAAAAGAGGAGGAACGCATGACCTATTAATGAAATATGGGTAATAGCCTTGTACTGACACTTGAACCTCTCTGCACTGGGGAGAAAACTCTATTTTATTAGAACTCAAATAAAGTTGGAAATACTCTCCATAATTTGTAAAAATTTTATTTTTCTCAAGATTTTTTCAGCTAACTACAGGTAGAATTAAACCATCACATACAAGTATTTAATATTTACATTGCTTTATCTTGGTCGTTTTAAAATAAAAGGGCAAAAGGTCAACAGCTCTAAAACACCAAGAGTTCAGCAGTCCTGAACTGCTGCCAGTTTACAGCTTCCTTTCCTGTATTCTTTTTTTTTTTTTCCTTATTAGTATGTCATTCTTATAAGATCTTTTCTGATCTAACCTGTTATTCCCCAGAGTTGGAAAGGGCCCAGTTCACAGAAGAATGCTCTCCCAGCTGCTCAGAATATCCTATTCGCTGCAATAATCACTTAATGGATATTAAAATCCAAGACAGGGTTTGACGGTTCTGAAGAGTATTATGTTCCTCAGCACTTGTAAAACCTCAGAAGACTGAACTTATTCATTGGAATGTAGGTTAAAATGTCAAATGCAACTTTCCAAATTACTGCCAGAAATATAGGCATGTACTTCACTCTAGGATGGTAACCCCAGATTCAAAATGCTGGCAAAATCAGTCCTCAACATTTCTCAGGGTTTCTAGAAAGGGCTGTCAAATCCAGCACAACTAATGCTTCGTGTAAGATTTCACTGCAAATTCCCCTGCTTAGTTTTCTATCTCTAATAGATATTCTGTGCTAAATGCCATTATGCAATATCTGAAGCCTTGCCCAAGCGTTCAAGTGCTGCGCGAGCGAGGAGTAGTGTGGGGCTGTACCGTGTCCTCGGGCTTTGCCCGCCCTCTTCGAGCCCTGCCAAGGGAAGGACCCAGGGAGGGAAACTCCTTCACACACATTTCTCTGCTTCCCTCTTTCCAGTGAGCTTGACACCCTTTCACACAACCAAAAAGGATGACTCATTACCAGTTCCATCTTCCCACAAGATGTCATCCCGATAGGGTAAGTAGGAATTAAATGTCAGGAATCAACAGAGCCTGGGATTTGTCAACACCAGCTACTTAAATGAGCCAGCACGGAGGGAGATGAAGTCTCCTATGGGTGGTGATGGATATTTCCTTTTTTTGGCTCTCACTCTGCCTCACACTGCAGGGTAAGACACCTCTGGGAGGTGGCAGTTGTCTTTCTGCCAATTCTCATTCCTCTTGCTCCCAAAGGTGGGAACTGGGAAAGCTTCCCTCGGCTTCCCTGTAGTTAGGAGCACCTTGTACACAAACGGCACGGGGGTTTGAGGCTCCACCGTTCTGCTGAACATCGGTTATACTCACAGGCATACGTGGGCATGCATGCACGCACCCCCCCACACTATATATGAACACGTTCGCAAGAGCAGAGAATATAAAAATTTGCAACTTTTGCTTTTATTTTAATTCTGTCCTCTTTATATAGGTTAAATTCTGTCTTCAGTGGGATCTGCTGACACTTTTTTTTTATGTCCGGTCTATTTTTCTATGACTAACTGAGAATTTTTCAGCTTTCATTTCTTAAATTTGTGTGTTATCAGTTTTCTCAGTAGGGTGATAGCTACTTCTTTTCTAGCTATCTTTTAGTGCATAAATGCAGGACAGAGAATCTTTCACTTTCTCCTGGGGTAGTACTGTGGATGCTGTGTATGTATAACAACCCAACCCTCCCTTTCTACCAGCAGCCCCTCCTCCCCATCTTACACACTGAATTTCTTCACAGCAGCTGTTCTTGATAACACTTAAAAAGTGATTATATCTGTTGTCAATTTGGGTAAATTATTAACATCAAAGCTAGCAGCAGGCTCCCTGACATTAAATTTCAGGATTTCCACTAGCAAAGAAGGACAAGCTGGGGGGAGAGATGAGTGGATGGAAGGAAATGGGTGGAGTAGGGTTGGTTGGGGGGAATCATGACTGTATAAACAGAAAATTAATCGATCAGAAAATGACTTAAAATTTTAGCTTGTATTAGAGATGCTTTCCTGTTTTCCAATATATGGATTATCATTACAGCAAGGAGCACTGAGAGTGGAAAGAGCTGAAGTCTAGCCCGTGCAGAGGTACAGAGGGGTTCAGAAAATGAATACCTGTTCAACCTCTGTTTTTAACTTGTGCCTTAGCAGTGACAGTGAGCTAATATAGTCACCTCTTGCTTAACAACAGCTTGCTGTTATTATGGGTTATTCAGCAAGGAGTTTCTGACTGATTTCATAAAACAAGAATTTATTGAATTCTAAGAGATGAAGGATGAAGATAAATTGGGATATGTCTAAATTAAATTAAAAATTATTACTTGTACAAAATTTAGAGTGTGGCTGGCTGTACCACCAAATTTGCAGTTAACACTGTTAGGAATTAAAGGTATGTAACTGATAAAGATGGATGTCTCACTTTCTTGGTTCCAACCTGTGCCGCTTAAAATAAATATTATAATAATTGATCTCTGTGAATGATGTGCATGTGCTAAATGACGCTTGATGTATGACACCAACTTCCTGCTTCTGACACTGATGGATGAGCTTAGTCTTCCTATAATGAAAAGATGGTCAAACTTTCAATTACACATATCGCACCTCCACAGACAAAGCATGATGAAAATAAATTTGATACTATTCAGCTACCGCCAACCTAACATTAGCACAGACCAAAAAAAAAAGATTTAATCGAAACTCTCTGAGAGTGAAATGGGTACCATTTTATATTAACTCCTGAATATATGAGACTCTGGCATTAAATGTGAAATGCACACCTCTTTTCATTTCAGAGCATTTGTGACGTTATCTCCTCTGGGATCAATTGCACCATAAGTGGGATTCATGCAGAGTCATAAAGAACCCTGGGGAAACCCACAGGAAAACAAATCCTACTGCAGGAAAGAAAAATTCCTTGCTTCCTCATGAACACCTTGAGGAACAGCAACATAATATCTACAGTACATTATTATGTGGTACCAGAAAACACTACTAGTCAGGGATTCAACTATTTTTATAACCACAGGTTACTAATTATTCATACATTTTCAACGTAAGCTTAGAAGATGATGCCATGTTTGTAGCAGTGGAATTTTTCCACTGGAAAAAGTGGCATTTGTTGATGATCTTTCTATAGGTCTATCTCTCTCTTCCCCTTCAGCAAGTGCTGTAAAATAGGAAATTCAAGGACAACTGAGACATGCAATTGGGTAAGAGTTTTTCCCAAAGTAATGACTTCAGAAATCAGCTTATCTGCAGGACATTTCATGGGTTATTCCAGATATTTTCCTTTTATATCTGATGTAATTGTGGATACTTCATTATCTTTATAAATATATCTTTTTTTTTTAATTTTTTTATTTTTACAGGAGTTGTTCAAGCTAATTTGTGATGTGGGTAATTTATTTTAGTTTGTCAATCTCATACAGACGTGAAGACAGACTTTCAAGGTGGCATAAGATGTGACTAGGTATCTAAATTCTCATTGCAGTCTGTTGAAATGAGGTTGATGGAGTCTTGAGAGTTATTCTACCGAAAAATACAGGCAAACACATAAAATGCAGGTATTCTAGACTCCGTTGCCTGTACTATAGAAGGAGAAATTTCATTTGCCCATACATGGCTGGTTAGTGCCATCTGAGATGACAGCAGAAGTGTTTTTTTCTGGAACAGCAAGGGAGGAGATACTCTGCTCTGGTACCCAACACCTCAACTGAGCTCCCATTGCAGAAATGGATACGTTCTGCCTCAGTGTTTTAAACTCGGTTGAAGCCTCCCCTGCCCTCAACTCATAGATAAATCCATCCCAGTTGAATAAACACTTTTTCCATTTAATTTGAAATTTTCCTTGCTCTTACAGGTACATCACAGAGAATCACAAGCAGATGAGGAAAATAGCATATCTCTTGACAATTAATTCCAAATTGAGGGATTTTTACTAAATCTCATCTTTTCTACAGCCTCTTTAAATTTCACATGGCAATATTTTCAAATCCTCCTAATGGATAAGTGTTTCTGTACTTTTATTTATCCACAGTACTGCTTTGAAATCTTCCTTCTGTGCCTTTGTTGAGACAGGACTCCACTAATTAATAAAGAATTTAGAAAACAGAGTTTGCAATTGATTTTGAAATAAGATTACATTAATTTAAGCTATTTTCTGTCCTATTCCTGACACAGCTGTAGACCATTACCAGATGTCCTTTTCCAGATCCAGCTGTGTGCACTACCTTTGGGTGTTGATAATTCCAGCTGCTTACCACAGCTCACCAGCTGATGAAGGTAATTTAAGATAACCCTTTTCAAATTATGTGTTTTAAGGAGCACTCTCTCCAGGCCTTTCACAGAGCTGGGCAGAAATTAGTACCTGGCAGAATGGCAGTAGGAAGAAACTGCTTATCAATAACCATCTCACACGGCACAGCTATTCAGAAATAATCTCAGTTCGTGGTGTATCATTTTTATCATTAATGCTTGTTGGGCAGATGTTTTCATTAAGAATTCCACAAGAATTCCCCCTGATCAGTAAAGATTAATATTAAACCTGGTAATCTAATGGATATGAGGAATAAGAAGTGTGACAAGGTTGTTTTCTAAGATTAGTTTCCTCTCCACCCTCTTTTATACAAGAAATGCAAGGTGGATACGCTCTGTTTGAAGGATTTAAAGCACTGCCCTGGTCTGTATGATGTAGCGATATCTCTTCTCTGACTTTCCTTTTTCTATACTGAATTCCTAATCAGGCTCAGGGAAATTAATAAGACCCCTCTGGACTTTTACTGAAGTTTCTGATTACACATGTCAAGCCAAGGCCTCTTTTTCAACCTATGAATAATAATAATTTGTTATATTTCATTTAACAACATGAATCAAAGAGTCAGTTCATTTGTAATTGATGCAAAATACCGCTACTATTTTGTATGAGTATTAAATCATGCAAGGTTAATTTCTGCATTCAGTTACACCCATAGTACTAAAAAAATTGGATAGGGCTCAGAAATCACATCTGCTCTAGTGTGGCATAAGAATTCTTCATACATGGAAAAATTATGGAGTTTATTTTCAGACTTTATTCCCCAGACCCTATATCTGACTGCCCTTTGGAACATGTGCACCATTTCAGTCAGACTGGTTTTCAAAATGACCAATAATTAAATTCTAGGAGGTATGATGATGAGTTTGACTTGGAACTGAGTGGGTCTTTTTCTTCACAGGACTGTTCCTTTCTGCTTAATTTACTATATTTTACATTTTCAATGTGCTGCAAATATTGTATTTTAAAGAATTTGTTGGTGCCTGCATCTCTTAAAAGGTAAAATTTCCCATAAGTAAAACCATAATATTTATTTGAATTATACACACCTTGTGAACATTGTATGATGCATCCAATGTTTTGATCAGCCACATGATGGCTATACAGTGCATACATTCATGTTACATTTAGTAAATCTGTACTTAGAAGAATTGATAAACATTCTCCATCTGTTTATTATTTTCAGATTATTTACCAGAAAAAAATAATCAGTTACAAATATATTTCACACATTTTCAATGAATGTTTTTAAAACTGACTAATTTTGGTCTTGGTTATTAATAAAAAAATAGCACTGTAACAGGTGTTAATATCCACAAAACAAGATTAGAAAGAGTTAGAGCTAATGTCCATAGAAGTGAAATTCAGATCAGATCCTGCATTTAAAAACGCAAGTAAATACCTGCAATAGTATATTTTTGCAAAGACTGTGAAATGTGTCTGATGGAATCAATAATTTCAGTTTTATGGTATCTGATATCTCTATAAAAATTGGAACCTCTCTAATGTAAAGGAAATGTAGTGTGTTCAAGAAAAGAACCTACTAAAATATATTTGAGACTTTCACAGAGAGTAATATCTAATGGCAATCTGCTCAACAGTGATACGACTGTCAAAACGAGCTGAAGGAGGCATAGAATTATTCATGTTAAGCAAGTATTTATCACTTCAAGAATATTTTAGCAAAGATAAAATCCAATATGAATGTACATTTGACCTTTTATTATACTAAATCATTCCTTGATAGTGTTGCATTTCAGTGTAGCCCTATAACCACAGTGCAGCAGTAAAGTAGCTCTCTGGCACTGTCACACTAAGAGTGAAGAGGCTGAATATTAGAAAACATATTTGGTGAGAAGGTGTTTATGTACACTGTACAAGATGAAAAATACTTGCAGGTTTGGTTTGGTGTATTTCTACAACTGCAGGCCCAGATGATAACAAGACACTTTACTCTTAATCTATATAGGATTTGGGGGGCATTAATTGAAGTGGCAATATACAAGAAACAAAGAATATAGTCTTCCTGTGACAAAGAATGAATAAAACCCCAAAGAGAAACCAACAATAACGAGCCCCAGCATAAGCCCTGCTTCTAAATCTAATAATAATGGGATCTAACTGCCAAAAATACCTAGTCTCTCAAGCCATAAAAACTTCCTACATGTGGATTGACATGTAGACAACAGAGTTGTTCAGAGTAAAAAGAGAATGTAGGTGAATGAATTAGAGCCTACCACACAATGAGCCTTCCTACGGAGGAGCTGTCTGTCTTCCTCTGGGCAGGCAAGCAAGGGATACGTGTAGCCACTCTTTAGTGCTAGAGAGTGCCAGACATTGTGCTGTGAAAGAAGCTGCCAGAAGCTGAAATGTAACTTATAGGACTATATAACTTATACTTACATTTGTCAAACAATATTCTATTATTAGATACTTTGAGATGGGCAAGTGCCATTTTCACAATTGTAGAAACAAAGACGTGAAATATTAAAGGTATGTCTGAAAAATACAAGCTTAAATGGCTTAAATGCAAAGTCCTGCCAAGGAATTTGACATCAAGTCTGAGGCTAGTGTCCTAAGTACAGGACTTTAACGACAGGGCTTGTTTTATAATTACCACTAAAAGTAGTTTCTGCACCAAGAAGGTACTGGATGGAGCCTGTTATTACAGGACAAGCATAGCATAGCATAGCATAGCATAGCATAGCATAGCATAGCATAGCATATTATTCCTTAATTTCTAAGCCTTCCTCATCTCAATAATTTGTTTTACCTTCAGCCCAACATGTTAAGTGAAAGAATTATGCAGTTTTGGTTCTTTTTTTTCCACTGCAAGTCAGAGGAGGAAGCACATTTTTGTTTCTAATGAGATGGTAATAAACAATATCATAAGATAAGGAAATAGGTATTCTCACCATATTAATAATATATATAAAATTAATATATTTCATATAAAACAAGTTCAGATGGATTGAAATGTTTGTGGTCTATCTTTTCAAAGAATTTATCTAAAATTTCGACTTTTGTTTACTGACATTCTCATTCAATTATTTTAATATTTAATAGGACAGATGACTACACACTTTAAAATTATGGACTTTTTAACTTAGTAAATGTGAAAACAAAAATGTTTAACTGATTTCTTATCTTTACTTTCAAATTTTTTTCCGAGCATGAAATCTGTCACATTTAATATTTTTTTTGCACACTTTTCCACAAATGTGTTCACTTTCAGAATTGACATTTTTTTCTTTAAAATAAAAGTTCTGTAAATAATTAAAACTAATGAAGATCAAGGGGTTTTGTTTGTTTGTTTGTTTGTTTGTTTTCAATACCTGTTAAAGTTTGGGGTTTTTTTTCAAATTTTTTTCTTTAAGTCTTTTGGAAAATGGTGCTTTTTAGAGTCCTCAGATGTAAACATTATTTAGACCAAGATAGGCAGATAAAAGAAGCACCTTAACCTGATGTGGCATGCACAGAATAAAAAATTTTTAACAAAGTTCAATAAAAATAAAGGTCAAATATTTTCCCCTGAAATTGTCTGAGGACCTAACTGCAACTCAAAACCCACCACAACAACAACAACTTCAAGTAAGTTCTTCTCATATAAAATTCTTTTCTGTCTCAGAAGGAAAGTGTGAGAATAAAAACCCACGTTATTCTTGCTAGTCATTTTCTTCAGGAAAGAAAATAAATATTAATGATCTGGACTTTTTTTGACTTTTAAAACAATATTAAATAGTAAATAATACTTTGCTTTAAAATTAATAATAATAAATTATAGATGCAAAAATATATTTTACACACAGGCAAATAAAACAAACAGAACAAAGGGTTTCTCAAAAATTATGAGTTAATAACTTGCTTATCTATATAAATAACTGGAAATTAACTCTTAAAATGATTCAGTGCAATATGGAAACATTCCGTCTTGTTGACTTCTTATGTTTTACATAAAGTCTTATGTTTGGAGACCAAAAAAAAGAAAAAAAGACTTAATTTAGAGAAAATACCCAGGACCAGTTCTGATCTTGGAGTTATTCAGATGCATTGAACAAAGCTTTTTCTTCCTTTCTTTCTTCCTCCCTCCTCCCCTACCACTACTCCCCCCCCCCCCAAAAAAAAACCCAAAACCCCAAAAACCCAAACACAACAACACTGTATCAGAAGAGGGACAGGTCAAGTCTTCCTCTTATTTGGGGACAGAGGGAGCTTTAATTTATAGAAAGGGGAAGAGGGTCACTTTCTGATAGCAATTCTCCTTTGTCATGTGCAGTGGAGCTTTGAAAGAGGTGCAATCCACTGAGGAAAAGATTGTAAGATCCAAACAGCATGCAATGGGCAAATATACATTATATGGTGGTTGGTCTCATGGGCACATACTACCCTCCTACCAGTTGCTTATTTGGTAACAGAGGACTCCGCTGGGATTTGCCAAATCAGGGAGCCAAACTGCTGACACCTGCGAGCCACGGCATGCAGCAACTCAGTCTGTTGTGATTTACAGGGTGATCATAGATCTCACAGACACAGAAAGGCAAAACTATCTGGGATTTTAAAAGCATGAGGTATACAGGGGAACTTACTTCTTAGATGTAATCTTCTTCCATGGGAGCAATTGTCCCAAGACCTAATTTAGTCAGACACAAATGCGAGCCTTGATCATCACCTTCTTTTTAGTACTCTCAATGTCATTGACAGTGTTATCTCTTTTGATCTCATACCTTTTTTCTTTCTTTCTTCAAAGATACCTAAATAACCATGATCTTTGACTTATAAACTATAGCTTTTGAGAAGCATGGATTCTCATATAACCACTCTACTATAACTTCTCAAGCAGCAAATTACAAGCCTAAATGAGCTATACAGTCCCATGGTGAATTTCCTAGAAAATTCCGTCATATAATCGGTGTATACATTTCTAAACCTCTGCTTTTTGCAAGAGGGTTTCAGAGGCATGTTCCTATGTACCAAAAAAGTCTGGACTATCTTGATTGACAATGTGACAATATAGAATGGAAAAAAAAGGAGATTTGCAGAGATCCATCACTTAGAAGGTTTTATAGCTTTGGATACACTGACACTGAATGATAATGCAGGGTAATCCTTTCAAAATGACAGAACGTCTCACTGCCAGGAAAGAATGGTTCAATGAATACAAGACATCTAAAGTGGCAAGAGCCTCTTTAATGACTCCATGTTACCAGGTGGCAAATGCAACTTTAAAAAAAGAAAGGATCAATGTATTTACAGAAACTTTACTCTGCCCACAAATAGGTTGGGTATAAGATTACAATCACTATCTTGTTGGGGCAAAATGGGGTTAAGCTTCTCAGAGACTTAAATAAGAGATGGAAACCATAATTGTACAGAGAAAAAGAAATCTTTCTGGCTTGGTCTCTTTGGGATTACCTATTGCATATCAAACATACACATAAGGGGATGAAACTGAGAGAAAGCTTGTGCAAAATTATTTAGACCATTTAAATGTTTACTACAACTAAAACAAGGAAGATGGAGAAGATGTTGATGGAGCAACTGTGTAAAAGACATTCAAGACTTGCTGTAGGTTATAGCCATCTTTCTAACATGGAGTGATAACATAGGCCCAGGTAACAGCCAGATTGCATCTTGTGGTGTGGTACAGGGGATGCAACCATGATGCCAGTATATAATCTTTATAAGGGACAGCAAAAAGAAACTAGGGTGGTTGTTCAAGCCCTGTCATGGATGTGCAGCTTGATTTTTAGATCCTTTCCTACTTCAATGGTGTCTGTCTGAACTCTGCTCCATCTTTGTTTGATGAACTGAATGTTTAATAAACCCAGTTATTAAACTGCAAACTTAAAATCCCCTTTTATGCTCTCTCCTTTGCTTTTTCCAAATTGAGGAAAAAAAAAAACCTACCCAAAAAAACCCCACCAGAAACCAGCTGATTGCTCTAAGCTAGCCCACCTATTAGCTTAGGGACATTTTCATGAAAGATATCACCAGAGTATACAACAGATCTCAGTAGTTGGAAATACAGAATTTTGTCAACTCAAGTGTCTCCTATTTTCTACTTGTTTGTGTCTTTTAATTCTATGTGACTGTGCTGCTGGTTGATTTCTTCTTCACTGATGGTCATAATTATGGAGCTGCTTGTAGTTATAACAAGTTATAACATTTAGTTATGTCTGTATACTTTGCAGTTTGATCCAGTAAAGTTTATTGAAACCTGGGCTGATCTCTCATGAATGTTTTTTTCATAGCAGCCAATAATAAGCAAGATATAATTATTTAGATGACAGATATTGAGGATATAATTTTGTTACCATCAGCAGATGAGACTGGGCACTGTAGGCTTATACAATAAATAGATATTAGATAAGTCATACAGTAGCTCAGAGGAGAAGAAAATTCCCTTGATATGGTTATTCATAGGTTTAGTTCAGAAAGAAAGAAGTCAGTGAAGTTTCTTACTTCCTGATCCTTTCTTTGCTAATCACAGATCATACCCATATTGAAAAAAAATTACTCCTTTCTAATCTGTTTCTGGAAATGCTTGATGTTAACCTCAGGGCAAATTGCATGCAGGCTTGCCATGTGCTGAGAAATACAGAAGAATACGAATAGTTCCTTGAGCATATGAACTAGTGAGCATGATTTCCCATAGATTTGTGTCTTTTTGAGGTGGCTAAGAAGATATGAGAATTATTTGAAGGTTTTGTTGTGATTCTGGCACTTGTAAGTATGCTCTGGGTCTATGGCACACTAACAGAGTTTCTCTTTTCTTCCTGCCTGTTTTCACATGTCTTCTAATACCATTAATTATCTTTACAACACATTCTGCTTGTTCCAATTTTATTGAAATTGGGAGAACAGACATATGACACATGCATAGCTGGTAATAATATATACTGTTCATCCATAGGAAATTAGGCTAAAAAGCAAAAGGATTACAAATAATGAAGAATATTTGGCAGAGACAGTGCATGGAGACTGAATGGAATTAACACGCCTCTGAGTAGGAGGAAATTTGTATTACCCGTACATATTTGTCTTTTGATAGCTATGCGATCAGTTTAGTCTGTACATCTGGATATGTCTTTCAGATGTTCAACCTCATTAAAAGCTTCTCTTTAAAAGATAACTTGCTCTTCCTGTTGCATTATCTTTCCAGTAATAGAATTAGAAATAAAGGAGCAGCCTTCATTATTCCCAGCTGCCTTTTGCAGACTTTATCCCTACAATGTATTCTCCTGTTTCCTAATTCTGTTTGCAAAGAACTTGAGTGATAGGACCTCCATAATTTCCTTGGAGAGAGCATCACAGGGTCTAAATGATTACATTCTAGAATATACTTACTGGGACACTTCCCCCTGCCCCCATTCTGATAGTAAAAATGAGGCTAAAATTGACCATTGTTTTTAGGAATAATTCTGAACCTCTTTTTCATGAGGTAATGAGGTCCTTTCTGTACCGTTTGTAAGACAACAGAAATGAAGAGGCCTGATTTCTATCTCTGTATTAGAATCAGTTACTTTACTTAAATAATCAACTCTATTTCCATAAGACATAAAAGAATACATTTTTCATTGGTAGTTATAATTTCTTTCCTCATGGTAAATGCTTTCTCAGAAAAAGATAAACTCTCAGGCAAAGAAATGTTTGTTCTTCAATGTAGTGTATTTGGAACAAAACAACACAACCATTATTTTAACTCTCTGGTGGCTGCTGAATGGGAAGCCACAATTCTGAAATACTCCCACAACATTGACTCTCAGTGCTTATGACCCAAGAATTTCCAGGAAGGTAAGAAATCCTGAGAACATTTCTTCTAAAACAAAACCCCCGGAAGCCTTGGGAATCTTCCTTTCACGGAGTCATCTGGGATTTAAGACATGTATTTGAAGTTCTGGGAATCACAGCCCACAGAACCCTAGAGCTGTATCACAGCTCTATTCGCTGATGAAGAACAAGGCACTTTTGAAAACTTTGTGACATTTGACTAATGATTGGAATCTCATTTCAACATTTTCCAAATAAAAGCTTCATTTAACTAATTAATTTGAGGTTTAGGTTTAAACTTTCTTTAAAAAAAACAACGATCCAAATTTTTTTTTATTACTATTTTTTGAAAACCTCTTTGAAAAAAAAAATAAAATTATTGGGAAATAAAACTAAACCTTCTGATCAGTACTTGTAGATTCCCTGTGGTAGAACAAGTATAGAAAAACTAGAAATTGATAAGAAACGTGACTCAAATTTTGAGAGTGAAATATTGGACAAAATTGAAATAAGTTGACTTAAGACACCTCCATAGTTCTACATACTGATCCCAGAGAAAAGTACTAATGTACTCATTTTTATTGTTTTTGAAAGCAGGAAATATTAGAAAATCGTGGGAAGGCCTTTGCATACAGTATTTCCTGTTTGGCTCTGCAAAGTCAAGAAGTTTACAGGACAGCATTTCAGAAAAGGATTTAGACATATTGAGCCTTTTGCAGTCATTCCTCATGATTACGGATTTCATTTCACAAGGATATCACGATCTGCACAGTCCAGCAACTGTTTCCTTAATAGATTCTTTTCCCCTTACTACAGCTAAATATTTGTTTTTTCAGTTTGTTCAACTAAGCCCCTTCTGTTAACTATGTCACCCACCCCCTTCCGAACATGACGGTGTCTCCTTGCCCTTACCTGCAGCCGTTGGTGCCTGGAGATCCTTCGAAAAGAAGACATCCCTCTCAGCAAAGCTACTGCCAGGCATTTTTTTGAGCTGTATGACAGAATGTTTTTAGCTCCAGAAATGCCTGGTAGGGGCATGATAACTATTAATAAAAAAGTATGCAAGCTTGACAGGAGTCCTTTTGTATGTCCTCGGTAAATATTTGCAGAAAATGGTATAGCTTTTTTTGGTACACTACTCCCAACTGTGTCGTGAGAGAACTTTTATCTGTCAGTTGAACTTAAACAAGCTTATTACAAATCTTGTAATGCAGGGCCTAGTAAACCAAAGAGGTTTCCCTAAACCACATTGAACAGTTACTTAAAAGACAAATATCATCTTTAACTATGAATCCATACTGATCCCTCAATATTGCTCAAAGTAAGACTTCATTTGGGGTCTTCGCAGATTCTCAAGGCCTCTGAAACACACACCTACATACTCTATGTGAATGCCAAATAATACTCATTTTGGGCAGGTAAGGTGTGGCAATACCACTCTTAGGTGAGAGTTTTAGGGGAATTAACAGCTAAGCGTTGAGTATTCACTCCACACAGCTACTAACATAACCCAGGAACAGTCAGAGTTTATTCTAGGTACCTTTTGCTTACATGTTAGTATGTTTGTTGCATTGGCAGATTGATTTTTTTGTTTTTCTTTTGAATCTCAAACTGATAGGTTCTGTAGGCTCCCTTAATTTATGTAATACCTTTAAAATAATAGAATAATTTAGTCTCACCATTTTTGTCCATTTTTAGTGGAGACCCTAAATTTCAAAAGGCCTTTCTTAAAAGAACTACGGAGCTGATCTAACCAGATTATGACAACAAGAGATTTATTTCACGAATAACTGAAAGGTTTGACCTAGACAGATGCTGTGGTACTGACAGTATTTCCGACTTCTTCTTTAATTCCCAGAAAAAACAATATATTATTTACAGGGTAACATGAGCAACTGAAGTTAAGTTAAAGGATAGTTTAAACAATTTAAGGGAAAGTCTGATATTTATAATCTAGCTAAAACTAGTGTATGTTTGAATAAAGATCAAGAATTCGGCTCTGAGGCAAGCTTACAGCTGACCTTGGGAATATCCTGAACTTCCAGAATGTAATATTCTGCAGGTTTAGAGTGAAATCAGAATGATTCAGTAACTAGCCAACAAAGTCAAGAACAACAGTAACTCCAAATTTATTCAGAAAATAAATCCTCCCGTATACTATCCCCCCACTCACAACCCAATATAAAATGATGTATTCCTGATTCAATTTAAAGACTATTAACTTTCAAAAAGCCCCTGGAAGTAATTTGTAACTGCATCTTATATTCTCAGCTATCCCTTCTGTGGTGCCAAACTAATCCTAACTCTGACCAAGCAATAAATAACATGATTATTATGTTGAAATCTGTTCAGTGATGATGTAAAGCTAAAAAGAATGTGGAGCTTAAATTTCCTGTTTACAGTAACTACTTGCTAAATTCAGAAACAGCTATGCTGATGGCCAAAGGTCTTTTAATGTGTTCCCAAAGCTTGTTGGAAAAAGTTATTTAAAAGGCTCCCAACCATATCAAATTGTGCTGAGCTAGTTTCAGCTTGTTGTCATAACTTCCTCTTAAAGGCAAAAAGAATAACTCAGAGGACTCCCAAATGAGTCATGAGACTCAGGAATCCTGTAAGTTTCTGCTGGAGGATCTTCACAGACAAATGCCAAGTTCAGACAGGACTTAGAGAACTTTAATTTTTCTTTTTGTGAGAGTGGCCTGCAGAAAAACTGAGTGAAAGATTCTCTGAGAGAAAAAATCAGGAGTGGTGCACCTCACTGGCTCTCCCCTGTGCAACTTCTTAGGCAGTTTGGTGGTAATGTTTCTGTGATTCAATAGATGCTTCCCAAAGGTTAGCACAAGACTGACCGTGATGTTGCGCTCCCTGCTCTGCAGCTGCTCTGTTCTCACACGTGATGTGTCTCTTCAGAAAGTCCTCAACACACAGAGACCACACTTGGTGAGCTGGCCATGCTATGTAGCATGCCTGTTCACATCCACGGAAGACTTGCACTGTGGGAAGATAGCCAAAGAGAGAATCAGAGCTGACCTCCCTTCCAAACAGCAGTACCACATGGCTTTGCCTTTCAGAGACAACATGACATCTCTGCTTCACCTTCACCCACTTCTTTCTAGCTGAGTAGACATCAATAGCTAAGTAACTAGCCACATCAGAGCTTGGGTCAATGCTTTCCAAACTCAGCACATCTGGGGCAGGGTAAAAAGCACTTATCACCAGCACCCCACAAATGGACTGCCAGGTAGATGTTCTGGAGCTTGGGAAAGGTCAGAGCAAGCACTGCAGGAGTTTGTAACCTCAATTTTGGGAAAAGGTCATCATGTGCCATAGTCAGTGTAGGTTCCTCAGAGTATGTTACCTGCTGCAACCTTAAATTGTCTCCAACTTAGTTCAAATTGCAATTTTAGAAACCTTATAAATTGGTTAAACTTTGATGATTTTCCACAGGGATAAGAAAATGGGTACACCTGACCCCAAACCGCCTTCAAATCTTGTTTTCAAAAAGCCATGAGGGGACATGAAAGTACCTATGATTTAAAATAGGCGGAAGACTGAATTAATATTGTTAATCCTTCTCTTGAAGCAACTAAACCATTTAAACAAAATTTTCACCAAATAGGGAAAAATGCTCTGATCTTGTGGCAGGCAAAGCATAAGAAATGTTAACCCAAATATGTAAAATTTGTAAAACTGTGAGCAACTGAAAATAAGCCCTTCTGTTAAAAAATACCTGGCAGCTCTAATAATAGGTAGTGTTGTCAGCCCTACCTGCAGTAACTTATATTATACACAAGTACAAAAGACATATTTACATACCCCAGTGAAACCAGGAGGGTTTTTTAATACCTCCCATTACCATAACAAATTATTTTCTCAAAACTGTCATTTCATTAGAGAAAGTAGTAGGAGACAATTTAAAGATTACTATAATAGCACCCACTACAATAATACTTATGGGTACCATATAATAGATTATACATTATTAAAACCTACTCTAACTCTGTTTTCCATCTGGACATGAGCTGTACATGTTGTAAGCATTGCACACATACAGTACTGGTAGGAAGACTGTAATACTGTAGGAGGTGACCCAAAAAGGATGACAAGTCTATTAATAAGATCTTTCATTCCATTGTTATCATGGTCTGTACCTTTTCCAGTTGCTGTTTTGACTGTGGAAACGTGTCAACAATGTTACTTAATGAAAGATTCTGTTGGAGAAAACTTTTGGAGTGGTGAGCCCTGCTGACTGTTTACAGGAAATCATAAAGAGCACCCTGAGTCCTCTCCAAACTGAAAATGCATTTTTCATATGAACTAGGATAATGAGACATAACAAGACTGACTCTCTTAGCAGGAATTAGGAGAAAAAGAGGCATAAAAGACACATCCATTTCAGAAGTTAAAAATAATTCAGAATATTCTGTTGGAGATTGCAGCTTTGTGTCAAACTGTGGATGAGGTAGCCATGTCTGTAAATTATGGGCATTGCATGCAAACAATGGCTTCATTTATTGGTCTGCTGTATGTGTGCTTACAGTGCTTGTAATTGAGGATGATTATTGTTAATGATTCTAGTAATGTGTACTTTCAAACCAGCAGGACAGTGTAATTTGTATCAAACCTATTCAGTATCTCTTCAGGCATTTTGCCTAGTTTAATCTTAACCCAGCACTTGCTGTAGAGGAAACCTCTGGAAGCTGCACAGCTGGCTCAAACAGGAGATTTCATGGTACTTTCACAGTGCACTCAAAAGAAATTAAAGCTTCCACAGCCTTCAAATCATCTGGACAGCTCCTAGCCTGTCATGCTTTAACATGACAAGGCCAAGATCTCTAGTACAGGAAACAGTTGTATATAGGATGCAGAAAGAAAACAAAACATCTGTCTCTCAACAGTAGACAACATATTCACAAGCAAAATTAAGTGTTCCTGGAGAATGGATTCACATTTCTAATATTTTTGGAACAAGGAAACAAAGCCCACAGTCGGGTTTTCTTTTCAAGAAGTGGGACTAACCTGCCAGGGCACTTTATTGCATGCCTTTAAGCAACAGAACTTCCTCAGTTTACCCTTTAAATCCAGGCACAGTAGATGGGCAACTCTAGAAGCTCTTAGCTCTGGGTTACAAAGGAGGAACAGAGAACTTAGAGGTAAGTCGAAGAACATGGAAACAAGTAAGAGTGAAAAGGATTGTGCTTGAGCCACACTGCCCAGGTTGCGGAAGGCAAAGGCAGGGACTGGGAGAATGCAGAACCGCCCACTGTAGGAGAAGATCAGGTTTGAGAATATCTAAGGAACCTGAAGGTGCACAAGTCCATGGGTCCTGATGAGTTGCATCCGTGGGTCTTGAGGGAACTGGCGGATGAAGTGGCCAGGCCACTCTCCATCATATTTGAGAAGTCCTGGCAGTCCAGCAAAGTTCCCACCAACTGGAAAAGGGGAAACATAACCCCCATTTTTAAGAAGGGAAAAAAGGAAGACCCAGGGAACTACAGGCCGGTCAGTCTCACCTCCATGCCTGGCAAGATTATGGAGCAGATCCTCCTGGAGACTATGCTCAGGCACATGGGAAACAAGGAGGTGATTGGTGACAGCCAACACGGCTTCACTAAGGGCAAATCATGCCTGACAAACTTGGTGGCCTTTTATGATGGGGTTACAGCATCGGTGGATAAGGGAAGGGCAGCTGACATCATCTACCTGGACTTGTGCAAGGCATTTGACACTGTCCCACATGACATGCTTGTGTCCAAATTGGAGAGACATGGATTTGATGGATGGACCACTCAGTGGATAAGGAATTGGCTGGATGGTCGCCCTCAAAGAGTTGTGGTCAACAGCTCAATGTCCAAGTGGAGAACGGTGATGAGTGGCGTTCCTCAGGGGTCGGTACTGGGACCGGCACTGTTCAACATCTTTGTTGGCAACATGGACGGTGGGATCAAGTGCACCCTCAGCAAGTTTGCTGACAACACCAAGCTGTGTGGTGTGGTCGACACACTGGAGGGAAGGGATGCCATCCAGAGGGACCTTGACAGGCTGGAGAGGTGGGCCTGTGCGAACCTCATGAAGTTCAACAAGGCCAAGTGCAACGTGGGTCGGGGCAATCCCAAGCACAGCTATAGGCTGGGTGAGGAATGGATTGAAAGCAGCCCTGAGAAGAAGGACTTGGGGGTGTTGATTGATGAGAAGCTCAACATGAGCCGGCAGTGTGCGCTTGCAGCCCAGAAAGCCAACCATGTCCTGGGCTGCATCAAAAGAGGCGTGACCAGCAGGTCGAGGGAGGTGATCCTGCCCCTCTACTCCGCTCTTGTGAGACCCCACCTGGAGTACTGCGTCCAGCTCTGGGGGCCCCAGTACAGGAGAGACCTGGAGCTGTTGGACAGAGTCCAGAGGAGGGCCTTGAAGCTGATCAGAGGGCTGGAGCACCTTTCCTATGAGGTCAGGCTGAGAGAGTTGGGATTGTTCAGCCTGGAGAAAAGAAGGCTCCAGGGAGATCTAATTGTGGTTTTCCAGTACCTGAAGGGGCCTACAGGAAAGCTGGTGAGGGGCTATTTATCAGGGAGTGTAGTGACAGGACAAGGGGTAATGGGTTTAAGCTGCAGGAGGGTTGATTTAGATTAGATGTTAGAAAGAAATTCTTTACTGTGAGAGTGGTGAGGTACTGGAACAGGTTGCCCAGAGAGGTTGTGGATGCCCGCTCCCTGGAAGTGTTCAAGGCCGAGTTGGATGGGGCTTTGAGCAACCTGGTCTAGTGGAGGGTGCTCCTGCCCATAGCAGGGGGTTGGAACTAGATGATCTTTAAGGTCCCTTCCAACTCAAACCATTCTATGATTCTATGATTCTATGATTCTATGATTTGAACTTAACTGAGGACTTAACTGGGTTTCTTTGCAGCTCTTTAAGTGCAGGATTATATTCCTATCCTTTCTGACTTCAGAGAATGTCATTATTGTGTCTATGTCTGTTTCCTGGCTTTTTTTTTTTTTTTAATGGTCTCCACTATTTTTTGCTTGGTCAATAATCTTCATGTACAATGAAGACAATTAACATGACTCTATCAGCTTGCTCAATTTGATCTGACACACTACCTATTTTTATATAGATATGAACTTATTGAAATGTTGGCTTCGATTCTGGATGGTTGTCTGAGTATTTTCCCAGACTTATGGAATTGCTTATTGATTTCATAATTAACCTGTGTCTGTGATTGCTTCAGTTTTCTTATCTTCTGTGTTTTGTTATGCTTGTTCGGTGTCACTTGTGCTCTTTTGTGCTAGGCCTTGGAGATCAGCATGTGGCTCGAGCAGTGGGATTGTCAAGAGTTTTAGGTATGAAGAAGCAAGCATGACACTATTTTTTATCTTGTACCACTTTCGTAAGTCTTCCAGGGACTCCAGGCTGCTGGGATGTCTACATTGTAGGGTAGAATGGTGCATATTCACCTAATACTTTCTCTTTGTATAGGAACTGCAATTTCTATTATTTTCTGGCTCCCACTGTGAGACTGGGGGGTACTTCAGGGGTTGACCCTCCTTCTCATGTCAACTGTATCTCTCTTCTACCCCTGTCTGCAATTGTCCTGCCATCCCACCTCTGGGGAAAGGCAAACTTCAGGGGTTGACCCTCCTTCTCATGTCAACTGTATCTCTCTTCTACCCCTGTCTGCAATTGTCCTGCCATCCCACCTCTGGGGAAAGGCAAACTGCTCCCCAAAAGCCACACTTTGTATTTCAAATCTCAGCGAGTAGAATATTCACAGGAATCTTTTCCTTCTATTGAAACTTAAAGATGTAAAAGAAAAGAAATACCTTGAAATAAAATGAGAGACCTATTACCATGGGAGTGCATAGCATAAACAGAAGCATCTGATGTAGGTCTTTCACAAACAACTTGCTGTCTTGTCAAAGGGAGATGAATGAAATCTCACAAAGACTCTATAAACTCCTCATGCATTTTCATAGTTGCAGCTGTAGCTTTCAAGGGTTCCATTTCAAAAGGGAAACAAGTCAGAACTGCTTACATACAAAAATATACAATGATCCTGCAGCCCAGGAGGAGCTCTGATTTTGAGCAATGCTATTGTATTGCAATCCAGTATCAGGAAATTCTTTTATTTCACTAGATTCTAATATAAATAGCTGCATTTCTTATCTAGGAAAGAAACAGCATTTCTAGTCCAAATAAAAGGTTATGCAGTTATTGAAAAATATTAGGAGGGTTTGAGGAGAAAGATGAAAACTTACAGGTCAGAGGCCATAAGCGGTGAGGATTAGTAGTTGTAAGCTATCGCACTGGAACTACCACTGGAGTAAACTAATATCTCTCCATTGATTTCAGAAAATCTAGAAAACTTCAATAAAGTTATGTTAATGCTTTTTAGGTGTACTTTAGATGCATATATTATAAAAGGAGGTATCTATTAAATTTATAAACTCACATTGGGATTCTCTCTTTTATAGAAGCTTGTGTTACAACAAGCAAACTGGAGAAGACTGATCAAGCTAGATAGATGAACTCAGTAAAATTTCAAAATGTTGGGCAAACCTCATGTTGCAAGATTAGAAAATAAACCTGACCATTCTTCAGGAACTGAAACATACAAAGATGTAATATCATATGACTAGAAAATTTGATCACCACTGAATTTAAGAGTCAAAATATACTGGATACCTCTTGGTTTCTTCTTCTTGCAAAACTTTGCAACTTGAATACAAGCAAACATAGCCACACAAATTTGTTAAACTAAAATGTGGTTTGTTTTTTTTTTTTTAAATCCTGTTTTCAGACTCAAGCCCAGTCATTGAGGTTGCATTTTGCCACTCGTAATGTGTCAAAACTTGTGTTTTGAAAAAGAAGTGACAACTCATGAAAACTATTGACTGATTTGCATAACAGAAATTGAAATCCAGCTAGAGAGACCAGTTCACAGGTCATTTCATAACTAAACTGCAGCTTTTTCAGAACTTTTCCAAGTACAATCAAAACCAACGTATTTTTGGTTTTAGATGAAGCTTAAAATGCTTTGGTTTTGAGCACTTGAACAAGATAATCTGAATGAAACAATATCCCAACATATTACATGGAAAGCAGACAAAAAGATAAATAAAACATTGTAATGTTTTCCATTAAAAACAATGTTTGTGAAAAATTATAACTCAGTACTGATAACATAATATATGCAAAGCATCCTAAAATGTCCTTTAATGACTCCAGCCACCTTCTTTCACTAAGTTTTGAGGCCACAAATAATTTCAATCATTCACTTTTATGACTGAGTAATTTCACAGAGCAACCATATCAATCTACTTTCAAGTTACAAGCAGTGTCTACTCAGCAACAGTCCAATTGTAAAGCATTGACACACTGCTGGCAGTAGGTACTATTGCTAACTTTTTATTTTGTAAATGTGATACGTGAGGAGGTATAAGCTTAAGAAGCAAGGGTTCTGCTTACAACTTCTTACTATTTCTGGAACTTCAGAAAGAAGACTGAAGGTTTCATTACTGTTTTCATAAATTTCCATATATCAGCAGATGACATGTAATACAAAATCAGGTTACTTGATGCTCTATTCTGATTTTGTCTTCAAGTGGAGCAATAGTTTATGCTTTGACATAAACAATCCTTGATTTACCTTGATTTAGAGCAGCTTCTATTACTAAAATCAGTTGTAATAAATTACAGTTCACACACACAAAAAAAGTAATTATTGCATAATTAAGTTTATGCAACTGTACATATGAGCCATTCATATAAAGAAAAATGGATGATTTATTTAGGTAGGTGGGATATTCAGAACTTTAGGCAATGTCTTTTAGGAGTTATTGTTTATTAGGCTAAGCATTAGGACAGATATTGTTTATTATCTAATGCAAGCTATTTTTCTCTCTCGTTCATGACATTATCATTTGAAAGCAGATTATGGAATAGGTATTACTCTTGCAAGCTAGTATATACCTTCCCATAGTGGCCTCCAAACTTCTCAACACACTGGCTTCCCTCTTGGAATTTAATTAAAATTTGCTTCTTTATGGGCCAGCCTTTTTCAATTTTGTGCAGTGTTAGCAGAGTTAGGATTTTATAACGGCTTGAACCAGACTGACTGTATGAAAAGCAATTTCAGGCCATTAGATAAGATAATGATCTCAGTAAAGGGACTAAGAGCAAGCTGAGCCTTTGGGTTTTGCAGCTTTAAAAAATGCAAGATCATCCACTTGTGGTTGTTTTGAATAGGATATAATTTCTGATTTTTACAAGTAGCAGTGTTTGGCTTCCAAGGATATTCATCTAATGTGCTTCAGCTGTTAGCCTTTAACTAGGGTTTATCATGGCCATGTGCACAGCACAAGTACATTAGGGATCATGAAATAATTGAAGTAAGAGAACAGATCCACGAATTAAATAACAACTGTGTGATTTAGAGGTCATCTCTAATTTCTACACATTTAAGAAACAAACAAAAAAAATGGCATGTTTCGTATTTTTAACCATTCCTTTGAAGCTAAAGGCTTCAAAGTTTTGTCACTCGGGTTCCTTCTCTCTTATTTCAGGGTAGTGTTTTTCCAGCACAATATAAAGGTGGTATTGCACCACTGCAGAATATCAAATTCTAAAGACTTTTATCATGATGACACTCTGATGAAGCTCTGAGGCAGTTATGTTATTGTTACATGGTGTTTTATGGAGAGTCAGCATTTCCTCCTCCATGAAAAGAAAAGCTTCTGGGAAGAACATATTCCTTAGGTATTCTGTGTTCTTACGAGCCTGAGACAGCAACCACATTACAACAATCTCATTAAATATAGAATAAGACTAAACAGCAGACACATTTCACTATTAGCATATTATTCTCTTTTCTTCCAAAGCCAGCTGGTAACCTTTCATTGCCTGACATCTACTACAGGGGCAAACTGCAGAGAGTTGCTCTCTAATTGACACTGAATCCCGAGCTCTGTATTCTGTGTATTCTTTCAATAGGTAGGGATCAGAAGAGAAGACATTTTCCTGATACCACAAGCTGCTTTATGAAAGTCACTGTTAGTAGGGGCCCCAATTTTAATCTGTACAGGAGGCGGTCACATCATAAATGCAAATTACAATAATTTCTGTACTTTTTTTCATTCTGGTATCCATAACCCTTTCTCTCAACCTGAGAAGCACTCTTTGTGGTTGGTATGGCAGATCTTTTGTGTGTTAGATGTTCTTTTTCAAGAACCTTAGTTGACAAATTGCAGAGTAATTTTCTACTTTATGCAGGACTTGCCCTGGATGACACGTGTAACATACTGTAATAAAATTATCTAAATGTATGTATATGTGCATGGGTGTGTGTATGCATGTATTCAAAAGTACTACAGTTTCCTGGGCTACAGAGTATTTCAGGGGACTAGGTTTCCAACCTTATATAAACTTCCCCCTCCCCCCCAAACATTTGCAAAACACACAATAAGTGGAAAGAATAACTAAAGCCAGGAAGTAACTGATGTGGCAATAATCTGAAGTATTTATGACTTCCATGCATAGAACTGATGCTTTTTGTCCTTTTTGTCTGGTCTTTGTTTGAGTAAAATTCATCAGAATACTGGGAAAATTCCTCTTACATATAAAACATCCTTCCACATAGCAGAAATGGTATAGCAACTGTTATTGTTTGATATATATTGATATAGAATTCTTAAGCAGAAAATAACACATGGATGATTGAGAGATGTTTGGAATCAGTCAATCTAGTATTGATGCAGAGGTCTTGTGATGTCACTTGATGATCCCCAGCTCCTCACAAATCCCAAGAGCAAGGATAACACAAGGCTGGGTGTAGCAGGGCTGACCTTCAAGCTACCGGTCTTCGCACTGTACAAGTTATTCAATAGTAAGCCTAAGAGACCTTTACAAAAGCCAGCTCCTATTATTCCATCTGTAAGGTAAGAGTCAGGAGATAAAGACATAAGGCTATCTATCCTAGCTGGAATACCAGAGAGGAGGCAGCTTTGTTTTGTCCCATCCTAAGGAGGATGGGACAAGGAAAGAAATAAAACCTTGTGTCTTTCTTTCATCTCCCAACTTCTATACTGTCAGATGAAGGCGACCAGGACTTTTGGGACAGCATAACCACCAAACCAAAAGAGCCATCTGAGTTTAGCATGACTAAGCATACACATGCGCTGACTTTATAGAAGCATCCTACATCAGTTTGACAGCTGATGCTGGCCTTCTTATGTCTCTGAAAGGGAGTATGAAACAGGTGCTGACAGAATGGGCTAGATGCTGTGAGTTATGTCATCCATACTGATGGGGTTAGGGCTTCCATCAATCATTGCTTTCCATCTCCTCTCCCCCCACTGATGTCCCTGGAGTCACCTCGAGGCTACTTATGTTCCCATGAAGTGAACAGGACAGAGGTTGTTAGGTACATGTTGGCCAGTCTTCTGGTGCTGCTACTTACATGTAGTAGGACATGCAAGTAAAAGTACATCCATTAAGGATGAATAATCATAAAGCTCATTTGCTTTTTTTTACCTAAAATATTTATGCCAGCATAAAAATACTAAAAGTTTTTGAAACTGTTGTCAAGATTCTGGTTAATTATTTTTTTGTTTTCCAAAAAACCCCAAAGGTCCTTTTTAGACCATTTTTCCTTGTAAAATAGTTGCTTCAGTGATGATTTCTTTTTTTTATGAACTACTTCTTGATTAAAAGTTGTCAGATCATCACTGAATACTTTTTTCCCCATAAAAGCCCTGGCTTTCACTAAATGACATTTTTCTCAATAAAACCGTGTGAGTGACATTGGAGGAGGGAATTAAATGTATCAATTGTAAGATAATTGAAACAAAGTCTAGTATTTTTAGTTATTTCTGAAAGCTGAGTTTTCACTTTTAGATCAGTTCCACTGGTGTCTGATTTTCCAGGCGGCTTTGGCACAGATATATTGATATTTTTTTCAGGGGAGAAGGCTGATAGATTTAAAAAAAAAAAAAATAATCTGTTCTGCAGAAAAAAAAAAAAAAGAAAAAAGGTGATTAAGGTGATAAAATTATCACTACTTCTCAAATTAATTTAGGGGGAACAGTCTAGAGATAAAAGTTCTAAGATATGTACAGGAATTAATTTCCAGCTTCACTTATTATGTAGAAATTATGCAATTTTACTTAACAGTGAAAGAGTCAGATAAAAGTCAAATTATTGCTCTTCTGCAGACTTTTGAAAACAAGTGTGGTGCAATTCCTTCATAATACATTTTTAATGAGCAATTTGACCATTAGAAGACTTTATTTTTCTGTTCATCTTCTGATGTCTCCATGACTCCTTGTTACTACTTGAAAACATAACAACAAAGTTATCTATGAAAACTTGCCTGTATGGAAAAAATAGGAGACATAACCTACAATAATTTGTTGTAATATGCTTTTTATGAATGCCATATATTTCTTCTTTCTGTTTCCCATTTAATCTTTTAATATTGTGTATTATTGATGTTATCAATTCCTTGAGATGGAGGCTGTATTTTGTTATGTCTTTATACAGTACTTAGCACAACAGGCTATTTGTCTAAGGCTTCGAGACACAATAGTAGTAGTAAATAATACTTGTCATTGTCTGCTGTCCCTTTGAAATATAAGAAAATTTATACATATGATTTTACTTTATTTGTTTCTTCCTAATAAAAAGTTCAATACCACTGCAAGGCTATAGTAAATTGTATACGTCTGGTAAACAGCTTAAATTTATAATAATGTTATTCATAACAACAAAATTATCAAAAGCTTTTATGTCAGTGATATTTAAAGATCATTGTTCAGAAGCAGTAATGTAAAATGAGATGCAACAGCTTGTATGGGTTGCAAGTGTGAGTGTATATCAATGTTTTATATCATGCACAGACAGCTATTTGATGAGTGAGTACCTGCCATTAAAATTCAAATATATTTATTGACACTGGTGTGTGAAGGGCTGTCATTTAGATTTGGCATTTTGCCAACATTTTGTTAATAACTTGATACTTAATTGGTAAGTTTTTAGGTTTATGGCTTTTCTTATTGATTAATATAGTATTAGATAATCAGGTATTAAAACCAAATGAGATTCAAGTGAGTGTTGCTGTTGACTGTCAACAGTTCTTTCCAAAAGTGAAAACTACAGCCTCAATAGTTTATGCAGAACTTAAAAGCTATATTTTTCTGAGTACAATTTTCTGATTTAAAAAACAACTGACAGACTATTTCTATATGACCATTTTTTCAGTATAATCACAGACACATATACATGTCTTTGCAAAACCTGTATGTACATAAAAATCACGGATTTCTTTCACTTACAATATAGTGTTTAATTTCTGAAGATATTTCATCATGCATAGCCATTAGTACTTTATTGTGAAAACAGCAAATTGTAACCAGCATTTCCAGAAAACAAATTTCTAGTGGGAAATATGCATTTAAGAGATGAAAAATAAAACATAGAAATGAAGTTCATGTATCTGGATGAGCAGCTCACATGAGTCAGCCGATCATAACAGATTGGGTTCTGATGCATACTATCACTCAATAGTTCATTAGTTTGCCCAGCTTTTAATATGAATATGCAGTCTTAGGGCTATTGACCTTAAATTATTTTTCAGTAGTCTATTGTGCTTAGATTTATGTAAAACCCCCTCATTTTTGCTTTGCATTTCTTTCTCCCCCAAACATTTTTTTTTTTTTACAAGGATGTCTTCAGATGCATTTCCCAGAAGAATTCTTCCTCCAGCCAACTTTCTCTGAAGAGGTATTTCTCAAAAGAGGGTTTTTTTTCTCTCTGATTCAGTAGTAAGCTGAATGTCATCACAAGATCTTTTTCCCCTGCTGCTACAATCCTGTAACAACCCCCTGTTGATAAATCCATTCTAATACTGGCTCAGGGTCTTGTGGTACAGCTAGTACCTGATTAACTAGTACTAGCAGAAAGATGGATTGTGGACATGTTGCAAGTGGATTTAACCTTCAAGAAAATAACAATTCAGTTTTTACTTGGCAAGGGTCTCGTTCTTACTTTCTTTACTTGGTCCAAAAGTTAGTGCCAGAATCCAGCTGCACATGTGAGGTACAAACCAGATGGTTAATTGAAGCTGCACCCTATGTTGCATCCAGGAGATATTTAACAGCTTGAACCTTCCTAGGAGTAAGAAATTACATATTTTTTTGGTGTTCTTTCTGAGTTCTCTGCCATACAGTAGAGGCTTTTTACCTTTGCAGGATGATTTTCATATGAATTTTTAGCATTTGCTTATATATAGACACATTTTTCATCGATACAGATGTTAACCATCACTGTATGCAGGCCCATTATTTCTACCAATTTCCACCCATGCTGCTTTTGCAGTCTCTTTCCCAGGATTTTTTCCACCAAGAAAAGTATATATGAGCCAGGCAGAATGTGCTGCCTTCTGCTGAACACCTGCTGTCAGCTCACCAGTATATGCAGCAGCACACCCACGAGCTCACGGCAGCCGTCTCACCGCAGCAACCGTACTTTGGAACCAGAGTCAAATGCTCGATGGTTCTCACTATGAAATCTCCCTGTGTCCCTCTGTGAATCATCACACTAGAGATCCTTGAAGGAGTTGTGGTACCTACACAGGAGGTTGCAGCACCATGTCAAGGCTGAAACTCGGTCCCAAGAGCAGTACAGCTGCTGGCAGCAAGACACGACGACTGGGCATGTCGCTCCCGCAGGTTTATGCCACACATCTACTATATAGTAACTAAAATAACTCTCCTCTCTCTCTCTCTGTCTTTTCACTCTTGACAGGTTTCTACCTTCCCTCTTCCCATACCTAAAACTCCCTTTTTCATCGTACCCAAAACTTTGGGTGGATTCTTCTATCTACATGTCTGCAAAGTATATGACTACATCTGAACTCTTTATTCAGCCTCTCTTTGTAGTTGGGGAGGAAAGCTGACATCTCTAGAGAAAAAATTGTTTTACCCAAAGGCTGGCGTCTAGAATGGGTCAGATGAACCATGCTTACAAGAGCTTTTCTCTCTATTGATTAGAAGCATATTTGTACAGCATGCTTAAGCACAGATGTCTCCACTGTAGATAAATCTTAATTTCTGCAAAATCAATTCCACTACGTAACCCTAATTTCCTTACTTAACTAGGAAACATGGATATTTCCTAATGTCCTGCTTTTTCTGCTTCCCAGTCCCATAATCACTACCCAAACAGAAAGAATATTCTCACACTCTCACTTTATGAAGCATTGCTTTCATAAAAGCCTTTAAAAGTCCTCTTTGAGAAGGAGATATGTGATACTGAAAATAAAGACACAGTCCCTTCTCACCCTGCACATAGATCTTATGTTTAGTAGCAATTATTTGTCAACTGTAGAAACAATAAAGCTCAAAGGCAGAAAACTGATAGCTTTGGTAAAATATTTGAACTTAAGCGTAAGACCAGACTTCAAGCTGATATGAATAAAGATTAGATTTCTTGTATTTGACGTCTTTTGTTTGCACATGAAGCATTTGTGTTGCAGAAGAAATATCTGTTTTACTTAGTAATACACTTAGTCACTAATTCATAGCAAGACTTGAGTCATTAAATACTTACATCCCCTATTTATTATACATTGTGTTTTCTGCTGTTAATGCCTCTTTATATTTATATTTCTGCCCATTTGTAAGTGTTCTCAGTTGTGTAATGGTTGCACGTATTTTTTACTTTCCAAAATAGAACACCAGTGGAAATGACTATGGTTTGCATAATCTGAAAGGAAACTTCAATATTAATGAAATAAATTATAAATCAGAGCCTTTGAACAAGTACTTAATTGTTTAGTGGTACCACCTGGTATGATGATCTGTCATAATGGTGTTAATGAGGAATTTTCAGCCTTTGGTGGTGGAAGAAGTGTTAAAGTCAGGAGTCAGTGGATGAATCAGCTACCAAAATATCAGTTTGACAGCCTTTCAAAACATTAAAAGAAGTTGTTGCTTCTCTAAGAAAAAAGAAACCATGACACTTTCCTGATCTTTGCTTCCCACTATTTTGTTTTGCATATATAGTCAACCACTGAATTCTTATGCGTTACTTAAGTGAGAAGCATTAAAACATCCCCTAGGTTGAGTAAACAGAAAATAATAATTGCAGTATATAATTATTTAGTCTTCTGTACAAACAGCAATACTAGAAAACATTTCTGTCTCTGTATATTCTACACAAGCAGATGACTCAGGGCTAGGATTTTCAAAAAAATGTAGGTATTGTAGAAAGCTGGTCTGAACTTGTGATATTTTGAAGTCCCAGACTATGGGTATTCTTGAAAAATGTCGACTCCATCTGAAAGCAGATTACAGATTCTTAGGCCTATATTCTTAAGAGAGAAGTGATACTTCTGTAGGTAAATTAGGTACCAAGAAATTATCAGAATTTCTAATTAGCTTCCTTGTGTCTCCATAGGGCACCTACAGCTCTATGGGCCAGCATAAATAATATTGTGTAATGACTCATACACAGCTTGACAGGTAGCCAACTGTTTGTACTCATAGCATTTGAGTAAAAATTTGATTTGTTTCTGGTGTCCTGTGTTTGTAAAAAAATCATTGGCATTGCAGAAGAAATATCTATTTTATTCTCTAATTCACTTTACTGCTACTCTTGTATATTGAGTGAGACCGGATATTTCTGAGGTGCTCTGAGTACAGTGCTGTCATGACTTGAGACATTCCAAAACAATAGAGTGTGTTTGGAGTTAAGAAATAGGCTGAAATCGACATTTTGTGTCCTGAGCTGGAATCTCATCTAACATCTAGAGTACTTGGTTCTTCAGGTTTTTGACAATCCTAGTTCTGAGATTTTATCTGTCTTTAAAACCATCCTCCATGACTGTATTTGAGCCCAACTGAATAAGAAATTTATATTTCAGTGAGACCCACCTTGTAAAACTCTGGAAAAAATGACATAAACTGGAAATAGTGTATTAATGGTGCAGGGAGATTGGCTTCTAGAAGAAACTTGTTTAATGACCTATCATCCTGCAAAGGTACATTACTACCTTTTCATTCTTCAATTTTTTTCTTGTAACACAGAGTCTTTATTGAAAATCTGATATTATACAGTGACTAAATAAAACTATTACAATAAAGAATGTATCTGTTGCTTCTAACTAGTTTTTCTCTTGAGAGGTTGATTTTACTGAAGTAAATTTAGCTTCTTAAAATATAATTGTCAAAGTGCATGTCAATCCTACCTTTTGATGGAAAGCTGGAATTTTTTTTTTTAAATATGTTTTTCCTCTTGAAATGCTTTTGCTTTATTTTTACACTATACCCATTTTATCATGCTGAAACAGTACCTCAGCTATGGGATACCCTCATTACAATTTCATTTCTTGGACTTCAAAGTTTTCTTCACTGCTTTTAATGCAAAACTTGCAGCTTTAGTAGAGGTTGAGCTTAGCAGAATGTCAAGGCCAAGCCATCCATTAGGACATTACAGCTGTCCATGCTTTATCTTACTCTGATATTTTTTTTATTTAATAAAGTATTCTAAGAACCAATATAAAGATAGCAAAAAAAGTAACTAAATTGGAATGCATTCTAATTTTCTAATTATGGGATCAATAGAAATAGTGGGGGAAAAAAGCAGTAAAATACAGTAAAACCTTGTTGCTTTATGCTGGCAGAGTCATCACATTATCAAGTGCATGAGTAAACAACAAATAAGCAATCTAAAGACTCACAGAAATTGTAAATGTTCTTGAAAAACTAAAGTACCTTTATAATGTGAGACCTCATATCTATATTCCCTGTGAAGTGGAGATAATACGGATTTTAGATACTTTTCTGCTTGTTGATAATGCACATGCTGCCACAGAATACCTTAACCATTGAAAAATATTAAGTGTATAAATCATAACTGCTTATTCCTTTCTGTCTCTCAGACTCTGTGATAACACTGGATTGAAGCACTGCTTGTTAGTTGCTTGCTTGTTCTACTTCCTAACTCATTTTCTTCCTTTACTTTTTTTTTTTTCTGTTCCAGGAAACTTAGGCCAAATGTCTAGTTTCACACAGCCTCCTGCTGAGAAAGATCTGAACATTTTTGTTTACTTTTGTTTGTAATTCATTCTGAACATCCTGTGTTTTACCCACAGTTTCACTCTTTCAGGAGACTGCAGATGTGACAAGAGGGTGTCAATTTAAAGGCATGAGAGTGCATGAGAAAAATCCCAATTTTTTTTTTGCCATTTCCAAGGATAACCAAATTTTAAGTATGTGTCAGTATTTCATAAGAATTCTGTTCTATAGCACCCAGACATGATGATGAATATATCATAAAACCATATTGCAGCAACACCTCTTCTTAATATTTGTCCTCCTCTGGCAAGAGAATGAAAGTTGCTACATTACATTTGAGAAGGTTATCAAAGTTAAGAGCATCTGCCTAATTCACAAGAGCATCCATCATTCTAAGGAGAATACAAGGGCTAAAGTTTTTGGTCCATCCATTGCAAGAAGCAATTTTTCCATCTGTTATTGCATGGTTATCCAGGAGCTGAGCAACCGAAGTAGGATTGCAAGGCTACAGAAGCTACAGTGCCAAGTGACCTGTATGCTAACTGGACAGCAAAGAAAAAATAGATTAAGGTGGCCTTACTATATTTTATTACTATTATTTAGCTTGAAATTCTTTTCAGTGGTGAAAGAGTTAAGTCACAGATTTCTGAAAAGCAGTATTTCTGTTTGCTCAATTATTAATTGGAACTAAGTTCTACCTTTCAGTTTTTGCAGTTTATGGAATGATTGCTGCAGATATGAATATCGAGTAGGAAAATATTAGTATGTATTCACAGTTATTATCTCACATAATGATTTTTAACACTTAAAACCTTCCAATTCATCACATGAATTAGGAGTTCATGTAGAATAAAAAAATATTATGAAAATTACTATGTTTGTTCAAGGCTCATTTTTCAAATGTACTGTTTAGCTCATAGAAAGGATTGTCAGAAACACTTTAAATGAAGGTTGCATACTTAAATAATTAATAGAAGATTAAAAGAAATTGCTTTCATTCTTTATGGATTATTGAACGTTATTTATTTTGAAATATTTAAAATACAGCTATCACAAAATCTAGGCACATACAAAGGTCATTTTGCTAGCAAAATTTATGTTCAGGGTATCTTGCACCATTTCCTACACCATCCTGAACAGAAACTTTTCTGATCTCCCTCTTAATCCCAAAGTAAGTCCCTTTTTCCATTTTGTCCCTTTCCATTTCCTTTTATTGGCACTTCATCTCATGGGAAGAAATGGGAAATCTGAATGGAAGGACACTAAAATCTGAACCTAGGAGAGCAAGTTCAAAGTGAAGAACTGAAAACGGTTTGCTTCCATTTCTCCATTACCCCTAAGCTTCAAAGACTCTTAGCCCAAATGTTTCAGCTGGTGTGCATTAAATGGAGGGAGAAAATGCCAAACTTATTGAAGATAGCTTTATTATAGAGCTATATAGAGTATTATATGAGTATTATATATAGTCAATATATTATATGAATAGTATTACTTAAACTATTACTTCTGCAGATAATTTATTTTATATCCCATGATGGTGTTGATGATTTCAAGTTTTCTATCCCTTACCCCACTCTACATTTACTACTGGAGAAGTCACCCTTGCTGAAAAAAGCAGATCTTGTGGTGTCCCTGGAAGATAGCCTATAAAGGCTACTCTACACACAAGGAATATGACACGCTCTCATGGGCAGTGGACAGACTGCGAATCAACAGGAATTGACCTAGCAGGCATTTCTTAGTCATGAATGTGGTTTGTATGAACTTGGAAAAGGCTGAGAGACAAAGCCATGGAAACAAAAATAAATTCAGCATGTCTTCTGCTTCCAAGATTCCTTAAGTTTTACCACGGCCTTATCAGATAAAGAGGTGGTACATTCAGTGTCCTGGTTCTGGCCTGGAATGCAGGGTAGCTGGGATTTTTTTCCTCTGTCAATAACCACCATTCTTTGACCTTGAGCAAGTTGTTCTTTGGGTATGTGCCTTCATTTGCCCTTCTGCTCTGTGTATGGTATGCTCCTTTAGAGATCATATATTAACTTAGAGAGGTACAATGCCTAACACAAGAGAAAAAATGAATAATGAAATGTCTGTGGAATGATAAATTTCTGGCTTTCTGCCCTAGAATTAATAAACAGGAGGAGACTTTAAAAATCAAACAAAAATCACAGCGGTTCTGATCCATTCAGAAGGACGTTGGGATGGGAGAATATTTCAGGCATTAGAGGAATACAAGAAAGCTTATGGCATTTTTTGTCCAGTTAAAAGCTTTCTTTCCTGCCCTCTTTTGCACACACACAAAAATTGTACATGAACCCAAGATATAAAAATAGCCAGTTTCTGTCTTTGATTGAGGGAGAAAGACACAAGCCAGATTTATTGGCTGTCTAGAGACCTTATGTTCAGTTTTCTCTTGTCACATTCGCACCAATTAAATGTGAGAGTTTATATGTTGTCCTATCTGTAAAGATGACAGCCAGATCCTTGTCTGGCTCATTTAATTGTCTCTGTGGGAGAAGTTCCCCCACCCTTGTACAGCAAACAGTATTTCATATACCTACTTGTAAAACCCTGTTTGCCTGAATATTTTCAAGAAAAAAAAAATTCAGAAAAAGTGATATGTTAGAGAAGATTGTATTCTTTTCTCTCAAGTTAGCACAAGCTTTTTAAATGGAATTTAGAAACACGTTATTAAGTTGAAGGTGAAACACCATATATAATATCTGCTGTACCTATAAAGACATATATCACAAGTAAGTGTTCAGGCCAGGTGTTGTTGCTAGCATGCACAATTAAGTTGCTGTTGCTACCTGGAATGCACAATCAGAAACTGAAGGTCCAGTGAAGTCATGATGTTCCAAAATGAAGTGTAAGAAAGCAGACAAAATCTTCCAAGTGAAGTAGCTGATCCTCTCACCTATATTTTTCCCCCCCCCAATCTCCTTGCAAGACTTCAGTCTTCTGTTGCACCTTCTTTAAACATCTCTTTTATTCAGTTCCAGGGTATTAGCCAACTACACCACAAAGTTCAGACAAGACATATTTAGTACATTTCCATATATATGAAAGCCTACAGTGGCCTTTCCATCTTTTTTAATTAACATTTAAAAAAACCCAAAACAGCCAAACAAAAAACCCAGGATTTAATAAATAATAGGAAAATCAGCTGATGAATTTTAAGCATGGACATTACTAAGAAATTTGCCAGATTTTTTTGACTAGAAAAAATGGTGAAGCTCAGAAAATATTTGTTGTTCATAGGAATCAAGGGAATCTGAGAACTAGAATACTCTCTAGAAGTTAGAGAGTAAATATAAAAATATTTGGCAAATAAAAACATGTAATCTTATCATGAAATATTTCCTAAAGAATCTTAAAAAATTTCCTCTCTACAGAATGGTAGACCTTTTTTTTAAAGCTGAAAAAAATCTGTCCTTTAATTATGAAGTACCCATGATTAAACTCAATGTTGATCTTCATTTTTTCTAATGATTCCATCTTTGTTGCTGATTTTCTCCTTCATAAATGTAAATCCAGTCCTTGGTTATTTAGTGACTCCCACTGTGAAAAAAACCTAACCTAACAGTTACTTGGTTGCAAGCTGCTATAAAATGAAAAGATTGAGATTTGAAAATATTCCAAATGGAGATTTTTAAGAAACACTGATAGTATGTCCTAATGGTGTCAATGAAATGAGATTGCATTTCCAATATAGAATCATAGAATCATAGAATCACAGAATGGCTTGGGTTGGAAGGGACCTTAAAGATCTTCTAGTTCCAACCCCCCTGCTGTGGGCAGGGACACCCTCCACTAGACCATGTTGCCCAAAGCCTCATCCAACCCGGCCTTGAACACTTCCAGGGATGGGGCATCCACAGCCTCTCTGGGCAACCTGTTCCAGTACCTCATCACCCTCACAGTAAAGAATTCCTTCCTAATATCTAATCTAAATCCACCGTCCTTCAGTTTAAGGCCATTAATGCTTGTCTTATCACTTCATACCCTTGTAACCAGTCCCTCTCCAGCTTTCCTGTAGGCCCCTTCAGGTACTGGAAAGCCACAATTAGATCTCCCCGGAGCCTTCTGTTCTCCAGGCTGAACAATCCCAACTCTCTCAGCCTGTCCTCACAGGAGAGGTGCTCCGTCCCTCCGATCAGCTTCAAGGCCCTCCTCTGGACTCTCTCCAACAGCTCCATGTCTCTCCTGTACTGGGGCCCCCAGAGCTGGATGCAGTACTCCAGGTGGGGTCTCACAAGGGCAGAGTAGAGGGGCAGGATCACCTCCCTCGACCTGCTGGTCACACTTCTTTTGATGCAGCCCAGGACACGGTTGGCTTTCTGGGCTGCAAGCGCACACTGCCGGCTCATGTTGAGGTTCTCATCCACCAACACCCCCAAGTCCTTCTCCTCAGGGCTGCTCTCAATCCATTCACTGCCCAGCCTATAGCTGTGCTTGGGATTGCCCTGACCTATGTATAACTGGAGTCATATACAGTAGCTGTTGAAAGTGATATGTTTTCACTAGGATGTGTGTTTTATGAGATACATGATCATGTCTTTACATCCATTAACTAGTACTACATTTAATTACTGTTTCCACCACCTTCATAAGTGCTGTTGAAAATAGGTAAAGGTAACAATCTATTTCAAAATGAAAGCATAATGTGACCATTTCATTATTGTTCTGTTAATGACAAAATATCTGCATTCCTTCTTTGTTTGTTCTTGTTGTTTCAATGCAAGATCAATGATATTCTGTGCTTTAAAATCACAACTTCTATGTTCAAAAATGTGATTTTTTTGTTTGGTTGGTTGGGTTTTTTTCAGCATTAACCAGCAAAGTTTTATTGCAAGTCATTCTTTTTAGCATTTCTTCTAGATTAACTTTTCCCATTACTTCTGTTTACATTTCTGATACATAGAGTAAGGTCTACTTTTACTTTCCAAATCCTTTCTGCTTTACTGAAGCAGAGAAGGAGGACGTCATCTCCAACTGCTAAGAATCATCTTTTTGCCAGTTGCAGCCATTGAGATCTGCTTGAAGTTAAAATAGATCTGTTCATTTTCTGACTACCACTCAGTACAGTTCAATGAACTGTCACACTGAAAAACAAGTAGAGTTCCTGGAGCAATGCATTACATTTGCATCTTAGATTACTTTGAACATATTCATTTTAGCTCATTCTTTGAAGCAATTTTCCACCAAATCAGCAGTACTCCAGTAGGCAACTTATGCCTTCTCTGGCACTTTCCACTTGTGTGTATAAAGCAAGTTTTCATTCAGATCATGAGCCAGTTAGGGAGCTAGACTTTACCTTACAGTTTTATCCCAGCTTTTATTAGCAGCTGTAATATAGCATAATGATATAATAAATATTATTTATAACTGGATGCATCCTCTTCCCAGTAACTTTCTCACTTAGGGGTGAGATGAGTTAAGAAATGACAGTATTCAATTGTTTTTTCAGTGGCTTCCCTAGATTATTGACAGTCATTCTTAGGTTCTCTGAAGAACAATGGTTCCATGTTAGGCTTCTATGATTTCACCGATAGAAAATAATTTAAGGACTAGTGCCTGCAACAAAGCAATGTGTGTTTTTAATGATCATTTACTATTAAAATTTGCTTATTTGAAAAAAGGAAAAAATGCCAAGTGACCTACATACCCCCTGTAATGACTTTGTCTTTAGGTCCTGAAAACTCTCCTTTGAATTTTGGGGGGATTTTTTTTTTTCCCCTTGCACGAGAAATATACAGGACTCTACCAGCAAGACAAAATATATTGCAAATATATATCAAAAATATATCTATGTTAGTGGCTGTATTGTCACAGTCAATGATGTGTTCCTGATTTATTCCCTTATTCAGTGAATAGTCTTCTTGAAATTGCTGACTACAGATGTACAAAAAGTCTTAATAAAACCTAAAATTCAGGAGAAATTGACCAATTTTCAGTTTCTAGGACCAAAGTAAAAGCTTTGTCTTATTCAGTGTAAAATACTTTGAAAGTGAAGGGGTTGTCATAATTTCAGCTGGTTTAGGTAGCAATTCTAAATTGTTAAAGGTAAAAAATTCAACTTCAGTCTTTCTCATCATGTTGTTTTTGAAAGATAAAAATTTTTGAGTCCCTAAAACACCGAATTAATCTAACAGCTCATAGTTCCAGGAATAATTTATGCTGGTCAATATTAGTAAATAAAAAGAAGAGGGGACCAGAAAACAGTGGGCAAAACCAGACAGTCTAGAGTTTAGACTTTATTGAAAAAACAAAGTAACGTAGGAGATTAAGCTATTCTTTAAACATTTTGACAACCCACAGATTGGCTGATTTGGAGACAATTAATGCACAGGAAGAGGTGGGCTGTGCCTCTGTGCCAGCTACATGCCAGTAACTTCCTGCCATCCCCTCCTGGCATCACAACAGTTGTCCCAAAATATCATGAGCCTCCACCACCCCAATATTTAGAAATGAGATGAAAGGGAACCAAAGGATTATGATACCTCTACTTTCTTTGGTTAAATCCTCAGTGTTATCCTGGACATTGTGATTCGAATTACAACTTTGTTCTTTTTTATTATTTTTCTAATTTACACTCATTCTAATTTCTCTTTTTTCCTTCTCCATTCAGTTGTTCCTTTCCTACTTTCTGTTTGAAAACAGTCTAACTTTGCCAGCCAAGACAGATTTTTTGCAGTACTGCTGTGACCCTGTGACCAAAAAAGAAGTTGAAAGCAATGCCTTAAATGCTATGACATTGACACAAATTTGCCAGGTCTTGGAGTAGCTGATAAAACCACATGTTATGTCTGGTTTGTTTTTGATTTGGTTTGGTTTGTTGGGGTTTTTTTTGTTTGGGTTTGTTTTTTTTTTTTTTTTCCTAGCAGCAACCATGTAGGTAAGAATCAAGAACTAAATCTAAAGCTCGTTTTACTTTTCTTCGCCCCTTCCCCGCCTTTTCTCTTTTGTCCTTGGTTTCCTTGTTTTAAGGAAACAGGATTGAATTCCAACAAGAACAACTGCTCTAGCCCTTCTCAATAAATTTGTCTTTCTTTCCAAGAAAGGATAGTAATTACTGACATTCATACCATCTATAAGACTGTCAAACAGGGTAAGGGTATTTTATAAAAGTATATCAGTGAATAAAAGAGGAATGGAGTAAAATCTCTGCTTAATTCTTTGCATTTCAGTGTAAATGTCTTTACACCTTTAACCATTTTTTGTTGCATTCCTTACAAGTGGTTTAAAAATTCTTGTGTTCATTGTTTTTCATGGGGTGAAGCAAGCTGAGGTCTCTGTATAAAAAACATCAGAGTTAACTGCTTGGTATCGCACAGTGACATCATATTAAGAACCTTGTCTTTCTCAGACTACTTATTCCATGAGATTTCATATTTTAAAGTCCCAAATTTGATAAAGATTTTTTCTGATTTTGTTTTGACTTTTAGATTTTTGAGTTTTGAGCTGCGATGTGAAACTGGTGAAGTGAACGTCCGAGAACTGAAACAGCAGAGAGGGCTCATTTCAACCTTTCTAAACAAGAACCATTGGCTTTCATTTTTCTATACTAATATTTTACAAAGAGTGTGAAAAAAAGTGAAATTAAATTAAATCATTTTTACATATGACTTAAAGCTAGCTGGGTATAAATTCAACACAGGTCCCCAAATGAAACAGTAATAGAGTGAAACTAGAAGGTTGGACTTCAATTCAGAATCCGTATTAATATCTTGAAGCATTCAGACTGGGTTCAGTGTGCTATGAAAGAGGATAAGACTTCAGTGTGTCCTCAATGTGCTTTGTAAACATACATTATTAAGCTGATATACAACCCAATGTATATGTATGATTTTTAAAAAAATCACAAAAAATAATTCCATGTCAGAAAAGATTCTCAATACAGATTCCTTTTTCCCAGACATATATCAAGTAGTGATTTTCATAACAAAAAATGTTTCCAAATATTTTTTAGACATGAAACAGAAGTGGACAGAAAAAAATTAATTTGAAACAATATCTGAGTTGTTCTCTGAGGATATGAGAAAGTTAGTGGGATATATTTTCAAATATGATATTAAAGGGTTATTGAAATTCAGAGGTGGCTGAATAAAAATCTAAAGATAACTGGTAGAGAGTTTTTTTCTGAACATATTTTCTGTCACAAGTTTTACGATCCTGAAGGTTATGAAAACTGATTTTTTTTCAGGCATCAAATGGAATTAGAACAGAAAGATGTGCTATCTCTAATTCCTTACTCATGCCTTTTGGGCAATGTTCATGGAGGTGGTAAATACTGCTGTCACTAGAGAAGGTTATTAGTCAAAATGGCATTTTATTAAGCAACTGGATAAGCTACTTCCATACCTGGCCATTGTATTTGAGCACACAGGCTAGCATGGACCAAAACTTTCTCAGGGGATTTTTCTAATGCTTTGCCTGTATGATGATCACTTGCCACTGCTGTAACTGTGGCCTGGCCCTGTCTGTTCTGTTAGTATGAGTCTATCCAGACTGACAACAAAATTAGGTGGCTTGTAAAAGCAGATGACCAAACAAGAAACGAACCTAACTAACTCATATATCTTCAAACTGAAGATAATTATTTGAATCAGGTATTAAAAAAAAAAACAAAACAAACATTTATTAATGAAGGTTGGAAAAAGGATTAAATATGTTGACATTGTAAAGAAGCGAAGCATCAGTGTAGAGGGCAGAAGCAACCACCTCACAACCTGGAGGCTGTGCAGCCACTGAACAAGGCTCCTCTTCTGAAGGCAAACTTGATAGAAAAGCCTGCTTCAGATAAGGATGTTGGCACAGATAACAGCTAGCACAGAGCTATTACTTATTCTCTCTTTTGTCTTTGACTGTAAAAATGCCACTAGGATTATGCAGAGAATCTAACCTAGATGAATGAATTTGTTCTGTCCCACAGACTTTTTTCTGTTAATAGTTCCATGATATTGCCAGCCAATCTGCTATGACATTTAACTTATTTCAAGGAAGATGGGCGAACATTTACCGTATATGGCTTTTCCTTGCCTATATGGCAATTTTTATCCTGGGGTTTAGTGAATACAACATTCTGTATAAACAAGAAGAAAAAACCCACAAACAATCAGATTTTTAAATTAATGGCCATAATCCTTACATAAAGTACTGAAACAATCATATGAATAAAAATTTGAATTTCTCAGAAGCTTAGAATAGGAAACAAAATATAAACATCTTGGATATAAAAAAAACATGGAAGTCATGAAAATTATTAGCCTGGATTTAATAGCTAATAATAGGACTTAAAGTAGGACTTTGTAAATTTTTTAATAAGGCTTTCATGCCTAGTTTAACCTCTTCTCTTTTAGCAGAAGCTGCATAACTTCCATGTATTTTTGGCAATTTTCTTTTATAATGTTCATCCATAAAAGGATTATTTTTATATATATACATGCTTTAGTTCCCTATGTAATCCTCACACTCTTCCTAATTCTCAAATAAAGGTTCTAATCTGTTGTTCTGGGGACAATTATAATGCTGCCAGTGGAATTTTCTGGTGACAACAATAAGAAGACTGATTAAGAAACTCTCTGAAAAAGCTGTGGTTTTTAGAAAATTATTTTTACATGGTGCATCCTGTTTGATTTCAGTCTCTGGTGACCTAAGAATAAAATATATTTAATAAGCTTCTTATCTGTTTATTGGCAGGTCCCTGCTACACTTAAACGATCGATGACTTGTCCTTTATGAACTCTAATGGGAATATTATTATTGTAATTGTGATTTGTATCATAGGACTACTTTTGTTCCTATAAGTACCTACTCTAATAATATATATATATAGTAAAATGCAAATCCTATTCTATTATGCTTGGTAGATAAAGTACATAATGAAGAGAAGGATGTCGTATAATCAAAGCTTCTCAGAAGACACACAGGAAAAGCAGGAAAAGAATCCTTTTCCTAGAGCCAGGGTACTGTAGACAAAGAAATTTCTCAGGTGCACGAGACAGGGTAAGTTTCATGTCTGTACAAATGCCAGCTGTGGATATAGAGAGGATTATTTCATCAGACTGTGGAGCGTAACTTAGCTACAGCTTGACAACAATTCTCTCAAAGTTTTGAGTGAGAGTTTACATTCTAAACCAGAAAAAAGTCCCCAATACTTCTCACATTTCACTTCTAAAAGCGAAGGAAACAAAACACTCAAAGAGAAACACTTGGAATTGATAACAGAGCAATGTCAGAATCAAAGCAGGCAGTAGTCTTGCATCTTCTACATTTCAGGTATTCCACGGGGATAAGCATTTGTTGAAATGTAGAAGTTATGGTTAGAATTCAGAAATGCTCCTTAGATGTATAGGTGAGAGGCCAATCCTTGGTACAAATCTGAATATCATTAAAGAACTTCAGAATCTAGCAGCTCACTCCAGCACGACAGAGGGAACAGAGCAGAAATTTTACCCTTAGCTCCCTTTTGCCATTTATGCTTGCTTTGCACATGTTGCATAAGTGTTGTAAAAGTCAGTTTAGCAACCAAATTTCTCTGAAGGAATTGACAGATGAATCAGGCAGGATCAAAAGGGCAAGTCCTTTGGAAATTCCTGGAATAAAGGAATATGGGGATGAAAGTTTGATTTTCCCTCTTTCCCAAAGCTTCCCTATTGTCCTCAGGGAAGCTTTAAAAGGGAAAGCATACTCTCCAAGTGACTACATGGGTAGACTGTAGCCATATAGAGTGAGTTTGTGGCTCTTGTTCATATGTTGTGTCAAATTTACCGTTGCCATCTATGATCTCATCACCTACTTTTAGTCTTTCATCACCTAGTCCTCGAATATTTATTCTCAAATTAGCAATATATCATATAAAAACTTCCTGAGGACACAGGGAATAAAATTCAGCACAAAGCAACAAGTTTCTTCCCAGATCACAGAGAGTATTTTCTGTGAGGATTGCATCAGATAATCTTGACTCAAGGGGCTACAAACGATCACTTCCAAATGACACAAGGAAGATGTATACAATATTATTTCCTCACCTTCAGAGAGCTTTACTGCAGGTGGTCAGCACGCTGCAACCCATTGCATTTACCATTCAAAGGTGACTCAGGTAACTGCATTGTCCACCTACACCACAAGCAGTACAAAGAAGAAAGTTGTCGCTGCTGAAGGGGTCATGCAGGTTCTCATGTTTTGGGTAGCTCGTGCCATGGTCAACACAGCTTGAGAGAGTTCTCTGTGCCAAAGTAGGTTTGAGGTGGGTTTCTCTCAGGGTTATGGACATCCCAGAGACGCACTGGGGGTAAAGTCAGCTTGATACACCTGCAATTACTCCAGGGCTATTAAAGCTCTCTATTAATGTAAATAGAGATTTAAAAGTGTGTCAAACTCATACATCAGGCAGATGTGCATAGAATCAATCTACCACAAGAGCTTTAGATCAGAAAATCTGAGGGAAAGGATGTAGGAAATCTCCCTAGAAGCATTTTATCATCTATAATGCTAAATTGGCAATATGTAGCATGTGTTAAAGGGGACGTTTTAGTTTCCATGTTTAATTGAATAAAAGTGAATATAATATAGCACCTGTGGAGGAAAATGATACATGATTTAAATTATTTTATATGGGTGTGCACAGTGGTTACATTAGTTAAGCCCTGAAAGCTAGCACAAGATAGGAACAAAACAGCCACTCAGACTATAGCACAGTGAGGCAAGGATTTGTGATACTTAACTGAAATATGTGGTCCTACAGAAGGTAACAGCAAACTCATACTGGTTTCCAATGGACTAAATATTCATGTAACCATAAAAAACCCCAAACAATTCCTACAATGCTTTCATATGGAATATTCATAATATATTCTCAGACTTTCAAATGCAGTACCTTACACTTCAGAGATGGCCTAGATTCACAAAATTTGCTTCTGAAGCATCTGAATTTAGACTGATATTTGGTTTTGTAAAAAAAAAAAAAAAAAAACCACCACGAAAAAACAAACAACTTTCTATCAGGAAATATAAAACATCATTGTTAGGATTTAACTTCTTATTTGCTTTTGGTTTCTATAAATATAATTAAAATTCTCCCCATGTCCCTGGCACAGCTCCTGACCTTCTACATACAGGGGAATCTGTTCCATAGGATCCTAGTCTCCCGTCTGAATTTTTAATTGAAAGATAATACTCTAGGTTATGCTGGCCAGCTAGTAATTACAATAGGAAATTTTTATTAATCTAAGAACATTTCCATTCCAAATTTAAATGTATTGGTTCAACTCATCCTAAAATGGAGAGGTAAGACATTCAGAATTGGATTTAGCTCACAAAGCCATTCACAAAACAAGTGTCGACAAATAAATGTCACATCTAGGATTTTGACTTTTGCCCACCTCCTGTTCCTCAAACATTTGGTCAGAAGAAATAGAATTCAGATTTTCATAATCTTTCAGAGACTTCTCAGTCTCATGGAAAGGGCAATATATTTTAAGCCACTTAAGTGTGTTGACAGTGAAATCAGATTGTACCAAGAAAGGTGCCTGCTTTGAAAATTCACACTTTCATTTCAATTTCTTTCTTTAGATATGTAGCATTCTCCTAATTCTCTTTATTCATTTTCAGAAAATCTCTATTAAACAATAGTTTTGGACAGTCTTGTCTCAGTATTTGCTCTCCAGCAGCTTGTAAATTTGATATACAGCAGAGGAGGATGATCATATTTCACTCTGCAGAAGAATAACTTCCAACACTCTTCTCCAGGATTTGTAATTGAACCTATATTGTTTGGATTTGTTGTTTTCTTCTTTTTTTCTCACAACTGCAAGGTACTTTGTGATTAAAAAGTGATAACCAGACTGTTTTCTTCCTCAAGAATCTTTTTGTTCATCTTCCTCTCGTGAATGCAGCATGCTTGTTTCTGGGGAAGGACAAACTTCTTATATAACAGAATTGGCATTTTTCTTTTAAGCCCACCTCATTATGATAATAACTGACTGTTAATGAACTCTATGGCAGGGAGTGCAAATACTTATGCACCATATATCCACCAGAGAATCTATATGATATATTTACAAATGCTGGTATCAGTGAAAGACATGCTCTCAAGTAGCTTTTTGTCACCATTTGGTTTTATGCACAATACAGTCAAAAGTATGTGCTTGTGCTCTCTTTCTTTCCTTCTTTCCTTCTTTCTTTCTTTCTTTCTTTCTTTCTTTCTTTCTTTCTTTCTTTCTTTCTTTCTTTCTCTCTTTCTCTCTTTCTCTCTTTCTCTCTTTCTCTCTTTCTCTCTTTCTCTCTTTCTTTCTTTCTCTTTCTTTCTTTCTTTCTTTCTTTCTTTCTTTCTTTCTTTCTTTCTTTCTTTCTTTCTTTCTTTCTCTTGAGTGCTTTATTGATCCAAATTTTTAGATCATTCCTAATGCCAGATCTTCAGGTGTCTTCAATAAATAGGTGTATCTGCTGGAGTTCTGATGCTAGATATATTTCCATATAAACAATACATACAGCTGCACTGTGGCTGGAAAGGGAAAAAAGGGAAGGCACTTAAGCTTATAATAGCAATTAGAAACTTCCTTTCTCAACCTCCAGTAAATTCCACACAGAAATATATGTGATTATTTTCTCTAGGAAGTTCTAAACCAGGCAACTGATAAGCCAGCGAGATGTACCCAGGAGGGGATCACTCTGTTCTCACCTTGTTCCTTCTATCGCTTCCCCAAGATCCTGCTAGTGTTCATGAATGAAAATTGCATGCTGTGGAAGACTGAATATATAGCTTGGCTCAGTAAGAGCTCATAGTGTATTAATATTTTCAGACTGGATACAGATTTAGTTCCTAAATATGTGTATTTGTGTGTGTGAACAATATCAATATTGTTACTAGTTTGTATATGTCTTCCAATTGTGTAAGTTAAATACAGCAGTAAATTACATTAAACCATTTTGCACTTTTTTGTCCCTTTCCTATTCATGGACAAATGCTTCAGAAATGGATGATAATTAAATCTTAAGTGTGTCTACAAGGTAGTTAAGCATTAGTTTCATGCTTGGTATTCAAAATACCATGAGAAATACAAATTTCCATCTGATCTAATGTACAGTAGATGACCCATTAAAAAACCTCTTCTACAAGTTTCGATAGCATTCTCTAAAAAAAAAATGATACTTGTTTGTCAAAGCAGCTATGATTTTGAGATAATTTTACTGTACGTTTATATCATTGTGCTGGTTTTGGCTGGGATGGAGTTAATTTTCTTCATACTAGCTAGTATGAGGCTACATTTTGGATTTATGCTGCAAACAGTGTTGATAATATAGAGATGTTTTCGTTATCACTTAGCAGTGCTTACACAGAGCCAAGGCCTTTTCTGCTTCTCACATCACCCCACCAGCGAGCAGGCTGGGGGTGCACAAGGAGCTCAGCATATAAAGCTGGGGGGAAGAAGTGGTGGTGGGGGAACATTTGGAGTGATGGCATTTGTCTTCCCAAGTCATTGTTACGTGTGATGGAGCCCTGCTTTCCTGGAGATGGCTGAACCCCTGCCTGCCCATGGGAAGTGGGGAATGAATTCCTTGTTTCGCTTTGCTTGCGTGCACGGCTTTTGCTTTACCTATTAAACTGTCTTTGTCTCAATCCATGAGTTTTCTCACTTTCACTCTTCTGATTCTCTCCCCCATCCCACTGAGGAGGGAGTGAGCAAGTGGCTGCATGGTGCTTAGCTGCCGTCTGGGACAAAACCACGACAATCATCCATATAAACAAATGACTTTATATAGTTTTGTAACAATGATAATGATTTCCCTCAGCAAATTATAACCCATTGCATGAGGATACGGACAGTAACAGGGCCTGACTTCGCAGCCCTGGGAAACCCTTCTCAGCCTCACTTCACCTGGACCACTAGGACTTCTTTTTCTATAGCCTAGCTAGTAACTTAAATTTTAAGATGTTATCTATATAACATTCCTCCTGCACCCATATCATGCCTGTATTGCCTTTGGAACACATGGGTTCAGACATGATGTATCCAGTATAACCACAAAAAATAAACAAAAGATTAAAAAAACCCATTGAAGTAAAGCAATGAGAGCAATCAGGTAAATAAAAAAAGCTGAGAGTATCCTAACTTTTTTTCTCCCATTGTATTTACGGGTGGGCATTTTTTTCACCCATGTCATGGCAGGTTTTTTCCTTTGCTCAGAAAGTACCTTTTATTTCCCATAATTGTCATAATAACACATTTCATTTTGCGCCTCAGATATTCTGAGTAGACACATATTATGTATCCATGTAATGTTTCACCATTTTACATTTGTTTGCCAAGCAGTGATTTGATTTACAACTTTATCAGTGCATCTATTCCTTGAACTGTAAAAGTCATTGTACCATTCTTTTAATTATCTTCTCAAGAATCAGCAGTACATTATTTGCAACATTATTAGCTTCATCAAATGCTTACTTTGTGATGAAGGACAAAAAAATGCACACAGGAAATAAGCAATGATCTAATATGGTTGTGCCATGTAACACTAAGCACCTGGCATGAACTGATGCGAAAGTGAAAAGGAAAAAATAAAAGGTTATCAACTGCAGTCTTACAGCTCAGGTGCTTTTAACTGATTTACACCATTTATAAGTACATCCACTGAAGTCATCCTGAAGTCAGTGAACTTGGAGCATAAGCTCTGTTAGGAAATGTTCGAGTTCTCTTCTGTGTTCGTAGGTGTTTCTGGGGCCTCAATAACAATCACTGTGAAAGCCTCATAATCTAGCATAATTAGTAACAAATGTGGGCACATTTTCTTCAGTGTTACTACAACGCCTTCTTTTCATACCACTTTCACACTTACAAGGACATACAGCTGACAAGTCAGCTCTGGAAACCATCTTCTAATTTAGAGAAAAAAAATCTACAACACAATGTACGTAAACGGGTGGTATAAATTGATTTACCTACATTAGGGATGTATCCAAGGGGATACTTATGACTATATTTTTGTTGGATCTATTTGGTGCTCTTTTTTCCTATGTGGTGCTTAGAATTTTTATCCCATTGCTAGAAAGCAATATCATGCCCTAGCCATAGCCACTCCAATCTGAATTCAGTTTACTTTATATCTTGGATTTGTGCCTATGATTGACATAGTAATTACAGTTTCCTGCCAAAAAAGGTGCTGAAAGCAACTTTTGGGCCAGATAAAAGAGGTTTAATTAGAAAATAAGCACCAAGCTTGTGCTTCTGTATCACAGGTAGCTGTTCCCTGAAATTGTGTGAATGCACAAACACTGGGGCAAGTTCTGACACAAAAAGCTAGTCAGAGGGGGAAAAACCCCCCTAAAACCAACTATCAAGAGCTGTGCTTTTTTCAGCTTGGTTAACAGTGGAAAAAATTTTAACTCCTACCCTTCTTTTCCACAGTTGAGAGTCACCTTTTGTCTTATATTTCACTCTCTAGGCACAAGCTATTGGTGGTCTAAACCAGCTACAGCATACCTGGAATGGTTTGAGACTGTCCCAGCTGAAAGAAAATAGATGTTGAAAAATCATGGCTCTTCTAGCCTTCAGAGTAAGAGGGAATTGTGGGGTTTAATGCTGTAATATTTCCAGAAGGTGCCACTGTAAAAGGACATTTTTTCCTGTGTTCAAATGTAGTGTTCGATATTAAACTGTAAATACTGCAAAAAAAACCCCAAACCCCACAGTGATCATCTTTTACCACTGTTTATACATAACGCTGAAAGCAATCGTAACCCTATAGATAGGAACAGTTTCTAAGTTCTGTGAAAATACAAACAGTAGAACAACAGTGAAGACAGTCCCAGATTTCAAGACAGGATTGACAAGGACTTTATAGACAAAAATACTATCACTAAAGCAGATTGAAGATACTGCTCCATTTCAGGGTTGGGTCAAAAAATGGCAGGTTCTAGTGCGGTGAAGCCCAGTATGTTGTTATTCTTAACACCATATGTTCTTAAAAACTGTAACTCAATTTTCTCTGTCATACCATAAACTAGTAGTTTGTTTGACCTCTTCAGTATTAGTAAATACCCTTTATGAATCTCTGAGTCTTCATAAAGGGTTTATTTCAAGTTTAGTAACAGTCTGTCCTACCACTTGTTCCATATCTCAGCCGCTTGACTCTTGCTAAGACAAACATAGCACTCCCTGCATTTGTATTTTTTTATTCCTGGACAGCCTTCCAGTAACTAATCTCAGCTTCTGTTTAACTATTACTTACCTGAGTGTACCTTTTTCATTTCCTTCAGTATCTTACACAACCAACCAACTCTATTTCTTGATTATAATACTTCTTAGATTCTCAGGTTTAAAGCTAAACCTGTTAGTCTTGACAAGACAACATTAATTGAAAATACACTGTAAACCTGTGTCTTCCACATAAAAAGAAAAAAACCCAGCAAACAACAGAACAAACAGTTGTGTTAGTCAATATTTTCTTAATCAATTATCACAGACATCTCCAGTTCCAATTACACAGAATAGCGTAGTGATTTCAGACATCACTACATACTTTTTAGGAAAGAAAGGCCAGCAAGGTGAGGTGGTGGAGTTGCTCTTTCTGTGAGAGAACTAGAATGTATTGAGCTCTGCGTAGGGGTGGATGAAGAACAAGTTGAGAGCTTATAGGTGAAAATTAAGGACCAGGCTAATATGGGTGGCACTGTTGTAGGTGTTTACTACAGGCCACCTGATCAGGAAGAGGAAGTTGATGAGGCCTTCTAAAGACAACTGGAAGTAGCCTCACAATCATAGGCCCTGGTTCTCATGGGGAACTTCAACCACCCTGATATTTGCTGGAAAGGCAACACAGCCAGGCACGCACAGTCCAGGAGGTTCCTGCAGAGCATTGATGATAACATTTTGACACAGATGGTGGAAGAACCAATGAGGAGAGGTGTGTTGCTGGACCTTGTACTAACAAAAAAAGAAGGTCTAGTTGGGGATGTGAAGGTTGGGGGTAGCCTTTGCTTCAGTGACCATGAAATGGTAGAGTTCAGGATCCTGCATGGTAGGAGGACAATAAGTAGGATCACAACCCTGGACTTCAGGAGAGCTAACTTTGGCCTCTTCAAAGACCTGCTTGGGAGAATTCCATGGATTAGGGCTCTAGAAGATAGTGGAGGTCTGAGAAAGCCGGTCAATATTCAAACACCACTTCATCCAAGCTCAAGATTGGTGCATCTCTATGAGTAAGAAATCAAGTAAAGGAGGCAGAAGACTTGCATGGATGAGCAAGGAGCTTCTGGAGAAATTCAAATGGAAGAAGGAAGTTTACAGAATGTGGAAAAAGGGACTGGCCACTTGGGAGGAACATAGGAATGTTGTCAGAGTATGCAGAGATGCAATGAGGAAGGCTAAGGCCCACTTGGAATTAAATCTGGTAAGGGATGTCAAGGACAAGAAGGGCTTTTTCAAGTACATCAGCAGCAAAAAGAAGACTAGAGAAAATGTGGGCCTGCTGCTGAATGAGGTGGGTGCCCTGGTGACAGGGGATACAGAGAAGGCAGTGTTACTGAATGCCTTTGCTTCGGTCTTTACTGCTAAGGCTGGCCTTCAGGAATCCCAGACCCTGGAGGTAAGAGAGAAAGTCTGGAGAAAGGAAGACTTTCCCTTGGTTGCAGAGAAGAGGGCTAGAGATTATTTAAGCAACCTCAACACCCACAAATCCATGGGCCCTGATGGGATGCACTCATGAGTGCTGAGGGAGCTGGCAGATGTTATTGCTATGCCACTCTCCATCGTGTTTGAAAGGTCATGGAAATAGGAGAGGTCACTGAGGACTGGAAGAAAAACAATGTCACTTCAGTCTTCAAAAAGGGCAAGAAGGAGGAGCCAGGAAACTACAGGCCACTTAGTCTCACCTCCATCCCTGGAACGGTGATGGAACAGCTCATTCTGGATGTCATCTCTAAGCACATGGAGGAAAAGAAGGTTATCGGGAGTCGTCAACGTGGATTCACCAGGGGAAATCATGCCTAACCAATCTGATAGCCTTCTATGATAGCATGACTGGCTGGGTGGATGAGGGGAGAGCAGTGCATGTTGTCTACCTTGAATTCAGCAAGGCTTTTGACACTGTCTCCCATAACATCCTCATAGGTAAGCTTAGGAAGTGTGGGTTAGGTGACTGGACAGTGAGGTAGATTAAGAACTGGTTGAATGGCAGGGCTCAGAGGGTTATGATGAGTGGTGCAGAGTCTAGTTGGAGGCCTGTAGCTAGCAGTGTTCCCCAGGGGTCATTGCTGGGTCTAGTCTTGTTCAATATATTCATCAATGACCTGGATGAAGGGACAGAGTGTACCCTCAGCAAGTTTGCTGATGATACTAAACTGGGAGGAGTGGCTGATACACCAGAAGGCTGTGCTGCCATTCAGTGAGACCTGAACAGCCTAGAGAGTTGGGTGGAGAGGAACCAAATGAAATTCAAGGGCTACTGTAGGGTCCTGCACCTAGGGATGAATAGCCCCAGGCACCAGTAGAGGTTAGAGGGTGACCTGCTGGGAAGCAGCTCTGCAGAGAAGGACCTGGGAGTCCTGGTGGACAACAAGCTCTCCATGAGCCAGCAATGTGCCCTCGTGGCCAAGAAGGCCAATGGTATCCTGGGGTGCATTAACAAGACCGTGGCCAGCAGGTGGAGGGAGGTTATCCTCCCCCTCTACTCTGCCCTGGTGAGGCCACATCTGGAGGACTGTGTCCAGTTCTGGGCTCCCCAGTTCAAGAAAGACAGGGAACTACTGGAGAGAGTCCAGCGGAGGGTTACGAGGATGATGAGGGGATTGGAGCATCTCTCATATGGGGAAAGGCTGAGAGAGCTGGGTCTGTTTAGCCTGGAGAAGAGAAGACTGAGAGGGGATCTGATCAATACTTATAAATATCTAATGGGTGGATGTCAAGAGGATGCAGTCATACTCTTCCTAATGGTGCCCTGTGACAGGACAAGGGGCAACGGGCACAAACTGGAACACAGGAAGTTCCATCTAAACATGAGGAAAAACTTTACTGTGAGGGTGACCGAGCACTGGCACAGGCTGCCCAGAGAGGTTGTGGAGTCTCCTTCTCTGAAGATATTCAAAACCCGCCTGGATGTGATCCTGTGCAACCTGCTCTAGGTGGTCCTGCTTTAGCAGAGGGGTTGGACTAGATGATCTCCAAAGGTCCCTTCCAACCCCTACCGTTCTCTGATTCTGTGACTGCTGAAAGATAACTGTATGGTAAATGTTATCCTTTAAAGTTATCACTCTGTCTGTTATTTTATTTTAGATTTGTAGAGAGCAAACATAGAAGAAGACAAATGTGTACAGGGTTCAAATGTGATTGTTGTCCACTACCTAAAACAAAAATGGAGGAGTCAGTTGCCAGTGCCTCCAGCCCATCCAGGACCTGCAAAAACCAGCAGTTTCATATTCTTTCAAAGAACTATGCTCGTGTAGAGGGTTACCTGGCTTACATTGAGACACTTTTCCAGTCCAAAATCTGTTAAAAATTGGTTTATTTGTGGCTTTCCCATATTTCCTCTTTCACTGATACTGGAGGTTTCCTGACAGGTGGGTCTCATACTGTGATTCCTTGGAACTGCTCAGGAGCCCCGTGTCCGTGAGTAGGGTTTCCTGCAGCTCAAAGCACTGGCTGCCCGCAGTTCTGGCAGACTGTGAAATCCAATTAATTACACTCTGCAACTTGTATTGCAGCAGCACTTCGCGAGCGGCTGCTCTGGTGTGAGGAAGAACAGTTTGTGTCCTAAATAAGACTATTTCTGGATTTCATAGTTTCGCAGGGTCTAAAAGACAAGCACATCTCCTATCTCTGATTTGATCCACAAATGGCAATGTTTTATATTTACATCTTTCTTTCCAAAACAGACACTCTCTTTTGAAGCTATTACCTCGAAAAGGTAAGAATTATAGTTAACCTTTATCTGCTGGAAACATACATATGACAGTAACTAAACATTCAATGTGGGCAGTGCACAGAGCTCAGAGAATCTCTTACTGTAATGAGACCCCAGGTTTTCCCTGCTTCAGATGTGTCAGTTTTTCTGAGAGGAAGGGAAAGCTCCTTTGTTTTGCTGACACTCAGACTGTATCTGTTATTGATTTTTCTCCATCGCTGATAACACAAATGCTCCTCCTGCTTCATCTGCTTCTTTGTTTCCAAGGGGCCCTGCAAATCACATGGGTGATGTGTTCCAACCGAGATTAGATCACTTGCTTGCTCATTTGTTCTCACTTTTGGCTTCTAAGTTATTTTTGCAATTTACACATTCAGCAGCTAATGTGCTTACCTCAGAAAGCCAGGCACACTGCAATTTTTCCCTTGCTCCAATGTCACAGCCCTGTAAGCTAGTGGCAATTTCATCACCTTTTCCATTTTTCTTCCATAAATATGACAAAGAAACTCTACATAACTGCCTGGTATTTTTTTGTTAAATACTGTTTCAGTAATTAAACCTGACAATGTTAACATATATAAAAATTGTATATAAAAACATAGTATTATTTTCTATTCTATTTTGATTCTGTCAAACTAGCATTCTCTGAGCACTCTTCAAATACAGCTTAATGTAATAATACCACAGTGGGATCCAAATTTCAAACCATTTAGCTTTGTTGTAATCCCTTTGATAGGCCTGTTGCTGTTTTTGTCAAGAGTATATCCACATCTGGAGTTTACACAATAAACCCGAAGCCATGCAGGTGGCTGGAATCTCAAAGCTGCCAAACATTACCACATTCTTTGTTACTACTCAGTTTTCTAGGTAGAACTGGTCAAGACTTGATAGTGTGCAGGTGACAGACAAAAACAAGCCTCTGGAAAAAGCACCTCCAGTTCAGTTCCCCTCTGCTGTACATTGAAGACTGCCATTTATCACAGTGGTTGTGAGGATCCCAGAAGAATGGTGCCACATTGCTGTAGCTGGGGTCATCATCCCTGCTAGTCCTCCTCTTCCTATTCATGTTCACAAAGTACTTTCAGCGTTGACAAGAAATCAAAGGAACTGCAATGAAATCAAAGCTTAAGAAGTCTATTGTGCAAAGAGACTTTTCTATTCAATGTTTAAACTTCTAATCCCAATTAAGTTTACCACAATAGGATTGTAAATCTGGCCTGGTGCCTCCTTATAAGAACACATAGCTTTGCTGCTATTTGCAACAGTCCCTCATTTATGCCCACATCATGGCTGGGACTGTCAGCTGATCCAAACCACTGGCATGGACCAGATGAATGAAGTAAAATTTACCTTACAGCTCCCAAATTCCCCTTTCCCATATTTTTGACATGGAGTAGCAAATGACAATTGCCATGTCTGTCTAAAAAGACTCTTAAAAGTCATATGAGTAAATATAAAGTGTTGATAGACCACGACAGAGAGAGTGTCTTCACATTATGTATTTCTGTGACACAGGAGGAGTTATAGTGCAATGATTAATTCCATCACCAAGACAAGGCTTGCAAAACCTGGCCTATAGCCACTGCTGCCAATGCAATTGAAGGAAATGGAAAAGAGAGAGTATGTCTAATTGTTCCTATCTGAGCCTTCCTAAAAGAAAGACAATAATCTTGAGCAGAGCCATGTCAGAGAACCAGTCTAATAAGATGCCCTATTATTCACATATACAATTACTCAGTGAAATTACGGTGAAATAATTTTTTGATACAGCTTCTAGTATCATGATCTAAACCAGTCTAATTTCTGCTGTGAGACAGGTTTGCTGAAAGCTTCGGAGAAGGAATGTATAAGCTAGTAGAAAAAAAAAGTCTTGTTTTTCCGTTATACTTCTTTTAACTCTGCAAGCTACCTAGGAAGATCAATATAATGTGGTTCTGCATACTTTTTGTCTTTGTTATGGTCATAGTCAGCCAGCCATCAGAGAAAGAATTTGCATCTCCATTACCCTGAGCTTATACTGCTTTATACCAGGGTGATTCCAGAGCTTTCAGAAGAATGAGCTTTGATTCATAGCAACATAGCCCAGAAAAGGCTCACTCATAGAGTGAAAAGGTGGATGGGTTCTAGATATACAACAGTTTCAGAAGGCTATTTAGACATACATAGACTGAAATTTATTTTCACAAAACCAGGAGAGATGGCTAGGTATTAAAATGGTAGTGTCAATCTATGCAATTTCTTAGACAAAAGGAGGTCAGAATTCAATACAATGCTCATTTTTGCTCAGAAAAAGCTCTTCTGAGAACAATCCCAGAGGATTAAACTAGAGCATAGCAGAGTGTGTTGGATGGTGGCAGTGCTTCAGGGCATGCATTCTGGCTTCCCGTTACCTGTCAAATTCTGCATGCTCCAGACCCCACAGCTACTCCTCCCCACTGCTTCCACAGTCCCTCATAAACCAGGGAGCTGTCCCATTTCTTTCCCATACTTCCTCTATTTTCATGTGTTTGATCTAATACTGATATTTTCTTTTTGTTTATTTGTAATCAGTTTCTGAGGAAAAAATTTTCACCTCAGTTTAAGAAACTCCTGAAGTCTGCATTACTATTATTATTTTTATACGTACTATTTAGACCTCCAGTTTTCTGTACAATCTTATCAAGCTTGAATGCACAGAGTTAAATCAAAGACTTTTAAAAAAGGAAATACTAGGAGATAAAACAATGACAAGAGATAATGTACTTTGTATGTATCACCTGGGATCATTGGGACACAAAGGGAAGCTTTTAAGTGGAAAAGACAACAGGCTTTGCTCTCACTAGGATATTGGACTTTATTCTTCCCCAAACAGATCTCAGCTCAAAGGGTATACTAAGGATTTAGAGATGCCATTTTAAGTAGGGAGGAATGAAGGAAATTAGGGCAGCTGACTGGATGTGAAAAAGTAACAAATAAGTTGCAGTAAGTGGTGTGTGCATCTGCAATGTCAGAGGCGGAGAGAACTACATTGAATGACACCTACTAAAGCTTCCAAAAAATGTTAGGGTGTTAAGGATGTGAAAATGGGCATTTGCCTAATTTTGCTTTTTCTTTTTTTTTTTGTAAGTGAAGGGACAAATGACTCATGGAGTTATGTTTTATTCAGTTTTGGGGGATGAGGGATATGAAAAAGCATTTAATTCTGACAATGGTGAATTTCATGATTGGTGCATGTTGCTGATGCTGTGTAATATCACAAGAATACTACAGAGAGTATTAATTTTGTTTAAGCACCAGTATCTAGTTCAGTGTCAGATACTATAATATACAGTAATGCAGTTATCTGTATAAAACTTGTAGACTTGTGAAGCCCAACACAGTTAGATAGCCATTTTAGCCCTTCAGTCTTGCTAAACATTTTTAAAACTCAGTTCTCTTTAAAAGAGAATTATTTTCCGAGAAGCAAGAACTGGTTTTACCATTCCAGCTAAGTGCACACAGACCAACTCTTCTTGGCTTTTGTCTTAACGTTCTTCTGCAAACTGTGTTACTCTGTCCGAAGTCAATAGATTGCTTTTAACAAGTTCTGCTAATGTGGAATAATGGGTATGAACATTTACTGACACGATGCTTGGTAGGTCTAGAGCTTTCTAGAATTCAGTTTACCATGAATATGTGGCTTTACTGCCATCAAAATCCTTCAAAGTATTGATCTTCAGCTCCCACCTTGTGCTGACACACTCACTTCACTGTGAGATGCACTTCTATCCCTTTCTGTTCATCGCAATTTAATTCTATGCTGTGGTTTCTTCTGACTGTTCTTTGTAAAACCAAGCAATGGCTCAGACTTTTTCCAGATACCTCTGGTTCCTGTTATCTTGCTGTCTTGAGTTTCTTGCCTTCACATAACTCATTTTTGTCACTAACAGTAGTTTCTATTTTGACTCTGCATGATGTGACTTTGAATATTCAGAGCCAAATATGCATACCTGTGCACATTGCTTCCTTTGGTTTAGTGGGCTTCTAAATTTTTTGCTAAATTTAGTGGCAAATTTTCCATTTTCTTCCCTCTGGTGTGCAGCTAAATCTGGGTTGTCCAACTGGATGCTCTCTAATTGCTGGAAGAGACCATGGGAGCATCCAGTGTTAGATCATTGTTAGAATTTATCTTTTGTATGTGAATCATTACACTGATCATTATTTTCATCATCTGTTACCTGTCAATACTGAATCTCCTGGTTTCAGAGTATTTCCTCAATAGCCGGTATTTTTGTCATTGTATGGTTTGCAATTGCCATGATTTTGGAGGAAGAGTGGGTCAAGTACACTCCATATTCAATAAGACATATGTGGTAGGATTTATTTGCTAAACTTTGGTGTCTACAACCACTTTAGACTTCACATGGCATCCCACATGGTATTTCAGAGGGATGGAACAGCTCTCACAGGTCTGTGTCATAACTGCCAAACCTGCATGGGTGTCTTAAGGAATGTCTGACAAGGACGTCCCTGGTGGCACTAGTTACCTATGCCTGAGCAAACAGATCCTACCCCAAATATAATATACAGAATCATGGGGTTGAAATTGTATAGTAACATCAACTGCTGATCATACACCTTCATTTACACCAGTAAGTATTTTCAGACTTTTTTATGCAGTTCCAAACTCAGTGACGTGTTGTTGCAAAGACCAGATCACATGCATGGTTGACTAAAAGCCAAAAGGTGATAAAGGAGGGTGTGCAGTAGAGGAAGTTACTTCTGTCACGATATTTTTGGTTTTCAGGTTGCATAGAGAAAGCCAAAAATGACTCCAGGTCTGAAGATTCATTTGTTCTAACCTTTAAAAAACCACACCAATGAGTGGTTTTCTGTTGGTTTAACAGCCTATACTGAATCATGGTAAGACCAGATGATGATTAATACTGGACAACAACAGAGCACAAGACAAGGGTCCAAGAATGGCAGTAGCAGTGCTAGTTTATGTGGGTTTAAACTGTTATGAAACTGCATCCAAGAGAAATGTTCAGAGTTAAGGATGCTCAGACTGTTCAGTATAGCCATTTCTTTTTATTTTGTTTGGCTCGTTTTTCTAGCAAGGATAGCATTCACATAGTAAGGCAAAAAGAACATGTTTTTTATTTGACACAAAGGTAATATGGAATGTGTATAATTTGTATATTTTGTTGACAGTTTAGTCTCTTTAGTTTCTCAGTTCTTTCAGAAACTGATATAACATCTCCTGAATATATGAGATATAATACTTCTTGTATAATAGGGAAAAAGCATGTGAACAGATCAAGACTGTAGAGGTGGAAGAACAGTTATACATAACAATAGTACAAAATCAGGCAGGAAAAGAATTAAATTATTTCCATTCATCAGAGTGCTTTTGAGTATAAATAGAAAAAAACTATTTTTACTTTATAATATTACATATGTATACATACATTGTGAAATGCATTGGTTATATTGTGCTGGTAATAAATTTCAAGCAGTGAGCATTAAAAATTTCCATAGATACATCATTATAGGTATTATAACCATGTGCATATGCATGCTATAGCAAATTTATGAAAACTATTCTAAACTTTTCTGTGTCATGGTGATAAGTAATACATATGTAATTTATTAATCTACTAGAATATTTATACCTATTAAACATTTGGTAAAACTTGTATTCCTGTTCAACATAATTATGTATTATTTAACAGGAGCATGAACAATGCAATCTTAACAAGAAGTGGTATACCAGAAAAGAATACAATAAGCTGATTTGGAAAGTCAGTATAATTCTATTATTTAATTAGATAAAAATAATTTAATGTCATTTCATTCCTTTTTTTTTTTTTTTTAGAATTGGTGTTATATACTGGCAATATTTCTTATTTTGTCACATTGAAGATCAGCTAATGTTTTATATTCTCTTAAAATGATAAATTTCTTAATATTTTATTGTATTTTTCTTAATCTAATGGAAACTGGATTTTTAATTTGTAAGACAATGTGTTGATAAACTATTTCACAATGATAAAGTACTAATTATGTTTTCAAAATTTAGCACATGTAAACAGTCAGCTGCTTATTGGGCAGTTATCTCAGAAATCAAGCCAACGGATGATGAATTTCAAGCTGATATGCCTAGGCTGTTATCAAATTAGATCATTTTATAGTGAAGGGCTTGAAGGCTGTAGTCTGAGTTCAGTGTCTGTTCTGTGCTAGATGCTGTACAGATGACACTGAAAGAATGGTTAAACTTTATAGGATTCCCTCTTCAGTCTATTGTGAAACACAGTAGTTGGATAAGAACTTTTAGAGGGGGATTTAGGAAGTCATGTGCACTTGTCAATGAATGCATGGCTGAAATAGTAGCCATTAAGTCAATGCAGGCTACAGGCTAAAACCTGGATCAAAATGAATGAAGACTTAAACCCGTCTAAACTCTTGAATCTGATTCTGCTTCTTTGACAAGCGCAGAAAAGGTAAGGTGGAGCATCAAGTACAGCCACCCAAACTAGTAGGTTGAAGCTGCTTCCTTCTGCAGAGGCTTCTTCCACTCTACTCCACTCCACTCCACTCCACTCCACTCCACTCCACTCCACTCCCCTCCCTGCAGGACCATTAGACATGTAATTTAGATACCACAGTAAATCACCACAATGACTTTTCCCTTTCAGAGGAAGGAAAGAGAGAAGGTGCAACATTCAGTGCAATGCTTGAGGGTTAATGCAGGCATATATTTTACTTTTTTCAGGGCAACTTTCTTTTGGCTGTATGAAAATTTAAGCTTAAGGTCAGATTCTATATTGGTAGCAGAGCAAAGTGTGATTTGCAACAGATCTCTGCAGCAAGATAATAGACCCAGGGACAGTTACTTTTTTCAGGTCTTTTTTTTTTTTTTTTTTTAACCTTTTCAACTTCTCAAAAGTGCATGTTTATGCAATGTAATTGTCTTAGTTGTTCTATTAATTTTGTTCAAAATAATCAAGTTCCAATGTTTAATCTGAGCATCATTTTTAATATAATGGTAATATTTAAAGCATGTTTTTGGATATAATTTGACAAAAATGGGTTTTTTTAATTTTTAATGGCTATCTGCAAGGATATGTGAATAGTATTATGTTTTTTCTTGTTACATGAATCTATGAAATGCAACTCAATCATTAGGATTTTCCTCATTTTTAAAGGTTTGAGTGACACTACTTGAATAGAAAAAGATTATTGGCTTTTGCTTTTTTATTAAGCTATTGTATTCATATCTTGCAAAATGTATTAAAATGGAGACAAAAAACCAAAAACCGCCTAAAGAAGTAGCTTGCTATTTTTGTCAAACAGATCACACTTTTTCAAGCCTTCTTGAGGCTCAGAAAAGCATATTGGGAATTTAAAGTGAGAATAAATAGAAGTCTTTCTAAACTAGTTTCAAATCATAGAATAAGTTAGAGTAGAAAACCTTAGATCTCACCACATAGCAGTTTCCTTTCCTATGAACCGACTAATTTTTGCACTTTTAGGTGAACTTATCTGTGCACTTGGGAACTGGTCCTCTAATGCAGAATTTCCTACATAATAAGCTTAAAAATGTTGCTTTCATAACCTTTTTGAAAATCACATTCTTCTTTTTGTGCATTGTTTTACATCACTCTAGTTCTTACATGTGTATATACATATGTATACAGGCAAGAACTCAATGTATGGGATGATGGTATGTTATTTTCCCCTAGTTTCTTTGCAATGTTTTATCAGAGATATATTACAAGGAGCCAGAGGGTATGACTATGAGCGTTTCCGCATACAAGGAAAAATTGCATTCTGACTACCAGTAAATTGCTCTGAATCTGAATGTCACCTGTCTTTTTCTGGAAAGTGTACTGTTTCCTACTGCTTCAAAATACTGCACTTTCAAGCTGCTAGCTATGAAGTTAAGTAAGCGAAGTTTTTATTCTCACTGTCCTTTTGCAGCTTTGTATGTGATGTCAATTGCATTCAATGATACTTTATTAGCATGACAAGATATACAGGAGTGTGGCTGAAGTGTAAAAGAGGATGACTGCTCAGGTATCTCTTACAGGGAGATAACATCTCCCCACACAGAGTTTCACATAGTGTCTGAGGCTTTATCTTCCATGTCTGTCTATCATAACTATCAGCTGCTGTTCCTGTGGCAGGTTTTGGAAAATGAAAACCAAACCTCCTAAGTGCATATTAGATGTGCAGCCTATAAGGAGGCTTTCTCAGAAAAATGATGCATCCAGTTCTAAACCAAACACTGAAACATTATGATATATTGCATATAAAGTGTAGAATTTATGAGACAAAATACAGTATAGATAGATCAGAGAATCATAGAATTATGGAGTTTTTTTTGGTTGGAAAAGACCTTTAAGATCATCAAGTCCAACCATTAACGTAGCACTGCCAAGTCCAATGACTAAACCATGTCCTTAAGCACCACATCTCGTCTTTTAAATACCTCCAGGGATGGTTACTCCACCACTTCCCTGGGCAGCCTGTTCCAATGATTGACAACCCTTTCGGTGAAGAAATTTTTCCTAATATCCAATCTCAACCTCCCCTGGCACAACTTGAGGCCATTTCTTCTTGTCCCATCGCTTGTTACTTGGGAGAAGAGACCAACACCCACCTGGCAACCTCCTTTCAGGGAGCTGTAGAGAGCGAGAAGGTCTCCCCTCAGCCTCCTTTTCTCCAGGCTAAACAATCCTAGTTCCCTCAGACGCTCCTCATAAGACTTGTGCTCTAGACCCTTCCCCAGCTTCGTTGCCCTTCTTTGGACACACTCCCGCCCCTCAATGTCTTTCTTGTAGTGAGGAGCCCAAAACTGAACACAGGACTCCAGGTGCAGCCTCACCAGTGCTGAGTACAGGGGGACAATCACTGCCCTAGTCCTGCTGGCCACACCGTTTCTGATACAAGCCAGGGTGCTGTTGGCTGCCTTGGCCACCTGGGCACACTGCTGGCTCATATTCAGCTGGCTGACGACCAACATCCCCAGGTCCTTTTCTGCCGGGCAGCTTTCCAGCCACTCTTCCCCAAGCCTGTAGCGTTGCATGGGGTTGTTGTGACCCAAGTGCAGGACCCAGCACTGAGCCTTGTTGAACCTCATACATACCCAGAGAACAACTGGTCTTACTGCTGAAGACTGAGGCAAAGAAAGCGTTAAGTACCTCATCCTTTTCCTCATCCTTTGTCACTATGTTTTTCCCCTGCATCCAACAAAGGATGGAGATTCTCCTTAGCACTCCTTTTGTTCCTAATTTATTTACAGAAACATTTTTAATTGTCTTTTACAGCAGAAGTCAGATTAAGTTCGAGTTGGACTTTGACCCTTCTAATTTTCTCCCTGCATAGCCTAACGACATCTTTGTAGTCCTCCTGAGTTGCCTGCCCCTTCTTCCAAAGGCCATAAAGTCTCCTTTTTTTCCTGAGTTCCAGCCAAAGCTCTCTATTCAGCCAGGCTGGGTTTTTTTCCCCATCAGCTCATCTTTCGGCACATGGGGACAGCCTGCTCCTGCACATTTAAGATTTCCTTCTTGAAGAATGTCCACCCTTCCTGGACTCCTTTGCCTTTCAGAACTGTGTGCCAAGGGACTCCGCCAACCAGTCTCCTAAACAGGCCAAAGTCTGCCCTCTGGAAGTCCACCGTGGCCGTTCTGCTGACCCCCCTCCTTACTTCTTGGAGAATCAAAAACTCTGTCATTTCATGATCGCTATGCCCAAGACAGCCTCCAACCATCGCATCACCCACAAGTCCTTCTCTGTTCACAAAAAACAAGTCCAGTGGGGCACCTTCCCCACAGGGCTCACTCACCAGCTGTGTCAGGAAGTTATCTTCCACCCACTCCAGGAACTTCCTGGACTGTTTCTTCTCTGCTGAATTGTATTTCCAGCAGACATCTGGTAAGTTGAAGTGCCCCATAAGAACAAGGGATATTGATTGTGAGGCTTCTCCCAGCTGCTTATGGAATATTTCACCTGCCTATTCATCCTGATTGGGTGGGTCTAAACCAGACTCCCACCATGACATCTGCTTTGTTGGCCTTCCCCCTGATTCTTACCCATAAACACTCAGCCCTATTGTCACCATTATCAAGCTCGAGACAGTCAAAACACTCCCTAACATACAGGACTACTCCACTGCCTCTCCTTCCTTGCCTGTCTCTTCTGAGGAGTTTGTAGCCATCCATTGCAGCAGCCCAGTTGTGCAAGTCATCCCACTGTGTTTCTGTGATGGCAACTATGTCATAGTTTTCCTGCTACAATGGCTTCCAGCTCCTCCTGTTTGTTGGCCATGCTGCATGCATTGGTGTAGGTGTACTTCAGCTGGGCTACTGTTCCCATCACCTTTTTTTGGGGGGGAGCCCTAATTCCTACGTGACCATTCTCAGGCACTTCAGTGGTTTCTAACACATCAATAACCCTTGTGTCTTTGCTGCTGCATGGACGTCCACCCCCTGCCTCCACTGAGACAGCAGACCAAAGGACCTCGCTATCACACTGTCCCTCAAACACTGGTGTGCCACCCCCAGGCTTATGTCTGGCAAGTCTGGTTTTATCCCCTTCCCCCTTCAAATCTAGTTTAAAGCTCTTTTGATGACCCCTACTAACGCTTGTGCAAAAATCCTTTTCCCCCTTTGAAAAGGGGAAATGAGCCCCTTCATGAACCGGTGTAGTGCAAAAAGATTGATAAAAGTAGCCTGTAAAAACTCTAGATGAAAGTTTTGAAAAGAGATATAACTGTTATCCATTTTCAGGTGGCAGTTATATCAACTTACGTATTTTTACACCCTTTTAGATATAGTTAAACATTGAGTATCTAGAGGTTCATGGAAGGCCATGGAAAATTGGGACATTTTTATGACCTATATATATGTACATACACACTTTTTTTTTTTTTTTTTTTTTTTTTAAATAAAGGGATGGATTTTTCCCCTGGGTTTAATGAAACTTCCGTTTTTGCAGATGTAACTATTATAGACACTATTTGCAATTCTTATGCAGGTTCTCAAGCTCAGTTCCAGATTGCGCCAATAAGCACAAGTACAAAATTGGGTCCTCTGCTTTTCTGTTCTAAACCCAAAAATATAGTGATTGAAACTTATTGTCATAAATTTGATCCAACATGTATAAGGTGTAATCTCTTCTAGTAGCTACAAAATATGGTAATTTAAGTTTAAATACTTTTTCCTGTATGCTTTTAGCCAATGAACTTTTCAATTGCTTAATGCAAAAAGTAAAACAGCAACCTTACATTTTCTTTCAGTCTGCCACTTCAGCTTTTTCCAGTTTTACTCCTTTGAAACGAAAAAAAAAAAAAAAAAAGGTCCTTTTAACATTTACAGTTGAACTTTTTGGATCTGCTTCTTTTTTTTCTGCATCTCAATCAGGTGGTTTGTCCTGACTGTGACAGCTCTGTAGCACATTACTGAAATATTACAGCAATTATTCTGTACCATTATGCCTAATGTTACAGCAACATCCTGCAGTTTTGCACTCTGAATATGGGAGGAATTCAGGTTACTTTAATGACTAGCTAATGAGTCTGAGCTACACAGTTCAAAGTGAACTGCGAAGAGAAAGGCTGTTATGAGCCACAAATAATAACAGGCTCCAGTTCTATTCACTTTAGTGCAGTGAGACAGGGGATAAGTGTTAGGAAGACAAACAAGAAAGATGTGCCCCACCAATGTTTAAAATAATGTAGGCCAAACACCACAGCTTTGCCTGTCCACTGTTTGGTAGCCCTTTGGACTTTGCAAGAAATTACTTCCCTTCTTTATTAAAGCAGTTAGAATCTCACACTGTTCACACTGGTTTTATGAAGTTGGATCATCATTTGGAGACTTAGATAGACCCAAATTATCTCTCTGCATGTTGGCAGAGATTACTCTTCACTCATAAATGAAGAACCTCCTACTGAAACAGCTATATAGTGATAAAACAGGCATACTGAAGACTTCAGAGACTGATTCCCTTCTATTAATGGAAAAGAGACTGATATAATATTAAATGAGATATCAGGGATCTTTCAAGGCAAATGTGTCCTTTTGGACAGCAGGAAAAGGAGCCTGAGAACAGAATATTTCACACTAAAAGGTTATTTTTCCTCCCATTTGTTCACCTACGTATTGTTAACCATATTGTCCCAGAGCCATCCACTGCTGCATGGGATCACAACTCAACTTTCAGCTATTTGATGTTCCTCCCAATGAAGTCAAATAACATCACTGAATCAGGTGACTCTGAAGAAGTAATGGGAGTATGAAATTTGTATCATTTGTTCTCATATTTTTGTCTCAATATTTCCCATGGAAGTGAAATGGAAGAAAATTAATACAAAACCTTGCTCTCAGTTCACACCAGGCTTTCCTCCTTACGCAGTTGAAGGTATTTTATGTTTGAGATTATATACTGCTAAGAACTTCCATGTTATAAGCAGCTCCATAAGTGACTGCAAACAAGGCTTGCATTAAAGTTCCTATGGCACTCCATGCCACCCATGCATCCAGTAGCAGAGTGAATACTAGTCATAATTTTAGTTTGTATTCTAAACTTATCGGCGGTAGGGGGAAAGTTACAATCAATCAGGTGTATATTGGTACCTTTACAATCATACTTTTTCCTGTGCTACATTCTACATGGAAAATTCCTAGTCCAAATTCACAAGGCCATCACTTTTTCCTTTTTCTAACTGTTTGTTTTGTGGGTTTTTTTGTTTTGGGTTGTTTTTTTTTTTTTTTTTTGGTGTATATTGCAAAATCCAGGGGATAATGGCATGTTAATATACAGTTGTTCCAGAATCATTAAGTTCATGTAGATTAAGAAATATACAAAATAATTTGTGACTTGTAAAACATTTGTAAATTCAAAACAATCTATAGGAACAATATGAAAGGCATGTAGAAGGAGAAAGTTATGAAAATATGCTTTTTGCATGCATATGACCTTTGTTTTTTCTATTTCCTAAAATTAATATGAAATTAAGTCTTCATCTGAATGTAATATCTTATAAAGAATTTTGGTTTAAATATTCCCATGTCTACTTGGCATTAAGCTGTAAGCAGAGTGGACAGTAAGAATTTCCTCTTCTCCTGTATTATTGTTCACCATCTTTTTGTTAATATTCTGAATGTTTTTACCCTCATTTTTATATAAGCTAAATAGGAAAACCCTTCTCTCCTGCATTCTAATTTTACCCTCATTTATAGTGTCCAATAAGCTTAAGGTAAATTAATTATCAAAACATCAAAACATAAAATACAGCTTAATGGAAATGTCAAAAAGTACAGGCCACTGATATTTTATGTGATGTGTTTGGAAATTAAAATTCCATTGCAGTCCAAATTCTCAGGATGAAAGTTGTAGTAAGAACAGGAAATGGCATAAAATCTGTTCTGCATTGTACAGATTGTTGTGGAAAAAGGAAATTGTGAAAACTTAATTTTTGGTCCTCTCTCAAGATAGTAATCTCACAGTCATTTCTGGATGAAATTAAATAAAGGGGCTCCTTAGCTTTTATTTGCAGCACTGATCTGCAACTGTCTCTTTTTCCAAGCAGTTTTAGGGTAGGCACATTTATTATTTAAGGAAAATCCACAAGGAACATTTTTATAGCACCAGAATAGAAATAATACTGTAACAATAAAGATCAAAGATTGATGCAATTGTGAGTACAAGTAATAGCTGCCTTGTGTGGCTGTTATCTCCTTGAGGGAATTCTTTAGAATGGCTTTCATTTTATAAAATGTGTTTGTTTCAGTGCTATAGTATACGAGTAGAGAACTATATTCTGGTGTTTCTTTCTTTTTGTTTTTCTTTTTTTCTGCCCTAAGAAAAAAAAAACCTCATTTAAAATTGGTGTGAACGGTTTCATGAACTTTGAGACTGCTCTGAACTTCAAAGAAATCAAAAATCACCCAGAAGCCATTGGTATGTGTGTGTAGTTTAAAGGTATTTTGCCTGCCTAACCTTTTTTTAAACCAGTAGATGCCAGTAGCTCTGATGTTGTTCATGGAGGTTAATCCTTTTCATGTAGAACAGTCAGGCAATACGTCAGTGTCACGCATTACTTGCTGGCCAGTGCTGTTCAGCCATTCTACCTCTTTGCTGGAAGCATCAGATCAGACATGAAGCCAAAGCAATTTACATCAATTAAGTATCCTGTCCAAAGTTCCACAATGACAAAAAGATTGTCCTCAAGATGGGGAAGATTCTAATCCGTACACAATGTAAGTATGTGTGTGTGTATGTATATATGCATACATCTTTAATATTATATATTACTTAGTCTATATAAATTCATAGCTCTCTCTATATGGATTAATACGATATGTATATTTGTACATGGTGAAAACATGATACCTAAGGAATGCTGGAACACTCTCTGGTTTTCCCAAGCATGACTTGACCTAAGTTCAAACAAGACACTTTGTTACTGGCTTAATATCCACAAGGACAACATTTGTATTTCATTTGTCAGCAGAGGTGTAACTAATGTGCCACAAAGGTAACGGAATTTTTCATAAGAATGCCAAACCCAAGAAGAACCTGGGACATCATATTTTCCTCCATTTTCCTTCCTCACTATTAAGTTCTTAGTTCAGTGCTACCACAACCAATCAAACCCAAAAAGCTTGTATTTTTTTCCTAACTCAATATTGCCAACAGAAAAAAAAAGGGGGGGGGGGCGGAATTTGAATTTATATTAGTGGATGAAAAGAAAGGTTGGTTTAGAAAGGCAGAAGGGAGGACAGAAGTGATGACTTTACTAGTGCCTAGATGATAGAGGCTGGGAAATAGAATGGTTTATGTGACAGTGATATTTTAAGTTGATGATGATAGAGAAAGGGACATTCATAATGGTCATAAAAGAAAAAAGGGAAATAAGTTCTGATATTTCTGTGGTGGTACTGAGATTTAGCTACTGAGAAGTCTAGAAGTAGTAACACTGCACGGACATCCAGGTTTCTCCAAGCTGCCAAGTAATGCTGCTTGATACTGTGTACCACCATCCTGACGCTACTGCAAGGCTTCCAAGAAACCGCTATAAATATTTCACATTTGCACTGTTCATTACTTTCATTACTTCAGCTCACATTTCTGTGAGATAAAAGAGACGATAGTGTATGACATCGCTCTAACTCTTATTTATTTTACCAATAAGTCTTGCTTTTTATTTTTTTTTTGTTTTCTTCATTCTACATACAAAGAAACAAAGGCTCATAGCCTCTCTTGGCAAGCCACTTTATTTTTCTGAGCTAAAATGTATTCTTGCTGTGTAGCCACTTTCCTGAGCTTCAGTCTTTCACATCAGTATTGAAATACATTTGCCCTTTGTGAAGAATAGTCTTAATATCTTAACCATAATTTTTTATTGCTGAATTGGATGAAGCAGTAAACAGAACATTAATTAAAATGTTCAGGCACTATTTAATGTGAGGTGTTACAAATGGAAAGGAGGCCAAAGAGATAAATCAAAAAGGGTCCGAGGCAGGAGGTTCAGTCTGAAAAAGAAGACTTCATACTTTACAGGGAAAAAGAAACTGAAATATAGACTTCTAATGGAGAAGGAAGTCTTTGGAAGGACTTAATCCCCAAATTTACAGAAAACTGGGCATGAAGATGCAATGTAATAAGGTGTGTGTGTGTGAAGACTAAAGCAATCAAACTGCATAATATAAAAAGTGGGAAGGTAAACATTTCTCTTCACTGCAGGTAAAACTGCACCCAGCTCTGAGAAGGATTTGGGATATGAGCAATAAAAATGATTAAGGCAATGGGAAGGCCAACTTATAAGAAAATATTAAAGGAGCTAAATAACTCAGTCAAATGACATCAGAAGGGTGACACAGTCACCTTCTATAAGAATTTAAAAGGTCTATACAATAGGCCAAAAGGATTTTTCCCTACAGTGCACTAGGGTGCATTACCTGAAACACAGGCATGTAATAAAGCATGATAGTATCAAAAGAAATATTGAAATTTATTTATTTAAAGGCCCAAGAAAATTGTATTGTCAGGAGAAATCTACCAGGACAATGTAGTACAGGTAGAAAGAAATCTCAGAAAATAACAATGCAAATTAACAGCAAAACAGGAGAGAGTATCAGACACCCAATGGAAATAAACATATGTCAACTACAATGTAAATTAGTACATCATGAGTATAAAGAGAACACAGGTACATCTGCATCAGAGTAATGCAGACAAGAAGTAAGAAACAACAGAAATAAATAAATACATAAAATTCGATCACAGAAGCCACTAGAAACAGACAAAGAAATGCAACCTTGCTTAGTAGCTAGTTGTCATCAGCCATAGAGTCACAGCTTCCCCTTACCTTTTTAGCAAAGTGAACCTACCTACCTACTGAGAGACCCCCATTTATAAAGCATGCTAAGTACATGTGACTACAACTATTTTCTTTTATGTCTAGAATGTATTATTGGCAGCATCATCTGTTTATTCTTTATGTTGCCCTCCCACAGGCTCTACAAGATGTTAGACCAATGGCACCAAAGGGCATTGCTGCAGGGTCATGTTTATTGTATGAGAAACAACCACATAAAAAAGGTCCCCAAATTAGGAATGAGATTTGCCCAAATTCTTTTTTTGTTGGCAGATTAATTGGCTGATAAATTAATGCAACCTCTTTCCACTGTATATATCGCTTATAGTCAGAGTCATTTAATCAGAATACCTAATCATTCCATGGAGTCTGCACTGCAACCTCTTTCGTTACTGCACACTTAACTTCCAGTGGTGCAGAGTGATTGATACTCATAGGGATTCATCAAGAGTGTTCTGAAAGCCCTGAGAACCGAGCTGTCATGATGCCCTGGACTTATTAGCGCTACATCCTTTCTCAGGAGCAAACCACAATCCACAGACTTTGACATTCCATATAGCTAGTGTCCATATAAAAGAAAAATATATCTGTAATAGTTTGTCTCCATTTCATACTAATTTATGATTCAGAGTCGACAACTACCTCACAACCAACTGGAAATTGACATTTCCCAAAACTATTTTAAAATGAATTTACATTTTTAGTTAAAATTACCATATTCTCTCAAGTATATTCAAGACAAGCTATTTTCTAGCTGAGTCCTGTGACATCTGACATGTCATCAATATGAGTCAGACAGTCTTAACGGTGTCAGATACATCTCTCCTTTGCTTTCAATGGAGACATGCCCATTTACAGCATTTAATGATGTAATTCAATGTGCATTAAGTTCAGCCCCTAGAACTGTCAGAACTGCAGGTATCTGATTGTGCAGCTATTGCTGTGAATCTGCCCTTCTAATTTCTCATTTGGAAGAAGTTGGTCTGGAAGCAATAACAATGACAAAACGCAGTAAAAGTGGCTGAGCTTGTCATTTTCTTTCTATGCCAGAAATTGTGTGTGAAAAAAAAAAGATCTCTGAATAAAAGGCCAAGAGTAGTGGAACTGTTTATCTTGAAAGGACATAATGTGATTATAACTTATAAAGAAAAAGCTGTCCCAGAGAATGAATATTAAGATAGTGTTCTCACTGTCCCATCCCATCCTAACTAGGAGATGTCTAGAAATATGGTACATCTAACATTAACAAACTGGTTTTTTAAAAATATTATTATAAAATAACAGTGGAAACAATTCTCACAGGGTTTGCTGAAACATCATCAGAAACACATATTTATGCAATATCTTCTTTGAGTAAGGTTCAAGTCAGGTTCTGACTTTTGAGATCAAGGTGGCATGAACAAGGGCTGAGGTTATTGGTACTAACCCCTCAGGGCACTGAAAACTGGAAATGATTGTCGAGCATTTTGTTACATTAAACAGAACATCTGGGTGATAAAATGGCTGATGAAGTTCAATTTTAATAAATACAAAAACCGGACTATGTAGAAAAACATTTCTAACCTTACATAGACAGTAAGGGGATCTGAAACAGTTGCTATTATTCAGTAAGGAAGTCCAGGCTTTATAACAAACAGCTCCACGAAAGCATTGGCTCAATGAGGAGTTGCAGTGAAAGAAGCATATAAAATTCCTAGAGAACTAGTAGAGGACAAACTAGAAAACATAAATCTTCACACATCTTCAGTGTTTAGGGCAAGTCTTATCTCCCTAATTCAAGAAGGATACAGAGCAAAAAAAGGGTTTAGAGAAGGATGTCAAAGGTAAATCAGTGTTATGGATTGGCTTCCAAACAATTAATCCCCCATAGAGGGAGGTCTATGGGCCATCCCTCTAAAATGTCCGCTGAGTTCATTTAGTCCATGACTTTGGGCTCCATCTGTCATAATGGTCTCTCAGGGCAGGAGAGACATGGTGTGGTGTTGAATTGTTGCGTACTGCATCTGAGGCTACTGATGTATCTGGCCCACGCCCATGGTCTGCAGGTTGGTTATGTCAATTTTGAGGAAGTTGCTGGGCTCTGGTTGTTGAAGTCAGTTCTAGTTCTATTATTGCTGCACTTTGCTCAGTTTCATCAAAGTTCATCTTTTGTAATTTTAGGTGATTCTTAATGTAATACCATTAATACAGCATATAGCGATTGTAGTGGTGACATACAATGGCAGGGTTATTTAGCAATTAACATAGTACAATTTAATTTATTGCCTATTCTCAACCAAAATCAAATCCCCTTGAGGTACACATTGGACTTCCCCAACCTTCCTCATCACCCACCAAGCGCACCCAGGTCCTTGAGCAAAAGCAGTTCTGCAGATGGGTTCGCCTTTGCCAGAAGCAGGGCTAACCCAGGCTTTCTACCCTAACATATTCTTCATGTGCACTATGGGGACTTTATCCCCTTCTACAGTACATGTGTCATCGTTTAACCTGTCTGGCAGCTAAAACAACCACACAGCTGTTTGCTCACACTCCTTCCGCACCCCCCCCCCCCCCCCCCCCCCGCCCCAGGATGGTGTTCTGGGCAGTGGCATGGGGTACAAGATATGTTTCCAGCCATCCGGTGGTTGCTTCAACAACATGTAAGTACACAGCGCTTGCCTTGGCAGGTTTGTGGAAGTCTGATATAATCAAACTGCCAGGCCTCCCCATATCTATATTTCAGCCATCATCCTCCATGCTAGAGAGGCTTTAACTGTCTGGCTTGCTTGACTGAAGCACATTTCACATTCATGGATAACCTGTTGTCCAAGTCTATAATGTCTGTGGTCAAGTTCACCCCTTGATCATGAGCCCATCTATATGTTGCACCTCTTCCTTGATGGCCTGAGGTGTCATATGGACCTACCAAGCTGTAAAAAATTCATCCTTATGTTGCAAGTCCAGATTTACCTGAGCCACTTCAATCTTTGCGGCCCGGTCTACCTGCTGGTTGTTTTGATGTTCCTCAATGGCCCAGCTCTTGGATATGTGGGCATCTACATGACGTACTTTTACAACCAGCTTCTCTAGCCAGGCAGCAATATCTTGCCACAATGGAGCAGCCCAGATAGGTTTGCCTCTACCCTGCCAGTTGCTCTGCTATCATTGCTGTAACCACACCAACAGGGCATTTGCCACCATCCACGAATCAGTATAGAGATAGAGTACCAGCAACTTTTCTCATTCAGCAACATCTAAAGCCAGCTGGATGGTTTTCACCTCTGCAAACTGACTCAATTCCACTTCTCCTTCAGCAGTTTCTGCAACTTGTCTTGTAGGACGCCATACAGCAGCCTTCCATCTCCGATGCTTTCCCACAATGCAACAGGACCTATCAGTCAACATGGAATATTGCTTCTCATTTTCTGGTAGTTTATTATACAGTGGGATCTCTCCAGCACATCACCTCCTCCTCCGGCAATATTCCAAAATCTTTGCCTTCTGGCCAGTTCATGATCACTTCCAGAATTCCTGGGAGACTAGGGGTTCCTATTCAAGCCCACTGTGTGATCAGTGTGACCCATTTACTCCACGTAGCATCACTTGGTTTTCCATCCCACTTCCTCATGTCCTCTCCATGGTCATGCAGGTAAAACCATGAGGTACCTCATGGTGTGTACCATTTATAGCCTCTCTCTTGAGCAGAGGAATACTTACTCCTAATAGCTGAGATACTGGTCTGTACAGGTGGAGAACAGGACATATTCTCTTTGAGTTGCTGGACCTTCTGGGACAGCTTCTCCATAAATGAAATGAGGGAGGAAGAGAGACTTTCTTCATGTTGCTGAAGTCAGCCAATCACTTAATCCACAGTTGGCGCCTCTTCACCTTTCCAGTCCATTACTGCCAATGAGTTGGCATACGATGATGGTGCGCTCTGTACAAGCTTCCGCCACATGGGTTGGGTACGTTGGACTTTGTCAGGGTCTATGTCAGTACTGTCTATGCAAAAAAGTCCCCCAGTTGGCTTGATTTAAGCACACAAACTGTATTTCTTTCTGCTTAAACTAAATGGAAGCTGTGTTCCAGGAGCTCATGTAACATGCTGTGGCTGCTGACGAGTGTTCAGCGCATGAGACCAGGCTAGAGCCTGTCTCAAGTAAAAACCTGCAGGTCTTGGGTCCTTAGTGCCACTGATTCAATCTACAAATGTGCCACACTGCTTGCTGATGAAGACAGCACTGACAGATATTGGACAGTCTGGAGCCTATCATTTTCCTATGTTTTTCGGAAGTATTTCTCATCATATTGACTATGGTATTTCTCCCATGGATCCTCAAGTGGGATGTGTAGTATCCCACTGTAATGAGGAGAAGAAAGACAGTATGTTTTCAATATATTTGGAAATGTGCATTTTCACTTTGTTCTTTCATCTTGTTTCTTTCGTTTCCTCTTTTGTATCCTCTTCGTTCTTCCATCTGCTCTGCAGTGATAGTACAAAAACAGCAGAGGTAGTTTGTGGTATAACCTTATAGACCCTATGGTTATGCATGATTTCAAATTTCTACAACTAATCTTTATAGAAGAAGTAAAAAAAGTTGTTTACTGTTGGGTATGAAACAACACCAAAAGACCAAACCTTACTAGAGTATCTGTCTTGTTGCTACATTTTCTTGGATGTACTGAATCTCACAGAGCTATGCAGAACTTTCTTCTCAGCAAAACAATTTTATTAAAAGAAAAAGAATATTCTTATATTGCAGACTGGTTCATTGTGTGCTTCAGATGTACAATTAATTATATAAAAAGACTATTCAACTTCTTCCTATCCTGACAGCTTCAGATCTTTGTTTAATTGAATCAACTTGTCTGAGCTTTGAATGCATTGTCAAAGAAAATCACAGCCATAGGGATTCAAAATACCTTTAGAGTGTTATCAACAGTAGCAAATAATATGAGCTTGGAAGAACAAAGAAATGAAAACTGACCTTTTCTCTAGAGATATCATATACCTTTACAGCGTAAACTGACAAAGTATTTTTCCTTAATGTTATTGTCATTTTTTGGCATCAGTATTAGAAACACAATATGACTTTGACTAGCCTCATTGGGCTGAAGGTGTGACATCATAAAGCTCTGTAACAACAGTTAGCAACACAGATCTGCTTGCATATCTAAGCATTGCCCTTAGCAACCTGAGTGAAAATGTTTATTTACATTGCATCTTTGAGACAGACACTGGAAAAGGGAATTATGAGACAGCACAGATAAAGAGAGAAAGGCCTGTATTTTAAACTTACAGATGAACCCATAAAGATGTGAAAGAAATTTGAATCTTCCACACAGAATGCAAAGTAAGTTCTAATATATTCATGTACATTTGCATTTTGCATTGAAACTAAAGAGCTTATTTTGAAAAAACAAAACAAAACAAAACAAAACAACCTGTGAAGATTAATCTATTCACAGACAAAAATATGTATTTACTTTTACTTTGTGGTAAAGCGCCTTGTTAGATTTTACCCAGTATTTCTCTCTGGTTGAGATATAAGAGCAAGTAACACACTGCACTTTTTAATGCAAGCGTATGAAATTCAAGAGTTCTTTGTATACAAATTATATTTACAAAAGGTCAGATCATGTGGATTGGAGGACTTTTAGGCAGCACAGGGAATTAGTGCATCAGTCATTTAGAGTATGTGTAGAGGTCTAGTTTCAAACCTATCTCAAATCCAGAATGAAAATACACAAAATACTGTGGTCTCATTCTACTCTCCCACCAAGAAGTTAATTAAAAAAACATATTTCTGCTCTCCACTCATCAACTATTGCACACAGAATTGCATACTTCCAACAGCAAAAATACACAGCCTGGCTATGAGCTAAAGACTCTCACTCACGCTCAGCAGAGCAGATCGCAGTAGCTACTTAAGATATTACCACTGCTCTGCTGCCTGCCTCATGCATTTGCTGGAGGTTAAACCCTCGTAGCAGAGCTGGCAAAAGGGAGTCTGTGAGCCAGTTTCATCTGCTTCGTTCTGGCATACCAGCACAACCATTGCTGGAAGCTTAAATGATTACACTAGACTGTGACTGGAGTGCTTCAAGTATGCTTTTCTTCTCCTCTCCTGCTTGGGTCATAAGTTACTGTCTTAAATTACCATAGCAAGATTCACCACAGTGTGTCTGTAGGCTAGAGTTGGTTGTATTTTCTCAAAGCATTTTTCTGTTAGAGAATATCATGCCATAAAAATCAAACAAGTCTGCAGACAATAATTTTGACAAAGAAATTATGGAAAGCTAGTAACTTATCAGTCAGACCTACTTTATTTTCTTCCAGTTCACCTCTGCTGCTTTTTAACAGGACAGTCTCCCAGTATCAACATTGAGGGCTTTCAATCAAGTAAACTGGGGCTCCAGCTGGGAAAACCTGATGCTTTGTTTTCCTTGAAGAATTTTGCAATCCTGAGGAAAAGCAAAATGCAAAAAATCCCCATAAGAAAAAATTACCTTTCTCTGAACATCTCTAGTAAGCCTGAACCATAAAATTAGCTGGACTCAATAAAGAGCAATGTACTTTAAAAGTTTTCTCACTGTAGAGCAGTTAACATTAGCACCTCAGTCTCCTGCATGGCTTTTTTTGTATCTGTATGCAGATCCCATAAATGAAACCTTTTATCTTTCCCGGGAAAACAAACAAACAAACAAACACACACACACAAATATCCTGGTTATTAATGAGCTTGCGTTTTGCTCCACTAAGATAAAAAAAAAAAATTCTACAGTAAATGTCTTCTATAGATACTACTTTATTCCTTAAAAAAAACCAACAACAAAACAAAAGAAAAAATCCTGGGTCTGTCAGTCTGATTGTGCCATCTGATCCCAGTTGAGTGTCTGCAAAATTAATCTGGGATTCAGATTATTTCTGTCTTCCAAGTTAGAGATAATAAAGACAATATTCTGAAATTCAGTACTTTCAAAGCAGAAGAGAACTATATTACACACACGCAAGCTGTTCAGCAAGGAAGACATGTGATCCATTGCTCTAATCCCTGCAACTGCTGCGGCTCAACACAGGAGACAGGAAAAGTTGTTTACAGTTCAGAAATTAATCTCAAATCACGTAGGCCCCAGCTAATTCAGAAATTAATCTCAAATCATGTAGGCCCTTGCTATACAATTATGTCTAATCTTGTACCTATGGTCTGTATGGCTAGAGCAGGTGATGTAAAAGATTATAAATGATCTAAAAGATGGGTCCTGGCTCCCAGTTAGCTTCAGCCTAAGGAGCGACCTCTCTTATAACCCTCAGCACTTCAGAGTCTCCCACTTCCACATGGCTACATGAGAAACATTGATTTTAGTACCGATGGCCACGGCTTATTCTTTGTGAAGGCATTCCAAGGTTTAATAAGTTGCTTTCAATGCACTTTGTGTGTAAGCATGAAACAGTGTAGCTTAAAGCACCCCAAACATTGCAAAAAAGTATGTAATCAAGCTATTAAATAAAACTGCAGTTTTAGTTTTGAAAGCAAATCATTAAAATTATTGTTGGTACAAAATATTCTTTAAGCACTAATGTTTTAAACCTCAAATGTTTCCAGTTCTTTTTGTTTAATGAAGCATATTTATGCTTTTTTCCATTTTCGGGAAAGATTGCTAGGCAATATCATAGAGCAAATTTATTTAGTCTAGAAACTCTGATACATTGAAGTTTTGTTAATAGCTCTGTCTTTATCTCCCAAAAGACAGTTGGAAAGGTAATTATAACATGCAAATTAGTTTCAATTGGGATGCAAATTAAAAATTATATACTGATGTACAATATCTAGTATTGCAACCTATGCTTAGTATTTCTTCAGGTAGATTGAATTCTAACAGAGATTTTACTCTCTGATTTATATGGTTTAGGCTAATTTCTTCAAAGTATAGTTTTTATGGTCGACCTTTCACTTCTATGTAGTTTTCCTTCTTCAGACCCACAGTTTCAAAAATTTCTTCGTTCACATATTGAAGATGTTTTCATTTAGAAGGAATCTCTCAGTCTTGGTCTGTTCTTTAAGCCTTTGTCTTTGATGAAATGGTTGTCGCAGCCTTTATAGTCTCTCTAATTAATGTAAAAACCACAAATCAAAACACAAGTCAGTCAGATTAAAACATTTGCAGTACATTTTAATTATAGTCTTTGTAGGGCTTTTCCTTATGACTATTTTCAATCCTCCTTTTATGAAAGATTAGGAAACAAGGACACAAGGCACTGCCAGAGAGAGAAAAGGACACCTGACCCAATAAGCCATTCCCTTTAAGTTTATCTCATACCCATTTTCTTGCTTAGTAACTATATCCTTTGATTCCCTTCCTGCTCAGACATGCAGAGTTCTGTCTTAAACTCATTTGAGCTATTTGCTTTGATGGCTTTACTTGGCAACTGCACTAAGTGAAATTCTCTACTTGAACTCTTTGTGTGCTATATCTCTCTGCATTTAAATTTTGATCTCTATAAAGTCTGCATCATTCATACTCTGAATATTTTGTCCTAGCTTTGCTATCACTCCTTCCTCATAATTCTAGACATCATTTAGGTGATCTCAAGAGCTTCCCATTTGTCTTCATTTCTTAAAAAATATTTTTGTTAAAATAGTCTGAAAATCTCATTCATCCCAATTTCTTATAACAGATACTCTAAGCTGAGGAAAACCTCTTAACCTGAAACTCAAAATAACATGGTAGAAAAACTTAACTAACACTGTTTACTGAAGAAAATAATTGTATTTCAACTTGGTTTTGGAATCAAATTCTTTACTTTGACTTCTAAACTCACAGCATCATGCATCTACCCAGATATTCTATAGCTGTTTAGCCTGAAGTATTTATCAGTCTATTTTTTCCATCTGAAGTTTTTGGCCTCATCTGCCTATACACTTAAGCAGTTCTTAAATTGAATCGTAGTGCTGAGGTAGATCACCTGTGGTAGGGTGAAGGAGAAGATCAGATTAAAAAAAGAAAAAAAAAACCCAAACAACAAAACCCACCACAAAACATGAGTGCACTTTATAAAAGTTTTTACAGGGTAAAGAGTGGAGATTAAGTCAAATTTCATTTTAAGCTATCAGATTTTGTAGTCTTCAAATTATTGTAGTATCTAGCAGTTTTTCCTCAGTTATGCAATACAGGTGTAGCTAGTGCTTAAGCCTACCAGGCTGTGCCTGTGTGACAACATAAGCACATTCTGCAGCGTGCCCCACAGTCTCCAAGCTGCAGTTGCCTGTACCAGGGATGCCTTACAAGCACATCCCCTGCCTGCGTGCCTGGGCTTGCTTCCAGGGGAGAGCAAAGTGAAGGTCTCATCGTCCCAATGCAGCACCGCGCTGCAGCTGCACGGAGCACTGTGGGATTCATTACTGTGGGTGTGCACAGAAACCCAAAGAGCATCTCTTCTTCATCCAGTAAGTTATAAGGACACAGCTCAGTGCTCATTAAGAGAGGTCAGACATGTGGGAAATACAGATTTAGAGTTTTTAGAAGAAAAAACAAATTTCTGTGCATGTTACCAAAAGTGTCACAGAGAGAGCAAACAGCAGTCTAACCCTCAGGATATTCACCAACTTGTGGGGGAGGTCTTTGTTGTGGTCCTGATTTCCAGGACAGTACTATCATTTCATCCAAGATATTTTCCAAGTAAAATTGGCATGTTGCAAGACAGCAAGGGAAGGAATTGAGTGGGTTTATCTCATGCTCTAGCAGAATATTGCCATTCCTAGGATATTAAGTAGAAAAGGACCAGTTGTGTTTTCAGAGGCAGTAATTATTCCTACTGTGCTCACCTAAGGAAAGCTCATGCTGCTACCTGCCTTCAGTTCAGGATTTCTGGACTAGGGATCCCAAGTGGATTTCCTAACAATTCCAGGGAGCACTGAAGGGGTTGGATTATTAGATTGATCACATCCCTGTTGTTTCCCTGTAGGTCAGCACTTCTCAATAACCTACTTGTGCCTAAGCTTAAGCACCTGAGGTGTGCAAGCTAGCAGAACAGTCATCCTCGGTATCCTACTTATTCAGTGGAGAGAAATAGGCAGCTCCTGTGGAAGATTCAAATTTTCAAACACCTGACAACACCATTCACCCTGCAGGTGCCTATAGCTACAACTAAGCTCCAGAATCTATGAATTCCTGCATCCATATGCCCTGTTCATGTTGGCCTCCATAACTAGAAAAAGGTCGTAAACGTCATCTTCCTTGTAACGCCTTCACTACTTTTGCTTTCATGGAAAGAAAATATGACTGTGCAAAAGCAGCAGCTCTCTGTCTGGAATGTTGGACCAGTCGCATACACTGAATTAGGTGGCTCAGAAATGTTAAAAAATGTGTGTTTGTGGTGGGCTGGCCCTGGCCAGCAGCCAAGCACCCATATAGCCACTCCCTCCCTCCCTCCCCACAGTGGGATAGGGAAGAAAAAAGGAATAATAGCAAGAGCAAGAAAACTCGTGAGTCAAAATAAAGACCGAGAAATCACTCGTCAATTATGGTTGCAGACAAGACAGGCTCAACTTGGGGAATTTAATTTAATTTAAAACATTTCATTACTGATTTGAGTATTGGGAAACAAATAAGAAAAACATTTAAACACTTAGGGAAAACACCTTCGTCGTGCTTTCCCAAGCTCAACCCAATGCAGTGTTGTTTGCATTCAGCTTATCTATAGGAACCACTGTCTAGATCATCAGGCTTTTAGGTACTGTATTTGGGAATGAGTAAGTGCTGCAGCCAAAGAGGTAAGTTGGATTTGCCCCTCAGAGGTTCAGTAGTGGGCTGTGGCATACCATTGGTTTACAGTATCAAATGAAAAATTATACCCTAAAACAAAATTGGTAGAACTTTTTGAAACCAATTACAGTGACCTTCCACTGGATACATTAACCTGAAATATTTGCTGCAATTTGACTTTTTGTGTTTGCTTTCTCCTATAATCATGATTTTAATTTGCCTGTTTTGTTGCTTTGAATCATTTTTAAATGTATTACTGTGTATTACTTAAATAGTAACTTTTGCATTGTTATTCTACCACAATGACCTCTAATACAATTTCCCCCTTTTTGAATTGATAGTAACTAGAAAAATATGCAAATATCCTGTAATCTCTTTACTCAATGCTGGGGTTTGTTTTGCCCCATTTTATTTTTTGTTAATCATTAATTGTTTTGGTTGGTTCTTATGATCATCTTCCTGATCACCAAACGTGATTCTAATCAACATTTCTATGGGGCATTTAATATTCCTTAAAGATGAGAGTTTTTCTTATTAATTCAGAATATTTAGTGGCTAAGAGAGGTGTTTTATCTTCATAGCTCCTGGCACAAAAGAAATACTACATTCAGAGGTGCAGAAAGCATGGATAGTATTACTGCATCACCCATGCTTGTTTGACTATTTTTCCCCAACCACATCTATTGGTCTAATAAAAGTAGTTTGTAATTCTTCTCTGTAATGGAATCAAAGTGCGGTACTCGATACAGACAGAGAATCATGGTAAAGTATTTGGCGGTCATAACAGACCACATAATTACACATTGGTGCTTTCCCAAAACCAGGCATTAAACTGGTGAGGAGAAAGATTAATCCTCTCAAAACGCAGTTACATCATTCAATAGTCTCTGTACTGCTGGGAGCAATGGAAGGCATATTTCCTGAGCTGATTCCTGTGTTTGGGAAGGAGCTGTTCACTCCAGCAGCTTGGGGAATACGGACAGTCTGAGGAGGGCAATGCCCTCCCCATCTCTCGTTCCAGTGTCTACCCATATTCATGAAGAGTATTCTTCATGATCATGACTGATGGGAGATCTTTGCTTCTTAATTTTTTCTTTCTGCCTGGCTGGCATCTCTCAGCAAGGACTCACCTCCTTTTCACCATACTTCTGACATAGCTCACTTGCTTTCCTGAGATCTGAGCTAGGTGGGCAGAAAGCATCGGGTTTCCTCAGCAGCCCCCAGACTCTAGCAAAAGATTTACCTTTGAAAGAACTTGCAGAGACTCCACCAAGGCGATCAGATATTGAAACATTTTACCCAGCTCCTTTAGTACTTAGTTCTAAGCCTGATTTCAAAAATAAATAACAAAATACACACTTTTCACTAAGGATAAGCCTGGATGATTGTGCTTGTCAGAGTCCTGAGTTCACTGACAGGCTTTAAATGCCCTGACCTGCCTGTAACCATCGCTGTTGATGGTGAGCTATGGAACATCTGTATAACCTTGGATCGGACCTCTCTGAAAAAAGTTAAGTTGTGGAAAAAAGCTGTGAGGAGCTCATCTGGGACTTCTGCCCATGCATCCTCTGTTGTTTGGCTCCACATTGAAGCTCTGGTCCTGAGTCTGCCGCATTGTTGTAGGTCACTGGTTACTGTCACCACACCTGCTCCACTCCTCTTGTTTGGGCACTGTGGGACTGCACCCCTCGTCACCGTGGGCGCTGCCCTGCTGTCCTTGCTGGCTCCCAGCTCGCTTGCCTTTCTAGAGCAGCCTGCTCATGCTGCTGCCTTCCCTTGCACCCAAGGTGATTTCAATAACGTACATCCCTGCAACAAAGTGGTTGTGTTTCCTTCCCTGTTGTTTCATTGTCTCTTTTTGTTAGAAAAAGAATTAAATGAAAACTTTATTTTTTTTTGTTCATAGTGAGGGGTTTTGTTGTTTTTATTATTTAAAGAAATCCCAAAGTAATGGGCTCTTGGCACTTTCAATGGTATTTAAGTGCCAGGCAGATGTGGGACTCCAACCAAGTACATTGCTTCCCATTTCTTTTTTTTATCCAACCCCTACTGTGTTGTGCAGTTGAGCTGGAGGGCCCAGATGCCACTGCTGCTCTAAATACCTCTGTAAAATGCAAGTCTGAAGGAAATGCTGCAGCTGTGCCACCTCCTCTCATTGTTTCAGGGACATTGCTATCCCCAGGACCAGTGGCTTTTGGGTTGCACCCTGCTGTTCTGTGCACTGCTTGGTACTGCTCATGGGTTAGGCAGCACTGAAAAGAAAACTGTAATTTGCAGGTTTTGTTGCTACATGATTTTTATCTCCCCCCCCTCCCGCCCCCCCAATAATTTTGGCCCCCTTCTTTCACTTCTCTGTTTGTAAAATGCTTCACACTTCAAAAAAGAAGTGTCTTCTTTCTTAAAGTAAATGAAGAGGAGAAATATGTCTGCTCTTGCAAACACAATAATAGCCCAAAAAATCTTAAGCTTGATTCAAATTAGCCTATATTTCTCTCCTGTAATGTTTTCACATACCTCAGTGCGTGAACCACATTATTGCTTCTATAAAAATAGAACTCGTAATATCTCAAACTATTTGTTTGTAATTTCTCCCATTCAGTAGTTTACCTATATTCCAACACATAAATGCTTATTATCAACATTTCTAAATAAAAGATCAACAGCAAAGGCACCATCAATTTTATTGGAATTCTGGGGATCGGCAGTGCAATTCACAGGTTATTATTTGGATGATAGATTTGAACAACTAGCAAAGTTCTCAGTTAATCTGATAAAGGAAGATACAATTCATTTTATTTATAAAGCTATTTATAAATCACTTATTCAGGGAACATAAATAATGCCATGTAATTTAGAGGACAAATTATGTACTATAAATAATGAATATTCTCAATGATCAGCTCATGAACAAATCATGAGTTAAAATTTATTGACACAAGCTATTTACTGAAGAACTGTAAACAGAAAAATATATTTGTAAAATTCATAACCTATACCTAGAAATTTGAAAAGTGAGGAAATTTAAATTGTAGAGATTCAATTATTCTGAACGTATGAATAACTTATATACATGGCCATTCAGCTGATTGACTCTACCTGTGGAAAACACATATTTTTTTCTCCCCTCTGTTCAGTAGTTTCTTACAAATTATGAAAGAAAGAGTAAGACTTCTCTGAGCTAGCCCAGGTAATTGACGCCTTGGTTACCTCAAATCAGTTCAGTCTTCTTGGTGTCCTGAATCTCCTCAGCTGTCTCAAACAGCTGCCTTTATTAACATCCAAACGCATAGAACTTCCAGAAAAAACTGTCCCAAGAAAGTAGATTCCATGTGTTTTGAATTTATTGTGCAAAATCAAAATGAGTCAATGGTGTTTTGAATGTTTACACTGCCATGTAATACTCATTTGTGAGTATTTAAGGGTTGCCAGGCAAAGCAGAGTCGGTATTGCGCTAGGTGATTTATGAACACCAGACAAAGAGTCCCAGCCTCTTACGATTTATAATGTAAATAATTTAAGTAAAAGTATTTGTAATTCTGGTTTTCTTTATGATAGTTAGGGTTAATGTCATGTAAAACAAAGTGTCTGAGATTTTAGATTTTTTCCTCATGTTTATTTTTAAGTCTACCTACCTTTGTTTCTGTAACATTTTCAGCATAGCCTTTTTTTTTTCCAGAAATACTTGAAGAAATGCAAGACAAACCTTGTTCCAGGAAACACCATATTTCTTATTCATGGGGCTGGCCAAGAAAAAAGTGTGAAGTTGAGCTGCACAACAGGCTTTTGGTTTGCAAAGTTCACATAAATGTTTTCTCAAAACAAGTTGTTACAGCTGAGAGGGTACACACCAAGTCACACTGAAATCCAAGCAAGTATTTACAAAAACTGCATGACACATAGCTATTAAGCAAATATTTACATAACCCCCCTGACACAATACACTAAGTTCTGTGGAACTCGGCTTTCAACTTCCTGCAGTGTAGGAAGATAATTCAGGGCTCTGCTACGAAGAAGGCTTTTGTTTCATTACTTTGGTCTATGCGAAGCCATAATGAAAATCTCCCGATGAAATGTATTCTCAAGAGCATTATTGACTGAAAAAAGACCTGGATGACTTCAGCTAAATGTTTCGTTATGGAGACAGATCACCACCACTATCCCAATCTGAACTGCTGCATCACACATTTTGAGGATGAACGATCATGCCTTTTTTGTTCATTTGTTTTCAGACCAATAAAGTGGACCGAAATATTAAAAAAAAAAAAAAAAAAAAAAGAAAAGAAAAAAGGCAGGTTTTAGATCACAGATGTAATTTCTTATGCAGTGTATAGGCTTTTATCTCCAGAATGAAATGACTACACTGAACTGCTTTCTCTGGACTCCCTCGCCAGACTGAGATTTGGCAAGTTCCAGACTATTACAGCTAGTGGAGTTTATCTTTCACCTTTCAACACAAATTGTATTTTCCTACAGCCAAGAAATGTTTTCTTATCAAGCACAAAGCTGTATTTCCAGCCAAAAGAGAAAAAATTAAGAAAAAATATCTTGTCTTAAGGGAAAAACAGGCAAAGTGACTCTGATTAAGAATGATTCTTTCTTTTCTGCCTTTTTTGAACTGGTAAAAAGCTAAAATGTGACTACTAAAGTTAAGACTGAATATGAACCCACTTGAAGACAACCCCATAGGAAATAAAGAGAAGTAGCCTCGATGGCATCAGCATCCTCCAGAGAGATCACTTGACCTGCTCCAGTCATGAATTTTGAATCCAATTTAGGTATATATCAGAAAGATCTATCTCAAGCTGTGGCTGTAGTATATTATTTTCTGAAATTGCAATATACTGATAAAATAAAACTGATGAGAAAAGTAAACAATGGCTTTTAATATACAGTTTTTCTTAGACCATTGTCAAAGTTTGCCAGTTTAATAGCGTAGATAGAGTAACTACAGTACACGGGTGTGCAGTGAGGTGATTGCTTTTTATTACTGCAAAACTAAAAGGCCTTTTTTCAATAGCTTTTTAAAGGTAGAAAGAAACAGTAGGACTTTTATTCAAAATCCTTTCCTATTCAGAGATCTAATCTGATGATGATGTGGAAATTAAACATAAGAGAATACATTTTGGAGTTTGATGTCATAGGCACTTCTAATCCCCCTGACTCTCAGAACAATATCAAGATGTTGACAGGTAGTTAATCCCACTTAATGAATACAGCAACATTTGCTTTTCAAATGCCAAACATATAAATACATTGTCAGTTAAGATAAATTCTGTCTCATTTTGCACAACTGAAGTCCAGTTTACCCTGGACTTTAACTTAGAAACATTTTGGTGTTTTTTTCCTTCCTTCTTTTGATTTTCATGAGAGAATCTGCTGTGATTGGTGGCTGCAGTTGACACAATCAATTTTTTTTAAGTTACTGATAGTGTTTTCCTCAAAGGAGTTCTTCACTTATTATCTGCTGTTACTTAAAAGTTCAAAAGAAATAAATGCTTAATAAGATTAAATCCTCATTTAGCTGATCTTTACTTTTAATTTCTTGCTTATACTAAATAAGACTTTCTCTGATTTTTGTATAAATTAATTTTCTCTTGATTGCTAGCATGCTCATTGAGTGTAGAAGAATTAGTTTGTCGTCTTTACAATTATTTTTAAATGGCTTCTTTATCAAATTTACTCCAAGTGTGGTGGATAGCAGTGTTATAGTTCCCAGATGAGAGTTTGGAAGTTGTGATTTGAATTCTTGTATCATCATGTAAAAGAAGGTTGATCTTAGTTCTGGCAATTTAAACACTGAATCAAAATTTTAGTGCAGATTCTTTGATTTGATCTTCAGTCCATTTTTATTTTCCAAAATACTCTTGTCTTTTCAGTGCTGCAAAAGTATTTTGTTGGTTATTCAGAAGATATGATTAGAACTTTTATGAAAAAGCTGGTTTCCCTTAGGAAAAATGAAGTTTAATTGTCTTAAATTCATTCAAAGAACAAGGTCAATTTAACCAAATAAGTTTTAAAGGAAAAGAAGGAAATAGAGTCCAAGAACATCAAATTTATCTTTTTCAAAATTTCAAAAAGAAACCTGATATTTATTTTTTGTTTTAGAACAACTTTTCATCAGCTTTTATTCATACTACATATAAAGTAAATTAAAGCTGATTTGATTAAAAAAGGGAGGAAAGGAACAGAGGTGTTTTTTCAGAGCTTTTGATTTCCTTTCTAAATCAGAATGAACAAAAAAAGTTGACTCTCTAAATTCTGTGTGTTGTGAAATTTTCATTATTTTCCCCACTCCAGATATGTCTTTCTAGAAAAAGACATATACTTTCATATATTAGCTTTTAGGCCAAAACCATATTTTCATATTAAGTTCATACTTACAGGAATTTCAGAAAATATGGAAGTTTCTTTACTCTCTGCCTTCTTGCAGCCATTTCACTTACAAATCTCAAGTTTGATTATATATCAAAATGTCTCTCAAAAGTCACATTTTCAAAGTGCCAAGTCTATATGTCTGCGAGTACAAAATTGCACTCATCAAATCTAAAAGCCAATCTTGAAAATTTAGTCGTCTGCTTATAAAACTGAAACCTGTCCTGGTTTTTAGTCAATAGCAAAACTATTCAGTTCTAGTGGCTCTTCCTTGGGAAGAACAAGAAATGTTAAAACATCATTAACATTAACCCATATGTTTAAGGAATGACAATTCAAAATCATTGGACTTTATTCCTTTTATATCAAGACATTCCAGAAGGCTGGGAAAAAAAACACAGGATCATAATCATACATATCAATGGACAAACAAACATGTAAATGTTTGTGTCTTGTGTTTGTTTTTAACGCTCTGGACCTTGAGACACACTCAGTCAGTACAGAGGACTGCAGTCAGTACAGAGAATTGCAGTAAAATGTAGGCTGTCGGAATCTGGCCCATGCTGCTCTTCTTTAAAGAGTTGGAACTGTGGATTTGCAGAACAATCAGCCTGACCTTAATTTCTGTGAAAACAAAGCAAAGGAAAACAAAATAAAGCAAAGTGATCCCATCCCCTAAAATTCTTGACTAGGTAATGAATTTGTAAACAGCTAGAGTATAACAAGGAGACGAGTAAAAGACAGCATACACTTGTAAGGAACAAAACACTTCAAACCACCCTAATTTCTTTTTATCACAGGTTACGAGACCTTTTGGAGTGAAGGAACAATAGATGTGACATTTTTTCACTTTTCAGAGTTTTCACACTCTTTTTCTGACAGTATTATAAACAAGGAAATATGATTTAGGTAGAACTATAACGTAGATGCAAAAACAGTTATAAAATTATATTCAAAGAACATGGTCAGGTAATTGTCACTATGTGTTCTGTGTAGTCATAGAATTCAAAGTCATTTAGTTATCAGTATTGTATGATCAACAGTATGTCAAGTTCCAGTTATGCTCTGACAGTGGTGGAACTTGCCACTATTTTCATTAAAATTTGTAATAGACATGGTACTTGCAAGGTTTACTATTGATAGCAAGCTGAGTGGGCTACCAAGCAATCCAGAAGAAAAGAATAGATTTATACATGACACTAAGAATTTGCAAAAATTAACTAAAAAGGTTGTTATTCAGAAATTACCAAGTAGTAAAACTAATGAGTTGCAGGAGTACAGAGTCGTGAATCGTGGTCTGTGCAGCAGGTGTCCAGAGGAATATTTGTGCATTAAAGACCACAGACTGGATGGGAATTAGCAATGACATGCAGTGGTGGAAGTGTCAGCCCTGAGTGCATAAACATGAGTGTAATTTGTAAAATTTGTGAAATAATTTTTCACCTGTTTTTAGTGACTTGTGCTAGAGCAATATGAGCTTTTTAGCATGCTGCATTTCAGGAAGAAAATAATGATCAGAAGTCTAGAAAATTACATGTAAGGGAAGAGTGAAAGAAATGGGATTATTTACTTGGAAAGGTTATATGAAAAAGGTACGCAGGTATGTAAACATGAAGGGGATAATTTATTCTCCAGATCTACTATGTATAGGATAATAAGACAAAGTCTTACAGCACAAGAAATATTCCAGCTACAGGCTAGGAAAAAAAAAAAAAAAAAAAGAACAAAAATAGCCAATTACTGAGATGGAAAGGCTAAGAGTAATGCAGAACATCCATTGCACAGCTTAGCCAAATATCTCTCTAGAATAACATAGCTATAGATGATTCTGCCGTGAGGCAGAGAAATGGTCTATATGGCATCGCTCCTCTCTTTCCCAGCATACTATAAATCTCACTGTGGATGCTTTAAAAAAGATTCCATCTCCTGTCTTTCTTATCAGACATCCCTGATCTCCACAGGGACACGTTTCTCTAGTCTCTTTCTGTGTGCTCTTCCTTTCAGTAATCATCTAAATAATGTTCACCTGTCATCAAACATTGGTTCCGTTTCTTTTGAAAACAAATATCACAGCAAAACACATCCCAAGTTTACTTTGCCATTTCAATCCATGATGTGTGGGTTAGAATATTCACCATTGTAAGATACCATTGCTAGCAACCTTAGATTTTTTTTTTTTCATTTTTTTTCATGAAAACCATTGAAATAAGCACTCACTGCTGTTCGTCTTTTCCAAGCACTCTGTAAGTTATTACGCCAATTGAGAATGCATCTCTTAAGTCCACACTCAGTAATTTGCTTTTCCGCTAATTCCTTCTTGTTCTAAAAGCATCAGAAACAGGTCATCAGCTGATGTGAAATTATGACAAGCATTTTAGAGACTTACTTTATGGTCAACTATATATACTATTAATAGATCTGCAAAGTAGCATCTTGCTGCTGTCTTTTGGCACAACTAAGTTTATGACCTCTTGTGCTCATGCTGAAATCAGTAGACGTACTAGAGCTCGCCCTGAGTGCCAGTCGAGGACAAAATTTGGTAATGTAGTTTGCTGAGCAAGGGTGTTTCTGAAAGGGCTGAAGGTCTCTGCAGGAATGTCTGCCTAAAGAGATGTTGCAAATGCATTGGAGTTTGCCCCAGCTCTCATCTACCTGGTACAGAATGAACAGCGTTGGGGGTCCCTTAAGATCGTCCTTTTATTTTAGCTCAGATATGTCATCAGTTTAGAGAACTGACTCATTTTTCCAGTCAGTTTCTCCTTTTAGCAGACAAGACTAGCTCTTTCAAATGGATCACGATTCACACAAGGTGATGCTTCCTTATTTTACTAGAAACAGGATTTTGATCAAAACATTCTAAATTTTAATGATTTTTGAATCTATTAGTGATGTTAATAGGCTACTTTCCCCCTTTAATTTCAATCTAGTTTTACTTTCATTTATTGGTGACTTTTTAACTATTAGTAATGAATAGAATAAGGTGACTTTTTATCCTTTTTCTTCCTTTTGATGTTGCCATCCACCTCTGGACAAACAAGTGACTACTGCAAACCAGGCAAGTTTTTCTACTATACCCTAAAATAAGTATTTTTAAGCCCATCATACTATTTGCAATACTCTAATTGTCTGTCTCCTAATTTGCATTATGTTAATTACTGAGATATTACACTACAATGCTCTAACACAGCTATTTGCAATAGCTGAATAGTTTTACTTGTAGTAATTAGAAGTAGCAGCAAATAGCAATTTTCATTGTACGATATTAGGCAATTATAGATTCCTTTTTTTTCCCCCCACAATGTCACACTTTCAGTCATTCTATGATTGCATATTTTTCCTGTAAAATTCTTATCTTAATTTTTTCTTAGCCAAAAATAAATAAATTAAAGCACTGGTATTCTGTCACTGTGCTACAAAAAAGATGCTATTTGGCCTAGAAATATAAGCAGAAATCTAAATGTACTATTAGCCTTTAAGACACTTTTTTTCAAATGTCATTCTTTGAGGATGAAAACATGTTTGCTTTGTAAAGCTCTTAACATTTCAAGCTGAAAGGCTTGAACAAGCTTTGAACTCTGGAGTTTGTGATGCCTATAAATTAAAGGGAAAAATAATATTAAATGGTACTGTAACTTGTGAGGCTGCCTTCTTTAAGTCTCTGAGCATCTCAAAGTCCTCAAGTGTACATTTTTTCTTGGAGAAGCCCGTGAGCCACAAAACTCCATGTATGCCAGGGAATGTTGTTGCTTTATTTGGAAATACCAGTATATGAAGCATAAAATGAAAGTGGATTGTCTATAACGTATCAATAAACAGCTGGCTATCTGTACGATTTGCTGTCCATAGATACTGAAATATGCCAGTGGAAACAGTGCAGCGGGGACTCAAAACACCTTTGTCCCTGACCTGCGTATCTGACACCTTTGACTAGAGCCCTCCAGCTCTTTGAGGTGCTGGGAGCTACGGTCAAGATTCAGCTGCTTTCAAGAAAAAAAGCGGCGTGCTTGATTTTCTGCCCTTTGAAATGTCTTTTTCTTTTTGGTCCTGGTATTTAGCCCTCTCACCCCATACCTCCTCTCTTGAACTCTGCCCTTTTTCCCAGGGTTGAGAACATAATTTCTTTTCCTTTAATTGACACAAAATGAAGATAATAAAATGACTTCTAATTAATCATATATACATGTGACTTCTCAGCAAAGCTGAAAGGAGGCCTCTGAGTACAATTTCTAAGGGAACAATTGCAACACAGATTTCTGGATTATAAAATTGCTTACTACTGAGAAAACAAAAGAGACAAGAAAGGACTATTTTCCTTAGAGAATATTTTCCAAGCAAAAAACTGCTTCACAGACATGGCACAGGTAATTCATAAGTTTGTGGGGGTTTTCCTATTAGATCTTCCAACAAAAAAACCCCAAACTGAAAATTTGTCTTTTATCTTATGTGTCCTTCCATCACAAGGCAAAGTAATAAAATACTAATAATGGCTCACAGAGGCTGTAAAGAGACCCTAAATCCTTTAAACAAATGGTTACAGTCTAATTGTCTCATCTGCTCATTGGTATTATAGCCTTCCATCAACACTGTGCTGTTGAACTTGCAGACTCTCCAAGTCACAGATAGGCTTTAAAGAGGGAAGAGAACTTTTATTTGTTATGGGCAATAAAACTAGAGTCTCTACTGACTGTCTGACAAGGAGGCGTCTGATACTGTGGATCCAGTCAGGCAGAACACAAATCGAAATAGTGTCTAAAGGGCAAGGTAATGGAGGAATGAGAAGTATAAAACCTACACAATAAAATTATATTGCAATGAGAAAAAATTAGAAAATTAAGAATAGAGCCTAAAAATAGAACAAACCTGTCCCTTGAAGCCATATACAGTAGGCATGGTTGCTACTGAAACAGTACCACGCCGGTTTGCCTTTAGTTTAGACTCAGCAGTAGTGATATGTTGACGCTGGGTTGAAAGAACTTGCTGGTGCATGTGCACAATGATGCATTTACACACTGAAATGCTCACTGCGTTCCCCTACTCCACTGTGTGTCATTAGGATGTTTCTATCTACCATAGAAGTTGTCTGTGAACAGGCAATTGTTTTGGTTTAATTCTGCATCTTCCAGCATGGATTAAAACCCCCCCAGATCTTGGAAATGTGCCTTAAGTTATTTCCTGATTGGAAGAAGATGTTACATAGAAAGAAAGGGTAGTTATTAAATCAGATAGCACAGACAACAAAGATATTGCGTACACATGGACACACATGCACACAGGAATACATCCCTTCCCTTATGCAGCTTCTGCAGCTTTTCCTCCAGTCTCCAGCTCATTTGATGCCACTATCTTACAATGACACCTGCTAGAAAAGCTTAGCGGAGCCACTGACAGCTCCCCTGGAATTGCTGCCTGTCAGTGTCTAATTCTCAGTCAGCAATATACACTAGCTCTGACGCATGCTGTATGTCTAATTTCCCTTTCCTTCCCCTTGGGGTAACCTATGCTTATTATCATTGTGGATAATACTCCTTGGCCTGTTTTCCTGCCAGCCCTCTTTCTCCTGAAGTAAAGGTGCAAATGAGATCTGGAAACCACCACAGTCTAACTGTGCACTTAAATTTTAAATCCCTGGCTAGAAAACAACTCATTGCTCCCATTCCTTTCATGTTCACAGCTAATTCACTCAGCATTTCATCAGAAGAGTTTTCCCTTTGTTTCAGGTCAACTTTTAAGATTAACTTTATGCTAGTTTTAATATATGAGTGCTCAGCTTGTGATGGCCACTTTAGCTTAGTCTCTCTGAGGACAATCAATAAGTATCTCACAGTGATAAAAGATTTTTTTCTTCCCTTCTTCTTACCACTAGGTCTTTTACCCCTCTGAGGTAAATGAGAACATCCTTTTGCACGTGTGTGTCAACTTAAAGCTTGCACTGACAAAATAAATGAGGTTCTCATTTGATTTTCATCCACTAAAATCAATAGTGGTATATCAGTATGAAAATGGTAAGACAAAAATGGGATTCAATTCTTAAACTTTTAGTTTCACCATTTTTTGGATAAAACTCTTAGCAGTCTCTGTGAACAGTTCCACAGAGATTGCAAGGGGGAATTTGGCGTCCATTTATGCCAAGTGCTCCAGACACACCCAGCAACATGATGCAGGATTATCATATATAAAATAGTCCTTCAAAGCCATATTTTGAATGATGAATCCAGAATTCCACTTTACTAGGAATACTGTTATTTGCCTTAGATTAATGAAAAAATTATTATTTCTGTAATGGATAACTAAATAATAATTCTAGAAAGAAAAGGGTCTCAGCAGACATTGGGGATCCCATCTGTTCCCATTGATCTAAGAGATGGTATGAATCAATTTTCCATAGCATTTGCTTGAATTATGCTCAGAAGAAGCTTCTCATCTAAGCGGAAATCCCTTACCTTTCTTTTTTTCCCCCAAGCATGCATATCCGACACTTAGAATTCACTGGCTATCAGATTATTTGCATAGGTAATTTTACAGAGTTTGGCAACAACAAAGACTCTAAGCTCATAATGAAAAAATAATATTATTCAGATTTTTATGTAAGAGGTTTTCTGATCCTCTTACCTATAGTAAATTAAGATGTAATTGGCTTTTAGAAAAATTTCATTAAAGAAAAAAAACCCAACACATTAAACTTCTGACCATATGCTTTCACAGCAGATTTCTGCTTCTGTTCCAGAGAGCTGATCATGTATGCATGGAGCTGCATCCTTTACTTCAGATGGAGCAGTGTCCATACCAAGAGACTTGTCCTACATAGACTAAGCAGTTTGACAACCAGGGAAACAAAACAAAGCTGCCTGATTCAGATAACCAGTCACAAATTGATAGGTAAGTTATAATTTCAGAATCTACATTCATTGCAACCTGCAGAGTAAACAAATTCACACACAAAAAAGACCTGTCAAGTAATTTAGGATAACAAATATATGCAAGAAAGTTGTGATATGTTTGTAGACATTCTGCAGACAGAAAAAGAGGCTAAACTCATTTAATAAATGATTCATAGTGAATCACTCTCCCAGTATGGTAGCAAAATAAAAATGTATTTTTTACATGACTTCCATGGGAACTTGTAGATCTGGGAAAAATTCTTTAGACAGAAAGTTTGGTTTTCTTTAAAAACTATCCATAAAGATATCCAGCAAGCTGGACTCCAGCTTTTGCAACGTAATTTCACCACACGTTTGTCTCTTCATAAGCAAAGCCATCGCAGGAATAATAAAAACTTTATCCTACTAATCTGCTAACCTTGCGTAGAAATGGTTCGGCAGGAAAACCCATCTACAAAGTGTCATGTAAACTGCTGTCAATATAAATGGTGAAATCAAACACTTTGCTTCAGTTGGCTGGGGAGAGCCATCAGAGACTTGTTTTTCCCTCATGCCACTTTCATGAGCTGTCCTTTTTCGACAGACCTGGTTTAGTAGCAGCAAATTCTGTGTCTCTCAAGAAAGTGAGCATGAAAGTTTGGCACCTTGAGCCTTTCCCTTTGACACTCTGCAAGCTAGATCCTTCCAGCTTGCTGAGGTGCTTTTATTTTTTTTTTCCCCTTTTTCTTCTGATAGGGTGATACGTATGCAGTTCAGAACGCATTCCCACAGAGAACCCCTGACGGACAGACAGCCTGTGCATCTGACTGCAAATCAGCCAACTCCCTGATTCCTAGAACAGCGGAGTAATTGGCGGGGGGATTTTATCTGTTTCTCTGGCTGATGCCAATAAGCAGGCGTGTTTATTAACAATTTATTTACAGAACACAGATTGATTTCAGGAGAGAAACACCACCAGCATCTGCAAAGTGCACCCAAACGATTTTTTCCGGGCCCTCAAATAATCTATTATTGTCAAAGTATCTGTTTGCGTTGGTCTTTATCTCAGGGTGTTAACACTGAACATGCACAGGAGACACAACGTGGGGTGAAAAGGTTCCTCTTGTTTCCTGAAGAAAACCTGAGAAGTAAGTGCTTTATAAGTAACACAGCTGAATAAAGACACCCTACACCTGCCTCAGGCTCCCTGTACAATATTAGAAAACTCCATGTTGCTCACTAATTCACGCAGCTCCTCCCTCACGGGTGGTCAGGAAGCAGATGCATATAGTCAAGAACACATCCAGATGACATTTATGCTATGAGGTATTCTTTGTGTTAGTCTCAGAAATCACCAGCTCACCAAATTATAATGATGAACAATGAAGCACAACTGTGTTCAAATCAGCCTTTCTAGAAACCTGGCTTACTTTTTGTTGTTGTTGTTGTTGTTCCCTTAGTAATTATACTTTTTTCTTTTCCCTCTCTTAAAATAGCCGAGATGCAGTCAAAGACTTCATCTGTTTAGAAGTTAAACTGATTTTCACAATAAGATTACCTTAGTCAGGAATATTTTCTTTCATGATGAAAAGAATAATTATACTAATATTATTTGGTTATGCTCAGGATCTGATTTAGAATTAGGTGTTCTTATCTGAACAAAGTCCATTTTATGAAGTAATACTGGTAAATGTCACTTCTGATTTTTTTTTTTTTTTTTTTTGGTGGTTCCACTGAAGGTCATGCTGAGAAACTTAAACATATTTTGCCACAGATAACTTTTTATCATTCATAGATAACTTGTTAGGAGTTTAAAACAGTTTAAGAATGAAAAGCAGTAGATAAATAATGGTGATAACTCAATTTTAAGGTCAATACTTTTCTTAAAAAATTGATGAGTTGTATTTAAAAAGGAATTGCTACAGGAAGTGATTCATTGCTTTTCCTGTAATAATCTTTCTCAGTCTGAAATGTAGATCCTCTCAATGTGATTATCACAGATGCAGTATTAAATTACAATGCAGAGCGCAATTTACCTCCAGAGAAGAATATGAATAATAATAAAAATAAATATCTGAGTAGGGTCTCAATCAAAGAAAATAAAATTCTGTGTAAATCTGTTTTCATGAATAAATGATGTCTAATAAGTTCATAATTACCTTATTGTGATAAATATTGAATTAATGGAGTAAAAGATGTTGTACATAACTTTTGATAAATCACAAAATAGCAGCATGTTATCAGTTTGCTGCAATTCAACCCCACAAAAATCTGCATTCAATACATATTCTTATGTCTACAATGTTGTGCCTAATGCCAATCAAAATTCAAGTTTAGTGACATTGCTCACTGAGATACACATTTTCTGGAAAAGAAAGAAACATCGTATGCATTTAGGCTTTTTTTTTTCTTTTTCCTTTTAGTACCTTCTACTGAAACGTTTTTCTCTGAGTAAGACTCTAATTGAGAAACAGGCTCTGATGTAAGAAAGACATGTCCTTTTCTTAACGGGCCAAGAAACTCCATTGTTTACCAAATTGAAAGAGTAAAAGTTGTTCCACTGAAGTGATGCAATTTTATCTTACCAATGCAAATGTATGGAGTTTTACATACTTCTCTATTAGTTGCAGATGCATAAATTGCTCATTGCAGACAGAACAGGCAGCTTACCCTCCCTAATAAATGTGTATTCACATATCCTCAGGGAAATGTAAATGTAGTCTCAGCCCATTTTTGTGCAGACCAGCCACCTCATTAGCTGGTCACAATTCCACTGCATCTCCATACTTGTATCTCATTCCTTTTTTCTTTCTTTTTTTTTCCTGGAGGGTAGTGTTCACATACATGGAGAACTCTTCACAACATAAACTAAAAATCTTCTTTCTCCACCCAGTCATTTTCCAGTCCTACTGACTCATAAAGTCCTCACAACTTGCATCTCCAAAGAGGGTCATTCCTGATGAGTGGAACCTAATTATGAGGTAAGAATTAATAAGTTAAGTAAGTATGAGGCTATAGAACTCAAAAGTTCTGGAATATAAAATTCTGGTCTGTAAGGAGATCTGGAGTGTGCCCATGTTGATACTTCACCATTAATTTGAGATTGTATCTGTTTGATGAAAAAAACAACAAACAAACAAACAAACAAACAAAAAACAACTCAAAAGTGTTTGCACTATTATCCAAAAAGATAAAGGTACCTGAAAGAGTTATTTTGAAGAGGCAGAATGACCAGAAGTTGGAAGAAGACAAGGAAGAGAAGGAAACATTTGCAAGAAGAAAGTGACATACAAACAGGTAGCTAATGAAAAAAAGTAATGAGGAAAACAGTTACCTTTGCCATCCTTGAGTACGGATATCTGTACATACAGACATGAAAACACGTATCTGTATCTTTTATAGCATTTTCATATTTTTTTTCAAGACATGGGCTTTTCATTAATTTTACTGAAAATGAATGAGTATCCTCAGTAAAGGGCATGGCACGTGGACACACATGCAAAGAACCTCTGCAACCCAGTGCCAACAGAAAAAATTACTATTATTAGAAAATTATTATTATTAGAAAAAAATAATTCGTCACTGCCAATGGGGACATGACATCTTAAGTCTAAATAAAGAAGAGCTTTTGGCTGTGATAACATCCATGTGATATCCCTGTGTGTCTGCAGTTCTTGCAGAATCCAGTGAAGTTTTCTCACCACACTGGGAAATTCACTCAGGGCAAGCCAAATTTGTTTACTGTTTCCTCAATAAATGCTCTTCACAGTCCCCAAATTTTCCCTTCCCTTTCCTTTATTTTAATTTCTGATATTTCATTTAATTATTTTCTTTCAATTAAACTCTTATCTTCCCATTTTTTCCCTTCTATGTTCTTCCACATTTTCGTTCTCTCATTTTTCTTGTGTTCCTCTTCTTGCCCACATTTGTTTTTCAGCTTACTGTTCATCATGCACTGAACTGATGCCAGAGGCACAAAAAACAGAGAATGGAAATGCACTTCAGAAAAAAGACATCTGTCATCCCCAGGTCCTTTATGACAACCAGCAGTAGGGTCATGTTTAACACAAATGTCTGAGAAAACATCGAATAAGGTTGCGGAGTCATTCTTTGGCCTCCACTTCTTACACTGCATCAATATGTCTGCATTTTTATGTTGCACCTGGCAAATTGGAAAGTAATAGCAGAAATGGTTAGACGTTGTTTAATATGTTTTAATGCTAGCTGGAGTCATGTAGAGCTGTCTGCTGTGTGAGTAATTGGACATGATACAGTAGGATAGTAAGACAGTCGATTGGCCTTGGAAAAGAAAGCATCTTATTTGACAGTATTCAAAGAATGGTCAAATTACAGTTATTAAACCTTGATCTTGACACAAAAATAGTTTTAATCCTGTGCAACAATCAGGATAATTAAACAAGGAGCCTGTAAAGACTGGTCATAGAAGAAGGGATGCTGATTTGTTCCCACTGATACACTGATTTAAAACTTGATGAATCTGAGCTGGGGTTTGAATCATTCACAGAAGTGTCTGCCAGGGCTAAAATTTGGATAAGGTCATGAATGTAGAGAGTGTTACTACTTGGCATTTCCACAAATCATCCCTCTCAAAGCTTCGTTCTCTGGCTGACTCTCATGCAATAAAGCTGCAATGCCTTGTGTTTGTTTGCTCAATAACTTACAGTTTCACGTTCATAATTCTAGGGGTTTTCTCTTTCTTCTGGCTCTGCCTTGCTGAGAAGAGCAGGAAATCTCTCTCTAATAACACCTGGGAAAAGTAATTGAAAATATACCCTTAAAAAAAGCATCAAGTTGTTATTTATTCTGCAAGACAAAGCCAAGGCACTCATCCCAGATATTCTTGACAGTAAGAATGATAGAGCAAGGATGATATTTTATTGGGCAGTCTCTTGCTTGCGCTCTGGCTCTCACCCCAACACAATGACTACAATCAAGAAGGGGAAATTGAATGTGTCAGTGTCCTAAGGAGAAAAACCAAACAGGGTTTATAATAGCAATGTTTTGAAATTCAGTTATTACTGGGAGGTTATATGCAATTCTTCAAGCCCAGAGGGACTGGTTGGGGGTGGGGGGTGGGAAGTGTGACTATTTATTTATTGATATGGTAGTTCCTGAAATGCCCAGCTGTGTGAACAAGAAAGGTATTTCTTACAGGAAGGTAGAAAGCAAATGGACTCAATAAATGCACTAGTCTGAAGCACTTAGACATTTCTGTCACTTATGAAGTAGGAAAAGTATTGGTCTTCAGTCTTGTTCAGAAAATGGTGGATTAAAAATTAATCACAATGGGAAAATCTGAGGAATAAAGAATAAAGGAAGATCACGATCTGACATGGCATTCAAGACAGAGAACAAGTAATTATTTGGCCTACGTAAGGAAGCAAACTTCTCTTCAAGGATCTCATCTGCTGAAAGAAATTTAATGCACAGCAGGACTGATATTATAAAACTAAGATTTTAATTTGATAACTCTAGATTAAATATGAAGTATGTTGAACTATCATGTGTTGTTGTATCTACCTGAAACCTTTTTTATATTGTTCTGAAAGTAATGGTGAAAATGGAAGGGTCCCCTAGCTGTTCTCAGACTTCATTGACAGACTGTAGCTCTAAAATTTTTCCCATACTATGATGTATGAGCTATTTTTTGTGGGACTTAAAAATTAATCATTTGTCATAACGGAAGTTATAACCTCTACTGGATAAAGGCTCCCAGAGTTTGACAGAGAAGGCCCAATTTCTTTGGATTTGACCTAGTAAAAGAATCTAGTATGTCTAGTTTATTTTTCTTTGCGATGGGAATATTTGTCTGGTCAATTTAGGAAATAAGAAAAATGCAGGGCTTAATACTCTCAGCTGCTCTATTATGTATGTAAAACCATTTGGTAATGAAACATCAAATGCTAAAGGTAACACTAAATTGGTCCTTTTTTGTAGGCCTTTAAGAGCAGAATAAGGACACATTTTAGGAGACTGGAAATGTAATGGCAGGAAATTGCTAAAGTGGAATCTAAGCTTTTAAAGTAGCCTGGTTCAGCTTGTAAAATACACCAAATTATATAGCTTCTCCTTTATGGGATTTCTTTTTTTTTTGGTTATACCAAGAATACCCAGAACATATGAACAGCTTTCTTCCTTAATGTTAGCATATTTCTTCTTTTTTTTTTTTTTTTGACCATTGCTTTCCCTAACTTATACTTTCCCCCCACATTTCCTTATTTACTTTCTCTCATTTTGAGAATCACCTGGATAATTTCTCATCCATCATGTTCTAATTTCTCACATTCTGTTGTCTGCCTTGCATAAACCTGGTATACAATTAAAAAAACTATTTGGTATAGACATACTGGTAATCGCAAAACAAATCAAAATGCAAAGCAAAATGTAATGTTGCTTCTATAATTGTTTCTAATGCAAAATCTAGAGTGAAGCAGCTCTGTGATGTTAACAAGGAACTTGGTTTGAATAATTTTAAGAAAAAAAAAATTATATATATTTCCCTTGTCCTGTCTAAGTCAATACTTCTGGGTGAAAGCTGAAAAAAAAAAAAAATAGAGGAAGAGTCAGGAAAAAGAAAACAACCAAACATATAATGAAGGTGGAAAACCACCACGGATGGCTCTTATGAAACTGGAAATAAAAAGCCCCTAAAGAGAAATGATCCAAATGGAAGAAGGTAATCGAGTTAGCATTTGAGACTTAGTTCCTTGTGGACAAATAGACAGTAATCTCTGCAGAAATAAATGCCTAAAGTTAAGCTCACTGAAGCAGAAATACAGTTCTTAGTAAGGAAAGTTTTCTGTGCAGGGAACCAGGGCCTATTGTGACATTTAATAAGGGGACATCTGGCTACATAGATTTCACAGATTAGTGTGAAATAATGAAGGAGGCAATTTTAATGAGATGAAACTCAAAAGGTGTTAAAGAAAAAATACTGTGGACAGAATTTGTTTCTAAACCAGAAGTGTATGTGACATCTGAAGAACAGATCAGATTTCTTGCCAATGCCAATAATGACATGCAGGTAGTGGTATAAGCAAACAAGCACAGAAGATAGAAGGGAGCAAAATCTTCAGTACAGTATATATGCATAATATTCCAAGAAAAAATACAGCAAAGGCAGTAACATGACAGTCTTGCAGTGAGTATCAGTTTCAGCTTACAGCCCAAGTGCAAAACTAGGGAAGATGGTCATGATATGTCACAACACAAAACTCCTGGCATGAATATGTTGCACACACCAGCAGAATAGTGCAAGGTGTGCAGTGGGATGTAACTGGAGAATACATTGTGGAAGGGGAACTTGGCAGCAGTCATGTTATGTCTGTCTTGGCTGCAAGGCATATTAAGAAACATAGAATGATGAAGTTATGTGTTACCATCCTAAAATGGCTCTAAAGGAAAACCTCAGAATTATCAAAACATCAGAGGAATTGCATCCCTGAAACTGAATTAAGAAAAAAGAAAAGCAGATCACAGCACACCACTGCTAGCATTTGCATTCATATTATTTAGCACATTCATTGAATATTCAGTCCACATAGAGCATTAATACTATGTTCAAGGTAAATGTCAATAACTAGATATCTATGTAATAACTACCTAGCAAAAACATCCCTGAAATGAAATCAGTAAACTAAAAATGGATCTATTCATGGAGTCTACGCAGGGTAACCATAAACATAAGTAAATGAAAATAAACAAGGTATTAGGTTGTATGGGATATCATAGAATTATAGAATGGCCTGGGTTGGAAGGGACCTTAAAGATCTTCTAGTTCTAACCCGCCCTGTCCCCCCTGCTAGTTCCAACCCTCCACTAGACCAGGTTGCTCAAAGCTCCATCCAACCTGGCTTTGAACACAACCAGATATATCTACCAGAACAATGACAAGTCAAACTTTCTACACGTCTGGTGCCAGGGTTGCCTGTAATATATGAATTGCCACAAATAGCTAGGGCCAAGCAGACAAGGAATTCTGGCACTAAGTGGGTATTTATTACTAGGAAAATGGGAGAACATCTGAGCAGGTAAGCTTGATGACTGCAGCAAATAAGTATTACATATGGCAGACCTTTTAAACATAATAATAATAATAAAATAATAATAATAAATAATAATAATAATAAAAAAACTTGACAGCCCTCCTTTGTTACTTTGCAATATCACTCCCAAGTGAACAAATTTATCCTATCCCAAGTGTAAAGATAAGTCAAGAAGAAGAAAGTAGCAAGGTAACCACTTTCACCACTCTAAAGATGGCACTTCAAAAGAGTATTCAGCATACTGTACTCAACTGCACAAAAGATATTCCAGAAGAATGACATGCTAGAAGGTCTGATGGAAGTCAAAGTAACTTCTATGACATTTTAGTACATTGCAGCACAAGAAAAGTGCACAACAAAAACTTAATCACAGTGTTTACAAATGCAGAAAATGTCACATAAAACTGAATCACAACAAAATGCAAATCAGAGTAGCGCATATGAATTACTTTGATCATTCCTTAGAAGAAGGAAGCATTAGATCTGATCCAAAATAGTGAAAACAATAAAGCATTTAATAGTCCTCGCACCACCCAAAAGAGCTACAAATTTTATTTATTTGAGATGATGACCAGTTAAAATCCACACTGAGGCTAATGAAGTTCAAAGAGGATCTCTGTGAAATGGAAAGACAGGTGCTGAAAGAGTGAAGTGAAAGCAAGAAATAAATTGTTTCAGAGTAATAATCTGCATGAAGTCTGAAGGGCATCATTGCTTCTGAAACAAAACCCCAATATGAAATCCAGAGAAAACCAAAAATAATAATAATCAAAGTACCAATAGACACTTCTTAGGCATCTGTACAACAAGCATAACTGCAAGAAGAGATCAAGAGATGTCAATGCAGCAGCACAGAAAGACACATTTTGCTACTACTAGTAAGCATCACTAGTAGTAAGCATTTGTATAGATCCAACTGCATAAAAACAGCAGAAAAGGTTACAGTTTTCTTAACAAAATCTCAATGTTTGGAAAACACAAAGCCCTCATATTGTCATCTTAAAACCTTAGAAGTGTAACTCCAAACTGAATGACAGGAGTGAAAGATAAACCTGGATTGCAGATCTTCACTTGCACACTTTTGCTGAAGGAGATGATACAAAAGAGGTGGAGCAAAAGTATATAAAATACTATAGTGTTTATCAGTGTCTGCCAATAGCTCAGGACACAGGTTAAGAGAAAAAGGACTAACAAAGCAACAAAGTTCTGCCTTTCGAAGGCAAAAATAAAGTCAAGATACCTTGCCCCAAGTCAAGGTCTCAGAGATTTTCCGAATGAAAAAAGCAGATTTGCCTTAAGAGGGTGATTGTGTCTGACCTAGAACAACATTTTCAGTGAAATCAATCTGAAAAGTATTTGTGAATGTATGGTACAATGCTAAAAGTGGCCAAGAGACATATTTTACTAACTTATTATGGACACGCAAGTGGAAATGTTGCATTTGTGCAAACTAGCTGAGGCAGGATTGTGAAGAACCCGTTGCAGTCAGTGCTGTGCTTGAGAGTTCTGACAAGAACTGGCAGCTGCTCTCCTTGAGCACGGAGGAAACTGCTGTTTGCTGATAGCTTGTTACAGTCATGCTTTTAAATACCTGAACAAAGCGGTATGTTTGTCAGCACTGCAGTGAGTCAAATTATGACAATTTCCACAGACATGATATTTGCATTTTGAATCATGGAATACACCATGCTTTGGCGTACATTTTGCAAAATTTGGGAGTGACTTGGATTTGCACATCTGCCATCTGCAGTCTGTGCTATCAACTAGGCTATCAGTGGCCTAGTTGAATATTATAGTCAAATAGTTAAGCCTTAACCTCTGTTTGCTAAACTCCTTAAGCACAATCAGAGACTTATCTTCACTGCTGTGAGTGAGAGGGATCTAATCAGTGATTTTCTTTTACCAGTCTTTTAAGAACCAAGAGCTGTAAATCATGACATAGTACAATGGAGCTGGGTGATTGTTAGAATGAGAAAGAAACATCAGATTCACACTTTTTGGAAGAGGGGCTGCTGTAACAGTTTTAGAAAAGGGCTGAGGACTCCACTATAAGGAGTGGCTAAGTACCATGGGTTTCTCTAGTTTGGTGAAAAGAAGCCTGAGGGGCGACTTCATTGCTCTCTGCAGCTTCCTGAGGAAGAGAAGTGGAGAGGGAGGTGCTGATCTCTTCTCCCTGGGATCCAGTGATAGGACATGTGGGAATGGCTCAAAGCCACACCAGGGGAGGTTTAGACTGGACATCAGGAAGCATTTCTTTACCAAGACAGTGGTCAAACACTGGAACAGGCTTCCTAGAGAGGTGGTCAATGCCCCAAGCCTGTCAGTGTTCAAGAGGCATTTGGACAATGCCCTTAATGACATGCCTTAATTTTTGGTCAGCCCTGGAGTGGTCAGGCAGTTGGACTAGATGATCATTGTAGGTCCCTTCCAACTGAAATAGTCTATTCTGTTCTCAAGTGTGAGTGATCAGTGGCAACCTTGTGCTGTAATTATACTGGTAGAGCACGACAGATCTTATGGAAACTATTTAGATGATGATCTTTTGTAACACTTGTTATGTTCTGGACAGCACTCGTACTCATACAGCTAAGTGTAGTCCATTGGAGTAGAATCTGTAGTCTGAAATATCATGCAAAGAGAGGGCAAACCCCACAAAGACTACAGCTTTGCTGCCAGCAGCACAAGTAGAATTATCACAGACACTGAAGTGTCACCCAGGACAAATAGCAATATTTATTTCAACTACAACAGAATTTTAGCTGAAAAGGAAGCCAGAATATGATATGCACTGATGCAGTTATTCACAGGAGCATTAGTAATGTCATCTCCAAAGCTCTGGTACTTATGGAGGACATGCCTTATACACAGCTGGATAACAACCTCCATCATTCCTTTACAAAAAGCACAGGAAGTCCTTCCACTTCTGGCTCCCAGTGGGAGCACCCTAAGCTAAGCTTCTAAGAATATATGTTGGGGAATTTATAAATGCCCCATGTCATTTCCTTGGCCTTGTGGGCAGTCCAAGCAGGTATAGCTAGGCAGGCCACCAAAGCATTAGGCAAAGGCCTGGATGTGATCTCCTTGGGCATCGAGTTCAGCCCCTACTACTGGAGCAACTACAGCATGTAATCCCACTGACAAATTTATACAGCTTCATTGTGAATGTAGCTTAGATTTCTTTTCCTTGCATTCTTGAAATACAGTATTTCTCTTACACAGGGACGTACTGGTAGCGAGTGCAGCTCTGGCCTGCCGCAGAAGCGTCAGTGCTGCTTCAAATCACGGAGCCACGGCCGGGAGTGTCAGGACCGTGGCAGTGGAGAGGAATTACCATCACCTGCTTGGTAAGAAGTGTCCTACTTTAAAACTTCCTTGGGCTCAGTCCAGGGCGTAATTCCAGCAGTGGCAGAAGAAACAGTGACAAGTTAGAACATGTTTTAAAAGCACAGAAAAATATAGCTGTTTTGTGGTTGATTTTAGTGTATGTATCAGTGTAGCCCAGCTGTTCTTCCCTGTTTTCATCCTCTGATTTGTATTTTGAAATTTTAGTTGCTGCCTGTACCACAGAGGCAGAGAACTGGTTTGTACTGTAAAAGAACCAATGAGACTACTTCATAATTTTTTTCACCTGACAGCTAAGCTATCTTTAAAAAAAAGTCCAGAAAGGCTGAGGAAAATGTAGCAAAAGGTGATGGCAGATCTTTAATTTGGTTTTCTATTATTTCAAATCTATTCAGTATTCTTTGTAATACTGCCATTCATAATGACTGTATTTGGAATTAACATAGGTTTCATGTGTAATTCAATGGGTATTCAGTGTAACTTAGCAACGGCTAAAGAATTTTTTTCTTCTGGAAACTGGAGCGTGGCTGTTGATGATTTCAGTTGGTGGACTGGGAGGCACACATTACTCTGAATTTCCGATTTTCCCAATTAAAGGTGTAAGATGCTATTTATTTATAATGTGAATTTGTGTAGATTATCAGAAGTTAAATAAAAAAAAATAAGTAATTCTAGCATCAAACCTCGGCAAGCTTTTAGAACTGTCCGGATATCAGCACGTCAATAATTTTTGAACCATAAAGGTTAAATTCATAGGCAATTAGAGCTACTATGAAGGAAAAACTCTTTAAAATATACAGTGTTCACACATCTCTACATTTCAAGGTTTTTGTGTGTGTGTGGATGTATTTCATATAGCAAATGGGGTAGTGGAGGTTTTTATTCTATAAATACATTTCTCTCAGGGCTCATGCTGTGTGTGGCAATATGTTCTTACTAAATCTGTAGTCATAAGAAGCCTTACTGTATTAACCTAGCTTAAGTCTGACTTAGTCCAAGTAAATATATAAAAATTCTTTCCCTCAAAAATAAAAAAAAAAGTGTTGCAGAATCAATATGCAGTAGCATACTCAGTTTGTATGTTCAGAGGAGTCTGTAAAGGTTCATTAAAGGCTACAGATTAGCAGGATGAGCTGTCTATAGGTCATTGATTTGCAATATTTTAAAGGCAGTATTCAGGTTTACTGAAGAACATTGGGTTTGCTTTTATTAGTGTGAGAACAGATATCATGGGAGAAAAAAAAAGCTGTTTAGCCATTAAAAACAAGAAAATAAAAGTCTGAACAACTTTTTTCTTCTGTACAGTTGAATGCATGTGATTGCATGATTTTGTATTTAATTACTTTTTTTAGAATTTTCAAAGAATTTTAAACTTTATTAGTTGAACATTGTTTTATGAATGTGCAACAGTGGGCAGAGAAGCTGTCAATATGTTGGTTTAGTGTTTTGTACTTACTATTCTAAATGCATCTTAAAAGTGGGATTGTGTTTTCAGGGGGGCTTTAAGCCCCTGAATGCATATTCTGGCTGACATTTAAGTTGGCTGAAGCTTCTTGTCCCTTTTAATCTCTCTCAAATTTCTGTGCACATAAAACAGCGCTAGAAAATGTAAAACAAGAGAAACAAACTGCTAATTTTTTTCTACACTGTCTCAGTCAATTGGGAATGTAGTTCAGAAGTATATATGGAGCAACATCACCTCAGAACATTTGTCAGACTAGTTGAGCTTGGCAACTTAATTGTCATAGGAAGAAGAGCAACAAGATAAATGGATATTCTTAAATACGTGAAAAGTCAGAGTAGCCATATGTTTATGACCTTAAAGGAATAATCAGTCTTTGGATCTTCTGAGATCTGAGCATATAGCTAAGGTGAAGTATGAAAACACACATGCCGGTCCAACACCAGAAGTGTGAGAAATCCAAAGACCAATCTATTTTATATTTAACTTGGTGTACAGCATTCATGCAGTGATGTCTCAAGAAAGGGATCACTGATAATTTTGCTACTGAAGTAATTTAGAAAGCATATTCAATATTTTTCCTATTGAGCAAACATAGAGAGACAATCTTATAAGCATCCTATCTTGTGCTGCAGTTCATGAGGTGTCAAAATAATCTAGAGAATTTTTATTTCATTTTTCTAAATAATGTAATTAGTATTCAAGACAAGAAAGAAAAAAATGTTTCTACAGAGAGAGAAACCATATTGCTTTCTGTGTGCTGCTGGTAAAAGTTGTCTCAATATATGCTGCAATTTGATGAATGATTGATAAAATTTTCATAGACTTGAAATGAGATATTGCAGTTGATGTTCAAGCATCACTATTTGAACTGGAAATAAGAGTTGTTATTGAAAGGACTGTGTATGAGTTATATCTGCAGAGTAACACACAAACTCTAATAAGCACTAGGGAAGAAGGAGGTGGGTAAAAAGGACAAGAGACAGAACTGGTACTTAGTTCATACTTTTAGGGTGCAGTTCCCTCCAGGAGGGATAAAACAGCACTTCTGCTGTGAGGAGACAATAGTTGAGAACTGCTGAACATCTCCAAGCAAACCTCACTGTATGAAATGGACATGACATTGTTGAGACAACTAACAACTCCGCAAATTAAGTTTGTGGATTAGGTAACAAATGTCACACAACATTGATGAGACACATAGACCTGTATTATGTAGCCCAGTAAACAACCATTCATTTTTGGTGCTTCATTGAACCATGCTGAATTCAGATCTGCTGGATAAAAAGGTAAAAGTCTCCAAAGATTGTTATCTTCTTTTGTATCCACATAGGCCTCTGCGTCTCATTCACTTTTAATAAATTTCCTACCCAGCTTTTTCAAAACAGCCTTTCTGACATGTGCAAGTCTGTGATGTCCTTTTACAAAAACTCTTCATATTTTGAATCTAAAAATCAATCAGAAGAAACAGGCAATTTTATTGTGTGACAGGGCAAAAGCTTATATATGAGGGTAAAGCACTTCCATCATTCTGCAGATAGCAAGTGCAGGCTGATGAGTCCTTTGTATCACCAGATCCTAGTAAAACGGCTTTTTTTCATGAACAAAAGTCATTTAAACAAACTGGTATGATCAAAAACACCGTCAAAATGTATCTAGCTGTCTTAAATGCATTGACTGTAATTGCTGAAACAAAACATTACAATCTCACTTGTCTTCCAAAGTTTTATTTAAACAGATCTGTGATTTATAAAAAAACATTCCATATGAATTCTTATTTTCCCTTTCTCCAGTTTTATCTTATTCTGTGTAAATAATCATCTACTTTCACATACATCTTGTACCTTCACCAAATTCTGCAGACTATGGAATCAAAGGCAAAAGACCTTTTGTCTTCTATGCATTTATCTGGGCATTTGCATTCCTGGATGCTCAAAGGTGTATTGGGTTGTCTATTTTGCTGAATATTACATTCTCTACACTTTATAATATCGGTATTTGACTCATCTAACCTATGTCAGGACAAATAAATAACATTTTGTTTAATAGGTATTATCCAATATATTCCTTTTGAATGTGCTGCAAAAGAGGTGGCTCTTCTTTTTCTTAAAAAAATAATTTGCATAGTCATTTAGAAATAATTTTCTGAGGCTAAGAACCTTCGTGTGTAGTACTTTTCTCACATCCATCTTCTTTAAGTGATTTGTATTCTTTACTTTCAAATGAAAAATCTAGAAGTTAATGAACATTAGCTCATCCTTTGCTCTTGTTAAACAGTTCAAAATATTCCCTCAGAAATGATTTTACTTCCATTAGTAAAAATTTTGAATCCTCAGGAGAGAAAGGATTACTGTTGAGTTTGAAAATTGCTGCTCTCTGACTTCATGTAGTGACACTAGACTTGAAGACAAAAGCTTAAGAAAAATAATAAAATAGGCAAACTGAACCCAAAGGGAAAAAGAAATGATTGAGACAAATAATGTAAGCAGGATAAAGCCTGTGAACACACTTGATTTTAGATGTGAGTAGCTAGTGGTGCAGAGGTTATATTTTACACTTTGGCAATTTCCTTCTGTATATTAGCACACAAATGCCCTGTTAAAAGAGAGGCTTTTTCAGTCTTTTTGGCTTTGTGATCTTGTTCAAGTCCCTAGTCTCTTAATCTTTTCAAAGAGTCATCCTTCACTTTGCTTAGGGGATGTCAGTGTTTTCTAGTAAACAACTTCATTCTTTAATGTCTACTTCTGACCAGTGCACTGATATGTTTTGTCTGAGTGGTATAATCTATGGATATTGCCTTTTGTGGATAGAGGGGAAAAAAAAAAAAAAGTGTGATTTCCACTGATGGGACAGTGTCTGAGCAGAAAAATTTTGAATTTTATAAAGCTGCATTGCTACGGTGGCACTGAAAAGTGGCAGCATCACTAGCACAGTGCACTGAATAAGCAGATTTCCCTGGATCACATTCATACTTGATGTCTCTACTACCAATAGTTTTCAGTTAAAAAGTGTGTTATTGTAGAGAGAAATCCAGGAAACAGATCATATTCAGATGTAGACATCATGACCTCTGAAGCGCTGTTCATTTGGTAAATTTTCCTATGGACTAAGTACCCCAGGTAAAAGAAATCATTACGATATTTCTGTAACACAGTGTAGAGTCAAACATTACACTACTGAACTCTTCCTCACAGGGAACTCTCCTGAGGTCTAATACAGGAATATTTTAGTCCTGACGAAAAATGTGAATACTTTCTTAATTCAAACTGGTCAGAAGAAATGTGGGAATACCTACAATGTTCCCAAAATTAGTTAAAGTAAAAAAATTAATTAAACTGAGTATATTTGGTGATAAATGCAACAAAGAGTATTCTTGGAGATAGCAGTGTAGCATGAAAAAATAAGAAAGCAGAAAGACTAATAAATTTAAAAGAACCATGCAAGTGTTGTTAGTAATATTTTTAGGAATGTCTGAATTATGATAAATCTTCTCAAGATCAAGCAATATAAGGACATTCTTAACAGAGATACTGGCTTGTCATTAAAACCAGTACGAGTTCCAAAATTATGGTCTTACATAGGATCAGTCATTGTTTTGTAAAGAACAATTCTGGGCTAGGTTCATAGCTGAAAAAATCATTGCAGTTCCAGGCTCAACATTATGCGTATCAGTTCTGGATCCCAGTGAGCATATCAAACCCCATCAACCCATTCCAATCATCTTCAAATCTGCTTCCTCAAAGCTTCCACATCTCTTTCCACTAGGCCTTTTGAAGCAAATACTGCAGGTGTTTATTCTTCACTCTTGCTGGCACAGGAACGGGAGAAGGAACTGGAGAATAAGAACAACAACAGGAAAGAGATACAACCGCTTTATTTGCAGAATGCAGAAATGAAACAAAATTGCTCCAACATTTGGCAATGTTTTCTGATTCTCTTCCTTTGCTAACAATGTTTATTTGCCAGAGGGAACTGGAAGTGCTTTGTTTGAGGGGAAAGGCTCAGCCTGCTTTTTCATCAGCAATTGTTCATTGTTACTCACCAAAAATGTGGGGCAGAAAATTAATCAAATGGTCCCTCCAGCCAGGACTAAAATGTGGTCTGACATTTGGAGTGTCTATTGACAGGTACCTATTCATTTACAACTGATCCTAAAATAATTCCAGGGTTACAAAGAATCAAGGAATCCTCTAATATTTTCATAAATGTAGAACAACAGTTTTCCAGGAAAAACATGTCCACACTTTAAAATTTATTTCCAATCTGAATCCAGAGATTGGTTAAAGAAAATGTGCATTCAGGTTATTTGAAACGTAACTATGGAAGTGAACCAGAAATTAATGAAACTGTAACAGGATGTGGGAAATTTTCATTCAACCTTAGCATTTGCCATTTTTGTGAAGATGTATCCCCTGTCTTCCATTGCCTCCAAGGTCAGAGTAAAGGTTCCTCAGTGCTAAAGGGGACTTTTTTTTCGTTTTAGCACCTTTTGTTCATAATTGCTGAGAGAGGAGAACCATAGGTAGCAATGTCACAATCACTGTAGATGAAGATCCAATATTCTCATTTCAGTTACATTCCTAGTTTCACTGGCATGTACATTTATGAAAGAGTTTCACATGGTACTTTCCTTGTTTCCTGCAGCCCTTAATTCTTGGTCTCTCATTCAGATGAATGTACTGTCTTTTTTTGGTCTAAAGAAAACTATAATAATTCATTATTATTATTATTATTATTATTATTATTATTATTATTATTAAATGTCTTTCATTGAGTCCTCTCTATTAATTTTATGTTCTTCCGGACCTCTGAATGTATAACCTAGTGAAAATTTTCTTCAGGCAAATCTGTCCTTACTGTTTTTTATTTGAAAACACACCCAAGAAATAGAAATTCCATCCTTCCCCATTCTCAGTATGATAAACTGCACTGTTTCAGTGTGGTATATTAGCTCATTCTGTTAAAATGAGGCAAGGAGGGAGAGATGGTTTCAGGAAGCATGAAAAATGTCTTAAAAGAGGGAGAAACTCTCAAGACCAAAGAGCATTACTGTGAAAGCCTGCTGGCATTGGGAATAGGAATTTAAGTATATTTTGTGTCTCCCTCCCTCCCAAGATGCAAATGAATCTATTCAGTTAGAAAATAATTGTTTACTTAAAAAACCTAACTTGAATCATTTCCAACTATCTTCTCAGCTATTAACTTTTTTTAGATCTTTTTCTCTTTCATGAGATATAAAAAAAAAAGTTGTTTTTCATATGATTTTTTTTTCTGAGAAGCAGGGGAGGTGGGGGGTGAGTGGGAGGAATTGTTTTGCTTCTGAGACTTCTGATGGGGAAAAATTGCTGAAAGATTAGGCTTTTAAGAATATATTTACAATTTTCCCCTCATTTCATAACAAAGACCATTGACAAGCTTGTCTTGGAGATGTTTAATTGTAGTTTACTTGATAATGACTATACTTTGCTAATTCTAAACTCATTTTAAAATATTGCTATTTAGGTTTAGCAAAAAAGATCACCAATTCTGTTAAGGTTCCAAAGTTAATAAACCAGTGGTTTTTTCCAGACATTTATAGCACATTTCAGAGTTTCTTTAAGAATATCAAAGAAGTCATAGTAATTATAAACAATCTACAAAATCGGTTATTTCATAAGCCGTTTACTGAATTATGTATTACTCTTAGCCAGTTATTAACTTTATTTTTACTGCTGCTTGATATGAAGTGTGACCACAAGTGAAGTCTTGAATTCTGTTCTGTAGATTGTTTTAACTGTTGTCTAGCTATTCATCACAAAATAAGAAAGAACAAATTATATTGCTTTGAATTCACCTCATACTTTATAGTCCTCCTAGGTTTATAAGTAATTTAAGACTTGCATATGTTGATGAATTGCATTATATGTAAATCTTTTGTCTGCCTTTCAGATGAATTTCATTTCTGAGAAACTGGTGCTAAATGGAAGCATTAAGGCAAAACGTGTCTACGTTAGCTTGACTTCAGGCACTGGGCAGTGACTAACAAACTGTCAGCTGATTGCTTTTTGGACCAATATTGGCTCCCTGCAAACTATGTGCTGGAGAAATTTCTCTTGTTTCTTTGCTTGTGCAATATAAAATTCTTGCTAATCAAGATTCAACAGGCCTGTTACCAATGATGCTTGCATGATTCCTTAGCTGGATCATACTGCATCTGTTTTCCTCATCTTGTTTTATATACACAGTAGAGATAAAAAGAGTAAATACATCTCATGTTTCAGCCTTCTCCAAGAAATCTAGTGATTTAGATATCTACTAGCAGCCTCCGTGGGGACATGGACATTTTCCTTAGCAGTACCAGTGTAATCAGTCCCGCCTTCTCTCTTCAACATGTAAGTCTCCTCCCCTTGCGCTGTCTCTCAGTTGTGCTTGGAGAAAGGTTTGTGGGTGTTGGCAGAGAAATACATCAGAGAACAGACTGTAAAGTACCCCCTCCCCTCCAAAAAAACCCTGAACCAAACCAAAAACAGTAGGTAATGCCAGTGAAAGAAATGTTTGTGTAACTTTTATTTACCATGATGCCTGAGGGAAAAAAAATCCTCTCCCCCTCTTTTTTAAAGACTATTTCCCACAGTACTTTTAAATTTATCTGTTGTCATATTGAAGAGCCATCATCACTAAAAGCTCCAATAGAGGCTTGACATGCAAGAACGTCCCAAAGGCCAGTGGAATATTCTGTCTAAATGACACACAATCTTTGCCTTTGCGACATCTATTCTCATGGTTGCTCTCTGTAACTTGCTTGCTTTCACATTTTGTTGCATATCTTTCTGGCATTCTGCTGGATGATATTTTAAAAGTCCAGCTAGTCAAAAATATAGTAGTCCACCAGCTGAAGAGCACATTTCCAGTATAACAGCTTCATGTTGTTTCTCTCTGCCTCATAATGATGCTTAAAATTAAAACCTTGGAATATGGTACAGAGATTTCTTCTTGCCTCCTTTGGTTAGTTCCTAACTTATATTAGGCAGAGGCCAGCTGTGACCTGAATGAATAGCGCAGTGATATAGTAAAGAGAGTACGAGAAGGCTGAGGGCTCTTTGTCAGTTATATGACTTTACACAGAAGGGTATGATCTCCCCTGCAACTCTATGCACTAATAACAATGCTAACAAGAAGCATGCTCAGTAAGGCATCAGAGTCTCTTAATTTTTACCTCTGCTTCAGGGTAATTGTGACTGAAGCTACTGATCTCCCCAGCATGCTGCAAAGCATGTCTTTTCAGTCAGGATTTTGGAAAAAGTGAGTAGAAGGAAATAAGTGCTTTTGTGGAGGTTACAACACATTGGTGGATACAATCACAGCCATGGTTGGTGTTCAATGTAGGTGTGAAATGTAGCCAGGTAACAGCCCTACCAGAGGGGGTGCCTTACTGGACCTGATGGTCACCAACACAAGTGAGCTAATCGGAGACATCAGGATTGGAGGCAGCCTGGGCTGCAGGGATCATGCACTGGAGGAGTTTGCAGTCCTGAGCAATATGGGGCAGGCGAAGAGTAAAGTCAGGACCCTGAATTTTAGGAAAGCAAAATTCCAACTGTCAAAGGAGTTAGTCAATAGGATCCCCTAGGAAACTGCCCTCAGGGACATGGGAGCAGAACAGAGCTGGCAGATCTTTAAGGATGTTTTCCACAGAGCGCAAGAGCTCTTGATGACTAGGTGTAAGAAATCAGGAAAGGAAGGCAAGAAACCAGCATGGATGAGATGAGATCTATTGGTCAAACTAAAGGGTAAGAAGTAAACGCACAGGGAATGGAAGCAGGGACAGGTATCCTGGGAGGAGTATAGGGACGCTGCCTGGTTGTGTGGGGACGGGGTCAGGCAGGCCAAGGCATAGCGGAAGCTGAACTTGGTGAGACACAAATAATAATAATAAGGGCTTCTATAGGTATGCCAGTCAGAAAAGGAATGTCAAAGAAAGTGTACCCCACTGATGAACACGACTGGCAAACTGGTAACAATTGAGGAGGAGGAGGCTGAAGTACTCAACAACTTTTTGCCTCATTCTTCACTGGCAACCTCTCTTCCCATACCTATTGAGTGGATGGACTGCAAGACAAGGACTGGGGGAGCAAAATCCCTCCCACTGTAAGAGAAGATCAGGGTCATGACCACCTGAGGAACCTGAACATACACACATCTATGGGACCTGATGAGATGCATCCCACAGGCCTAAAGAAATTGGCCGATGTAGTTTCCCAGTCACTCTCCGTGGGATTTGAGAAATCATGGCAGTCAGGTGAAGTCCCTGGTGACTGGAAAAAGGGAAACATTGCACCTATTTTTAAATGAATAGAAAGGAGGACCCTGGTAACTACTGACCTGTCAGCCTCACCTCTGTGCCTGGGAAGATCATGGAACAGATCCTCCTAGAAGCTATGCTAAGGCACATGGAGGACAGGGAGGTGATATGAGACAGCCAGCACGGCTTCATCAAGGGCAAGTCTTGCCTGACCAACCTAGTGGCCTTCTATCATGGAATGGCTACATCAATGGACAAGGGAAGAGCTACGGATGTCATCTATCTGGACTTCTGTAAGGCTTTTGGAATGGTCCCCAACAACATGCTTCTCTCTAAATGAAAGAGATATGGATTTGATGGATGGACTGTTTGGTGGATGAGGAGTTGGTTGGATGGTCATATCCAGAGGGTAGTGGTCAATGGCTCAATGTCTGGAGATCAGTGACTAGTGATGTCCCTCAGGGTTCCGTATTGGGACCAATACTGTTTAAAATCATCATCAATGACACAGGCAGTGGGATCAAGTGCCCCCTCAGCCAGTTTGCAGATGACACCAAGCTGAGTGGTGCAGTGAACATGCCTGAGGGACGGGATGCCATCTAGAGGGACCTGAACAAGCTTGAGAAGTAGGCCCATGTGAACATCATGAGGTCTAACAAGGCCAAATGCAAGGTCCTGTACCTGGGTCAGGGCAACCCTCAGTATCAATACAGGCTGGGGGATGAAGGGATTGAGAGCAGCCCTGAGGAGAAGGACTTGGGTGTGTTGGTGGATGAAAAGCTGCACATGGGTCAGCAATGTACACTTGCAGCCCCGGAAGCCAACCATATTGTAGGCTGCATCAAAAGAAGTGTGACCAGCAGGTTGAGGGAGGTGAGTCTGCCCCTCTGCTCTGCTCTGGTAAGACCCCACCTGGAGTCCTCAGTACAGGAAAACATGGACCTGTTGGAGCAGGTCCAGAGGAGTGCCACAAAAATGATCGGAGGGCTGGAGCACCTCTCCTATGAAGACAGGCTGAGAGAGTTGGGGTTATTCAGCCTGGAGAAGAGAAGGCTCCAGAGAGACCTTATTACAGCCTTTCAATACATAAAGGAGGCTTATAAGAAAGATGAGGCAAGACTTTATAGTAGGGTCTGTTGCGAGAAAACAAGGGGTAATGGTTTTCAACTAAAAGAGGTTAGATTTAGATTAGACATAAAGAAGAAATTTTTTTGTGATGAGGGTGGTGAAGCAATGGAACAGGTTACCCAGAGAAGTTGTCAATGCCCCATCACGGGAAACGTTCAACGTCAGGTTAGATGGGACTTTGAGCAACCTGATCTAGCTGAATATGTCCCTGCTGATTGCAGGGGAGTTGGACTAGATGGCCTGTAAAGGTCCATTCCAACCCAAACTATTCTATGATTCTAAGATTCTATGAAAATGCAGGTATACGTCACCAACCAAAACAGGGGAATTTGTAAACCCACTCTGAAATTTGAACAGCCTGGATGGAATGTTTTTTCTCAGTGCACTTTCCAAAGCTGCGATTAAGAAGCACACAGAAACTATGAAAGCAGAGCCAGGTGTTGCACAGGCAATCAGAAATTGCTGTGCTGAGATCAAGAGTAAGAACTTGATGTTTCAAGATGAAAGTGCTTTGCATTTCACGGGGGGTGTGTGGGGTGGTGCCTTCTTGTAAGATTCCTCATATATTCAGAAGTAATTACACATCTTTTGTAAATAAACATAATTACATCAAAGATATCTATTTTCATCATCAAATCCTTTCTAAGGAACTAGTTCATTGTGTTAAAAGCTAGCAAAGGATTAAATATCTTTCTTCACGATGATAAACTTTTCAGCTGATTCATCCTGCAGTCATAATGTTTCAGAGTCAATTTACTTGGAAAAGCATGGACCTAAGTAATGGCTAGATCCCTCTCCTCTCCTCTCCTCTCCTCTCCTCTCCTCTCCTCTCTTCCCCTTCCCTCCCTTCCCCTCCCCTCTTCTGTCCTCTGAATAAAATGCATATATTTATTTTCAGCTGTGCTACCAGCCTGTATTTTCCTCTGCTAACTCCAGCTTTCTGAAATAGCATCTCCAGAGATCTCTTTCCCAAGGCTGAAATCGGTCCAATTATTTGCTTGCCAATAGGATTTTTATTATTATTATTTTGTGACCCAAATGACTTTGAGACAAAAAATTGCTAATGCTTTTTCTATGTTCTCCTGTCACTGGGAGAAAAGCCCAGCCCAGCTGTCCTGTTTTATCTTTTTCTACATTGGATAGTACTATTCTCTGCTTGATGAGGTGGTCTTTGCTGGTGAGCTATAGGGCTGGAGGATCACTTTTAGTTTATTGATATTTTTGAGATACAAAGAACTCATAATATATTTTGATGTCTACTCAGATTAACTTTGAGGTACATCTTTGTCAGTGTACAGAGCTATACCTCTAACAATACAGAGGTACTGCCAGTCTGTCAAATCATTATTATAGGGAGGAAAGTTTAAAGGTGTTTGAAGTTTTTTATTCTAAAGGGTAGAAAAGTTATAGAAATGGCTTTATTACTGTTGTTTATCATCTTAATATATGCTACAACCTAAAAATGACTGAACTCCCAGCAAATCTTTTTCTTATTATTGTTTATTAAATAAAACAATATAAATTGTGGAAAACAGTCTCTTCCTTCAATTACATGGAAATCATTTCTATTACTGGACAAGTACGCTTAGGGAAATTGCTTCTGTATATTTAAACACAGAAAAGAAATAATGAGGCCATTTATGAAGAGAGATGTCATGCTAAAAACATTAGAAAGCACTTCAATTTGTATGTAGAGCATAAGCATAGTCAATAATATCACCCACAGACACGAACTACACTGTGTGACACCTGGACTCTTTAGATCTAGTACAACTAATTACTTTGAAGAAGCACACTGAGTCTTGCACATAGTTTTCCGCTTTCAAGCTTTGGAAGACTAGAGATGAACATGTAAATGTACAGTTAAATCTTTCATGTTTCTTTCCAGAGTACCTGTTTTAGATTATCAAGATGCTGAAGGAAACAGAAGTAATTTAAAACTGTGGAAGGAGATTTCCAGCAGGTGCAACCTGGCCGAGTTCTTGTTCACTTAGTTGTAATTTGGTTCTGAGTATCATTTGCATGAGGCGTAAATCCTTCAAGTCGCTTATACCGATGTGTAATCATAATAGGTCCAACAGATTTCACAGCCTTTAGAAGAAGGAATTACTGCTGTAGACACACTCTCACAAGGTCCCAGTAGCTGCAGGAGTGACATGCCGAGTTTGGGACAGCCTGTCAAAGCCAATATTCTGTGAATGTTTCACTCTCTGTCCCACTGTTTACCTTCAATTCCTTGTTCCTAAACCACTATATATCTCTGCTCCTTTTGTCATCGACTAATATTGCTGATAAAATACACTGAGTTTGATTTTCTAAAGAAAATACTTACTACTCATGCCCTTTAGTGGAGAATCACAAGTCTTGCACTGAATCTTTGTATTTATAGTTAAAGACAATATCTATCTGATGGATCCAAGTAAAATGACTTGCAAAAAATTCAGAAAACATTGATTTTTCAAATTTTAGAAACCTTTTTAAATTTGGAGATGTGTTCCATCAAATTTAAATGACCTGATTGAATTAATTTTTGATTTTCTGAATTTCCAAGATGAGTGCAATATGAAAAAGGGAAAAATATACTCAGTGAAACATTCAGTTTGAGTATTAGTACAACATAGGCTGGAAACAATGGTGACATTTACCTAAAAGATCTGGACATGGTCTATGTAGATGAAGGCCAGAGTTCAATTTCTTTTTTTCCTGCTCTGAAAAATAGTATTCTTACAAATATTACTTTGCAGGCTCTCAAACTAGCACTGATCAAGGCACAGCTGCCATTAGCGTGCAAAAGGAATAAGAAGTAAATTCTAAATAATGTTGCTCAGACTGCAAGCCAGATTTGTAGTCTGTTCTTCTTCTGAAAGTACTATAATACATTTCAGTAATTATCCTAAACACTGCAGCCTCACTTAGATAAATTGAAATATTTTGAATAATCACCCTGTGATACCACAGTGCTTTATTTTAAGATTGGGCCTGTTCCCAGTTCTTAAAATAATAATGCCTCATTGACAGATCACTTTGGATATGTCCACACTAGGAAGCTGAACCAAGTCTTTAGTTACAACGATTAAATACATGCCCATTAGTCATGATTTTTCAGCTGTACACTTATCCCTTGCTCACACGTACCCTCCCCCTTTTTGGCGACCATGGTGCAATTACCTTATGTCAGTAGCTACAGAGAAATTCCAAAAGGGATTTCTGAAGGAAAAGGACAATTGATTCCCTGGGAATCTTCAGCAAGTCTGTAGAAATCATTTATCTTGTTAAAATGAAGGCTAGGGTAGAGCATCCTTCCATGTTTGACACAACAGACTTCAAAGGAGTGTTCCAAGGTGCCTGAAATGGTTTCAGCAAAGCAACAGCTCCTGTGTTCCCACTGCATCTGCTGCAAGGAAGCCTAAGAGCTCACAGAGTCACTGAATCCATCTTTGCAAGTCCGTTCCTTTAAGTTACCATTTTGCATAGCTTTAGAGGATGGCATTCATCAGGCAGAAGGCTGCTTCTGGCCTTGGAGCTGCAGACCATGAGGTCAAATTAGTCTGGACTGAAGGAGTGCATGCTTGATAACTCAGCACCTTCTGCACACTTAGAATTTTGCCTGCTTCATCACACCACATGCTACCATTCCTCGGATGCAACCTACTTCAATCATGCCAACAGTTCTTCGCTGATACACTAGATTACTTTCAAGTTAATGGTGTTTTTTTCCAGTCATGCTGTCCACTTTATCTTTTTTGGGTGTAAACAAACCAGTGTCTTCTCTTTTACCTATTTAATTAAGGCAGTTTTTTCTTCTTTTCTTCTGAGTCTGGTTAAATTAACTGAAATGACCTGCAAGGTCGTTGCTATCTTCAGACTGGATCAGAGAACGTAGGCAGTGTGCTACAATCTACTTTAATCCCATTACAGACATGTCAGTCCCAGGCCTTTGCTGTGATTAGACAATTAGATACCAATGGCTTTCTAATGGATTTACTACAAGGCATTAGCTGATGAAAATTCTGCAGTGTTAGCTGCTTGCCTTTTCGTTATAATGAGAAATGAAACACTGTCACAGGAATCTGTTAATTTAATAGCTTTCATAACAATATTAGGAGTGGTAGTGAAAGAAGTTAAACATGAATTGCTGCTGAGGCTAACCTGCTCCATGAGGTAGCCTCGTGGCTATTTTGAGGTGCATTTTAGTTATTACATAAGCAAAGTTGGTTGACCAAACTTTCAAATGAATGATTTGTATCCTCAACTGGAATGCAGCGCTTAAGAAACGAAAGTAGCTGAATGTTGCCACAGTACCTGAAGAATTAGTCAATAGTTTAGGAGCCATGGAAATAAAGGGGAAGTGTTTTGTTATGGCCTCTGAAAATATTAGCTGGAGTTTAACTTATCAGAAGTATGTAGGGATTGGCGGCAGCTTACATTTGTGTGCAAGTGACTCCTCTTCTGTGACTACAGTCAGACTGAAGAAAGAAACACTCAGGGTGGTGTGAACTTTCCTCGGCACTACCATGGAGTTTGAACGTAAACATCTCATGTCTTGTCTGAGACGTCAGAGGACTCCGGCAACTACCTAACAATCAATCAGGCAGTTTCCAAATTGTTTAATTAACAGTAAAATCTTTACTACATAAAGCCTAATTATGATCTTGATGGCTGTGGTGTGTAGCAGGGGACTAACAGGCTCCAAGCAGGTAGTGGGTGAAATCCTCCAGATGTGGTGGCTATTCACTGGCCTGTTGTTTATGAAACCAGTGGGCAGATGTATATCACAGTAGAACCAGTACTCACTTCCACTTTTGCTGGCAAATGGACAGGAGCCGAAGACTGAATATGCCTTTGAGATTTTATTACCCAATATATCCTCTTGCCTGATCCCTGTCAGGCGAGTGTGAGATTCCCTGGATGACTGATATGTGTGAGCTTGAATTGCTGTGGTCGCGACCGCAGACATTTTGTGCATAAAGGCTTTCATACTCTAATCCTGTCTCTTGAGTGTTCTTCACAAGGCATTCAAAAGGAAAAGGATGATTTAATGTATATTAACATCTGAACCTAATTAGCTAAGCTAATGAGAAAGGTAAACAAACATGTTGTCCATTAATTCACTCCTCCTCTGAATCTGCAAAGCTCTGAGATTTGATGAAACATTTTTTTCCCCATAACTTAAAAGTGACTGGTAACTGCATTTTAAACTGAGACATACTGACCCAAAATGTTATATCTGCTATGTTTTGCAGATATAACTGCCTTGCTGTTTACTTCTCTACAAGGGTTTTGCCAGCATCCACCACATGAAAAAAGGGGCTTCTTGGAGCCATTGGTCAGAAATATCAATTTACAGTTTTTAGGAAATTCTACCACTCCAAATTGGAGCTAACAATCTCTTAGTCTTTTCCTTTCTTTTCCTTTCTTTTCTTTTTTTTTTTCTTTTTTTTTTTTAATCTTTCTGTCTCCAGCACATAAATTCCAGTTGACAACATGCCAACTTTTCATTTTGATAACTGTTGTGGTTTAACCCCAGCCAGTAACTAAGCACCATGCAGCCAGTCACTCAACCTTCCCCCTCCACAAGGGGATAGAGAGGAGAATGGAAAAAAACCCAAACTTGTGGGTTGAGATAAAGACAGTTTAATAGGATAAAAAAGGAAGATGATGATGATAATAATAATAATATAAAACAAGTAATGCACAAATGCAATTGCTTACCACATGTGGGAAAAAAACCCTGATGCCCAGTCTGTTTCCAAACAGCAAATCTGCCTCCTGGCTAGTTTCCCCTGTTCCATATAGAGCATGACATTATACGGTGGGGAATATCCCTTTCACCAGCCTAGGTCAGCTGTCCTGGCTGTGATCTTCCAGCTACTTGTGCACCTGGCAGGGCGTGAGAAGCTGAAAAGTCTTTGACTTTGTGTAAGAACCACAACTACTTAGCAACAACTAACAACATCAGTGTGTAATCAACATTATACTAAGTCCAAAACACAGCACTATACCAGCTACTAGGAAGAAAATTATCCCACCTGAAACCAGAACAGTATACACCTCTTATTCCATACCATCTACATCATGCCCAGGTCCTATAATTCCCAATACATTCCAATGAATCACCATCACTTTTCCTGTCTTTTGATATATACACACTGTCCCTTAGTCTACGGGCCATCCCTGTAAAATGTTTGTTGAGTTCATCTAGTCCACGATGGTGCGTGATGTTGGTTTGTTGGATTGCTGCATGCTGCATCCAGAGCTCGTTGCTGATGTATCTGGTGTGGTCCATGCTCACGGTTTGTGGGTTGAAGATGCCAGTCTCGAGGAAGTTGCTGGCTGCTTGTTGCCGAAGCCAGTTCTGGTTTCATCGCCTCTGCATCTTTCTCTGTTTCATCAAAGTTCATTCTTCATTAGTCTGGGTGATTCTTACTGTAATACCATTGTTATGGCATATAGCAATCACAGCAGTGATGACATGCAGTATTATGTAGCAATTAACATCATACAATTTAAATCATTGGCTATTCTCACCCAAAATCAAATCTTGAGGTACACATTGGACTGCCCCATCCTCCTGCTACAACAATTTGGATACAGTCATATTTAAAAATATGCAATGTGTGTTTACATACATTAATATATAAACACACTGTCTTAAAATTAATATTAGTATATAATCTAAGTGTCAGATGAAATGAAACAGGGTGATACTTTTGAAATGAAATGTTTTGGCATTATCAGAATGAAACAAGAAAGACGAAATGATTCATTTTGACACTTTCCTGAGGAAAATTTCTTCAAAATTGAAATGTTCCTGTAGAACAACTTGGTTTCAACCAAACCGCATTTTTGGACTTGAACAATGTTCTGCTGAAATGATTTTGAGCAGCTGTAGGTGGAGCCTACCTGCGGGTGTCCGTATTTGTAAACTTACCTTTCAGCAAGATGAAGGCTACCAGGCATGTTAAATCTACCATTCACTTCAGAAACCGGCCATGAATTATGCAACTTCATCTGAAGCCAGAGTCACACCGCGACAAGACAGGGTCAAACCACAGCGTGAAATATTTTCATATGTGCCCTCCACTAATGAGACTCCCCCGCAGAACTAGCACAAAAATGTCTCCACCTGGAATGATATCAGTATTGGGAATTTTTCCTCCAGGAGTTATTTATGCATCAGATATGCCTGAGCGCATCATCTAAATGAGGAATTTGGGAGTTGTGGCATTTCCTAACAGCTTTACTAGAACATTTAACTGGTAAAACAAAACATGAAAGACCTCTGTTTCATGATTTATTACCAATGTGATTTCATAATATTGATGATCACTGATAGTGGCTCTTTCTGTGGGCACTTAGTTTGTATTGCAACAGATGAAGATACCATTTTCAGAATACAACCCCCCTAACATATGAAAGGACATTGCAGGGGTGCTGTTATGGCTTAACCCTGGCAAAAATCACACTGTTAAGCTACAAATGCAAGCATAAACAGCATGCCTGGATCAAATACATGACCCTGTGGCACTAGGGCGGCTGCCGGGACGGGACACGCAGCCGGCTGGCAGAGGGGCAGCACAGGGTGCGATGCTGGGTATGGCCCCTTGGGGGTCTGCAAGTTGGGGAACCCCCACTGCCCGACAAGGAGGGGTGCTTGTGGTGCAGGCTGTCTGTCAGAGGGTACCTGTGGGTTTGCACATCTGCGTGTGCATGGATGCGTGCGTGTGTGAACAGTACCACCTGGGATTAGCTAAAGCAGGGAGTTTAGAAATTCATAAGTATTTATTAATGGTTTATAACTGTCTAGCGTTGTGGTTTATAACTGTCTAGCGTTGTGGTTTATCTGCTGTATTACATTGATCCTGAATGTACAGTTTACTGATTGTCTGTTAAGTATGTGCTATTAATAATTCAAAAACCTGCTTTGTTTAAATTACTTGAGCAGTTTTTCCTCGTGACAGATATAAACTGGATAGTTCAAATCTAGACAGCGGCTTTGAGGCAAAATTTAAAATTTCCTGTAGTTTCATTCATCCTTAAAACCACCAATCATCGAAGCAGTTCTTCCACTTAACTATATTACTGTGTGGTTGTATTGCTGAACAACTTATTCTTTGACCAGAGTCCAAAAGTTGTATTCTGGAGCTTACATGTAATGTTTCTCTACCCATTTAAATCATAAAAATGCAGTTTACAGTCACATTTTATTTATAATAGATTCTGACAGAAACCAACTCTTCCTTTTGCTTAAGCAGTAAAGTTTAATATATACACTCTTATTTTTCCTGACTTTTAAGGGTTTTATTTTTATTGCATACATTTATTAATTCTCTGCATTCACTAGCCAAGCTTGCTGTCTATGCACCACTAAAAAGAAAAAAAAAAAGAGAAAGAAACTATTTTTTTTTATAATCAAGTGGTAAGTCTTGATGTCAAGTTTCTTTTTATTGCTTTTGCATATTGACAGGGATTATCCAAATACTTCTAGTAAGATTTAATATTTGTACACTATGGGTAGCATAGCAAGACATGAAGTTCACATGGAGGGTATAAAACTCAAAGATTCATTTAAATCTTTTTACTTTAATTTCTTGTTTTGAAGATAAAAAAGCCCCAACCGAAGACAAGACAACATCAGTTTATTATTTATGGCATTTCATGGTCAAATAAATGCCCTCTAGCTTTCCACACTATTCACCAACAACTGTCAACATTGAAAATAATGTAACAATCAGGGTGAATCAAATCCTATGAATAAATAATGAAATCTATTTTCATTTTAAATTCAGTGTCACTATAAAACAGAAACAACAACAACAAGAAGAAAACCCAGCAGCAATTTCTCTAAAGAGTAATAATAAAAATATTTAGATTCAGAAGGGGAAAAAACACATCACGAAGCATTGTCAGCTCCACAGGACTTCTAATAGACCTTGAATAGATGGGAATTTAGATTTTTCTGTGCACTAACAAAGCAATGAATAATTACAGAACTTATTTGTGTTTTCACAGAGATGCACAAGTAAAATGCCAGATAGACTGAGTCAGCAATGGCACTTATTCTGCTGTGAATGTTTATAACAGTGTGAATGTTCATAACGGTGTGGAAATAAGGAACTACATGTTGTTGATATACTGTAAGCTGAATACGTACCTGTGAAGGATGCAGATGGACATGTAAGTACTTTTTCCATGGACAACCGTGGAAGCAGGGAGCTGTGGGTATAAGAGACACACAGAGGGAAAAAGAAATGAACTGGAGATACTGCTTGTTTTTCATTTATCTTGGAGAACCATATGGTACAATGTTTAGTGCAATATTTGTGGATAGAATTAAATTCCTGTAGATTTGTAAAAACATGTATTTCTGCCAATAGACAGTAAACCGTTGCTAGATGATTCAACTACAGAAGCAATGTTATCAAGGTTGTTTAAGTCCTTCTTGTCAATTAACTTTAATGGTATTGTGCCTACTTTCCAAAGTCCTTCACTGATTTTGAGATTCTACGGGACAGATCCATCACCCTGAAAAGTAAAATAAACCTTTCTTTGGAAAGCCATGGAAAGGCATATGAAATATAAGCTTCAGGTGTGTCTACAGCTGTTTGATGCCTGTTCATATTCATTTAAATATTGTTTTTCTAAAGTGACAGAAAGAATGAAACCCTTCTGAAGTTTTTTGCACAGATAGACACTAAGTACTTAGAAAAATATAATAAGGACAGCTATGGATGGTTCAGCAAGATTTTCAGTTCCAAAACATAAAAAAACCCCCAAAAACCTCAATACTTAATAAGAAAGCAATATGAAAGAAAAAGCTTTTTTAATTTGATAATTTCAATAGTTTTAGCTATTCAAATTTTCTGGGTTTAGTTTTTTACATTTTTTTTTAAATAAAATATAATCAGATTTTGAAGTGATGTCTATTTCTGAGCTAGAACTAGTTGATATGAATGTTTTGAATCAGAATATATCTGTGAATTTGAAAGCTGTCTTCCAGTGTATTCTTTAGAATAAGAGTTTTATGAAGGCCACCTCTTTTGATGGAAAACTCGTGATTTTGCCGAGTTGGGACTACCATTTTGGTAATGTAGAATTTGTTTACAGCAGTTGTGATTTTATTGTTCCCAATATACCTACACTGCAAGCGTATGGATCAACTGTCCTCTATATTACATGCTACTTATCGAGGCCTTTTGGGATAAGGTTTTAAAATTTTAGTGCTGAGGATAACTTTTTTGAGTTAGCAGAGGGATAAACTGTATGTAAGTGAGGGTTTAGGACTGGAGTCTTTGTGTAGGGTGATGGGAGGTTCAAATTAGCAGCACAACCACCCATGTCTTTATTTGGTGAGAAACCAATTTAGATGTATAGAAAGAAGGCGAAAGAGGAAGAAATAAGGAGCATGGGGGCTTGGTATGAGATAGTACAAGACATATTTTGCTAAATTATAATAAATGTTATTTTTGCTTTAATTTTTGTTTATTTTCTTGCAAAGTTAAACATTGACAAATGTGCATTAAACCCCAAAAGTATAATGCTGTTTCTCCTAATGATATTGGGATTTGATATTAAATACTAGAAGACTTAGTTTAAAATTGTATTAGCACATATAAGTAGCTTTAAAGAAAATGTACATAGAAGAACAAGCCTTTGATGAGCTGCCACTGGGGACTCCGAAATTGTATGCAGAAGAAGGGATTAGAGTCTGAACACCCCAGGAACAGCTCCAGCCACTAGCAACAATGGTTGAAAGAAAACACAGTCCTAGCTAGTTATCCTTTCATTTAGAGTACAGCAGTGAGAAAAGCAAGTTAATGTCTTAGTGCATCATTTGCTGTGAAATGTTATCAAATTTCTTAATGGAATCTTTGCATAACTGCATTACTAGAAAGCTTGGATCCTTAAAAGACAAGTATATTTAAAAAAAAAAAAAAATATTTGATGCAAGGTTAAAAGTCAATGATATCTTGTAATTGTATCAGGTATGAAGGTATGGGAAGCCTTATGTAATATAAATTTGGGAATTATTGAAATCTCAGGGAATTGGAGAAACATAAGTGAAAGAAGAAATTGACATCAATTAATGGGAGAATACTGCAAAACTATTTCATTTTGTTTTGATATTGGCAACATTGCACCATGAAGAAATGGAGAAATGACCTCTAAAATACATACCAAATATGAAATGTGAAACTTCTAAAAAGAAGATAAATGAATTTATGGTTCTCTGATACAGCAGCTTTGAATCAGTCTATCTATATATAGATAGTTAAATTTTGTGCCATTTGAACAAAAGTTAATGAAATTACATTGCATGATTCTCATGCACTCCTATATATTCTTACAGTAAATTGCATGTTTCTAGTAACTAATTGAAAGGGGTTATTTACAGGTTGAATGTACCTGATAAGTTTCCAATATCTGCTATAGCAGCCCTTAAAATGGTATCCAGCTGTTGTACTGAAAACTAAAGACATACATGAAGGAAGCTGATGATGCAGCCCAAGAAAATTAGAAGCTTAGCAGTTCTATGAAAGACAGGGGAAGTCAAGTAAAAATGCAGCAAGCATAACTACACTTATCCATGCAGCCAGCTAGAGCAGTGATCAAACTATTCTTGGAAAATCCCCATAACCCATTAATGTGACTGTGTAATGTAAGGCTGAAAGTAACACCAGAAATCGTGTAGCGATGTAGTCAATGCATAGAGTGTCTCTAATTGACTACCCCCTTGTGGAACATCTTTTTGCCTGGTTTAATAAAGGTGTTTGCAGTGTGCAGTGAGTAATACCAGACTTCTGGTCACATAAGCTCCTTAAAAAAATGTCACATGATAGGCGGATGTCAAAGTCCAGAAAAACAACCCTACAAAACTTTCATATAAATGCTGTCTGCAAAAGACTAAATGCAAGGAATAATGGATTAATCAAGCAAATTGCATCTTCATAATGCTTCTGTCATTGAACAATAGCTCCATTTGAACAAAAGTTAATGAAATAACACTGTATGATTCTAATGACCTTTTCTTAACCTTTCAAAGTCTCAGTTACCAGCTCTCTTAAATGGTACTAGCATCAGGTAGAGTTGTTAAATATTGTTGGCCAGATTTTTAACCTCTATTTTTTCTTCTCTGTATGCTAGTCCTGAAATGGAAGATGCTTTGTGGCATGTTTGTTTTGTTTTGTTTTATTTTGTTTTGGTTTGGTTTGTTATATGGGGATCCTGGGTAATGCTTTAATACTGTAAGTTATGCCAGAGACGTTCCAAAGGCAGAAAGGGACAGCTCTAAGGCACTGTGAAAATAAAAATATCATCTTAGGTTTATGATATGGGAAGTAAGTTTCATTTTTTGGTTACTCTATATTTGAAATGGCCATGGACAAGTAATTTCACTGTTATGTACTTTAGTTCCCTGGTTATGAAAGGAGATCAACAAGTGTTTTCTAAAATTATATTTTGCTTCTGTTGTTTAAACTGGATAGAGTTAACCCCTGACAGATTTTCTGTGTATTTTGAAAATAAATAGAAACTGAATTTGTTTTGTATTTTGTCACCAAAACAGTAAATACTTGTAACCCTAATCTATCCCTTTTCTGCTTAATGAGCGGAGAAAGTTTCAGGGACTTTAGAAATTATATGTTCCTCAAGGCATTGGTACCATAGGAGAGAGCTTCTACTGATGAATTTCTCCCAGAAAACTTTTATTCATGGGGAAAATGTGAATGGGAGGAATGTATCAGGGATGGGAATAGTTGCAGGACTTTTATCCAAATCGCAGTGAGAGCAGAAGGGAGAACAGAAGCAACCCAAGGGGAAGAAAACAAACAAACAAAAAACAAACAAACAAAAAAAACCCCCAACCAAACAACCCCCCCAAAAAAACCCCAGAAGATACTAAATTAAAAAAAACCAACCAAACAAAAAAAACCCAAAAAAACCGAACACAGTTGATTTTGTGCACTTGTCTTTAAAAAAAGCTGTGTTAGAAAGCAATAGATAATAATGGTCAAAGAAAAGGGTGATTTGTTGAGCAGAAGGCTTTCTTAGGGTTAACTTGCACCTGGAAAACTGCTCTAACTTTGCTGTATGAGATTTATTCTGGTCATTGGAAGGCCTTATTACAGTCACTGAAGTTCCTATAGACTTAGACTGGTCTCATTATTAAATTCTCATCATTAAATCAATCTTGGACTGTGTTTTAATGAATTAAAAAAAAAAAGGCAGGATATTTATTGCAAAACTATTAAATGTTGAACATGTCACACTTGTCTAAATACATATGAAATCTTCAAGCGTGGTTCAGACAATGAAGCTCTGATTACTTAGCAGCTGCATTTGCACAATATTCTGTTCTTCTGTATTATACCCTGATACCCTATTTTTAATAAACAATGCTGATTAGAATAAAAATAAAATACATGGTCCAGATTCTGCTTTCTTTTGAATAATAGCATATTCTTGATCATGGCAGAGTAGCTATGGTTTTGCACCATTATAGAGGAGTTGAAAGCATCTGGTCCTAAGACTCTGTGCACCCAGAGGGCCTTTGTTAATATTGCTCACTGTCATTTTGCCAAATTTGTAAACACTGAATGTTTATGGAACTGTTTCTTTCCCTCCTTTTCCTCTCTTTTCCTTCCTTCCTTCCTTCCTTCCTTCCTTCCTTCCTTCCTTCCTTCCTCCCTCCCTCCCTCCCTCCCTCCCTTCCTCCCATTAACTCTACCCCAGCTGAAACTGGGACATACAGCTGTCAAGTTCCTCGGTTATTAACATAGCCCACTTTAGAACAATCATGGCATGATTATTTAAAATTACCTTCTGTCTGCAGCATTATGTATTTGTGACTGCAGTGGTTCTTTTCAAACTTGTAGTAGTTTGTATTTAATCTCTGCAGTAGTCCATTATAGTTAGTTTCCAGACTTGTGTAAAAAAATAAAAAAGAAAAAAAAAAACCACTTAGATTTTCCTATATTTATCATGCCACACTAAAATCCACCATATTTAGTATTAAGGTCATGATATCAAACATACTTGGAGCAGCACTCCCGATTAAATATCTTGAGAAACCCAAAATATAGCCTTAGAAATATGTCTCTTCCTGTATTAACTAGACTGCTAGTTTCAGCATTATGGGTTGCTTACAAAAAATTAAGATTATTGTGGAATGTCACATATTAAAGCACTGGATTACACTTACATATTGTATGATTGATGACCCTGTGCCTTCAAGTGCCCTAATACCAGTGAGAGTTCACCAAGATGGACAGCTACTGACTTTTTTCCACTGAAACAAATATTTTTAGTGAGAAACTGAGTGGTTGCATGAGATGCATCTCTCCATGTTGCTAATGTTAGGAAAGATCTTCTTCCATGGATGAATCCATAGCAGATGGCTAATACTAGAGAATGTGACTAATGTTAAAGTTAGTTCTTCCTGCTGGTTCTTATGGTAATATTTGCAATATAGTACCACTTTTACTCCAGTTTTCTCTCTGTTTCAACAGGCATTCTTCATCTTCTTAAGTGTTTATGCTAATCATCTCATAATGTACAATCACTCCAGACTAGCAATTATCAAACTACAAAATGTTGCTTTACAGCAAACTGTACACAGATAATGTAGAAACGATTGATATCTCTAGTATTGTTCATTTGTTACTATGGAAATACTGTTCCTCTATAGAGCTATTAGTAAACACTATATTAGTGATGCAGCCAATGACAGAGAAAACCTTGGCAAGCACTGTGGTAAAATTAAGATGTGTATTGTTAGAGAACTACAGTTTCAGCATAAATACATAGAAATATATTTCTTCCCCATGCCTTTGTAGGCTAAAAACATCCATTTCAAGTGCAGCCTGTGGATAGAAACTTTACAGGTCAATCATTGGAATACTTTATATAGGTACATTTTAAATCAAGAGAGACATTGGCCAAAAAAAAGAGCAACTTCTGCATTATTATCCATGTAAGTAGAAGTGTATCTGCCCTACTAAATATACCTGTGGTTTTTCTTTTGTTTTATTTTTTCCCAGAGTTAATGTTCTTCTGCTTTCCTGCTATATGGAACAGCCCTTCCATATTTATCATTAGGTTTTCTTTTCTTTGTATATAACCACACGATTAGGAGGGAAAGAGAAATCTAGAACATTTTAAATAGATCCTCTAATGTTCCACTATGAGAACATTTTGAACTGTTCTGATGTCTGAATTTTCCATTCCTAATGTGCTGAACAGCCAAATTATTTTTTCCTCTCTAGAAACTGTTAGTGTGAGTAAAGCTATGTGAATATTTTCAGTGAAAAATAGAAATTTTTGTCTTCATTTTTAAAGTCTTTTATGACCTAGTACTTCCTTATTTATTCATCTCTCATATAAATGTTAGGAGACCAGTGTTTAGCCCATTCTGCCAGCTTCAGTCCAGATGGGTTATCAAATACATGTCTATACACATTTTCCCTGAATATAAACATCATAAACATCAGCAAAGCTACTTCATTGTTCTCCTTCGATTCTCCTGCAGGACCCTTTTGCAGAGATGCCCAAAACCAAAAATCAGCATACATTGTGGTATTGGCAGGGTACTGGCATTATGGTAATGTTTTTCTCTGCATCACATTGTCTCTTGTTCATGTTTCAAATTTGCCTGCAAAGCAAAGCCACCTTAAGTACCTGAAACCACCTGGCTGAGAGTAAATGGGGATCAGCCTGGGCTACTTTATTCACGTAACTATATTAGATTCGCAAATATTGATGACTGTAAATTCTTCACGACAGATTTTTCTGGTTTGTTTTGTGCTCTCTGGCTTAGAGGAGCCATTGTCTGTTAGAGCAGGTCCAGAGGAGGGCCATGAAAATGGTCAGAGGGCTGGAACACCTCTCCTATAAAGACAGGCTGGGAGAGTTGGGGTTGTTTAGCCTAGAGAAGACTCTGTGGAGAACTTATCGAGACCTTTCAATATACAGAGGAGGCTTATAAGAAAGATGGAGAGAGATTTTTTACCAAGGCCTGTACAGAAAGGACAAGGGACAATGGTTTTAAACTGAAAGAAGGTAGATTTAGATTCAACACAAAGAAGAATTTTTTTGCGATCAGGATGGTAAGACACTGGAACAGGTTGCCCACAGAGGCTGTGGTTCCAACCCAAACCATTCTGTGATTCTATAATTTTGGGGGTGGTTGAACGACTACATGGGTAGTAGTGTATAAAATTTGTGTTTGCATGAAGGAACCACTGCAACACAGAACTCTAATAGATATTCAAAATTATTTTTAAATGTATGATTCCAGGCACATGCTTTTCAGCGTGGGATAATATGAAATGCTCACTGCTACACTGACCTGGATTAGCTCCATGAAATCACTTAATGGTCTACATCACAGCTTCAAATGATTCAGTTCATTACAATTAATGAAGGGTGGTAGATCTGGAAAAGATTTCATATTGGATATGGTCATAGTCATTTGTTCTGTTCACTAAATCATTATTTTATCTCACTGGCATGAATCTTTCAATTTTAACATATTAATTTAAAACCGCCTCTTTTAGAGTTTGTTTTGATAACCTTTGTTGGATACAATATCCAAAATAGTTAACTGTGAGGAATAATCTATAATTTAAAAAGGCATAAAAATACTCTGTTCCAGTTGCCAAATTACACAATTTTAAAATGTTACATAATGCATAAACAGCTTTGATGAATCCATTTAGTCATTCCTATTGTATAATGATGTTGACATTTCATTAATTTCAAGATTGCTGTAGATCTCAGGGAAAGAAATCAACTAATTTTTACAGATTTTACTTTGTAAAATCCAAGAAAACAGAAAGAAGCCTTCCTCGCCCTAGTGTCATAAAGAGATATCTTCATGCAAGGTGCTTTTCTGTAATCGACATTAATGCAAGACAAACTATCCAGATTCCTGCGGGAACCTGGAACACATTTCATCTGGCTACATCATTATGGAAATTTTGACCATTGGCTCTTAATTAGGTATTCTCATTTGCATGATGGAAGTTCATGATTTTGGCTAGATACCATTCATAGCTCTGCTTTGCTTAAATTGCTTTGTATGGAGAGTTATATTGCACTACAATAAACAGGGAAAAAAACAAAACCTTGTTAAAGGCTGAAGATAACTTGGCACTTATGTTGCATATTTAACATGCAAAAAAGACTTTCTTAGGGCTGAAGCAATTGTAGCTGGAGGCAATAGTAGCAGCTGCCACTATGTTCAGCTGAAATAAAATCTTTCCACAGGCTGAGAAAATCCACTGCTAGTCCTACCAGCCAAAATATTGAAAATAATCACATGGTTGATAAGATAATGGCAGTTGTGACCAGCCTGGGGCTCTAAAGCAAGAAGAATCGAAAGGCCAAGGATCTTTTGTAACAGTGCACTTTTCAACTCTGATAGCTAAGAAAGAGAGTGTCCAAACGATTACAGACATTGTAAAAATTACAAAGTCATGTCTCATTTCATTAAAACAAAACAAAACAAAAAATTGTAGTATAATCTTGTTATAATCTTGTCAGTGCTCAATGAAAAACCCATGTACAGTGCAAGGGAAGCTCAGATGACTTCAAATCAAAATCGAAAGACAAAAAGTAACAACTTCTTGCAAAAAAAAAATCTTAAACCAAAACTGGAAGGTGGTAATCTGGATGTGTTAAACTGAATACAGGTTACAAGTATTATCCATGTTACGGTAACTGGTCTCTGACCTTAGCCTGGGGCTAACTGTGAAGCCTGGCTGAATATTACTGCATATAATGAGAAAATACATCATATCATCGACTTAATCAAAATATGATAATTAAACATTGCTGTATCTGCCTTTGGGAATAAAATTTTTCTAAATGTTAATTAGCCTACAAAAGTAACAAGTGAGCTTTTTAATCTCCTTTACTTCATTATTAGCTGATGAGCTAAGTACCTCAAGAGAGCCTCAGCTTGTACCCTCATCGTTTTGACTCCTTGCATTGTGCCCAAGTATCACACAACTGGGTCTCTTTCTTGAAAAGTATCTGTTGAGTCCAGCGCTCTGTAGAGAACACAAATGAAAAATGAATACAGAAGCCAAAACCAGAATTAATATTCTGCCTGATAAGGATGCCAAAATTATGTAATTTGTGTTTTAATTCAGTTTATGACTCAGGTGAAATAATTCATTTCACGTTACAAATCTGATAAATTCTTGCAACTCATTTTTCACTGTTGAAATAATTTTAAGAATCATTATTTAAATCACTCAATTTGCTTCAGACCAGCCTTGTTATCATGAAACAGTAAAACAAACAAACAAACAAACAAAAAAGACAAAGAACTGGATGATGGGGTTCCATAAAATGGGGACAAAGGAGGAAAAAAATAAAGAGAGGTGGTTGTTAGGAAATAAAATTGTGAATGTTCTGATATTATTTTTTTAAAAGGCAATTGAAAAATACTATCTAGATAAAGAAATTTCAGAAATTTTCTCTACAAAAATACCAGATTACATATATAGTTACACTCATTAAGGTGAACGGGTTGTCAGGTTTGTTTTTTTTTTTGTTGGGGTTTTTTTTTGCTGGTTTTTTTTTTTTAAGAACAGCTCTCAAGACATTGCTAAAAGCAGAACTAAACCTCATGTTTCTAGAGAGACGGGGTTTGCACAGAGCTGAAAGCCGTACAGATCCATGTATGGATCCTGTTTTCTTCCTTCAGATCTCCAGGTTGTTGAGGTGCAGATTCCAGGCATTTCTTTCTGAGCTGCAAGGTTTTTCTTCTCCATCTTCCCAAATCTCCAGGTCTGGCTGTGTGACAAAAAATTTCAGAAGCTCTCTCACCCTGTCATAGTCAAGATCAGTCATTTCATACTACCAGCAGGCCCTTTTCTAACACAGAACTAAAAGTGTTAGCAACACTTGCTTTTGCTAGAATCACTTTTGGACTGGTGGATAGGATGAGAAGTGTGTCTATAACAAGATGTGTTACTTTTGGAGATACAGTTGTCATTTAGAAAAATATGAAAACTAAATATAAATAAAAATAAGATCCCTCCTTCATAAGTATAAATGTATATATTTATGCACACAAATGTATACATATATGTATATATATGCACACACATAAATACATATGTGTATATATGTGTGTGTATATAAATAGCTCTACATTTTTTCTGTGTGTGATGTCTGTATGCTTTTGCAAATAAAGCCCTAAAGAAATGAAAGAAATATTGCAAATATTGCAATGTTGCAAAGCGATGTAACAGGCAACAAATATCTCTTCCTTTCTCTGGTATTTACCGTAATACTGTTAATCATGATGAATTCTTTCGGTTTTCATGGGATTGTATTATGTAATCTCTGAGGAATTCTGTTGTAATTTAGCACTGATTAATTTCCACCTACAATAAAACATTACTGAAACTGGAATAATGTAGTTCTTATTGCTTTTCTTACTAGTATCTCTGATTTTTTCCAGTGTCTTCCTCCTTTTACCTCTAGTAGTCAGAAGGTTATTCAACATATTTCCAGACAGCGATACACAGAACTAAGATTTCCCTACTACCACTCAGACCCAAAGTAATTTAAATGCATTATTTTTCCCTCGAGTAATTTGCCACAACTAATCCTCACAAGCAGGTCTAATGCTGGATCCTCTGGGACATTCCTCATTTCTGATTAATATTAACCGTGAATGCACATCTTGAAAAATACACTAGCGGGGTACTGCTATTAAGCCTCGTCAATGCTGAAACTCAGAATACCTGTTTTTCAGTACCAATGGAGCTGTATCAGGTTTGTCAAACACGTGAAGCCTGATGACACAGTTGGGGGAATGCCCTGACCCCAGCCCATCCAGCCTGGCAGCAGCACAGGTTTGAATGTACTTGAATATGGACTAGAAATAAGCTGTGATCCCAGTCTTGCACCCTTTGTTCCCAGGCCTGAAGCTGCTAGCACGTCTATCCGTACGTTGTATGCAAAGCATGTGGGTAAACACCTCACTTCAGTCTTTAATAAATCTATATTTAAGTAGTGGTAGCATAGGCAGTGTAACCGGGGTTCTCTCTCTCCATACAGTATCTTCGCTAGCGATATCTATAATGACGGTTCTTTCTCGCTCTCCTCTACTGCTCAGCTGGTTACACCATTAAATGAAACAAGGCTGCAACATTCTTTTCAGAGGGTGTTTCAAATATTCCAAAGTTCAGAGAGATTTAGTGTCTCTTGAACGTAACAGTGGGATTGTAACTACCATAATATAAAAACAAAAAACTCAGTATTTTGGGATTCAGGAGACTGTCTTTGTTGAATTGTTTTGTTTTTTTCTTTTCTTTTCTTTCAGCAGAACTGGATTTGAACTGTCATATTTTTCAGTCACGTGAATGGGAAGAAAGATTTATAGAGCTCTGCTTTTCTGACAGTACTCTTAAAACCTCCTTTATACTTGTTAAATACTGTTACTGATACTTCTTAAAAGAAACATCTTCCAGTTAGAAGACTTAAAAAATACACATTTAAAAAACCCCAAACAAACAACAAACCAGCCACTACTATTTTAACAAAAGATAAAATGTTTAAAGCACACTAAAGAATGGCACAAATGATAGTGATAACAGAAACAGTAAAAACAGTAAACAAAATATGTTGTATTAAAAATTCTAAAGGTCATTTTGAAAAGTAACTAGTGAACATTGCCAGTAGTTTTTTCCAAGCTACCTCTGCAGTCGGTTTGGTGGGACAATAACATAGTAACAATTTCAATAAGATTTCAATGCAAGTCTTTAATGGACACCCTATTATGGTGCCATTTACGATGTGAGCTAATGATGGCAAGATGATTTCAATATCACTCTAAGGGGGTTCCATTATGAAGCCATTACAATATGAAGCTGCAATAGCAAAATACTTTCACAGCAAATCCATAGAGACAGTGTGATGGTGCCATTACTGGTACCAAAGTGATACGATGACACTCCAAGGATTTCACTACAAGCCTACAGAGACCATGCCAGCATGTAAAATGATGACATGGATGATATGCTGCTTTGCAGACAGAGTTGTATTTCCATTCTAAAGCACAGTTTAGCTCTGAGATACTGCAACAAAAAAGTCATTTTAGGAATCCTGCCATGTTTTCCTATGTGCACTCCAAGACATGTTGCCTTAACAAGCAAAGCCCTTCAAATCTTCTTCATTCCATTTCAGCTGTAGTGTTGTTGACATGTTTAAGAGAGGAAATGAGGTTAGTTCTGTTTCTTTTAGGTCATGATTGTTTATCAGAAATGTATCATTTACTTTAGTACTCACCTACTGAAGTGAATGTAAGAATAATCTGAGGATGGTGTTTTCATGGAATGGTATCTTCTACTGTCCCAAGTGACAAGACTGGTAAAATTGTAGGATGTGAACTTGGAAAATATCCTAAACCTAGGAAGAAAATTTTGAGTTAAAATGGTTAAGTTTGATTATCTCTCTCTGTTTGTAAGGGTAAATTCTCTTGTATTTTTTTAAGAAAGGTCCATGTTGTTAGAACTGCTTGTGATTATATTGATGGAACATTTTGTCAAGGATAAAAAGTTCTGTAATACTATGCCAAATTTGCCAAAAAACATAAGTATCCTTTTGTGACATATTCAGAATGAAAGAGTTTAGAGGTTTGTTTTGGAAAGATTTTTGAAGCTTCCCCCTCTCATTGTACTAGATTATGAAATTACAATCAAAAGGTAGGTGTGTGGGGTGTGTGGGTGCGGGTGGGTTTTTTTGTTTTGTTTTGTTTTGTTTTGTTTTGTTTTTCCTAAAGTAGGGTTTAAAAACTCCTTTCCAGAATTTTGGAGAGGTTTTGTTCAGATTTGGCATGAGGCTCGATTTCTGGAATGTTGAAGTCCTCTGTGAAATGGGATTGCTATTTTTGTCTCAGCTCTATAACATACATAGAAATCTTCACTTGCCAAGCAGCTTTCATCTTCAAAACCCTTTGTGGATGTTAAAGTTTATAAGTCTAAATAATTAAGTATTTCAAAAGCAGTGCATTTGAGACTCCTTTTTACATGAGTGCCATTCAGAAATCTGGAATTCTTATCTAACCCCCATTCTTTTCTTCTACAATGCAAATACAAGCATGTATCATTGCTGATACACCAGAAAGACAAATTCCTAAAAATCACAGAACACATGGGGGTAGGCTAAATTACATGTCCTGTTCCTTCTAATGCTCTTTGTCTGACATCTTATTAATTAATGTGTTCAGCTCAGCAGATCAAGAGCTTTTGGTTGAAGTATCTGTTATCACAGCATATTCTTCCCTTTGCTGGTTTTAACTAGCTGCCTTCCTCAGATTCTGAGGAGCTCTAGCCAAGTCTAAGAAATGTGCTCTTTATCATGTGTTTGCTGCTCTGTTCATTGCATTTCATACTTTTAAACTCGAATTGCTAATTTTAACCAAATTTCACAGCAGATTAATAGTCTCAAAGATGCTGAGTTTCTGTAAGTTTCAGGTATATAGAAGTCAGGTTAGAGGAGACCAAAATAATGTTATTAATGCCCTCACAAGTGGAAAAACTAAATATGGAACTCCTTTTTTTTTTTTTTTTTATTACTGCAGTATCCAATGACTTCTCTTATCACTGATGCTGCCTAGAAGAGTGAAAGACAGACTCTTGACTCAAAATTGCAAATATGTATGTTAAAGTATCATGAACTGATCTCTTTGTTGTGATTCCAGCTTTCATGATGTATCCAAACTATCTAGAGGAAACTCAGCTAGAGTATTTCTGTACTGCAACTGTGATAATATTGTAGCTGTATAAAACAAGAGCTGCTAATGGACTTGAAACTATTTAGAAAATGAAGGACAACTGTAAAATGCTGTGAACCTCTTGTTGAGAAGGAAGTCTTCTCCAGTATGGAGACTTTCAAAAAGATCGCATAGATTGCCTAATATTCTGTTCTAAACCAATAATATGAAGAATCAGAGAGCACTGGGCTACACTGCATTCTTTTTATGATTTCTAACCTTATAGCAGTTCAGACAGGCATATAAAACTTTAGCTATGCTTCTTCTTTCTTCTAAGAGGTCTTAGCAATATTTTGACATCATTTTTCCTCAATGGAATAAATTTTAGTCATTCTCATCCCAGGTCTATTTTCATTTACTTTTGTTGTGTATATTTGGAAACTGCTTGGAAATAATTTTTTGGCTTTCTACATTCCTTTTAAATGCTTGAAAGAGCTAATATTGTGTGTTTGTTTTATATGCCATGTGAACTAGGCAAAGAATCAAAGCACTGGTTAAACTTCAATGCTGACATTCGCAGCTTGCTTGACTTCAGCTGCAATGTCATCAGCACTCACAGAATAATAATTAAAAAATATTAAAAAAAATAAGCAGAGCAGACTGTAATGCAGCCACATATTCTGCTGCTTCCACAATTGCAGTCTTTGCCGGCCACAGAGCTTGTGATGCTGTCCAAAAGATAACAATTTGTCTGCAATTTGAAAATGTGTTTGTGACATGATGTACTTATTTGACAGTATAATACAATAATAGATATGGGGTAACATGACTATTGCAAAATAAACTATCATTGGTAACAGGGTCTTGTCCACAATTAAAGTATGGATACTGAAAATAGTAAAATTCTGACTGACAAAACGATTGTGTGCGTAGAGCTTTGCAAGATGCATTTTGAGGGAACAGTCACTTCCTTTCCAAGAATTCTTTAAATTCAAATTAAATGCTCTTCAAAAAATAGAGGTGTACCCATCATTCACTTTCATCTGAAAAATCCGCTTGAAGAATATTTCGTTGTTATGGTTATGCTATAAAAGATGTCACAGTATTAGATAGCAATTTATTTGTATGACAATTTAAAAAAAAAATAAAGGAAAATCAGACAGGTAAATGTGTGGTTTAGGGGTTAACTTCTCACTTTCAGATTTCACCATTTTTTAATACCTTGGTAAAAGTCTTAATCTATAGTGCTTTTTTATATTTTTATTTTTTATTTTTATATGTCAGCCTGTAAACTCTACTGGTCAAATCTTGACTTATTTTTGATGATGCTTGGTTTAGAAAACTATTGGGAACATGGAAAAATTTTTTTTCACCCCCCAAAAAAGGATACACTTTGGGAGGGTTTTTTAGCCTTGAGACACAATTGGGGAAATTCAAGAGGGTTCTCTGGTTAATTTCTTTAAAACACATAATGCATTTGAATTTTGACAGCTAAAGAGAAAACTGTTTGAGTGAGTGACATCTCTATGGAAAAACAAAAATATATGATGTGAAGTATATCTAAGGAAAACTCAGATTAGCTGATTATTTCATCCCTGAGTTCACATGAGGAGTACTTTTGGATTCAGTGGAATTTTCCACTGATGCTATCAAGACAGGTTTCTGCAAGAGGAGAAGAAATGACTAGCCTCAGCCCCAGTGATACCAATGGGCAGTGACACAGTGGCTGCTAACCACGGGGAGCAGCCTATGAGATGAGGGAAGATGAAAGCTGCCATAAGTGTTTATTAATATTTGTGGATGTAGCAGAACATAGCAGTTCTGTACAGGAGCCTCTTTAAGATAGGAAGCATAAGAAACAACATCAGGATGTGTGTCTTCTCACATGTAATACCAGGTAGAAATGAAGCAAACTAATATAGACTTGGTATTATTTCAGTAAGCAGAAAAGCCCTAAGAATTCTTCAGGCTGCCAAATTGTAGATTAATATGCAGTTGGGGTACATTAAGACTTGTTTGCAGTCCGTTTGGATGGGCAACAGCTATTTTAGTGGTGGTGGATGTCTTATCATTTATTTGAATTGATAATAGTACCTTCATTGTGCAAGATCTGATGAAAATAAATGATCAAAAGACAGTCCCTCCTCGAAAAGCTTTCAGCCAAAAATGACTGACAATGGATAGATAAAATACAGATTGCTGGAGCACAAGAAAGTATTACACGAATACTGATCAACCTGATAACAGCAATACTTGCAAATTACTCAAATAACCATCATCTAGCTTTTCTGTGAGCATCATAGCCACAAAGAGTTTTAAGGAATGTGTGTTTATGTCCATATTCCCTTTGTAGGTGCAGTGCACACTGCATAAAAGTAAGTGATGTTATTTTCACTGTGTGAGATCTGGGAGAGAAGCAGCCAACTTGTAGCTATAACAGGCAGCAGCAATAACCATCACCACTGGCAAACTCTGGCATTTTTGCTGTCAGCGTTGTTTCTTAAAATAAAAACCTTTATTATTAAAAACTCTCTTCATTCTTGTGCCACCTTGGTATCTGCTTGCCTCACTGTCTTGATAAGGCCATTGGGAGTGGAACTTAAGGAGTTCCAAATTTGATATGGATCCCTTGTGGAGGTACAACCAGAGTTCATATATATCTCGGACTCCTCCAACCCCCTTTGTCTCAAGGGGAGTGTAAATATAAAAATGTGTGGCTGTCTATAGCTTTTTAAATTTTTGTGCTTTCTCTCAAGCCAAAATTGTTAAAGATAGCTGCACAGCTGAAAAAGCATGCAATTTCAACACAGAAACTACAAAACATAATAATCATCAGCACTGCGGATGCTTCTGACATTACATAAAACAATCCAGAGAAGAGCTGATGAAACTAAAACTAACTAAAACTAGGGAAATGGGTGAATAACCCTTAAAGAGAAAAGCACTACAGTAACTGAGAATGGAGTAGGAGGACCAGATGGAAATAGAGAGTGGAAGTATAACTAAATTGCCATTCTTGCTGTCATCATTGCTATACAAAATAAATACCTCTGGTGCACTGAATAATCTCTGCCTTCCTCTGTATCTTCTGATATGATTCATTTTTTTTTCTTTTACGATAGTTATTGCATATTACAGTTTAGAAGTTGTTACTAATTTGTGTTGGGAAAGGGAACACATCTTATCAAAGAATTTATTGCTAGTCTAATAAGGTCTGAACAGTCTAACCAAATCACCTACCAGTTATTATTAGCACAATTACAATGATACTTTTACAGCTAATAATACACTGAAGATTTCTATGCACAAGCTTTCTAGTATCTAATCTGTTCCTCCAGTCTAAATTCACTTAAATGTTTCTCTAGATCTCAGAGTCAACAGCTTCAAGAAGAAAGGGTAGGATGGGAGTTAGGCCAAGTTGTCAGCATCCTGAGTCCTTTTCTGGGAGAAATATGTCAGGGGTTTATTCTCCCTCACACTTGGGTCCGTGTATGGTTACTGCTTATAAGGCTGTACTCCTTTAGTGATCAGTAACTGATCACTGTGCTTGGTGCTTACAGTTTGGGGTCCCTGGTATCATCCAACATCTTTGCTTTCCTGCACTGTGGTTTTGTTCTAGGTTCATAGATAGCTATCTCCACACTGACTAACTACTTTACTCCTATCCATTAATTAACAAGATGTTACACCACATAATTGCCTGAAGCTAAAACAAGTGCAGGCACTAGTCATCTTACCAGTACACAGTTGTCATCACAGCTAAAACAAGCTAAAAAGAGTTCAAGCCCAGATAAGCCCAAAAAGTCCTGACACCCTGCGATGTTCGTAAAAGCCTTTGGTCTTTTACTAGTAGTTACAAAATTATATTTACTGGATTTTGCCTTGCTTGTTCTACTACACTTCAGTCTGAACTGCCACTGTTCCATATGACTTAGCTTGAGAAAATTTAGTATAGTTCCTGGGAAAGCTGGATCTCAGATATGAGAATCTGTATCCAAAGATTGTAAGGGGATTAAAATACAGAGAAAAAGTGAATTAAAAATTTCACAAGCAAGGAAAGTACAGTATGCTTGTCTCTGCTGCATGATAACGATACTTCTCTTGACCTTGAGGCACCTAAATAAAGAGGTTCACATTCACTGTTGATATAATTCCAATAATATTAGTACAGTCATACAAAGGAATTTATTTGGCTTAGAGGCTAGTCTCATGCAGATAACTTGGTGTTTGTCAGTCCTAAAATTCCACCACTCACAAACACATGATAAACTTTCTACTTCATTATGTGATAATTGTTCTTTGTGTCATGGCTTTTGATTTCTTCGGCTGTAAATGTACCCAAAGCCTAATGCTTCTTTCCTTGAGGGAAAGTGCACATACTTTCTATATATTAAAGATTTAGCTATCTCATAGAGGGGGGAAAAAAAAAAGATAATTACTTCACAATATTTACAAATCTTCCAGATTTATCATCTACAGTAAGAACGAAGCCCATATGGGTCTCAAGGATGTATACATTTCTCCACTCTGCTCTCTCTTCTCCTTTTCTCCACATTGTGGTAACATAACCAGCTCCCTCCAAAAAAAAAAAAAATCCCGAACCCAAACTGACTTATAAGTAAGAAGCATTTTTTTTGCATTTCCTTGGAAATGTCGGACTGCTATTTCTGGCATTATATACTGGACTGCTATATATGGCATCAAATGTGACCAGCAGTTCAAGGGAGGTGATTCTGCCCCTTTGCTCTGGTGAGACCCCACCTGGAGTGCTGCGTCCACCTCTGGGGTCCCCAGTACAAGAAGGACATGGAGCTATTGAAGCCAGTCCAGAGGAGGGCCACGAAGCTGATCAGAGGGCTGGAGCACCTCTCCAATGAGGACAGGCTGAGAGAGTTGGGGTTGTTCAGCCTGGAGAAGAGAAGGCTCCAGGGAGACCTTATAGCAGCCTTCCAGTACCTGAAGGGGCCTACAGGAAAGCTGGAGAGGGACTGGTTACAAGGGCATGGAGTGACAGGACAAGGGGTAATGACCTTAAACTGAAGGAGAGTAGATTTAAATTAGATATTAGGAAGAATTTTTTTACTGTGAGGGTGGTGAGGCACTGGAACAGGTTGCCCAGGGAGGTTGTGGAGGCCCCGTCCCTGGAAGTGTTCAAGGCCGGGTTGGATGGGGCTTTGGGCAACCTGGTCTAGTGGAGGGTGTCCCTGCCTGCAGCAGGGGCGATGGAACTAGATGATCTTTAAGATCCCTTCCAACCCAAACTATTCTATGATTATATGACTCTAAAATTTGATGTAGGATATCTTGTAAGCATCTGAAAATTCTACTTACTTACTGCTATGCTTCCAGTAGTTTAATATACCTCTAGAAATTAAAATGAACCTTTTAAAACTTTGAAGCAATCATTTAAAACAAAAAATTGGATATATGCCAAAAAGATGACAATGAACTTTTTAAAGGAATATTGTATTTTGATTTACCAATATTGGTGAAAGAGAAAAGGATAGTACTGTGTACCACAGACCTAAATGTCAGAAAATCATCAATCACTTGCAGAGAAATTACCCATTTTCCTGATCCCTTTAATTCTTAGGTGTTTGGACTGTGGAGCAGAGACTTCAAAAGGAACAGCAAAAAGGTAGTTCGGGTTCCAAAAACTGGGCACAATGAGTGGCCGAATCATTGGACTGAACTGATTTCCCTTTGACTCTCAAAGTGTTTTCCAGATAGCATTTGCTCTCAACCCAGGTCTGTGTGTGTGTTTGTGTTTGCTGTGCCCCAGTTCACGTGGCATGGTCCTTTGATGTTAAAGGTGCCATTCAGATGTTTTTGTCACTGTTTTATATAGGTGCCAGACTGGGGAGCTTCTCTGTGGCAAATGTAACAGAATCCCTTGTAAATTGTTATACATGATATCTCCTTTCATTTTTTCAGATGACTTCACAGAAACAAAGAGTAGGAGAGTGCCGAAATGATTTTTCATGAACAGGCCATTTTTAATCTCATGGTAGATAGTTATTTTGTAGCACGCTTTTTTTCCTCATATTTAACATACTAGTACAAATAACTAAGAACTTGCTAACAAGCAGTTACTACTTTCTCCCAGTAGAATGTATAGTGCAAAGTAGAGCAGAACATTGTTCAGTACTGCAGTTTTTCATGTGCCATTGTATATGTGGCTAGAGCACTTCTTGCTATGTTGAGAATTTACCAAAAAGATAAGAATGGTAAATGAACACTATGATTGCAAAATACTTTGAAGTTAGGAAATTTCAGAATTAAGTCTGCCTGTCAGATGGAAATTATTGTTTACATACATGCAATTTTTAAGTACATGATCACAAACCATTTTTTGCCCACATACCACTGAGCCTCTAAATTTTTAGGATTTGACCATCAGTGCAATTCAGATCAGCTTCAATTTTAACAGCATTTTAAATATATCCTAATATCTCTTCTACTGTCTGGGATGGCTAGATTGCAGCATAGCATGGTTATACCTTCTTCACCTACATGAAATAGAAGAAACTGCAAGTGGTGAGGTGGAATAGTTACCTGCTCCTCTGAGGACCTCTTTTATTGCAGGCATGTTTCTTAAACCCCTTTTTAGCTTTTTCATGGCCATAGTAATTGCAGAATTGGGTCCATTGCATCTAATAAAATGCTACCCATTGAACAGTAATAAGCAGTAATAAGTAACATTAACTAATAGAGCATACCATTTACAAATTGTGTTGAGTGATAAAGCATTACTTAAAATTCGAAGAAAATCATGAAGTTGGTGAAGGATTTGGCAACACTTGAGGACTGAGCAAGAAAGGAACATGATCCCATGCTGTATGGCTGCCAAAAGTGTCTTGTACATGGCCTTTTCTTTCTCCACCCCAGCAATTTGCCTAAGTGGATTCTCAGGAGGGTGTAAAGGCTTTCAGGGCCTCTGTGTGTTTAACAGTCTGCCACCAGCCGATCTGCTACTGCATACTTGGTTACTCTATGTTGAGTCAAGGGACCTAAATGTTCACCCTGTGGTGGGCATACTCAAGCAGCAGTAGGTTTACATGGTGAAACAGCTCTACAGCATGTCTATTGCCTCTCCACCAGCATCCGGCTCCTGCGTGGTGCCGTGCTGGACCGTGTAGAGCTCTTTGGTGTAGGGATAGGGACATAGCCAAAGGGTAGATGAACTACTACATTTCTACCCACACACTAGATCCTGCCTGCTAGAGGTGGGAAATTTGAAATCTGCTGGATTTCTGTACAGATAATGAAGAAAAGAGGGCGGGGTGGCATCACACCAGGGCCACATAAACATGCCAGAATACAGAAGAGGCTGACTGAACCAGAAGGAGATTTGCAGGGACCTACTGCGATTGACTAAACCAGGCTGGGATTGCCTTCTGCTTCCTCGTCACTCCAGAGAAGTCACTGGGCTTGCCAGGGTCCTGCCTCAAGTGCCTCTCAGTATCAGAGGTCAATGTTAGGGGTGCTTCTGAAAGGGAAGACCCTTCTCTTTTGTTCAGCTTGGATGGAAAGGTATAAACTTACCCTGTAAGAAATACACATACATAGACATACGTATGGAAAACACTGAAAAGAAATGTGCTTGCCTTCCCACAATGCCCCAGGCTGAGCCAATGCTATTCTGTCATGCTAGACCCTTAGGAGTAAGAAGTCTGCATAACATACTTTAAATGGGATGCTAACAGCATTCTGCTGCTGATAGCAGTCCCTGAGGATTCTGTGATGGAGTTTATTTTCATTAATATGGTAGAGAAACATGATTCTATTTTTGCTTTTTCCATCATGTTATTGAAGTTTGTAAATTATAGTAAAATAATGTGTGCCTGATTGCAAGAGTCAGCTTTACTACACGTCATTACCATATAAACGCATGAACACATGCATGTGCATACATCCCCATCCTGGGGATGGATGAGAGGCTGACCAAGAGCTTATGGATCAGCATTAAAGAGAGGGTAGGGACAGGGGAGACTATAGTGGGGGTCTGCTGCAGGCCACCTGACCAGGATGACTGAACGGATGAGGGCCTCTATAGACAGATAGGAGCAGCCTCACGTTCATAAGCCCTGGTCCTCATGGGGGACCTCAACCACCCTGATACCTGTTGAAGGGACAACACAGCAGGGCATAAGCAATCCAGGAGGTTCCTGGAATGCGCTGATGATAACTTCCAAGTGACAGGGCAGCCAACGAGGAGAGGTGCCATGCTGGACCTTGTTCTCATCAACAAGGAGTGACTGGTGGAGAATGTGAAGCTCAAGGGCAGCTTTGGTTGCAGTGACCATGAAATGGTCAAGATCCTTGGGGCCACAAGGAAGGTGCAAAACAAACTCACTACCCTAGACTTCAAGAGAGCAGACTCTGGCCTCTTCAGGGATCTGCTTGGTAGAACACCATGGGAAAAAGCCCTGGAGGGAAGAGGAGCCCAAGAAAGCTGGTTAGTGTTCAAAGATCACTTCCTCCAAGCTCAGGAGCAATGCATCCCAACAAAGAGGAAGTCAGGCAAAAACACCAGGAGGCCTGCAATGGATGATTGGGGAGCTCCTGGACAAACTCAAATGCAAAAAGAAAGCCTCCAGAGGGTGGAAGCAAGGGCAAGCAGCCTGGGAGGAATACAGAGAAACTGTCTGAGCATCCAGGGAGCAGGTCAGGAAAGCTAAAGCCCTGCTAGAATTAAACCTGGCCAGGGATGCCAAGGTCAACAAGGAAAGCTTCTATAGGTACACCAGTGATCAAAGGAAGACAAGGGAAAATGCGGGCCCTCTCCAGAAGGAAATGGGAGAGCTGGCTACCGAAGATATGGAGAAGGCTGAGGTACTCAACAATTTTTTTGCCTCAGTCTTTACTGCCAAGTGCTCTAGCTACACTGCCCAAGTCGCAGAAGGCAAAGACAGGGACTGGGAGAATGAAGAGCTGGCCACTGTAGAAGATCAGGTTTGAGACCATCTAAGGAACCTGAAGGTTCATAAGTCCATGCGACCTAATGAGATGCATCCACAGGTGCTGAGTGAACTGGCAGATGAAGTTGCCAAGCCACTCTCCATCATATTTGAGAAGTCCTGGCAGTCCAGTGAAGTTCTCACTGACTGGAAAAGGGGAAACATAACCCCTCATTTTCAAAAAAGGAAGACCAGGGGAACTACAGGCCGGTCAGTCTCACTTCTTTGCCCGGCAAGGTCATGGAGCAGATCCTCCTGGAAACTATGCTCAGGCACATGAAAAATAAGGAGGTGATTGGTGACAACCAGCATGGCTTCGCTAAGGGCAAATCGTGCCTGACAAATTTGGTGGCCTTCTGTGATGGGGTTACAGCATTGGTGGGTAAGGGAAGAGCAACTCTGGAAGTGTTCCAGGCCAGGTTGGATGGGGCTTTGGGCAACCTAGTCTAGTGGAGGGTGTCTCTGCCCATGGCAGGAGGGTTGGAACTAGATGGTCTCTAGGGTCGCTTGCAATCCAAACCATTCTATGATATGTATATGCACCCACTGACTTTTCAGTTCAGGAGTTGTATTTTCAAACTCTGGCTTCCATTTTCTACCCCCTTCTCTGATACAACTGAAACTTCGATTCTGCATTTGTTTTTTGTATGCATGGTAAGCGATGATGCTTTTACACAGCCCCACTGATTTCACATGAAGGTAGCAGCACACCTGTGTGTCACTACTTACACACAATTTAAGATCTTCAATGTGTAAATGATGGCATAATCAGGCATTAAGCTGCATGAAATGCTTAAACCGTCTGGCAGATAAAAGTTGCTCCCTTCTCAGTCACTGTATGAGTACAAACACAGAGGCCTGTTTTAACATTAGCTTGCAGACTAGTCTTTCTTTCCTGAAAGTGAAAGAAAAAACTGAATTTCTTTTTCTGCTAAAAAACAAGAAAGCAAAGAAACAAACAAAAAGCAGGTGGGAGGCCTTCATTAAAGAAAGCCACTACAATTAATTAATGATAAAAAAGGGAGGTGCTGCCAGTCAAGTTTTTAACATGTAATTTTCGAGTATATGAATACACTATAAGATCCCTCCTTTGTGAACCAGAAATTGAATGCTTAGTGGTGACATACATCATCCTCCCAGACAATAAGCAGCATGTGGTTTCACAAGCTGGGGTCACACCAGCTTGTAGTAACTGGATGCCAATTATTTTCCTTGGAAACAACGACTACTGGCAGCATTAAACTCCCAGGCTTTTGTGAGAACATAGTAAGTTACCTTGTGGATAGGGCAATATTGCTTATTGCTACTGTAGATAATGTGTCTGTCTAATGCAATAGAAACATATTTCTTTTAATCTGCTGTGTATCTAACCTTTTTGGTTTGATCAACGATGTTGTGTGAGTGAAGGTGCCAGGATTACTGAATCATTCCTTATTAATGGTGATATCAGCAGCAATTTTTTAGGCTTAAAGTATTGGTTAGTGCTTGATACTGAAAGAAAGTACATTACAGGGGTAGAACCACAGAACAGAAATCTGATTCAGCTAAGCCTGAGATTTATTGACATTTCTAAAACATGTAAGATATGGAGATACTATTTATGGGGTGAACCCAGTGCAGAAAAAAATTAAATGTTTTAAAGTCAGTTTCAAATGCTTTTCTATATCTATTTGTTATCTCTCTATTCTAAAAATTAATTTAGCTGCCTAGCCATAATTTTTCAAAAGCTTATATTTATGAAGAAGGTGGAATGTTTCTATTTCCTTCCTTAATTATTTCCACCATGAAAGATTTTTTATGCACTCTGTCATCATTCTAGTTAATGAAAACTTCTGGTGACTAAAATATTGAGAGAAGAAACTGCTCTGGACCTTGGGTAATCTCAGTTCAGTTTTAATTTCAAATTTAAAATTATTCCAATATTGAAATGTCAGTGGGAAGTAAGCATCTAAATAGACACTAAAATTACCTAGCTTCTTATCTCAGCTTTGGATAGAAAACTGTTAAATGTTGGTAACACATTTTCCAGCACCCTTTATGTGCTCAGACAATAAAATCTTTAGACTACCGTTTGCTTCTTCCCCATTCACACATATAGGAGAAGGGAATCCCCCATCTCACTTGGTGTAATGTAACAAATATGAGGGAGAAAGGGAGCAAAAATGGAGCAGGGTAGGTTTGGTCTGCGTGTTTTTTCAATTCATAACCAACCCCAGTATAATCACAAGAGTTACAATGGTGTAAAACTGGTAAGAGAAGAGAACTCGGCCGATAAATTCATGACTGAGTCTTTCATGTTGTTTTCAGAGGAGCTTTCAGAATGAGCATAACAGACTTTGAAAACTGACTTGAAGAAGACAGTGGTAAAACAGATGTTAAAGATTAGTTAAGAGTTTCTGCAGTCACTGAACCACAACATAATTTGATTTTGTTGTTCTTTTGATAAGAGCAGCATTTCTGGAGCATACTCATGTTCAATAAGCACACGTCTCTGTTTCTTTTTCCATTAATGCAAGTAACCTCTAGGGAAGAAAACTTTTCCATTGTTAATTAGGCATGTTTTCAGTAAACTTTCGTGCTAGATAGAAGCTTATAGTTAAATATTCTTTTATATTTGTGATCAGTTTTTAATGGATTGTGCCTATGTTTTTTCTTTCTCCTTATAGAGCTATTAAACTGAGGAATAACTATTGGGGGACATATGTAATATTTTACTTTTGAAAATCCATTAATATTCCTCACCACTAGTGTGTCTATGTTAATGTAATTTTCAGTAGGTTCATAATGTGGGTAATCCCAGCATCTCCTAATCACTTTCTATTGCCTGGGATTTACATATTTTTTAAGTGAACTGGAGAGATGTGCTGCTGTGCTTCAAGGGAATATAAATCCTGTGGAGGGTTTTTTTGGTTTTGGTTTTGGTTTTAACCAAAAGTCCAGCGAGTTACTATGTGCCTTCTGCCTTGCTTTATGCGAGCATTTGTAATGCCTGGATAAATGTAGACAGAAACAGCATCATTTTTTCTGCAGAGCAGGCACACTAACTGTAATGCTATGAGCACAAAGATTTTTGTAATTTCTGGTCAGTGTTCCCCATACTTGAGGGAAAAGTTTCCATGCTGTTGTAGGCTGTAGTGTAGATAGATATTCTGTAAATATCTCCACTATCACAATATGATTATGGTGACATTTTCATAGTGGGCAAATAGAGTGAATTTTTGTATCAATGGACTGTGCTTGGCAATGATTTGGCTGCAAGATCACTAACTAGTGAAACTTTTACAAGCCTGTGAGAAAATATTTGCAAAAAAGGAAACTGGATTCTGGTGCTTTAGTTGGTCTGTGTGTGTATCAGTTAACGATGGAAGGACATTTAGCAACATTAACAAGCAACTGCTGAACAGAGATGAACAGGATAAGGGAAATGGTGGGGAAAAGCCATCTTGTTTCCCATCAGTTGTTCAGTCCCAGAATCAGACCCGAATTTAGGGAGTGCTCCAAAAAGTGATGCCTGGAAGCAGTATTGGATCATACTAAATGCTTGCTTAGAAGTAATTTAAAATAATTAAAGAAAAAATGGAAATTATATCTGAACCAATTTGATAAATTTTATCTCACTAAATATTCCATTTACTATGATAATTTTATTATACTCCCTATTTTATTGGGACAGTACCTCTTTAAAAAAACAGGCAAAAGGAGATTTTAGCACCTTGTCTTTACATGCTTCTGAAGTTAGCCTTAATAGAGCTAGAAAGAAACAGTTTTTTTCTATTTTATTTCCATCTGAAATCTTAAAACACTTTTTTAGTCTGGGATAACTTTTCCTTGAATTCTGGTCAAAATCTCAAGACATTTTAGTTTGCCAAATCCAGTACACCTAAACTTCTACTTTCAGCCTGCAAAATCAAATATTTTCTTCATGCAGATGCCAACCTTCAGAACTCCTATAACAAGGGATGTTCTCCTTCTCCTTCCCCTTCAAGGAGCACTGAATGAGCTTCCAGGTAAAAGTCATTTTGTTTTACAAGCTGACAGTATTTTATTCTCTGTTAATTCTAATGATGTCTTAGAAACATGAAAAGATTGATTTTGTCCTTTTATATGTAATATTTATAAATTCTCATTTATTTTAATCTTGTTCTCATGCCTGATATCATTACTAGAATCCTTTGATAAAAGTACACATTTATTAAGCACTCTCTCAAATTCTAACGAGTGCTTTGTGTCTTTTTATGTATTCAAACAGGGCAGAAAATGAAATAACTTGAAAAAGTTTACAGTAAATTCTTCCAAAATGATGGCAAACAATTTTCAAACTACTTTAAAAAAAGTAAAGAACAAATATGAAATTGTTCTAGATCTCCAAATTACAAACATAAACTTCAGATACACATCTGTTCATTAAAACTATTTATAGGTTAAAAAAAAGGCCTTTAAGCACACAAGTAAACCAACTGAATCACCTGTTATCTATTTTGCACTCATAAATGCATAGCCAGAACATGGAAAATGTTCTTACTCGAATGCTTCTCTAAATGTTACAGTACTTCACTACTTAAGACTTAAAATATGTGGGTTTTTTCTAGATATAAACAATAATAATACAGTAGTAACAGACATTAAACTTTAAAAATACTCATAAAGACTATTACAGGATAAAATTCTGAAATGGCCAATATGTAAAAGTAAATGACAAAAAGAAGAAAAACCTTTTTCCATGATCCTATAAGGTTGAGGCCTTTTGTTTCTCTTTCTTTCGTTCACAATTGCTTCCCACAAGAATATATAAATTCTCTTCTCAAGGGCATATGACTTGTTAGTATAAAGAAACATAAGTAAGTAATTCTGGGTCAGGAAAGACTATTATCTACTTTATGACAGTAGCTGATAGCAGTCCTCAAGCAAAGAGTATAAAATATACAGTAATGCTTACCCATCTTCCAGCACTCTGTGGCTTAGAAGCTTCTTAAGTTATGGATATTATCTTTATGTTTAAAACTTTAAATAGTTTTTACTTCATTAATGTGTTTAATTGCTTTTTGTATCTATTTATAATTTGACATTAACTACTTCCTTTTGCTACAAGGCTTTTCACAGTCTATCTGCAGCGTGGAACAAGTATTTGCTTTTGTTTTAAAGCTCTGCATAATGATTTTTTTTTTTTTTGCATTAATTTTAGTACTTTCATTATCAGAAATATTGCATAATGACTCAGTTTCTGTACATATCTCATAATTATATAGTTGTTTCCCCTTCATTGTTTCTTTTCAAAGTTGAAGTCTATTTTTCTACAGTCTATGCCAATCTAATCTATACTCATGAAAGGGTAACTATTTCCTCTATAACTTTTTTGAGTGGTGGGGACCAAGCTCTCACTACTCAGCACTCAAGATGCAGGCACATCATATATTTATAGAGTTGTGTAACGATGCATAGTGTTTAATTCTCTATTCTTTTCTGAATAATTCCCACATTTTGACCATTTTTTGGATTAACATTGTTCACAATGCCTCTCAAATCTCTTTCCAGTGTAAAGGAGGTAGCTCAGAGCATGTCACCCAGCACATATGTTTAGGGCTATTTTTTCATCATGTGTGTTACTTTGAATTTATCATTCTTGAATATCACCTGCCACTTAATCACTTAGTCTCTTTATGCCATGATATTCTCTGTAGCTCTTTAGAGCCAGCTGTTTTTCTTATCCTCAGTAATTTTGAACCACCAGGAAACTTTGTCATCTCACTAATTACCCCCTTCTACATATTATTTTTCAATATGGTGAACAGCATAAGTCCAGGCACAAATCCCTGCGGGATGTGCCTGAAAAGTGATCATTTATTTACCCCTTTCTTCTCAAGTCATTTAGCTGACTATTAATCCACAAAATCTTCAGAACCTTTACTGAGTGACCCTGCCCAAAGTTTTTCAGTATTAACACATGTAACTTTAAATACCTAGATAAAATTCATATTGAGTGAAAATCGACTCATGATGGTAGTATATAACAATGGGAAATTATTAGCGTTGCATTCTATCTAAAATCTAATTATCTCTAAAAGGGCGTAATAGGTATAGAACATTTTTTCTTAGCCTATTGGCTTTGATGAGATGTTGTAGTACTGAGTGTCTCTGTCCTTGAGAATGCTTTAGCCAGGAAAACACACTCTCTTCTTTATAAAGAAAGGTTGAATTCTCGATAATTTTGTTGTTTGTTTGTTTCCTTATTTGTTCTGTTGTTTGTTCTTTTGCTGTCCTTTACACTTTTCTGTGATTTGGCATTGACCCATTTACAGAAACCAAAAATCCTGTTTGAAATGCAAAATCCAGAAGGCTGACAATTATTGTTCTGAATTTAGGCATTTTGATGGCGAAGTTGCTGAGAGAAGTCACACAGAAGTGGCTCTACTGTCCCCTGAATCCCTCAACAATAACAAAATGTGGTTCTTGTTATAGGGCAATCATGGTTAATCTTCTATATAGCACAAGTGGTCTTATTCCTTCACATTGCATTTTGTTCCTTACTTATTGTTTGCCCTGTGTTTATCTGCATTCTAATTTGTTTTTAAAAGGAAAGGTTCTCCTATTTCCAGCAAAGGCATTTAATTGAAGTGAAGGTGACCAGCAGGTGGTTTGCATAAAATTTCATTAGCCTCTTAGATTGTTTTTGACACCTTTATGAAAGAATGCTTCATTACCATGCAAATGGTCATTGGCCCTGTTTCCAAGCTAATCGCCGTATAACATAACATACATATCACAATGTAATATTCTCTAAGATTTATATGATTAATTCAGCTAATTTTAGAGTTATAATGACACACTTAAATAACTGCAGAATGACAAGTATCTCATACAGGCCATATCATATTATGTCATTAAGAGTATCCAGGACTATTCAGATAAGAGAAGAGCCAAAGAAAATGTGTGTGTTTGATACTGTTATCCTTTGAGATAATGAAAATGATCCTTTCTTTCCAGCTTTGAGATGACACTAAAGCAGTTCAGTACAAGAACTGATATTAAGTTCTATTTCTTTGGTTATCTCTCATGAATATGAATAAATGAAGGTCTTTTTGCTTACAAGTTTGCAACCCAATAATACTTGTAATTTCCAAGAAGTACACTTTTCAAAATATTTTAAAATAAGTTAAAAAAAAAAGTCTTTTTTATATATGTAAAAATTGTTTTCTTTTGATATTCCTGACTTCTTTAAATATCAGATTTTGGTTTTAATTTTTACTGTCATTTCTAGCTTGTACATTAAGCAATAGAAAGTTACACGTGTCAGTATCCACAGACTAGTTGCTTATTTTCAGTGCATGTATAGTTTGCATCTTCTGTTGTAGCATTCTAATTTTTTTCTGAATGCTGCTCTGAACATAGCTTTTGAACATGGATTCAATGAGTTTCAAGTAATACAAGTTACGTATAGAAGGAAATACTGCAAAAATAGAGTGATTTTTACTGAAATCCTTTTCTTTTGGGAGTAATTATTTAGAGAAAGATCATTTGAAGGTAATGAGACTGCAGTTTTATTTAAATAACTGCCATCTACATACAGCAAAGCATGGGAATTTGCATGGTTTTATGACTTTTTCTTTGGTAAATAATTAAAATAGAGCATTATAAGAGTTTGGAACTGCAGGTAGCCAATACTAAGGCAGTTGGATGTTTCAACCTAATTTAGCAAGTATGGAAGTATAAATGCCTGAAAACTGGCACTGAAGTTGCATGTAAGCCAAAAAGCCACAATAATATCCTATGTAGTGGACTGAGAATTTGCACTTGTTTTTCACAAATATATAGCAACGAAATTATTCCATAAACTTAATCTCTTTAGAACTGATTTTCATTTATTATAGGCAATAAGTCTTTATGGTTTTTATTGCAACAAGTATGCATTTTAATGTAACTTACTGTTAATATTTATGTTAACAATTCAAGAGCTACCTTCCAACACCAAAAATGATAAAGCTTTGACATCCTGCCTCATGTATGCCTGTCTGAAATGTATGTCACTGGCATATATAATTTTATAGAAAGCATGCGATTTCTGTGAAGGACTGGAACCTCTAGCACAAATTTAGAACCAGGGGGTGGAACTGATGTACTCTCAGCTGGTCTGCTTGCCCTAATGTCGTGCCATGCATGTACTGGCCTAGCAGAGTTGAAGCTCCGGTTGGAGAAAAAGGTCACTGGCAGTTGATGTTGCCAAAGGGTTTCCAGTGATCTGATTGCTACAGACCCTGCGATTACCCCCTGTAGGACTGTTGCTTTAGGCCTTCCCATAGATCCTACATACACTACAGTCACTGCCTATCCATACCTTACCATCTCGGGTCCCCTTGGGGTTGCTGCCCCTCTGCAGGACCCAGTAAGTACACAGTCACCACATGCATAAACATGCATTTCTTCCTGAAGGAAAGCATAGCTTCTCCAAATATCTACCCTGATTTATAATGTCACATTAGGATTCTATTAGTGCTCTCTATGTATAGCTGCAGTTCTAGTAATCATAGATAATGATGTTTTTAAACCAACATCTTCAGGAAGGCCCTGTGTAAAAATGGGAATGCTCTAGAAAGTGTTACACAGGAGATTAGGTAACTATGGCTTTCATCTCTTGCCTATCATTAGAATAGCATGATGATGAAGATCACATACTCATAGTGCTTTTCTGAGGTCTGGGCACCAAATGAAATCAATTTTTTTCTACATGATTTTTACTTTTTTTCTTTCCTTTTCAACTGTATAGGTGTAAAGTGAAACTTGCACTTATCCTCCTTTAGAAAGGGGACTCTTCTGGCACATTCACAATCATGCATATCCTGGCCCTGGCTTGGTGGCCCAGAAGGGTTTGAACTGAGAGTAGCAGACTACTAGCATGAAACTAATTGCAAAATTTCGTGTTAGCAACACTGAAAATGATATTCAATTAGCAAGTTGACAATGTTGCTGTCATAACAATCGTTGCTGCTGCTACTACTGCTACTACAGACAATTTATGACTTTAACAAGCAGTGTCATCTTTTCTGAAATTCATAAGTTTTTATGATAAGAAATGAAATTATGTGACTTAAAGGACCATGTCTTATTCTGACATATGACTTACTCAATTAGTGGCATAAATCTTGCTGAAAATCATGGAAAATAAGTCTCTAAAGCAGTATAGGGAAAAGACTTAGGCTTCTGAATCATTTAGCAGCTTAAAAAAATACTTCAAGTCTCAAGAATTTTTTTTAATTATGTTTTCATATTTATGCCTTTGAGTTGTTTACTTACTGTAATAGTGAAGACTTGTTAGTCAATGTGGAATAAGTATAATTAACGTAAATGTCAGGAATAAAAAAAATGACCTGTTCCATAGGAACTTCACAAATCATTATTGTTTTATAATTTATCAAACAGACCCTTAACCTTTTCTTTTTTTTCCCTAAAGAATCACAACATTGGAATGACTGTGGTCAAGAAGGGAGGGCAGTTTCAACATTCCACAGTCTGCATTGTAAAGCTCCAGCTACTGACCTTCTGCTCTTTTATTAAGGAAGAAAATCATTTAAAGCATTTCTGCTGACCCAATGAGTAACATAGAATAGGGAGAGTGAAGTGATTTTTTTCTTATAAACTAATCTCAAGCCATTTCAAATTACTATACATCATAACCGAGTCTTTAAATTCCAAGAAAAGATGAATGGACAATCACTGACAATCTCTGAACATCTGTTTTGCATTTCAACATCTTTGCCTTGTGAATAGTACTAAGGTATAGAGCTAGGTGGTTTCTAGTTGAAGTCGTTTCTGGGCATATTTCCATTACTTTGGTATTCTACTATTGATTTGTGCTATGCGTAATAGTATAATATACACACTATGTGGTAGAGTGTGTTAAATGCGTGGTATAATTTGTACAGTGCAGTTGTACAATGCATAGAAAGCATGTGAAACAGTGAATCTGTATCACAAAGTAACTGCAGAAGATAAAAAGCTGACTGGAGCACTTGTGTAACAATTCAGATGCCAGCTGGAAGTCTAAAATCATGCCTCTGTTGTAAGTACTAGTAGATCCCGATAGTAACTACAGCATGGTAATTAGCTATTAAATCAGTGAAAGCAATATTGCTCCCTCCCAATCTGTTTCTCCAGCCTCAGCTTTCTTGTCTCAGTCTTGCCTCGGTGTTGTGCTTCAGAAAACCTGTTCGTCTTAGAAAACCAATCTCACGTAAGCACTGCTTGACCATCACTGCCCAAACCAAGCACAACATACAACCCTTATCTAGCACTTTTTCAACAGAAAAAGCTGGCAATGACATCTTTTACTGCAGCTTCTGTTTTGGCATTTCTATGTAAGGTCTTAATTAGTCAATTTAGACAGGTCATATGGTATGAATTAATACTGCTCCTGGAATTGGACAGTCAGGATAAACATACAAGTATGAATACAGGGTTATATTTTATAATTTTCCCTAAAGTTTACTTAATACTCTCAGTTTCCACAAATATTCATGCCAACAAAATCATTAGTCAGAACAGCAGCAGAGATACAAATGAGGCTAATGTGCAGCAACAGTGATTGATTTCAAGATGTAAATGAGTATTTGCATCTTTTTGGGGAGCAGAAATCAATCAGTTTCACCTAAATTGTAGGAACAATGTAAATAACATTCATATACCTTATTCATAGCATTCTCCTGATTTCCCTGCAGAAACATCATGAGATATAGATGACGTAGAGTGTTTTTATCCTAATTTTCTTTTCTTGAAGACCCTGAGGAATTCAATATTCCCACAGTTGGGAATATTAAAAAAAAAAAAAAAAAGAAAAGAAAAAAAAGAAAAAAGTGTTTCATATATGATTAACTAATCTGGAAAAGCCAAGGTCCTGTCTCCCTTCTGAACGAACATAAAGCATCTCAAGAGTGTGTGTGAGGGGAGAAGCCCCTTAGTACTGTCCTTTTGTATTAGAGGATTCTGATAAGAAGTTGTAATACCATTAGTTATAATTTGTCCTTAAACTTTTCCAAGATCAGTGTGGCTGTTCAGGAATTGCAAAGTTCTAGCTAACTGCTGCAATGTAACCTTTGATATCTTTCTGTGTTATGATTAATTTAATATATTAATTAATTAAGCATTTCCATATTTATAATTGAGTTGTTATGCATGGGTAATTATCACATTACTACTTAAGTACCATAAACAGCTTCCCTCCCTGAAGAATTTTTGTCCTTTTTTGCTTTTCTTTCCAAATGCACTGTGTTTATATGTAAAATTGTTCAGCAAATGCAAACAGTAAGATAAATATTTATGTCCTAAGATACCTTAATTTAAATGTAATTTTCTTGTATATGTTTAAATTTGTATTTACTGAACGATGCTGAGTAGCCATTATTACCTGACACATAACAGACAGTAGCAGTCATGACTGATGACTGAATCCAACTTAATCCTGAATTGTTTTAAGATTTACAGAAAAAGTTGCAACTTTAGAAGTTGGTTGAGATAACAAAAAAAATTATAAAATCTATAATATATCACATTTTCTATCACAGCAGTACCTTAATCTATTGTATATTTCGTAAGCTGCATTTCTCTTTTGCTAGATTCACGTTCAGTGACACGGCTGCATAAGCTGATATCCACCCCACTGCCAGGTGCTTTTTCCCACCATCGAGCTGCCTTCTGTGTTTGCTGCTACCCACAGTTGCATCCAGCTGTTTATGTGGTGAACTGCGGAATCGATCCAGCTGTAAAAGAGCTCAAATATTTTTTGCAGAGATAATTTAGGATAAATTGGTTCATCAATCCAATCCATTCTGTGGCTGCATAAACACTTGTGTTGGCACCGAGCAGGGGCTCCTGGAACTGAAAAAGCCTGGGGGATGAGGGTGGGCTGGTGCACGTTACAGCACAGTTGCTGCTGAAGTATCGCAGCCTCACCGTCTGGGACTCACATTCGACTGTAGCATATCTAGGACATATAATTAGCTCATTCTGACTAAGGCCAGTTTTCATCCTCATGCTCTGTACACACATTTTTGCGAGGAGCAGTGACGTTAACTTTCTGTATTTACTGAAAGCTAAGACTTACCTTTTTCTCCCAAATGAGAAACTGGTAGCAGCAAATCTCACAGGCCCAAGAGGTACCTGCCTTTCTTACATTTATTTATGAACCACCTTGTGCCCTGATCTTGCCTCTGGATCTGCTAGCGTGGACTTCTGTGCCTGTCACTTAAATCAGCAGAACTTCACAGAGTCCCGAAGGGCCATGCCGGTAAATGAAGATGAGAAGAGCTTTAAGCAAGAGAGAGTTAGAGAAGTAGAAATACTGCCATAGTTGGCTTCAGCATCTTTTTTACTTTCAATCACTGACAGTTCTTTCAAATACTTAATTCTCTTTAGAATATTTTCTGCTGAAACTGAAGATGATAATTTTATTGTGCAGGTCTTTCTATTACATCCTCTGACAAAACAGCTGAATAGCCACTTTGAACGCTGGATTTATGTTTCTGAAATAAACTTTTAGGAACTGCCTTAATTTGTTCCATTTTAGTTTTGGAAGAAGTGTAAATGCAGTCTTATAGATTCATCTTTAGCTGAATACCTAGTTTGCAGTCTTCACCTCTACTCGTCAGCATTCATGTTGTCCATATTGCCTACCAATAGTTCAATTTCATTATGCTGTTTTTGAGCAAAACTGAATACCAGCTTCCCATGGTAATGTCTACTCTTAAGAGTAAGGGGGACTTGAGCTCAGGACTCCAACACTATCCCAATGCAGTATCAAAGCAATAGCTCTAAAAAGCTGAATTAGAGCTGGTAGCTGAAGCAGAACACATTTCCCATTCTCTCTACATTATTCCTGCAAGTGATATCTTTCAGAGGCAGTGCTCTCAGGAAGAAAAATAGTGTACTGCTCTTGTGCCTGGGTTATGTATTTGTAAAACTACTCATGCAGCAAGAGAAGTTGAATATTTCACTATCTGTCTAGTTCTACTCCATGGATATAGGAAAAAAAACAAAACAAAACAAAAAACAAACACTGAATGAAAGGTGCTACGTTTCTTTAATACATACTAGTGCAGATTTCTGAGATAATTTTCTAACAAGGAGTGAAAGCATAGCGGTTTTGTTTGAAAATACTTGCACATCTGGCAACTGTATATCAAAGCTCCTCCTTTGCTAACCCACATCCTTTGCACTGCAGTTGTTTAGAGAATCGGGGTGCATGTCTTTGTTGAAAAATAATTTCCCTGCAGATATGCAGAGTGCAGCCTGAATAAATCGGCTAGAAGGACCCAGAAATATACAGACATAAAATGTGCACATTAATTGGCATGTTCAATAGCTGCCTCTGAAATTGCCGAGTAAGTTTTTCACACAAAGCAATGATAACAGTAAGTACATCATGTTATCTTCCAAAAGCTGAACCAAAAGAGCTAAGGGTAAAAAAGTTCTAACTTATTAGTAAAAGTCAGCCATATAGAGTCAGGAGATATGACTTTTCTAATGCATTTTATATTAGATCTATATTTTATGGACGTAGAAGAAAAAATGTGGGAGGACCCAAGGTCTTCTCTGATGCTAAGGAGAACTTTAGAACTAACATTTATATATAGGATAATTACTGAAGGTAGAATTTCCTCTAGACACAGTCAGCACAGAGCTGTTTACAGTAGATATCTGCACATTTTTATCAAACATTTTCTCAGTGTATGGAGAAATGATGTCCCACAGGGAGAGAATGTTATAATAGTCTAGCAGATTACTATCTTATGTGTAGATCTCAATACTGATAGCACTTCTAATATATGCTGCAAAATACTGGCTGTTTTGCAGGTAACTTGAGGACCAGTAACTTGCTGACCTGAGTCATTGGAATTCGCTAATCATGAAGCTCTTTAAATTGCTTTTTTATTGGCAGGGGAAATAAACTTGAAAGAGTTGAGGTGCTCCTGCCTTTTGAGCTCTGCAGGCTCTGTGGCCGTACCATTCACTCTCCACAGCAGGCTGCAGTGCAGCGGTCCCCAATCTAGCAGAAGATGTTTAAACTCCAGAGCTGGAAGATGTATAAATGCATGGATGCCTGTGATTGATTGCTCAAAGCTAATAAGTTCTGCTAACAGGCAGATCTATTTGGCTGGGGTGTAGCACTTTGCCGATCCTGCTGTGCTGTTTTGGAAGTTACATATGTTCAACACCCCAGTTCACTGTGTAGCCACACCAGCTTGCCCAGAGGTCTCTAATGCAATGCTCCACTGGGCTCTGAAGACTTGTTTGTATCTGGAATGCTCTGAAGAAATGTACAAGATGAAGCTTGCATGTTGAAAGGATCATACTCCTACCCACAGATCTTGTCTTTCCCTCTGTAAAAATGTGAGTAATCACCTTAGAAGATGAGAGACAAAGTCTCCATGAGAAATAAAACCAAAAGTATTCTAAGGTATTCACTCACTGAAGATGTCAGGCAGCTGCTTATATGACCGACTATGGTTACGTACAGATTCAATCCTGTGAATAGTTCTTTGAATAGTTCCAAAAGGGGAGAGCTCTGGTGTGTACTTCAGCAAAGAGGTGCAGAGGAGAGCAGTGGTGTTGTACAGCAGATTATTGATAATTTCCTGACTACTTTGCAAAGAAGATTTTTCATTTCTAAAAGGGCATGTGAAACTTGCAGACAGCATGGATGCGGGTATGTTTTAGGTCCAAAGGCACATTTTGATTCAAATAAATAAATGAAGAAAGGATCAGCAGTATAGTGTGAAGACTTCCATGTCTGGAAAAGATTGTTCCCCTTTAATACAAATAAACAAGATTAAAAAAAAAAATTAAAAAATCTGCCATTCTGTTATGTTTATTTTTTACCCTATATAGACTATCCCCATTCCTGACTTAGGAGCTGTTGTCCTTGTCCTATATGTGTGTGTGTCTGTGTCCTAAATGAACATGCCAATAACACTCCGATGACTAGAAGTCAAGATTTTACAGGCATTAGCATAAGGAATATGTTACACCACCATTCAAAGACTACACTGACACATTATGAAGTTGTATTATTATTATTACTACTACTACTACTACTACTATTATTCCAAAGTTTGACAACTGACTTCAACATCTGATATAGTTTGCTTCCTGGTTGTTTAGAGGACTTTTCTCCTACTCTTCATATTTCAAAACATTATGTGTCTGTGTTTGAACTAATAATCATTCCCTTCAATACATGATAAATGGTTTATGGAGACTGTTGTGACTTAGATTCAGTTTCGAGATCTGTCTGATAACAGGTAGACTTTACAGTCCATCTTTAACAATTAATAGGGTTTTGACTTAACTGGTCTGGGACAATAGATTTTTATTTTTCTGTTGGACAGTTGTGTGATTACATCGTTTCCCATTCTTTACCTGCCTCCCTCTGCCCCCAATCCCTTTTCATTCCATGAGAATACTTGGAAAAACAAGGAGGAAAAGGATTTTTTTGTTTGTTTGTTTCTTTGCAATAGGATGAATATATGATTTGTATGTCTCAAGAAAACTAAAAAAAAATTGCCTCCACAAAAGTGAATTCCTCACTTAGAATGTGACAGAACTGTGGAGTATTTTATTATCCTACCACTTACTTTTGGCATTAGTAAAAACAATTTCAAAAATTTAGAACAGAGGAAAAAAAAAAAAATCTAGTGTTACCTGCTAAAAGAATAGACTTTTTTCTGAAAGAGTAGATGACACCTTGTTTGACCTGAACAACCTAATGCCTGAGCATGGTTCTTACTTCTTTACGTACTCCCCCATTTGCCTCACCCAGTGCCTCATGGACCTAAATTAAACAGGGTAGGGAGATAAAATTTGCATTTTAGTTTATATATACATTACAGGGTAAAAGTAGTAAGTAAATAAATAAATAAATATCAGACATAACTCTTAACAGAGATATCCTTAGAGTTTACTGAATCAAAGTGCTGATAACTTCATACTGAAATGCATAATTCAGCCCTGTGAAATACATTTATATAGCAAAGATATGTTTTATATGTATGTATGAATATATATCTAGTCCCTCAGGGTATCTACACTTAATCCCTCTTTGAATTCACAAAAGCTCTGAGAGAGACAAGATTGGACATAGGAGTTATAATTCTGAGGAACTGGTTACAAGAACCAGAATCCAATAACTTAATTTAAATATATAAAAGTCAAAACAAATAGTACAATATTCCTTCTTGCTTTCTTTTTCTGCCCTCCCTTCCTGTGGTTTTCATCAGCATTTTTGGCCTTGCATGATTATTAGGTGTCTTGTTTGTAACTAGACTACAGTGTCTGAAAACAACTCCAAAAAAATGATGTTGTCAAATTTGCCATATTCATTTAGGCATTTTATTAACCAAAAAATCATCTTCCAAGCTCCTCCATATTGACAGCTACCCTATACTTAATCTAAACTTAATCTGATTTCACAGCAGATTTACAGTGCTAGCAATTTAGCAGAATTAATCTTGCCCTATGGTTGCTTATACCTGTCATTAAATACTTTCTATTCTTTATGATTTGAAAGGTTAAATTTCAGTATTTCTGGGATTTGTTTGTTTGGGTTTTTTTTTCCCCCCAACTTCAGAATTCTTCTTCCATGCCTTAATTGTTAGGCAATTTATAAGAAACATTTAGTTATCACAGTTTTATATTTTTTTTAATGGATGAATGTTTAGCATCTTAGGGAACAGAAAATGCTTTTCAATGGCATGCTACAGTTTTCCTCCATTTCCAGAATCTCCACTGCTCATTTACACTACACGCCTGATAACTTTTTCAACTTACCTGAAGGGTACTTCTGTTGAGTAGAGGCACTCCAAGGCAAAATCAATCTTCCTAATGGCAGAGAGAATTGTGCCACCTCAGTTGGTATTACAGGTTATTTAGCATAAACATATGTGTTCCCATTAAGGACTATCCACATTCAACTAAAATGAGTCACTTGTGTAAGAAGTTTTGTTTATAAATCTGAGACTAATTTCCCTAGTCTATTCTGTATGTGCCATGTGGCATAAAATTGTACAAATGTCAGTATGCAGCCTCGTAATATATTTCTCTGAGAGCAAAATGTAAAGTCATTATGCAGTGTATTTCTCAGCAGAATTATAAATAAATAGAACATGAAAAATAAAATCAGTTCTAGGTGAAGACCTTCACTACTTATCTCTCAGTTAAAAATGCAAATATTTCTTCAGTAACAACAACCCATGGACATGGTTGTTATATTAATATACAGTTAATACAGATTGTATTAATTAAGCACACAGATAATGACCTGTTGGTTAAAAGGCTCCATTCCCACTGGCTTTTATAGCTGACTATATGCTCCACATGCAGACGACTGTACTGTGGCTGCCCTTGTCTGAAAGAAGGGTCTTTTCAGTCTTGCACAACACAGAGAGATGGAGTCAGTCAGGTTTTCAACTTCCTCGGAGGTGCCCTCTTTCAAGCTAGAGTCTCTTTCATCTGTAATAGTCAGACAGGAGAGTTTTGCATTTCAGAAAATGTTTAGTCTGTATTTTGGCTGCCTTTTATGTGCTAAAATCTGTGGAAAACTCAGCCTTCCCGAACCTTCCCGAGCCTCTTGCAGTGCTCAGTGTTCACCCAGCTACTCACGTGCCGCCTCAGGACTCTGCCTGACTCCTGGTATTAACAGCACTGTTAGCGCAGGATTGCTCGCATTAGCGCTGTTAGCATAGGATTGTGGGTTTGGCAGTGGTGCCCGTACACTCTGGAAGGAGTTTTCTTCTGGCTTTTCATCAGACCATTCTCTGCCTGTGTTTCTGGTGAGGGAGAGGGTGTCCCCATTGCAGGTGTGGGCTGTTGCTTCTTAAACTTTAGTACATCTGGGCTGTTCGGTATCTATCAGCCGGGAGAGTCTGGGCTTGGGCAGGTACAGCAGGGACTGTAGAGCAGCCGCCCTGGGTCTCAGTGGTATCTGGCATAAGGGCTACAGCGTTTGCATATGATGCTGGCTGGCACAGCATACTGTGTTTGACCAGTGTTGCCTTGTAGGTCTGGATGTCTCAGTGTTTGTGGTTACAGTGCTCAAGGGCAATGTCAGATCACAGGCTCCAGATGAAAGCGGTGCACAAAAGCTAAACCTCTGGGAGAGGGATTAAAAATATTCTGGCCTCTGCTGTGGGTATGTGTGTCACCTTCTTTAGTGGATCTCATGTGGAAGAGTTTTGGGGAGCAGAAACCTGAAGCTGTTGTGACAGCAGAGGCAGCGTAGAAAACGGGAAGGTCTGGGGGTGCTGCTTGTGCTAGAGAGCTTTTGATGTCACTGGAAGCTGGCCTGCTTTGCAGATGAACCGAGGCAATGTACTCAAACAAGCTGAAATGTGAAGATGAGGTGTTGTAAACCTCACAAATCTGCTTCCTGGGATAAGTGTGGACAGTCCAGGAAAACTCCTGCCAGTACCACTCCTGGGTGTGAACACACCCATGAAGCCTATGGGGTTGCACAGAACGGCACAGTGGACCAGTCAGAAGGTTCAGGTGGAGCAGCTGTGTTGCTTTCACGTCACCGTTGACTAAGCCTTAAGACCTAGACTGACTAGGCCAGCAAGAGAACTTGGCCTCTATGTGCTGATAAAGACACTGTAAGAAAACAGTGTAAGAAAAAACAGTGGAATTCCTCTCCATTGAGCAAATATTTTGGACACCTTCTGGCTAGATCTGATCATGTCCTACACAGACAATGACACCCTTATATGCCATCAGCAACCACAGTTTAAAATGGTTATGAGAGTTCACATTATTCCTGTAATCCATATAGAACTTTATATGACAGAATTTGATAGCAGTCTTGAAAAGGGGAGCCTTAAATAAAGACAGTGCATACCAGAATAAAGCTATTAATGACAGCTGTTGGGGTTATGTAGTCATTCAAAAGAGGAGGTGTTTAAATTAGCGTTGTGGCTGTTGTGCTTTTGTGGTACACTTCATGATACGGTTTTGAATTATGTGGTCACACTATTTTTTTTCCCAAAATATTCTTGCAGCATTGAATAAACTGCACCAGGCCTTTTCTGCAGAAGAATCAAAGTAATGTCTTCAAGGCATGTGTTTGTTGCGGTTGCACAAGAAGTATGGTATGGCCACACAATTAAAGACTATCATAAATCATTTGTTGAATATGCAATTTCAATTATGACATTTCCTAACTTTCCAGTATTAAATTAAAAGTTCTTAATGTACTCATAAAGTAGCTTTTTTGGTGCACTTATTTCCTACTTTAGCTTTCTATTTGTTTCGTTTACTTTATTGTCTAGTCAAAATGAATTTACTTTGCCTAATTAGAATATATACAAGCCTATATAATCTTTAGAAATGGAGAATTTTCAGTTTAAATGTGCAATAATTAAGAGCAAATGAGACTGAGTACTTAAAATAGTGACAGCTCTGTATTTTAAAATATTGGGATGCAGTTGTTTGGTATAGAGAACAAGAAAAGAAAGCTGGAAAGATGCCAGTAAAGGCATACTTACTGAGACTTTCACTTTTATCTCAAAGATCAAAGGAACCCATGATCTTCAGCAAAAATTGTGATTGAAAGTGATGAAATTATAATGCACATTACAGATGATAAGCAAAGTAATTGTTTAGCAATTTGTGGGAAGGTGGAGAGCTTTTATAAGGGAGCAAATGAAGACATAAAGTATCCCAGCCACATGTTTATAGTCTGTCAGAGTCTATGTGTTGAAAAATGGAAGGGTAACAGTCACTAGATATATTCTTCAACTTAAGCTGTATTCGTATCAAAAATCAGGATGTACTGTTGCATAATTGGCACAACTGGGGACATCTAATCTTACTAATGTCTCCGTAATTGGTACAGACTATAAAAACAAAGGAATAAAGTACACAATTAGTATAATGAGTTAGACTGTTCAACCCTGACTCTTGGCAAGCACTTACCCAAATATTTCCACTGTGTACTCTCTCAGAAATAATTAATGTAGAATGGTATGCCTTCTTTCTTAACAAAATAGCTTTACCATGTCTAATATTTATTACGCAGGTTAGTCAAGAATGTCCATACACAGAAAAGAGAGTTACAGTTCTTGCATTTGCTCCCATTTTGTCCTGCATCGAACTGTAATGAGAAAGTGGTGTACAGGGGCCAATATGCCTCTTATAGCATTGCTTGAGATAATAAAAAGATTTAAATCATCCTAAAACATACATAGGTTGAAGGTAGGAAAGATTTCTAAAAGCAAACCTCCTGTACCTGTGCTGAAAAAGGAGGTTTAAAGTGAATCCAGGGCTCTACATCAGCAAACGTAAATGGTATACTTCTATTGACTCAGAGGATCGTTCCTACTTATGCCAAAAGTTAATTTGTCGTCAAAGCACCATTCAAAGGTTTGATCTCTCACTGTTGCATGAAGAAATGGAGTTTAAGGACTGAATTTATTTCCCTTTTACATTGATTTTTGTGTAGTTCTGCAATTCTGAAGGATTTGAGGGTTGTTCATAACAGCATGAGCTTCTTTACATTACAGGACTTAATATTATATCCCTAGAAGTTCAGAGACAAATTGAATGACTGAATCTTAACAGTGGCTACTGTCCTCACAGTAGTAATACACATATTATTCATAAACTGCTCTCACCAGATAGTAATTTTGTTTGTGGTTTGTTTTAAATGAGCTGTTTAAAATTCTGTAATTAATTCAGTGTACACGGCAAAAATGACAGATGGTTATGATAAAGGAACTTAATGCCTCGTGGAAGCAAGTCAAACCACAATCAGTAACAGATGTTTTCTGCAAAACCAGATTGTGTGTCTGTGTATGTGTGTGTGTGTGTACATACTATATATATATATATTTGGAATATAGATTTATATATGTGTGTTTATGTGTATATCTATCTGTATCCATAAACGTTACTTGAACACTTCCCCCACACAGGGCAAATGTTTCTTAGTGCAGTAATGACCACATTTATTCCTGTAGTTGTACAAAAGAATTCTATCAATTACAATTCCTTCAATTCTTCTTAAATTTTAGAAAACATTTACACAGATATCACTTTTGGTGACTTGTGTATAAGGTAGAAATATATGGTTCTAGTTGTCAAGAAGAAAAAATCAAAGCAGTGGTTCCTAAAATTTATAGAGTGGTGGCAATACTATAGAAAATGTTGATTGTACTGTTTATTAGAAATTTCAGAAAGGCAATTACTGGAAGACACCAGTGAAAGTGAACTGGTATTTAACAATAGCCAGAATAGCTGTTAGCTGATGACTGGATGTCAGTGAACGTACAGCATCATAGGCAATCATTGTTCTTCAATATTATCAAATGTTGATCAGAATACATACTTCATAGCTTATATAAATACACATTTTTAAATCTAACCATCATAATTTTACACAGCAAACTAGACAGGTGAAACACAGCTAAAGAGAGATTGGGCATTTCATGACAATTTTTTCTACATCAACCTGCAATCTCCAATATTAATCTCTCATTCAGTCTTGTATTCTGACCAACCCCTTCTGTTGCAGGGGGATGCCATGACTGAAGCAGTCCTTGGTACATGCTTGGGAGCATCTAAGTGTGTCATGAACAAGCCGCACAAGTATTCAGGGACTGGTGATTTCAGCCCTTGACTTTGACTGGCTCTGAAAGGCCAAGAACCTGAACTGGATATACACTCTGGACAAGACCATATCCATTTGATACCAGCATGCAGGTTAGTCCTTCTGTTCACACACCCCTTCTCTTTGCAGAAAAAGGTTGGACAGAAGTCATGGTATACTTTGAGAAGGTTCCTGGCTTAGAAGATCAGAAGTCAGGACTCCAGAGATATGTAGAACTGTACAACTGTACTTTGCAAACCCTAGGTGTTCTGAACTGATGTGATTTTCTTTGCAACTCCAGGCTCTTTCAGCTCAGCCTATGACTATCTTTTCATCCACATACATTGACACTGAATACCTATTTGTGCTGTTGGAGAGAAGAAAACAGAAATGAATTATTTGATTTAAATTCTGACACTTCTAAATCTGAAGAGCTCACTTGAGCTACAGATAGAATGCAACCTGCTAGTTATAAGAAAAAAAATAAAATCAGGTGGGAAGTACTTAATCAAAAATTCTTTTGAGGATCACAACACTCTATTTAAGTAAAGAACTCTTTAAAAGTAATTGTCAAATATGTGAGTTAAAAAATTATAGGTCTGAGTAAGGCTCTTCAGGTATTTTGGATTACAGAAGTTTTTATTTATTTATTTATTTATCACAGGAAAAATCCTCAGTTATTACTTCAGAGAGTAAGAATTAGGTTTTAGTATCTTTAGATTGCTACAGTGCTGTCTTTGTATGGTTTCCCTGCTTTTAGATTTTCTCGTCTTGGACTTGATCATTCCTGTGATGCACTAAGTAATCAAACCCTCAAGGAACTGAGGAGGGTTAAGTATCTCTCAAGTTGTCCTAAGATAAGCAGCTCACTTTTATAGAGATATAGTGTATAAGAGAACAGTGTGGTTATGAAGGCAATACTTATTCAGGATCTAAGATACATAACCCCATCTGCAGTAAACTAACAGGAATTGTTGCCCAACTTTAAAGAGGAATTTAATGGCAATACTCAAAATCAAGGGCTGCAAAATCACAGAATTATTACTATAAATCAGTGGAAGAAGTGGAATGCTGAATAGTGAGAGCTCATTGTCTCTGAACTGGCATAACCACCTCCTTCTGGCTCTTAGCCTAATCATTAGACCAAACATTATGCTGTTTCGTGATGTGGATCCTATCTGGATTTCTAGCTTAGTTTTTGTCATGCAAAAGATGCTGCAAGGCTTGAAGTAATCTCACTGAAATTAATAACTCATTTGAAAGTGAATGAAATAGAGACCTATCTTGGAAATGTTTAAAGGTTTCAGAAGGCTACATTAAAGTACCCACACAAAGAGTCCTCCTAATTGTACTGGAGCTTTTACAAGCACGTAGTCCCTCCAGATGAAATCTATTAGAGTCAAGGAGATTTGAATCAGAGATATAATCATTCTTCTAGAGAGCTTCTGTTGTAAACAGACAATACTGACAACAGTAACAGTAAGCCAGGTATGTGAATACCCATGTTCTCTTCTCTCAACTTTTGAGACCCCAGCACTGGGCCGTATGATGACAGATGAAACTCAGGCACGTCACATGGTGGGTCTGGGATACTGCTGTCTTGACCCTCTCCAAGGATCTTCAGACTGTACTCTCCCATTAGGTAGCAAACTGCTAGCTGTAACCCCACATCCCTCTGCCATTAAGTGACCTAAGAGTCAGATGGACCTGGTCACAGGATGCCTGGTATGCACAGTGACAGAGCGAGTGATATCTCAGTGCGGCGCAGCAAAGGAGTGAGGCAAGAGCCTGGCAGATGGGGAATGTGAGACAGGAGCTGGTCTACTGATACCCACCATCAGTGTGTAAGGGTTGACAGGCAGCTGTTTGCCCGATGGCTTTCCTGAGTCTGCATCAGCTGAGTTGCCTGCAAGAAGAGAACAGAAGAGCCTTTAGGGAACGGGTGCTGACCTGAGTCATCTACAACCGAGACTGGCTGTTGCCGTTAATATCCTCTGCTTAGAAATCTTACGGACAGTTCCATGCAGGAATCATCTACTGCTTCACTTGCATAACTTAGTGCAAATCTACTCATTACTTTGCCACCCCGCCCCCCCCCCCCTTTTTTTTTTTTCCGGTGGATTTGTTGGCTGATCAAATTACCATTTAAAACTACTACTGCTCCTGCTACTACTATTACTGCTTCTACTGCTGATAATCTGCATTTTCCGATCACATTCTCGTATACACTATTTTTTGTTATCGGCATAATTACTGTGCTGTGAAATAGGATCCTTAATTGAGACAATATATTTTTTTTATTTGGTTAGTATGGGTTTATCTTTGTTTAAAAATTGTGCAAACTATGTCTTATATTATTATTAAAATTTTAATTTCAGATGGTGCCAATCTATCATAAATGTGACATTCTGATATGCTACTAGAATACAGAGAAAGTGAATGAAATTTGATGAAAAAGATATTCTTGGGAATATTTATGCCTCTGTGAATTTTGGTTTTTGTTCACTGCAGAATCTTTTCACTCTTCATAGACATATAATTTGGAGACTACAATAAAGTTTAAAAAATAACAATCAGAGCATATAAAATGAAAAGAATATAAGAAATTAGAAAGCAGGAATTTTTTTCTTTTGAGGATTTGGAACACCTTACCAAGATTTTCTTCCTTTCTCGTTATATTTCTAAGAATGCTACAGGAAGTAGGAAATACATCAGTACCAGAATATATTTGAGTTTTTTTTTTTCCCACAGCTTTCCAGAGTATCCTCTAGAACTTACCCTCCAGGACAGAAAACCCTCTCTTGAATAAAAAGAATTTTAGGGATCCCAGATGACCATTTCTCCTTTCCTTTTGTGGTGGGTTGACCCTGGCTGGAGGCCAGGTGCCCACCAGAGCCACTCTCTCACTCCCCTCATTCACTAAACAGGGGAGAAAAGGCATAACGAAATGCTTGTGGGTCGAGATAAGGACAGGGAGAGATCACTCACTAATTGTTGTCACGAGCAAAACAGACCGAACTTAGAGAGGGAATTCATCTGATTTATTACTAGGCAAAACAGAGTGGAGGAATGAGAAAATAAAATCAACTCTTAAAACACCTCCCCCCACCCCTCCCATCTTCCCGGGCTCAATTTCACTCCCGGCTTCAACCTTCCCCCCCTCAGCGGCACAGGGGGACGGGGAGTGGGGGTTACGGTCAGTTCATCTCACGGTGTTTCTGCCGCTTCTTCATCCTCAGGGGGAGGACTCCTCTCATCGTTCCCCTGCTCCAGCATGGACTCCCTCTCACGGGGTGCAGACCTTCAGGAGCAAACTGCTCCAGCGTGGGGTCCCCCATGGGGTCACAAGTCCTGCCAGCAAACCTGCCCTGGCATGGGCTCCCCTCTTCATGGGTCCACCAGTCCGGCCAGGAACTTGCTCCAGCGTGGGCTTCCCACGGGCCACAGCCTCCTTCAGGTGCCTCCACCTGCTCCGGCGTGGGGTCCTCCACGGGCTGCAGGTGGAATCGCTACACCCCCTCATCCTTCCTCCATGGGCTGCAGGGGGACAGCCTGCTTCACCATGGCCTTCACCACGGGCTGCAGGGGGATCTCTGCTCCGGCGCCTGGAGCACCTCCTCCACCTCCATCTGCACTGACCTTGGTGTCTGCAGAGTTTCTTACATCTTCTCACTCCTCTCTCCGGCTGCAAAAGCTCTCTCTAACTGGTTTTTTCCCTTCTTAAATATGTTATCACAGAGGCGCTGATGGGCTTGGCCTTGGCCAGCAGCAGGCCCGTCTTAGAGCCGGCTGGCATTGGCTCTATCAGACACAGGGGGAGCTTCTAGCAGCTTCTCACAGAAGCCACCCCTGTAGCCCCCCCGCTACCAAAACCTTGCCACGCAAACCCAACACACCTTTGAATTGTTATTATTTAAATTTTAAATAAGTTTCTAAATGAAAAAGCTCACATTCTGGCTTTTCACTTAAATGACTTTTAATAAAATTACTTCAGCTAAGGCATAATCATTTAAGAAGTCTGAAAATACCTTCTGCCCCGAGATTTTTGATGTCAAAATGGAATCATTATCTATATAGCCCAGAAGGATCAAATTTATTTTGCATTATCAATGATATAGTTGAGCAAACAGATGAGAGTTCATATTAGGAAATCCACATATTATATAAGCATATACATATACATATCCTCACATATATATGTGCATACATAAAGTATGGATGTATATCTATGTGTATATCTGTGTAACTGAGGTTTCTTCATATTTATCTGCTCTTTAAAATGTAATGACCAGATGGGTGGAATATCCTTGATAATCAGTTGTTCAGGAGAAGATTTCCATGAAAAGAAACTGTCAGCTTGGACATTGGTAGCAGCCTACTAGAGATTAATTTGAATTTTAAATTTTAAACGTGAATGCAGTGGGCCTTTACTTGACAGAAGATTCCACTTCTAGTGGAAGCCCTTTAGCTTGGGCAAAAAGATGAGGATGATGTCATAAACTCACATGCAGTGATTATAGATACTGTATAAGTCAGAGGAAAAAGGAGGTTCATTACAGTTACGGTTTGTACTCCAGTGGTCCTTAGCTGCCACCAGTGCTAAAAGGCAATAGCATGTCACAGTGCCATAGGCTGATAAAAGCTTGGAATCCTCGAAAAAAACATACCACACACAAAATGCTGTTACAGAGACTCTATGAGAGATCAAGAGAACACAAAAAAGGTCTATGAAATGCAAATCCAGTATCACCAGCCCAGAAAATAGAGACAACGTTATTTCCACTATTGGAATGTCCCTTACACTACGTGAGTGTTTTCTCATTTGGTTCCTAGGCTTTTTCACAGTTTGACATTTCTTACAGTACATAATTCTTGCAACAGGATTCAGTGCTTACAGTACTATAACGAGCAGCAGCAAGGCTTTTCTACATATTCCTCCAAGTTATTTTCCTTAGCATGTGATCAGACTTTGAAAAATATGTTGTTTTGTAGCTGGTTTTGTCACGTAAGCTTCTGCATTTAGAAATAGCTGTGTGAGCAGCAGGAGAATTTGTTCTCTGGCTTGGTCTCTGATTAGATTCCGCTCTTGAGGCAGAGTTTCTCTCTGGATATTACTGTGTGGGCTGAGATTTCTGAAAGACAAGATTACCAGTTGTGACGATCTGTTCCAGAACTGGTACATGTGTTGACAAAACAAATGACACTGAGTGTTTATCTGAGGTTCCTGTCACTGAAACCACTATAGTGGGCAAACTGGAGCCAGAATACTGGTATGAGAAAAAGGAAAAGGTAATTGAATTTCTCTAGAAATGCTTTTATACTGTAATCAGGAGATACTATTCAACATTAAGCAAATATATTAACAAGGTTATATATAAAAATAAATAAATAAATAAATACCTATATAACTAAATGACTTGAAATCTTCCATCACTGGAGGAATTCACAACATCAAGAAATAAACTCTAATAAAAAAAAACAAACAAACCAAACAAAACCCAAACCAACCAACCAACAACACAAAACAACAAAACAGAAAAAAACCAAACACACCTCCCTGCCCCCAAAACCCCAAAACAAAACAAACAAAGCCCCTTGAATTGATAGCTACTTAATTCTGGAAGCCTCTTTCTAACAAGCTTACTAACAAGCATTTCTGTACAGTTAGAAACAGCATCTTCATCACTAACATGACAGTAGCTTAAGCTTCTTCCACTCAGTGTTGAAACCCCCTCCTCCCAAATCCAAACCCTTAATCTCAAACAGCCAGAAGAACATTTCAGTCTAAGTAACAAATGTGTTGAAACATTAGGGGATGCAAGTCAACAACATGCCAGATAAAGCCCAAAGTTTGGCAACGAAGGTCTTTTATTTTGAGAAATTTAAAGGGTACACTTGATGCAAAATAAAGCATGTCTCTTTTAACAGCATGTACATATGGTGGTGTATTTACTTGTGTAAAGGATTTTATCTTAAATTCCATTGCACTCCAACTGTCTTGCAAAAGAACAATATTTTAAAAAGCCCCACTCCCTGCTGGTTTTATTGCTTTGTGTCTATGAGAAGCACAGTGTGCACATTGTTAGTAGTTTCTCTTAACAACATTAAATTAAAGTCTTATGCAAAGTATCAGGGAAAACTGTGATATTCCTTGTCCTTCTTAACAAAATGCCAGGTAAATCTTTTACCTCCTTACCTTTTCTCCACAGCTTCTGATTAGAAACATACACTGTCTTCTCAAGTTTGAGAAGTGTTACTTAGAATAAACCCCCAAATAATTCCTTTCATCCCAAACCCCTATAAATCTGTAAATCCCACTTCAATAATCTCTAACGTTTTGCAGCCAAAGTGTGATCAAAGCAAAATTTCAACTCCCTGCCTTGTCTTTTAGGGGGGAAAGTGGATTCTGGAAAGCACAGCAGTTGCTATTAATGTAATGTCAACCTGACAGCCTACATAGCTAACCATCGATCCCAGTCCTGGCACTAAGCTGTGTGCTCCTTGGACATGCTGAGTGACTGTATCTTCCATTTACTTTAGTTAGATAGCTTAGATGCAAGCCAGAGGATCTAAAAATATGAGGCTGAAAGCTACAAAAAGTCAAGGGAGAAAAGTATTGCTGCCTGAGGGTCATTCAAAGTTGCCTGAACTGAAATGGTATTCACAATCTGCAGAGGATTAAAAGAGGAACTGTGCAAAATAAGCTCTATTTCCCCAGTAGAGATCGAGGCTTCACTGTCTTCCTGTTTCAGCTTTTAAACCTCCATCCTATACTACACAACTTCTACACAACCAGCTTAGGTTCTCAGGGCAAAAAACCTCACCTTCAGTCACAGAAAAATATGCTGACCATGGCAAGCACTCTGATACAGTTAGAGCAGGAAAATAAAAATCACAGCTGAAAGACACTTCAAGAATCTGCCCTTAACCACATTTCCACTATTTGTGGAAAAGAATAAGGGGCATTCATGATGATGACCTCTGGACCCAGCTAGAAAACAGCTGCTAAAAGGTCTCAGGCTGAAATCAGCTGTGTTTTTCTCTTTTCTTCTGTTTCTGACAAGCCAATACCTATTAAATAGTTATGCTGGCTTGGTTCCACCTGTTTTTTCATCCAAGGCTTCCTAAACACAGCAGTAGTAGTCATCTGTACAAAATTTAGCTCCAATATACAACATAAAGTGTATAAATATAAATGCCTTATAATGCATAAAAATATAAAACACAGCTTTTCTGGCCCAAAACTTATCTTCAAATAAAGTGTCTTTGCACCAACCTGCAAACCAGAGCTTCACATTAAAAGTAGATCTGGCCCTTTGCATCTACTCTAGTTAGAAGATAAATGATGCTTCAAGACCAAAGCCTGTATGTCCTGAGTTATGAAAATTTAGAATTTAGACAATAAAGAATGCATCTACATCTTATTAATGGAGTCCCTTGACAGGTATCTGTATAATCTTGCAGGGTTTTTTTTCCCTGCATAGGTATCACTTAAGTAACTGGCTAGTCAACTAACTGAACAATAGATGAGCTCTTCCATTTGTGAAGTAATATTTTAAATAAATAGTAGATTGATAAGAGGGTAAAAAAAAAAAAATTACCATCATGCTAGTAATTCAGTAGTATGTTCATCTCTGCTGTTGTATTTTGGGAGCAGCTGTTGGAAGTAATGGAATTACTCTGGCATAAAAACAAAGTTCAGAATGAGACTCCCAGCTACAACTATATCCCAGGGCGATCTTAAGGTGAGCTGTTGAAAATTGGTTAGCAGAATACAAACAATATTTTTATTGAAAAATCTTGTTTAATGAATATTTATTATTTCTCTATTTGCCTCCTTTATGAAGATCTATTTCTTCAAAAAATATATTTTAGATAAGATTTACAGTTTCCAAAACTGAACCCACAAAAATATCTATTTAAATGTAGATCAACTTTTTTTTCCTTTTTTATTTTTTTCCCCAAATTCAGATAAGACATATGAAAGTGGGACCTGCATTAGACATTCAATGACAGATTAATAATTCTTTCTCAGTTCCTGACTTCTGGTTGAGCCTTGTGTTTCTTTTAGAAAGCTATTCAGCTCTCATTAAAGATTGGTGCTGAAAAAGAATGCAACAACATTGTTAGTAAGTGGTTCAAATTATTTAATTTAAAATGTTAATTTTATACCTAGTCTAAACCTCACTACCTGGGCTATATTCTTGGATTTGAAAGTGTACAAATCTTTTTTGGGAATCATTCCTGAACTTTTTCATTTGGTGTGCTCCTTTTTAAACCAGACACATGTTTTTATTATAGAATCATAAAATCATTTAAGTTGGAAAAGATCTTTCAGATCATCAAGTCCAACCATTAACCTGGCACTGCCAAGTCCAACCACTAAACCATGTCCCTAAGCACCACATCTACACGTCATTTAAATACCTCCAGGGATGGTGACTCCACCACTTCCCTGGGCAGCCTGTTCCAATGATTGACAACCCTTTTGGTGAAGAAAATTTTCCTAATATCCAATCTCAACCTCCCCTGGCCCAACTTGAGGCCATTTCCTCTTGTTCCAGCACTTGTTACTCTGAAGAAGAGACTGACACCCACCTGTTGGGTAGTTGTAGAGAGCGATAAGGTCTCCCCTCAGCCTTCTTTTCTCCAGGCTAAACAACCCCAGTTCCCTCAGCCACTCCTCATAAGACTTGTGCTTTAGACCCTTCATCAGCTTCGTTGCCCTTCTTTGGACACGCTCCAGCCCCTCAATGTCTTTCTTGCAGTGAGGGGCCCAAAACTGAACACAGGACTCGAGGTGCAGCCTCACCAGTGCTGAGTACAGGGGGACAATCACTGCCCTAGTCCTGCTGGCCACACTGTTTCTGATACAAGCCAGGGTGCTGTTGGCCTTCTTGGCCACCTGGGCACACTGCTGGCTCATATTCAGCCAGCTGCAACCAACATCCCCAGGTCTTTTTCTGCTGGGCAGCTTTCCAGCCACTCTTCCCCAAGCCTGTAGTGTTGCATGGGGTTGTTGTGACCCAAGTGCAGGACCTGGCACTGAGCCTTGTTGAAACTTGTACAGTTGGCCTCGCCCCATCAATCCAGCCTGTCCAGATCCCTCTGCAGAGCCTTTCTGTCCTCAAGCAGATCAACGCTCCTGCCCAACTTGGTGTTGTCTGCAAATTTACTGAGGATGCACTTGATCCCCTCATCCAGATCCTTGATAAAGCTATTAAAGAGAACTGGCCCCAGTACTGAGCCCTGGGGAACACCACTTGTGACTGGCCACCAACTGGATGTAACTCCATTCACCACAACTCTTTGGGCCTGGCCATCCAGCCAGTTATTTACACAGCAAAGATGCCCGTCTAAGGCATGAGCGTCTAGGCAGACAACATCCACAGTCTTTCCCTCATCCACTAAGTGGGTCACACTGTCATCGAAGGAGATCAGGTCAGTCAGCAAGACCTGCCTTTCATAAACCCATGCTGACTGGGCCTGATCACCTGGCTGTGCTGTACATGCCACGTGATGGCACTCAGGATGATCTGTTCCATAACCTTCCCTGGCACCGAGGTCAGACTGACAGGCCTGTAGTTCCCCAGATACTCCTTTTACTAACCTCTAGTCAACTGGGACCTCCCAGGTTAGCCAGGGCTGCTGATAAATGATGGAAAGTGGCTTGGTGAGCACTTCTGCCAGCTCCCTCAGTACCCTTGGGTGGATCCTGTCCAGCCCCTTAAACTTGTGCCTAAGTGGTGTAGCAGGTCACTAATCATTTCCCCTTGGATTATGGGTGTTTTATTTTGATCCCTTTCCCTGTCTTCCAGCTCAGGGGGCTGGGTACCCAGAGAACAACTGGTCTTACTGCTAAAGACTGAGGCAAAGAAAGCGTTAAGTACCTCATCCTTTTCCTCATCCTTTGTCACTATGTTTTTCCCCTGCATCCAACAAAGGATGGAGATTCTCCTTAGCACTCCTTTTGTTCCTAATTTATTTACAGAAACATTTTTAATTGTCTTTTACAGCAGAAGTCAGATTAAGTTCGAGTTGGACTTTGACCCTTCTAATTTTCTCCCTGCATAGCCTAATGACATCTTTGTAGTCCTCCTGAGTTGCCTGCCCCTTCTTCCAAAGGCCATAAAGTCTCCTTTTTTTCCTGAGTTCCAGCCAAAGCTCTCTATTCAGCCAGGCTGGGTTTTTTTCCCCATCAGCTCATCTTTCGGCACATGGGGACAGCCTGCTCCTGCACATTTAAGATTTCCTTCTTGAAGAATGTCCACCCTTCCTGGACTCCTTTGCCTTTCAGAACTGTGTGCCAAGGGACTCCGCCAACCAGTCTCCTAAACAGGCCAAAGTCTGCCCTCTGGAAGTCCACCGTGCCAGTTCTGCTGACACCCCTCCTCACTTCTCGGAGAATCAAAAACTCTGTCATTTCATGATCGCTATGCCCAAGACAGCCTCCAACCATCACATCACCCACAAGTCCTTCTCTGTTCACAAAAAACAAGTCCAGTGGGGCACCTTCCCCACAGGGCTCACTCACCAGCTGTGTCAGGAAGTTATCTTCCACCCACTCCAGGAACTTCCTGGACTGTTTCTTCTCTGCTGAATTGTATTTCCAGCAGACATCTGGTAAGTTGAAGTGCCCCATGAGAACAAGGGATATTGATTGTGAGGCTTCTCCCAGCTGCTTATGGAATATTTCACCTGCCTATTCATCCTGATTGGGTGGGTCTAAACCAGACTCCCACCATGACATCTGCTTTGTTGGCCTTCCCCCTGATTCTTACCCATAAACACTCAGCCCTATTGTCACCATTATCAAGCTCGAGACAGTCAAAACACTCCCTAACATACAGGACTACTCCACTGCCTCTCCTTCCTTGCCTGTCTCTTCTGAGGAGTTTGTAGCCATCCATTGCAGCAGCCCAGTTGTGCAAGTCATCCCACCGTGTTTCTGTGATGGCAACTATGTCATAGTTTTCCTGCTACAATGGCTTCCAGCTCCTCCTGTTTGTTGGCCATGCTGCATGCATTGGTGTAGATGCACTTCAGCTGGGCTACTGTTCCCATCACCTTTTTTTTTGGGGGGAGCCCTAATTCCTACGTGACCATTCTCAGGCACTTCAGTGGTTTCTAACACATCAATAACCCTTGTGTCTTTGCTGCTGCATGGACGTCCACCCCCTGCCTCCACTGAGACAGCAGACCAAAGGACCTCGCTATCACACTGTCCCTCAAACACTGGTGTGCCACCCCCAGGCTTATGTCTAGCAAGTCTGGTTTTATCCCCTTCCCCCTTCAAATCTAATTTAAAGCTCTTTCAGTGAACCCTGCTAAGTTCTGTGCAAAGATCTTTTTCCCTCTTTGAGACAGGTGTACCTTGTCTGTCACCAGCAGGCCTGGTGTTGTGTAGACAGACCCATGATCAAAAAATATCTGGTGGTATACTTGCTTTTAACAAAACTCTCTTCCAGTTTTGGTGACTGGTAGCTCAACACAGATGTACAAAAATGTTAAATGCAACACATTTTTCCTTAAATATGCAAAATTCTGCTAGATAAACTAAGTGTTTTGCCTGACTCTGTACCAAAAAGAAATGGAGTGCTGTAGAGTATATGGTTCACTACCATTTTCTTGCATCCATGGATCACACATACTGCGTAAGTCATGACATATCAAAGCCTTCTAATTGCAATTTACTATGAGTTACCATTAGCAGTTGTTTTGGGCAAAATGGCACTGACTTGTGTCATCAAAAATATACCATGGTATATTATGTACTTATTCAGATGTAATAATTATCTCACATTAATGCAGTGTGCATTTTGGATTTTGTAGCAAAGGTTATCCAAGGCAGCAAATCTGAAAGGGATGTTTCTTTTTATTAGTGCTTCTGGCATGTTGCATTTTATTAAATTAGCTCAATAAAACTAATACCATCATAAAACTCTTACATACTGTATCATGTGACTGTGATTTAAAGAACCAGTGGCAGATGCACGGTTTTAAAAGGAGTCCAGTGGCATAACCTCTGGAGAATTATTGTCAGAGACCAATGATTGACCAATAGTTATTACTTTTAGATGAAAGAGCTTTGATAATTTCCCCAGATGCTGCTTACACTTTGTAAATGTGCTGTGCACCTGTCAGGAAACCTACTCTCCACTACCCCAAATTTCCTTGCCAATGAGAATGAAAATAGTTTGACCATCAGCACTGAGAGGGACAGACCACTTTCAATACCCATTAAAGACAATATACCAGACTTCTAAAGGCACTAAATTTTCACAGAGTTATCCTTTGAGAATACTCATACTCTTTGAATATTGTTTATTTCAGCACCTACTTTTATGCATCCTGAATAACTGCATATCTCTTCTGTGCCGTGGAAGTAGTCCCAGGATTACAGTCATCCCATGCTCTTTCCCATCCATTGCCACTCAGTCACTGAGTAAATTGCATTACAGTGTGAACTTTTCTTCTTACAGATACGTTCATTTATTTGATATGTCTTGGCACAATAATCATCTTCAAAATCAAAAACAAGGAATATGCTATCGCATGATTCACTGGCTAACAGATGCACTATCCACACCTACATCATACAACGTATTTCTCCAAATATGTCAAATGATGCTAGGTTTCCTGGCCTTCTTCCTATTTCAAAGATAAGACATAGCTGAGATTCTTAATTCTTTTTAAAAAATAAAACATAAAGTTCTTAAGAAGTAGAATACAGGCTCTTGTCGTGAGCATTAGCAACAGTATTGAATCACCATTTATGTGAGAAATAGAATCTCAAAGCAAAGAAGCTGACTGAACAAAACATGACATTTTAATTTCCTTCTTGAGCTTCAGTGCTCTTCTTTATGAGATTCATTTTCTTAGTAGGAGCACAAAACTTTAACTTCAGAAGCTTTTTTTTTTTCTTTTAAATAGTATGTTCTTATATTCTGCTATTTAAAAATGCACCCATTTTTTCAGTCACTTTGGAGATATAGAACTCTTTTTTCTACAAAACCACTTCGGAGTAAAAAAGAAAATTTAATTGATGCAAACAAGTACTGTGCTTTAGTACCACCCTGACCTTTTCTGAGTAGCTATAAGCATGAGACATCCCTGAAAAGACATTGTTTACATGATTAATCTTTTTTATCTACAGGCAGTTACAGCTTAGTAAGGGCAACTTGGAGTCCTCATTGATAGTTCTCCAAAACCACCATCTCAATGTTCAGTGGCAGCCAAAATAGGCAACCAAATATTGGACAGCATCAGAAAGACTACTGAGAGCGAGAGAGAAGGCATCTTCTACATCTTGAGTGCTGTGTGCTGTTCCGTTGCCTGTATTTCAAGAAGGCCATAACAGTGAATACACAGAAAAAAATAGATAAAATGGCTAAAGGGATGGGATACAGACCTGTGAATAATAGCTAACATGCTAGGAATCATCAGTTTGGAGGACAAGGATGTGATCAAGGTGTACAAAATCGTGACAGCAGTGTATGAGAAGAATGCAGAATTATTGCTCACTGAATCCTGCTATATTAGCAGGTACTCACTGAAACTAGTAGGAGTTTATCTTAAGTAACGTTGCCTTATTATCCTGCATTTTCTAAAGGGTTTTTTTTTTCTGCATTCTTTTATCTTTAGAAGGTGTGATCTTGGGAAAGAAAACAACAAAATATCTGAGGATGAAATAAGATGTTATTAGAAGTCATTCAAATGAAAAAAAATAATTCTCTGAATACTTTAGTGATAGGGAGGAGTGTCAAAACTGCAGAGCTTTAAGAATATCTAAGACTCAGATAACTGAGGACAGAAATGGCACACACACAGTTGATTCTACCTTGGGACAAAGGGACAAGCTGAATGACCTCCTGAGACTTTATCCAAACCTATTATTCTGTAATTCCGTAGAAACATACTTGATCTAATTCAGGCCTCATGTGTACCTCATTCAGGTTCTTTCATTGCAATTGCACACACCAGAACAATTTAGTTAAGATTTGCCATCAACGAGCAAAGCAAAACGTTGACAGACTTATATGGTTTCACAGTAACAGTATATACTGGATTAGTATATGAAAATTAAGGGTAACCTAAGCCTGTTTAACTCATCAAGGTATTATGATTAATTTTCAGTAACAAGCAGGACTTTACTGTGTCCAGTTTAATATCTAGCCAAATCTGAAGATTCAAAGTAACCAGGTAGCTGTTCTCTGCTGATCCAGCAGAGGGAGGTTTGAATTCCTTCCTTTTATTCTTCAAAGTGCTAGTGAAACTGTCAAGTCCATAAGGTGCATAGTCTGACATTAAAATGTCACTGCATATCCAGTTGTTGCTATAAATGTGGGAAAATCAGATACAGTATTTCCTAACATCAGTGAAAGAAAGAGAAACTAAAATTGCATGGAACTTAATGATTTGACACTCTAAAATTCTCTGTGCATGTGAATGCAACACAATAGATTTTCTTCTGGTTTTTTTGAAAGAATCTTTTTTCTGCATGAGAAAATGCATCCTGTACATCTGGCAGGCAGACCTCAAGTTGCTGTATGAAAGCTGAAATAATTTGTTGAATATATTTCACTCTTTACATCTTTAGTAGTATATTTCATGGATTCTTTTCAAATATTTCAGCAATACATATCTTGTTTGAATTTGCTGTGGAATGGCACTGCTTGTTTTATCTTCTTTTCAAAAATCCATCTGATTGCTGGTAGATTGAGGAATATGCAGAGGCAGAGAACGTTATTCCATGGAATGGCAATACAGTCACTACAAATTGTCTTCTTGTTCTAAGCGTGTGACAACAAGAAAAAATAAGTTTTCTTTCATATGATAAATACCATTAAATTGCATATTTGAATATTAGTTTTGGCTGTAATTTGTAATAATAAGCAATCAGCTAGACAATAGAAAAAATGCAAACCCAGATTTTCTAAACCAAATACACTCAATTTATATTTTCTAGGTTGCTTTAATAGATATAAATATATGTCTGTATGTCTATATGTCTATATTGGATAGATTCAGGGCTTGCTCAGACACTAGAGTGCATAGGAAAAGTTTTAGCAAGTTGAGAAATAGATAGAAAAGGTACAGAATTTTCACAGCCTACAAAAGATTGTTCTAATTTTGCAAGCATGTCAATAGCCCTACTGAAATCACACATGAGACTACTCACACATGTAAAGCTTCTTGCAGATGTAAATATTTGTTCAAAGAGACAGGGAATAGCTGTAGGTAAGTATTCTTCATGTAAACAAGCATGATAAGAATTGCCTGTGTTAGGAATCTTCTGTAAATAGCAAAGAGACTTAGGATGCCTCCATTGCCAATATCAGTAAATCTTCTTTAGCCTTTTCAGTGGTGAAAGATCTACGTAAAGACAATATTGCGATGCTTTTTTAACATGATAGAGGCCATTTCTCATTTCATCAAATCAGAACTTTGACGCTACTTTTTTTTTTTCTTTTTTTTCTTTAATTTTTTTTTTTTTTAGTCCAGACAAGCTCAACATCAGAACATAGCTATAGGAGGAAAGTGGTTTGGAATTTGCCTTTAGTAGCCTATATCAAGATAAGATTCTAGTCGACAGTAAAATGTTGACGTTTCCAGAAATCACCTTTTCATGCCAAAATATATTGCAGTGAAGAGGTAGTCTAACCCTGCCTCTTAGCCTTTTCTTGTTTTTTAAGCTTTCTGACGTGTAGCAGTGTGCACAAGTTCATGAACGATTTTCTCTATGCCATCCTTTCACTTTGCAAATTCAGTCAAGAATCACACGGTAGGGCGAAGTGTTGTGTATAGTAAACTTTTTTTGTTTTTTTTTCTCTCCACTGAGAAAGAAGGATCTGTCTAGGTTATTCTGCATTATTTTTATCAGCACATATCAAAGGGCTGTTATCAAACCTGAATATCTTTCCTTCACCATCATTCATATCAATGAAGAAGAAAACATGGGTTTTGAAACCGTCAGATCTCATAAACTAGTTTTCTCTCTGGAGAGCCACATAGAATAAGTCCAAGACCAAATATACCTCTTTTTAATTAGGTTAGGCCCCAGATACTATATTTCTATCATATTCTGTTAGAATGCTGGCTTCTGCGCCTGAATTTCTTTGTCACAAAAAAATATACCTTTGTGTAGCCAGAACTGTCAGTGGGGACTGCTTTATCTGCACAATGAGACATGGTCTTACCTAGTCCCCTGGAGAATGAATAACATACTCTCAAAGAGGCCATTTGCTCTTCCAAGAAGGTTCCCTAGTTTGAATGAGATGCTTTTGTCTCTAAGAATTTCTGGATATAGAGAATCTGAAAGAATAGAGATTCTGGGAAAAGTGTGATGTGCCTTCCTTTTATATATTTCAAAGGCAAGAATGCTAAGAAAATATTACAACTGAATACTTTCTTCAGGGACTTACTGTAGTTATATACCTCTGCGAGAGAAATGGGGATAGTTATAAAAGAAACAGGCCTTAATGATCCTTCAGGACCTTGCTAAGTATTTTTGAAAGATGGTGATGCTGCTATACACAAAAACATGAGAACGTCTAGCTGTGTCCTGTCACTCTGGCCCATGATTGTGCTCCTGAGAGGAAATAGCTAAGGCAGAGAAAAGGCAGGCTAAGCCTACATGATACTTTCCCCTCATGCTCTCCCAACATCCAAAACTTTCAGTGTATTTTCCTGTGTCAGGTATGGTAGTATTCAGTAATCCTCGACAGATCGTCTGGCATGTATTTGTCCAGTTTCCTCTTGAAGCCACACAAATTTTTAGCATCCATAGCATCCTTTGGTGTAGAGTTCCGCAGATCTGCTATCTGTTCAGTGCATATTTCAGTGTTCATAATGGAATACACAGATGCAGTATTAACTGCATCTCAGAATGTCTAAACTAAGAAAGGGAAAAAAAATAGGTTTTCTAACATCTTTACAAATCTCTAAACTAGCAACAGATGCATAGCAGATATAACATCCTGTTTAAGGAATTTTATTTTGCCTGTCTTGCAATCACCTAAGTCGGTAAGTGCTTCTGCAACTTCAGAGCTGAACTTGCCATCTTTAGCAAAAAAGTAGTACCTTCTTCACTAATCCTCCACTGGTACCAGATTACTCCTTTGAAAAGCCTTAAGGTGTCTAGATGAAGCAGCATGTATGGAAAGCCTTACTTGAGTCAAATCCCTTACTTTGTATTAGTTATTTGTATAAAAATGTACAGTCATTGCAGAAACTTCTGTGTTATTAAAAGCAACCAGTTGGGCACAGAGAAATTCATTATGACTCAAGCTTCACAGCAAAACTGGTCTACTAAGCACAAAAAGTATGAAAAGTTTTATAGTCACCCTGAATATCTCCATTTAGCATCATATGTAAAGCTGGTATTGAAGAAACCTCATAAATTAATGCTGTAGAGCTATGGCGTATCAACACGCTATGTAGATTTTTTTTAATGTATGTTTGTATATGTGTGTATGTGATTACATAAGAGCCGGTAGCAAGAGTTTGGAAGTAACAGGCGAGTTAGTTGTTGAGTAATGACTCACAGATAACTACGTACTCTTGAAGGTCTTCCAATTGTATTTATAAATTTGTAAGATTTTTGTCCCAAAATCACCATTAGGGCCTCTTGAGGAATGGAGGCCATAGAACTGCTCCAAGTAATTCTCACACAAAAGAAAGTAAACAACATCTGAAAGGAAATACTGTTTTTCAGAAAATATTCTGTCTTCAGCTTAAAAGCTCACATTACAGACAATCCACACAAATCTTTGTAAAATATTTCAACCATTACCATGCTTCCAATTAAACCAACACTTTTTTCCAATCCTAAATTTGTTTAGCATCTACTTCTAATTTTTGTCTTGTTATTTCTTTGTCTGCTAAATGACAGAACCTTTTACACTCAAATATTTTCTTGACTTAAGACTGGGAGTGCAGGAAAATAAATGCTCCTTTGGTTTAAAAGACAAGGGATTTTTCTAAACAAATACCCTCCATTAGATATTATGTAGAAAGGCATTAAAATTGTAAACATGGCATGTTTGTGATTATAGTGCGTAGAAGTGAGAAGGAGAAATATTCATTTATCTCCTTCCTAAGTGCTTAGTTTATGTACCTTATCACACAGTGAAACATAATGCAACCTACTTCACGATGGCAGACTGCCTGACACTCATTCTACTCCCAGGTGGAGGAAGCTCCTCTGGGAACAGGAACCTCCTGCCATAACTGCAGGGTGATGGGTTCTAATAAAACTCAGCTTCAGAAATTATCTACCCAAAGTAGACAGTGCTCATCTGCACTATCTCTGCATTGAAGATTAAAGATAAGAGCATAAAAATCAGCTGTAGAGGTAAAAAACCTTGATCACTCTTGGAGAAAGGTTGAGATATAAAACTTTCATTAAGATTGATTTTGGACTTTGCTGCTCTTTGAGTTAATTAATTAACAGCAGAAACAGATGAAAGATACATATGAATATTAATGCTCTATCAGAAAGAACTTTTTTCAGTCAACAGAAGAGGATGAACTGGGGAGACCTTTCCTAAAATATATGATTTGGCCTTCAGGCCCTTTCACAGCACTTCTTTTAACACTGCTAGCTGAGAAAAGGAGTGCCTTTCAGGCTCCCCTGTTAGAGGATCAGCAGCCTTCACATATTACTTCATGCCCTGTTTTTGTAATGATCCTCTTGTTCATTAGGAATGCTCTGCAGTATTGAACCTAGACCAGCTACACAGTGATAATAGCCTCAACTTTGAGTGGCATGAAAATAGATGACCTCCAGTATCAGTGCATCGTAATGAATGCACCCGTGTTCTGAAATGACTCCCATCATATTTCACATCCAATTATATACATTGAAATCGGAACAGGCTCAGGACAACAATGTTTATGTAATCAAACTCAGTGAATAGGGATATAATGCAGAATTGAATGCAGGCAATGTTGGCAGGCATCCTCAGACCTCACCTATCTTTCTGTGTTCTTCGTCTAGGGAAATATGAGATCGGATGTCTTTCGTTCACTGTCAAGAGTATTTATTTTCATAGTTGATGAAAAGCTATGATTTTCATGGCTAAGACAATTGGAATCACATCATTCTTTTGCATATCGATATCAAAAACTACATAATATTTTTTCTCCTAAGAATTCCCTTTGTTTCAATAGTACTGAAGTCTGTGTGTATCTGGTTAGGAAATAAAAGGAAATTCAGTCCAAAATTGTTTTTTTTTTTTTCAGTAAGATATTTAATTCACAATTTAGAATAAATTAAATTTGGTTTGACTGTAACTGTAATTTCAAATCTACTTATATTTATGCCATACTTGTAGCTCTTTAGGCTCACAGTAGGAGTCCTACAGTAAACCAGAGAAAAAGAGATGCAGTTGGTTTATGGATTTATATTGCTTTCCTTATGCTAACACATTTTGGTTTATAGGAATAAACATTATATACTTTAAGCAAGGAAAGCATATCCAAGGAAGACTGAGAGGTTCAGCTTGAGGCATTTTCAAAGTATGCTTCCCTCATGAGAGATTTGAGGGAACAAGAAGGAGATAAATGAAACGTCATGAGGACCTGCAAAACACATAGATCTGTGGGGAAAGCAGCTTAAGTTACAGCGCAGTGTCTCAAAGCCACCTGCGTTGCAGCTCTTCTCCTCATACCACAGCACCCTCTGCCCAAAGGAGTGCAGGGCATGTCCTGCTGCCGCTCCTTTATAAGACACAGGGCAGCATACACGAGTGTCTGCAGCTAAAGAGGGTAGTTATCCCGTACCACCAATGGGATAGAAATATGTCTAGCCAAAGCGTAAGCGATTCAGAGAAACGGGCACTTGCTGCGCAGAGGTGGGGGACTGCCACAGAAGGGGCTGTAGCAGTGAAGAGAACGGGGGCCTCTGTGCACCTCCCACTCCCTCTGCTTCGCTCAAAAGTCCTTGTCCCTTGTTCATCCGCTCTCTGCTGCTTTCTCTGTCTCACTGCTCAGTGAAGAACAAAGCTGTAGATTATTAGCATGTATTAGCCTCAGTGTGGTTTTTTTATGCCTTCTTAAAATATTTTGTGTTAGGAAAGGTGTTTTCTTCATCTAAAGAACATGATTTTAAACTTCTAGCATATACAAGTATTTGAATTAATCCTTTCTCAGCTGGACAAGGAAATGCTGTTTGATGCTTCATAAACATATTCAGTACAAGCCATTGCTCAAAGGAAAAGTTATTTCCTTGTTAGGCTTTTATATGTGTCCCAAGAGGTCATAGCTATTCTGTGTATGTATATATGTGTGCACACGTGTGCGTGTGTTTTTACCACTTCAAAAAAAAAAAAAAAAAAAGGCAGCCTAGTGCTGGTGTCTTTATCATAATATCAGCCATACTGCTAGCCTTTGGAATAACACTGGTGCTTTTGAACACAGTTTGTTTTGAACACCAAGCTGCATGGACAAATATCTGAGCTAAAAAACTTCTTAGGCTGTATGTAGTGGCCGTAAACACTCCTTTGCTCTCAGCCTCTACATGTTCACTCTTCCTTGTACGGAGTATGATTTAATCCTCTCTTCTCTTGTCAGATTACTGTGTTTTCTCACCTCTTCTGACTCACAAGGTCTATCAGGTCACCTTTTGAAACAAGGATGAATCCTTCTATGTAACAACCCACCTTTAAAAATCACATCTGCAGCCTGATGCTAGGTGGCACTCTGCTGGTTTTATGACTTCCACAAAGGATTCTGCTGTCATAACAATTTTAAACTGATGTAACTATACTGACATTAATGGAGTTGCTCCTGGTTTACGCTTGAGTAAGTAACAATAGACATAGATCCAATTAATTTAAAAGACATGTAAAACACAGAACAGTTTACACTAGAGTAATGTTACCAAATGTTGGTTTGAATGGTCAGAGTGAGATTATTTCATTAATCTGTGACAATCATTTCAGACCACTGTAACTAACTTCACTGTGAAATTAGCTCCTTCATAGAAGTCACTCAGTGAACTGAAGAATCAAAACTCAAGTCTATAATTCAGATTTATTAAATGTGCTCAGGAGTCTAACAGGAGCAGATCCACAACTAGTGTTAAATAGTATAACTGTATTAAAAGCAGTGGAACTTTTTCAGTTAAACTAGGTAATACAGGGGTTCCATAAAAGAGATTTCTATTTTCTATTAGACACATATGAGCACTCAAAGTATACAGAAAGTTTCTGTTTAAAATTCTATACTGTAAAGGTTTTTGGTATCAGGAATAATGTCATTGCAATTCACACAGACAGAATTTCTCCAGAGCTTTCTTGTAGAGACTACGTCTAGTTAGTGCAAAATACAAACTGTTTCACTTGTCCAGAACTCAGAAGTGTAGAAAAGTCCAATAATGAAAATAGTGATTTTTTTTTTATGTTAACTGAATATTGTGATGTTTTATATAAAGTTTTTGATTTTGGTTTTGATTTTGGATTTGATTCAGACTTAGTAAAGGAAATGAAAATCCCTCCCAAAGGAGGGGCAAATGAGGGGAAATGAAAGAGTAGCAAATCAGACTCAATTTTCTTCTGTGAAATGATACAGAGATAGAATTAGAGATAACCACAGCAACAGTGAAAACTTATCAGAACTTTTCTTTGCATTCTCTGTAACTCTGTATGAAAATCCCCAGACTGCATTAAGGTTTCAAATCAGACAATGCCCGTGAAGGTTAGAGATTTCTGGGAAAATATCTCTGTACGGTGGAGTGGCGTTAAGAAGTGATCTAACAAAGACAAGCTGATGCTGCATGTTCCAATTACCCAGAGCTGTTATCAGGACTTTTCGCAAAGCTCTTAGATTTCTTGATAAATAAGGGACACACAGTGCTATGTGTTATTGTTATGGTTAATGACATTGATTTCTTGGCATGACAGCCAGAGATATACAAAGACAGACTGAGCTATATGCAATGTCTGCTTTTTTTAGTGCTAACATTTTGAACTATTCCAGGTTTTTATAGACAGAATCAAATGAAACAGCTTCTGAATTATCCCTATCTTTCAACCAAAGTGTAGTTTCAAAAAAAGATGGGCATTTCAGCTTGGAAGAGTTAGTGTGGTTAAAGGAAAGTTTCTTTATTGCTTGGACATTTAACTCTATTTTCCTGGTTCAGAGCAGAATGATATGGAAATTTCTTCAACTGTCACGAAAAAGGCAGAGAATTTCTGCCTATTGCCCAAATAAAGCATATTCTTTGTGGCTGGAATCAGTGATGTTTTGGTCAGTTTAAAGGATCTGATCTAATCTCAGTGCTGCTCAGGACATGTACTGACTTCAATATGCCGGTTTTGAATGCATTGACTTCAATATACTAGCCAGAAGTGACATCTGTCAATTAATGGTAGTTAAATGAAATGTTGAAAACCTTACCAGAAAATGAATGTCAGTGTAAAGCTTTTCTACTTCACCAGTGGAATTTTCTTTTTCTTTAGCTGTTCCTTTTTCTTCCACTTGCTTTGTTTCTGTCTATGCATTAAATGCCCTGAATGCTGCTTGGACTTGTTCAGCTATCCATTTGTTATTGTCTTTTGACTTCTGAAGAAAGGATATTAAGATGGGCAGTACAGAAATAAATAAAATAGGATTCTAGACAGCTACATCCAAAAATCCTCTTATGGATTATGGATTCTTATTTCCTAAACACAATAGCTGAGATTCTATACTGCATACTATAAAAAATTAAAAATAATAATAAAAAAACACTCAAAAAACCCCAAAACACTTCACAGCCTTGGCGAACAAAAGAGAGCTAGACTGATGTTAAGCTTGTCTTACTATTTTCTCTGGATTAGATATTGGTCCTGCTAGTATTTCAAAAAGTCCCAAGAGACAAGTTACCTTTCTGTCTGTCTGGTGGGATGTAGCACCACGTGGACTCTCTACTGCCCCACATAACCTGGCCCTGGCTTCACTCAGGTGTTCTTACCCTTAGCAGGTTGCTAACATCAGGTTTATAAAAGAATTTGTCTCAGTTCCTGAGCTAAAATGTCCAAAACAAACTGGAGCATTAGAGAACACATAGACCATGCAGACCTTCTGCCTGACAAAAAAAAAAAAGGGAAACACGGAGTAAAAATTTTATGATTTTTTTTTTAAAAGAGGACTATTTGTTAATATGGTTGTATTAATATTATATTTATCTTCTCTGTTCTCAATCTATTTAAGGTCTAGAGACCTTTAAGAGTTTCTTGATCCTTTCTTTTGGCACAGTCCTTCTGCAGTCTGATTTAAGTCAACCAAACCTTTGGCCCACCAAACAGATATAAGCTTAAACAAATAAATAGCATAATATGACTTGAAGGAAGTAGGTGCAGTCAAACTGCAGAAAAATAGATTATAGTGATGAAAGTTCTCCAGCGACATTATAAAATTTGTGCTGAAATAAATAAATATGGAAACTGTCAGTCTGAGAATCCTGGTTTATTCTACCTGTCAGAGTGGAGAACAAATGAGAGAGAGAAAGAATTCTCTAAGAAATTAATAAGTTAGACCATAAAAGGCAAAACCTTCCCCCAGCTTGCAACTTGAAATGAATGCCATTCCCTGTGAAATATGTATACAGCACGTACCAGTCATGAAAAAAGAGTAGGAAGGCAGCTAGTTAGTTCTGGGATACCTTTTTGACTAAATAACTGTCAACATTAAACACTGACAATTTTAAATTAGGAGAAATCAAAAATCATTAAATTAAAAAAAAAAAGTTATTAAGCTGCATAACTGGTTGGTGTTTAAAACCCCAGTTTTATCCTGGAACCACTGAAACTGATGAATCAAGTTCAGCATGAAAGCTGTGATACTTCTTTGATTACCTATAAAAGATTTGATCAGCACCAGAAGACTGTGATTTTTTTATTAGCTACATGAGTTCTACAGGTAATTGCCAAGCTAAACATCAACCATTAGTAACAAACAGGTAAAAGCAGTTCAAAATAGTTCCCAACTGCACACAGCTATGACAGAATTAGGGGCTTCTTGCACACCCATTTAGCTACTTAATTTCTTTCTGTCCAAACCAGAAATGTTGGGAAGTTGGCAAAACCTAAAGAATTTTCCTTTTTCAATTTACACAGTTAATTTCATTCGGGCAGAGATGTTAACTATCTGCCTAAAAATTATTAAGCCTTATTCCCCAGCAAGTTTTTGGCTGATATGTACTACTTCATCAATGCAGCTATAAGCTCATTTTAATGGATCCTGTAGACATCCAATGTATACAGACACTTTATACTCTGATGAAGTCATGCAAATCAGCAAACTATACCAGTTTTTCTGCCATTGACTTTAACAAAGATCTTCTGATTTACACCTTCTGAACATCTGGCAACTTTGCCCATGTTTACAGAAACATACTGCTAGGAACCCAGACCATGAAGATCCTACCTTAAAGAAATTAAAACCTTGTCAAGTAAATATCCTTATTATTAGCTGTTGCTGAAAGCTAAAAATACTCAAACTTCTTTCCCATTACATTGTGTTTCTCTGATTTTAATTTTTTTTATTTGATTTCAAACACTATTGACAATGAATGCAAGAAGTAACAGTGCTCAGTTTATTTAACTTCACCTTCCTTTTACAATCATGTTTCCATCAGTAGTGGCTCTTCTATTTGCTGCCACAGGCAAACTATTTATTTTTACAGTACTTGTGCATTTCATTATTTTCTGTGAAATTAAAACTGAGGACATGAACTCTGGATGCTCTGATTCACCCTCAGAATGATTTTCTTGACTCTTTTGCTGCCAATTGTTTTGTAACATTTATTATTAATTTTATTTACTATTTTTATTATTCACTTGTCTACTACATGTGATCTTCTGTGCAGCCCTACTTAAACAAGTAAACAAACAAATCTCAAAAGTCTTTTCCTATATTTAGAATCATAGAATCATAGAATCGTTTTGGTTAGAAAAGACCTTTAAGATCATCAAGTCCAACCATTAACCTGGCACTGCCAAGTCCAACCACTAAACCATGTCCCTAAGCACCACTTCTACACATCTTTTAAATACCTCCAGGGATGGTGACTCCACCACTTCCCTTGGCAGCCTGTTCCAATGACTGAGAACCCTTTTGGTGAAGAAATTTTTCCTAATATCTGATCTAAACCTCCCCTGGCACAACTTGGGGCCATTTCCTCTTGTTCCAGCATTTGTTACTCTGGAGAAAAGAGCAACCTCCACCTGGCTACAACCTCCTTTCAGGTACTTGTAAAGAATGATAAGGTCTCCTCTCAGCCTCCTGTTCTCCAGACTAAGGTTTATTCCCCCGGACCTCTTGTGCAATCTCAGAATTGCTTCTTCCCTGGATAACTAACTTGCATCAGTGAAAAGTCACAGAAATGAGCAAACTGTTCCAGTAGCTAGATTTGCAATCAAATCAGCTGAAAGCTGCTGAGTTCATCCTCAAAAACCTGATGACTCAGAAATGAAGCCTTTACTTCAAGCAATGTTCCTCAAGAAGCTTTTCCATATTAGATCCTGAAAGAATTTAATTTGTCTCACACTTTTAACTGCTTGAAAAGAGCCTTCTAGGGCATTTATTTACTGGTTGAGAAGAAGAGGTATTTTGAGCTGTTCAGCAGAACAGGGGCTGGGAAGAGGTTTGTTTCCCTTACACACTGCATAAACACAAACTCAGAAATTTTAGTTCCTCAGTTTGTCGCACTTCTGTTTTTAAAATGCCTATAAAGATAATGCTACAAATGTTTCTTGTTATATATTGCCAGTGATACCTACTTTGGATTTTGGAATAATAAGGAATATGAAGCATCTGGTCTTCTTTACATCATGAATGAACAATTACTCAAAATAGAGAATAACAGCACAGAGTGGGAAGCATATCTAATCTGAATGTTTTCCTTAAAAAAGATGATATTATTAAGGACTAATTATAACACATCTGTTCATATGGTACAGTACTAGCCTCAATAAGCCAGAAGAAAATCATAAAAGTTGTACTGGAATTACATACATGGCAGAATCTAGTCCCTATATTTTTAACATATTTGTCTCACTAACTGGTGCCATTTATCCAACTACCTTGCTTATTAGCTGAACTAAGGGGCATACATACATTCAGCTGTGACCTACTCCAGCTGTTTTAACCTGAGATTTGTAGCTTGGGCACACCAATGATTCTATTTTATTTTTTCTTCAATAGAAATTCTACTGTTTTATAAATTATTATAAATACTACTGAAAATCCATCTGAGCAGAACTATTTTATAATTCAAACACCCTGCATGGCAGGTGTGATATTTAATAGGCTTTCTTGGATTCTACAATAACAGTCTACAGTTTTCCCCTGAATCTGAAAAATAATAAACACACATTTTCAGATTCCAAGAGACATTTTTTATTGTTGGTATAAATACCATGTTGTCTTTGTATTAAGGAGATGGTGCCCAGCATCAAAGCTCCTCAAAATGTTTGATCTCCTGAATAAATCAATGACTCTTTCCTATTTGTCACCACGTAAACATCATGCCAGACCCTCTTTTCACTTACATCGCTCTAGCGACTAATGTACCTAATATTTGTTTTATTTTATAATCATGCAAAGTAAAAAGTATATGAAACCCTCACACTGAGTCTTGTTTCCTGTAGGAAGAAATATGATGTACAGCATGTGGAGTTAAAAGAAATAAGTGTATTCAAGTCTACATTTCAGAAGTTTATTCAGAAGTTTCAGTTTATTAGCATTACTTCACACTGAGAAAAAAGGCTTGTTAGGGTGGGTAGGGACAAATTAGAAAGGAGATGGTTTTCTAGCATATGAACTACTAGTTGCATTTTAAAAAAAAAAAAATAGTTTAACTCAGTAGCACAGAGAGAGAATATAAGCAATAAGTCCCAATCACAAAAACTAAAAAAATATCATCTGAACAGAGAAGCTCCTGACCTAGTGCAATATGCAGGCTGCATGTCACAATATTCACCCTCAAATTTCAAGCCACTCTTGTGCTACTTTAACTACCTTTTTGCTCACAATTTGCCCTTTGATGTCACAGGCACCTCCTGTCACATACATTAACACAACAGCAAATATAATAATAAGAAGGAGTGTGTTCAGTGAGGTCAAAATGAAAAAGCAGGTTCTGAGATGTGTGAAAGTTAGGGAAGTATCAATGAATGTGTTGATATTATTGTTAAGCAGCTAAATTTGAGACTTTATTTTTATGCATTGAAAACAAGGCAGGTTGCAAGTATAACTGTTTCATAACCAAAGTTATCCCCTTCCCTGGATTTTAACAGCACTTGATTATGCTTCCAGGACATCAAATAGGAGACAGGATTTTTAAAATGTCTTATTCTACTGCATAATAGACCACTTGGAGCCATTACGGTCTATATGAAGTCAATAATACCCATTTTAAAACTCAGCAAATAAATATTTATAAATGATAAAAAACATTGCTCCTTGGAGTCTATCAATAATTCATATTTTAGAAGGCCTTAAATACATGATAAACCATAATGGCTCCAATGGAACAGTCAACTCTCATAAACTTCTAGGAGGAATTATTTTTTTATTTCATGTAAACCTCCATTAAAATTCTATAGGAGAGGAACCACATGTTAAAATATCTCTGTAAAAGTGATACTATAGATGTGCATGGTTAAGACTAATACTCTCTGTGGCTAGGGATAAATTATCATTTGGGGTAGGGAATATGGGTTTCTACTTTTTATGCAGCATTATAAATGTACAAAGTGCTTGGCAATTGCCTTTTTTCCTAATAATAATTATTGTTAGTTGCCTTGCAGCTGCATTGAAGAAGTCCCCAGTGCACTAAATGCCATACAGACATAGAAAAACCTTAATATACATGCAACAGTTTTGTTGTTTAAACTGAACAACATAAACCCCATGAGCTACATGGCATGAACACATTAAATGGGCATAAAAATGCTTAGACCAATCTATCTTAATCCTGTAAGAAATGAATTATATATGCAAATTTTACTCCTAAGTGAAGTAGTTACACCTGCTTGAGGACAAGGACTGAGAGGTAGTTCCCATGCTGCTTACATTTTTGCCAGGTAAGACAAACACAAGGTAAAGCCAAGAAAATGAGACTCATGAGGAGGTGAAATGATTTTCACATATTAACACAGCAGGTTAATAATGACAGCAATGAATCATTAATAACCAGGGAAAATATGTGAAATCCTTACTGCCATGTATGCATGATCCCACTCTTACACCGTTCACTTAACAACGTGGAGTCAATTAATGAGTTTCAGCCTTTAACTCTGCATTTTCCTTCTGTGTCTATATTATCAATTTAAGCTGTCTTAGCAAAGCATGGTACTGTGATACTTCCTCTATGATTCTATCCAGTGTTGCTGGAGAATAGTTCAGGTAAAGAGACCTCCTCATGAAATAGATCAGGGCATCAACAGCACTGAATCATAAACAGATGGAAAAAAGAAATTTTTTATTATCAGGCACTGCCTGAGTTTCATGCCTGCTTCTTTCTCTCTAGAAAGCTTCTAGTAGAATGAGACCTCTCAAGATCTCTCTATATGACAGATGCAGTTGCTATTACATTTTATTTAATTAATAAATTCAAAAATGTTAAAGTAAAATCTAAACTGTTGGGTTTACTCAGTTTGGAAAAGGAGGTTTAACCAAATTCTCCTGATTTACTCCAGCAGTAGTCTGGGATTTTACAGGCTTTGGGAAGTTCTTCCATATTTCAACCAGTATTAACAAGTGCAAGTTTTAGCTTCGGTATTTCCATAATGAAGGGAAAGCATACACACACACTGAAGCAAAAGTCAACATGTTTGCTTAAAGGCGGGATGAAATCCTTGCTCACAGGGCTCAGCAGCTCAGCAAATAGGTAAAAGGAGAAATCTACATGAAGCTATTCTCCTCACTTTGAACTTCTCCCAGGCTTTTCTTCCACAGCAGCCAGTGTGCCTGCAGGAGGAAACACCAGAGGAATCAGCCAAACAATGTGGCAAAATGAAACGCTTAAAATTATTTTCCTACTAAAGAGGTGATTTTTTTTTTTTCTGAAATAACAACCAATTTAGTGGCAGAAGGTCACTCTAATTGCACCATTGGTCCTTATTTTTTCTGACCACGTCTCCTGGGGCCTCCACCCATGTGCCCCTGCCCAGGAGCTTCCCTGAAGCTCGTACCTGAGCCCTCAGCCTCAGTTGAGCTATGCCAAGGGCAGGTGAGGGCCGTTGCTGTCCCAGGCAGCTCCTGGCTTGCTGCCTGCCCTTCCTGCACTGAGCTGGGACTTGCCCACCCCCTCCTGCTTGTCTGCTGGCCACTGGGATGTTGGTGGGACCTGTCATTGCCAGGAGCCCTGCCCTGCTGGCCCTACTCAAGGGCGGTGCCCTTTTTGGAGGTAGCATCACCCCTACTTGTGCTGTGATCACCCTTGGCTCTAGCTTGTCTTCCCTCAAAGAGCTGCCCCCTGATCAGTGGTAGCCAGCCGCTACCTGCCTGCAGCTTTGATCTACAAAGAGAGGAAGGAAAGAAACAGAACAGTGAGGGTGCTACCGCATTTGCACCCTCCAAGTTCAAGAATCACAAGATTAGGAAGAGGCAACCGGGAACTGCAGTTCCTGCAGTCCCTGCAGTCCTTTGAGTCTTACTCCAGGCCATTCCACTTCATGTGATAATAAGACACATGCAAGTACCTTCAGTCAGCGTAGATTCAGGACAGGACGGTTGGCAGGACAGCCCACACCTTACTCTCTTTCATTAATTTTTGGAGTAGGAAGAAAGTACCTAACCTTAGTATTTCCTGTTTTCAAGACGTCTCTATTGACTTTAATTAACCTTCCCTTAGGCTCAAAAACATAACAAACACTATTTCTAAAAGCAAATAAAATTGCCTGTGTTCCATGGGATTTTCAAGGCATTTCTGGCTCCTAAAGATACAAATATACGTTTTAGTAGGCAGCTTTTAAAGAGATATGTGCTATTACAATATATCACTAATATTTCATTGATCTGGCTAGTCAATAGTTCAACATCATTAAGGTCCATGCCATAAGCATGCTATAAAATTATAAAATGAATGAAGCTGGTATGAGTTTTGCAGAACAATTATATCGTATTTTCCTTGAACTTATGTGCTATTTACACAGTTACAACCTTCAAGCAGAACACTTTGAACTTGAGAAAGTAGTTTCCACTGGATATATGAAAACTTAACTGGTGGTACGATTTGCCAGCCTAAAAATACTACAATGTGGCTGATCACAGAATTTTTCCAAAAGTCTAACTCCTGTAGAATAAAGTTTCTGGTTTTGGAAGTAATTCAGAAAAGAAGTAAAATTAATAAATTATACGGCTACGAGTCCTTTCTGAAAGCCCAGTCTGCATGCAGACAGCCTTAACACCTTCTCTAATAAAAAGAAATGTTGGTAAGATAAAGTTGCACTACCATATATTAACATGATAGGTACAAATGTTTTTAAGTTCAGTCTTTCCTGAAATGTTGCTACCAGTCGGCAATAAAACAGTAGTTAGTATATGGTACTCATCTATAACTTTTTGGATTTTTTTTTTTTTTCACATGGCTTTAGCAGACAAATCTTGCATAAAAATGAGTCTAAATTACAGTTTATGCCATTCAGCAATGTAAATGTAATGAGAAATAAAGACAGAGCCGTTTAGTTTTTCTAGAGATTGCTGCAACAAAATAATCCTTGTGCTATCAAATGGAATGTAAATGGGACTACTTCAGTCATAGCTAATACTGATTTCCTATGTTTTGAACAAATAAGTGGAATTATTCCAGCAGTATAGCTAGAAGCAAACAAAGGAAAAAGAAACTTACTTAATATTTGGACAGTCTTTAGTGGTTCTACAAAAGCAGTTCGGTAATTGTGCCATCCTTTTATGTTTGGCATTGCACATCTGGGTTATACATGAGAGTTCTTTTAAGACAAACTAATCGAATAAGTTCATAGGTTTTGCCCAACATAAGATCATAAAGCAAAATTTCAAATATCACTAACATTCTGGCTGTACACATCATTCCTACTTCTCAGAGAAGTTAAACTTGTGTTCACGCTACAGTATTTTTCACTGACAGATCTAGATAGCCTGTAGGTTTTCTTAAGCTGTAGTTCAACTGATAACTCTCCTGAGTTTTCTGCATCTCATTTACTAGTTCTCCTGCAACAGCTGCCAGCATATTAATAAAATAGCTCTACTGGTGCTGAACAACTGTGAATATCAGTGTAAAATATGGTTGCTCCACCCCATCTTTTATTTATCTGCTCTCAGAATTACTTGAGCATGAAGGCAGAATAATCTCTGAAGATCCCTCCTGTTTTTCTATTTCAGAGGGCAGGGCTAGCATGCTGGGTGCTTCTTGTTTACTGGCAAAAAGCTGCGTGAAGTACTTATTCCATCTCTGTCTTTAGTGCTTCTACCTGGACAACATTCCAATTGGAAGTACCATTAATCTGAATTATTCCTCTTTGTGCTTCAGTTTCAGGGACAGCACAATACACTGAGCTTTAAGTAAAACTCCCAGACTCTTTGACTAAATTTATCTGAAAATCTTCCCCTACCTATAAGTTTGACCTCCGTGACTGGTCCACTATAGCTAATGGAGTTGACATACAAAAATTACATGCTCTTTGTAGGTTTCATGGATAAGTTTGGTCTGAAAGGGACTCAGTCTCTATAGATTATTGTTCTCCATGCCCTAGGATTCTTTAGTGAGCCAGTCTTTAAATGGCTCTTTTTCATATTTTTCCAGAGATCATATTTTGAAATGTGCAAAGGCAATAATAAAACTTGCTCCGGAGACGCAGTCAGAGAGCAGTACTGAAAAGGTTAACATTCCCAGTTAAAGCAATTAAATGTTTTATTTATATTTTGGGGATTAAGCAAGCAATTCAGGCATTGTAACAAATCAAGCTGACAAGTCTTATTCACATAAATGACAACGTGCAGACAAAAATTAGATTAATTTCCAAAATAACAATAATTCCTTTACCCAGAATGCCACATTTATGGAAAGTGTTCAGAACATTGCTTCCAATTATTTCCAACTTTGCAACAAATTATTACAGAACAACCTTTTCTTTATAAAATTACCCTATTTTGATGACTCATTGAACCTTTTCATTCTTTGTATAAATGGACCTTCTTCTTTACATAGACACAGAAGAGATGCAATTGCAAAACAAAAGCAAAACAGAGGGGAAAGAAATATAGTTTCTTTATTGATGTAGCCATACATTTATGAAAAATTTGCTAAATTAATGTAGCTGCAGGGTTCATAATAACCTACGTGCACTTATGCCTTGCCAGATGACGCATAGGTTATTTCCCTGGAATTAAGCAGTCATGTGTATTTACCTCACAGTAATATCTTCCGACAGACACATACGCATATATACAAATACACTTACAATCACGCATGAAAAAGTCTGAGAATTAATTAATCTGGAGTTTTTCAATAAGAAGAAAAAGAAATTAAAGAAAATGGTCATATGATATAGTAGGTAAATGTAGTCAATGTAGCAATAGTTAGGAAATGGCAGAGCAAGGTCCAACTGTTTCCTTACAAACAGCTTTTTGGTTGTTGATCGTTCATTCACTTTTAAATCACAGAATTTGGGGGTTGTTAGATTGTTGGTACTCAGTTGCCAGTTGATGGTGATCACACTAAAAAGTACGAGTCAACTTTGTATCGCTGATACCTAGCTGCTGCTGAGTTACATTAGCTTTGCTTTTAGATCTGGCCCCTGCTGTCCAAAGCCTTTTAAACATTAGGTTATTACAATGCATAATTTATCACTGCAGATTAAAGTTAGTCATGCATAGAACACAAAAGACCAAGCAGGGTGCTTTTCTAGGGGGATCTATGCTGAATATTCATAGTTGCTGGTCATTGTCTCTCTAGTCCTAAGTCAGAGACCTGATTATCTAAGAGCTTCTCTGTCCCCTACCATGATCCATGCTGCCGGCAGGATATGCTTTGTAAGTACTGCTGGGTCTCTGTGGCTTGGTTTTATTCAGGAACAGTCCAGGAACACAGCCAAAGCCATTTGTGTATAAGGATTTTTCAGAGAGAGGTAACATTTTTTCTTTTTTTTAGGAGACAACTGTTAGTGAAAATACTGGGGTTTATGTTATTCACTGGCTGGCAAACCTGATGTAATTTGTTCATACTGAATGTTTGGGGTTTTTAATCCTGCTGGATGTGGAATACCATTGAAAGATTAAGTAGGAGAGCCTAGAGCTTTACGTACAGCATTTTTTTCGTGATGTAAATCTAACTAAATAAAGAACAAACCTGGGAATGAATAGCGGGAACGCCATTTGCCTTTGTCATCTTCCTGCAGTCTATGTTTTTTCTTTACTTGCACTTATATAAATTCTCACCAAGCTTGATATGCTTAGTTAAAAGAAGGAAAAATCCTCCTCATAAACCATCACACAGAAACAATGTTCAGATGCTAGTCTAAATGCTGGACTGTGCTTTGCCCTATGTGTAAGTGTTCTTCCTCAAAAACACTGCTAGAAAACTTTTCTTTTTCCTACTTATTTTAGTAATCTTGTTTTTCCCTATAACAATTACAGGAGTAGTAACTACCACTCACTTAATATGCTGCACATCTTGGACTTCTCAGCCAATTTTCCTTTGCTGGCCATCCTCTCAGAATTAGATACCCTGAGTGAACAGTGTTATTTATCCCTCCTCCTACTTCCTCCCTCCAGAGACCTCTATGCCCTCTATGTCCCTTTGACCCCAGGTATATTTGTAATATCTTTGATGTTCCTATGTGATAACACTTTCATTTTAGTCAATGTTACCATATTGTGCAGAGAGCTCTTTGTGGTCCTACTACTGTCCAGGAACACAGAGCCTTCCGTAGACAATTCATAAAATAGAGCATCATCCCACATTCTCTATCATAACAGTTCTTTATCATATAAATGTGAGTGTAGTGAGACTCTATAAGCAAGGAAAAGAAAGACTGTACTGGGAAGTCCTCAATGCAATTTCTAAAGTGCCTGATCATATGCCATAGGAAAATTACGTCCTTCATCCCCACAAGCCAACTCTTTAAACCAAAGAGCAAAAGAAGACCATGCAGTCGATAATGGTTTAAAAAAGAACCTTGCAAAAAATGGCAACAGTAGTTGTTGAGGTACATTACTAAAAGTGACAGATTTTGGATATGCTCTTTTTTCAAGTCCCCTGTGAGTCACATTACTATCATTTCTTCATCTGTAGGGGACAAACTTTGTCCCTTCTGTGAATTATGTCAGCAATCTTCCATCAGACACATGCAATATTGCTAGGTGACACCTTGCAGCAGGTGTTCACTTCTTCCATATGGTGCTTCACACATTTACTTGAACTATCATATCTGAAGCATATTGAATTTGTTCAGCCTACAGGAGTTGTCAAGCTAGATGGACGACATTCTTTCAAGTATGTACATTCATCTTGGCTTGACAAGTGTCCATTTGACACTGAATGGAAATTCTTTTCCTGAGAAGGCTCCAGAATACCATATTACCTGTCACTGCAATTGTTGTGCTGCCAGTACTTTGCAAGAAATATTTGCGGATTCCCACTGGCAAATTATAGAATCATAGAATCATAGACTGATTTGGGTTGGAAGGGACCTTAAAGATCATCTAGTTCTAACCCCCCACTGCCATGGGCAGGGACACCCTCCACTAGACCAAGTTGCTCAAAGACCCATAAAATTACTTTTATCTTGATATGTCAAAGTATAAAATATCTAGATCTCTTGTTCTGAATTGGATAAGTGAGCTCATTTTATAAACAACAGACAAGTCCTTAGCTCCTTTTAGACTTTCATTTCATAAGTGAGAATATTGGGTCTGTGCAACTGGCTGCTTCAATAGAATATGTAATTTTAAATGGCCTCTACTGGAAAGTTGAATATTTTTTTTAAACATCTTTTTTTTTTCTAGAACACATCCTATTGACAGGCTATGTAATTATTCTCTATTCACTTGTTCAGCACAATGCTACCTACAGCAATGAATCTTTAACTGCTCATGTATTTACTGAAAGGATCCAGTCACTTACTATGTTTGTGTAACATTTGGCATCCTGATTTAATTGAGGCTGCAAAGTCCTAGACAGTTTAGTAAGAATACTTATTGACTTGGACAAAGCAGGGAAGGATGACAACAGTCCCTGTGAAGCGGGATTCAAAATCAGCAGGCTACAGCGTCATTTGTAATCTGACAAAAATTATGCTCTGTGAAAGACACCATTATTATTATTATTATTATTATTATTATTATTATTATTTTAGCCCATTATATCTTGCTAGCAAAAATAAGCAGACAAAAGATCTTGGTCAATGTATGTTAGGATGATACATATGAAAAGACTGGTATATAAATAGTAGCAAAGGTGTCAATCCCCCAACTATATGGTGCTAAAGATCCTCTAGCCTACTTCCTAGTATTTTTCTGCACTGAACAGATTCTTGGCAGTTGCTCCAAAATTAATGAAGCAAACATGTCTCTTCTATAAAATCTCTTCCAAAATTATGTTTTTCTACAACAGATTTCACTCTAACAAGCTGGTGCCACTTGGTACTTACTGCTGTATCTTCGGGATTTCATCTTGTTACTTGCACTGGATATCACAAGCTGAAGCGAAAATATCCACAAAAAATAACATTTTGTTTATCAAAACTAAACCTGGAGAGAGAAGGATTCAGCCTTTTAGATCACGAAAAACTGAGGGCTATAATCTGTTTAACTGATTAGATTTAGGGCAATTGCTCATAAAGCGTGTTAGCCCTGGTTTCATTGGCTAGTGCCATGTAGCTCATGACCTTATGAACGGATATTTCATCTTGCATTTGCTTTGATTTCACTAGAAATCAAGTTCATAAACAAGGCAATCCTACAGTCACTGAAGGTTTCACCCAAAGGCACTGCTATCCAAAGAATAAGTGTTCAATTTTCTCAGGCACTTCTGGCCTGCCTGAAAAGGCTGGTGGTTGGGTGAATGGCCGTGGGCATTTTCCTTCCTGTCTTGCTCCACTAGTATGGTTAAAAGCAGTCCATGAGAAAATGTTTGAAGAATCCATATACATTCCGTTTGTATATCCTGATCCTAGTAAACTGTCTAGAAGACAGTAACGTTTATGTAGGATTAGATCAAAAGTCCACCTAGCTCAATATCCTGTCCCTCATGTTGTGAACAGGAATAAATAGTTTTTACTTCATCATAATGTCATTCAGCCACACAGTATCATTTGAAATCTTTCTGCCAAACCTTGCCTTCTGTTTTAGCTGAACTCCAAATAATTCAGCATTGTTATAAGCTTTGTCATATGACTGTTTATCCCTTCACTTATCACTTGTGAATTTGTTTATCTGTCCTAGTACAGAACCTTTTCACAGAATCACAGAATGGCTGTGGTTGGAAGGGACTTCTGGAGGTTGTCTTGTCCAATCCCCCTGCTCAAACCTAGACCCAGGATGGAAACTCTGGAACCTAAGGAGAGTTCCAGAGTCTCTAAGGAGGGAAACTCTGGAACCTCCTTGGCTACCTGTGCCAGTGCCCAGTCACCCTCACAGTAAAAACATGTTTCCTGATGTTCAGATGGAACTTCCTCTGTGTCAGTCTGTGCCAGTTGCCTCTGGTCCTGCCACTGGGCACCACTGACAAGAGCCTGACTCTGGTCCCTTTTGCACCCTCTCTTCAGGTATTTATATAGATAAGATATATCTCAAGATCCTCCTGAACCTTCTCTCCAGGCTGAACATTCCCAGCTTTCTCTGCCTTTCCTCATATGTGAGGTGCTCCAGTCCCTAAATCATCTTTATGGCCCTTTGTTGGACTCTCTCCAGTATGTCCATGTCTCTCTTGTACTGAGGAGCCCAGAACTGGACACAATACTCCAGGTATGGCCTCACCAGTGCTGAGTAAAGGGGAAGCATCACCTCCCTCGACTTGCTGACAACAGTCCTCCTAATGCAGCCCAGGATACCTTCTTTGCCACAAGGGCACGTTTCTGGCTCATGTTTAACCTGGTGTTCACCAGGACCCCCAAGGCCTTTTCTGCCAAGCTGCTTTCCAGCTAGGTGGCCCCCAGCATATATTGGTGCACTCCTCCTTGTTGAGCTTCATGAGGTTCCTGTTGGACCATTTCTCCAGCCTGTTGAGTTTCCTCTGGATGGCAGCACAGCCCTCTGGTGTATCAGCTACTTACCCCAGTTTTGTTTCATCAGCAAACTTTCTGAGGGTATATTCTGCCCCATCATCCAGGTAATTAATGAAGATGTTAAACAGGACTGGACGCAATGTTGACCCCAGTGGTACATTGCTAGACATTGTCTTCCAACCAGTCTTTGCCGCTGATCACCACTGTCTGGGCCTGTCCTTTCAGTCAGTTTTTAATCCACCTTACTATTTGCTCATGCAGCATGTACATCAACAGCTTGTCCGTGAGGATCTTATGGGAGACAGTGTCAAAGGCCTTACTGACATCCCAGTAGACAGCGTCCACTGCTCTCCCCTCACCTACCAGGCCAGCCATTTCATTGTAGAAGTTTATCAAGATGGTCAAGCATGACTTCCCCTTGGTGAAGCCATACTGACTAGTCCTGATGATTTTCTTGTTGTTCATGTACCTGAAAAAATGGTTCCCAGGATTAGCTACTCCAGCACTTTCCCAGGGATTGAAATGAGGCTGACTGGCCAGTAGTTCCCTGTATCTTTCTTCTTGCAGATGGGAGCAACGTTTGCTTTCCTCTAGTCTTCAGGCACTTCTCCCAGTCACCATGATTGATCAAAGTTTGAGAGTGGCCTCCCAATGACAATCTGTTAGCTCTCTCAGCACTCGTAGTGCATCCCATCAGGGACCATGTATGTCCGGTTTGCTTAAGTATTGCCTGACATGATCCTCTTCCACCAGGGGTACATCTTTACTCCAAACTTTCCTCCTGATCTCTGAGACTTTGGATTCCTGAAGGCCAGTCTTGCTAGTGAAGACTGAGACAAATAAGGCATTCAGTACTTCTTCCTTTTCCACTTCCTCTGTAACCACGTCCCTTGTCTCATTGAGCAATGGACCCACATTTTTCCTAGTTCTCCTTTTGTTGCCTATGCACTTATAGTTCTTGTCTTTGACATGTCTGGCTAGATTCAATTCTATTTGGATTTTAGCTTTCTTAAGTTCATCCCTGGGTGCTCAGACAATGTTTCTGTATTCCTCCCAGATTACCTGTCCTTGCTTCCACCTTCTGTATGCTTCCTTTTTGTGTTTGAGTTTGTTTAGGGAGCTCCTTGTTCATCCATACAGACCTCTTGGCATTTTTGCCTGACTTGTTATTCATTGGGATGGAGCTCTCTTGATCTTGGTGAAAGTGATCCTTGAATATTAACCAGCTTTCCTGGGATCCTCTTCCCTCCATGGCTTTATCTCATGGTTCTCTTCCAAGTAGATCTTTGAAGAAGCCCCTCTCTGGATCTCCATCAGAGGGGAAAGGGTATATGTCGAAGCAATGTAACAAGAAGCAGGTCTTTGGAACTGGTTGGATCCCAGGGATAATAATGTTGGTGATAATTAATTACATGTGTTGTGTAAAATGTTTTCCACTTTGACATGACAGAAACAGAAAACTTTATTTGTACTTTGTAGAGGGAATGCTAAGAGCAGGTGAGAGCTCACCCCTGAACTTCCTCTTCAACGTGTCATGTGCATAGGGCACATTCTGCATTGTGATTGATAAATCACTGGAAAATTATTGCCTACGTTGAGAAAAGACAGGAAAAGAAAAGAATAAACATAAAATACTAAAAAAGTAAATGCACAAATATATGTCCACTGTTACCATAAAGACACAGCAGTATCAACAATGATATATTTTAACCTGGTAGTACAGTCAAGTTTTAAGGATTAACAAAGCAAAACTAGCCAGGAGTCAGAAGAGCAGGTGGACTGAAAGGAGTGAACTTTAGCCACTGTAGTCTTCTTGGGATCTCAGAATCTAAAGACAGAAGTGTAAAAGTCATTTAATAATATTGATGTTATTTGTAGAGTAGGGAATCAGCTAACAATTTCTGTGATGGAAATTTAACCTAAGAAGAGTTTTAATTATTTGCTTGATTTCATGTTTTTGCTGTAAAAATCTGAGTGTATTCATATCAAGTATTATATATATAAACAGATAAGTGACTGGTCACTTTGAAAACCAATCTGAAAAGCAATTTCCCTTACATAAGAGCCAAAGATGGAGATATCCAGAACAACTGGCTGTGGGGTTATTTAAAGTTATACCAGGTTGCAGAATATAAACTAGAGTCGGTATAGTCCAGATGAATCTGTTATTGATCACACCACAAGACCTTTCAAATAAGTCAGTATCAGAAACAAATTATTAACAAAATATATTCTTTTATGTCAAGGTATGAAAAAAAAAATCCAGAGTATCCTTGTAACCAAGTTGGGATGCTATGGCCTGCATAAGTGGTCCAATGCATGGGTGAAAACTGACTGGATCAAAGGGAAGTGGTTAATGTTTCATACCCTGTTTGGAGGCCCAGTACCTCAAGGATCTATCCTGTGACCTGTCCTGTGCAACATTGTTATAAACAACCCAGAAGAGGTGGAGTGCACCCTCATCAGGTTTCTAAATGATGCCAGACTGGAGGTGCAGTTTGATGAACCCAAGAGCAGGCCTGATATTCAGACAGCCTGGGGGAAAGGAGCGAAGGGTAACTTAATGAAATTCAGCAAAACCAGATATGAATTCTTGCACCTGGGATGGACCAATGCCTGAAGAATTATGAGCTGGGTACTGACCAGCTGAGGAGCAGCCCTGCTGAACAGTTTCTGGGGGTCCTGGTGGACAGTGAGCTACACAGCAGACAGCAGTTTGCCCTGGCAGGAAAGAAAGGTAATAGCACCATGGGCTACATCAAAAAGAGTGCAACCACTTGATCAAGAGACTTGATGATTCATCTTTTTGCGGCACTGGTTAGACTGCATCTGGAATACTTTGTCCAGTTTGAGGCCCTTCATTAAGCAAAGGATGTTGGTAAACTGGAGTGAGTTCAGTGGAGGGCCACCAAGATGAATGGGTCTGGGGAGGAAGGGCTGGAGTACTTCCCCTTTAAGAAGATGCTGAAGGACTGGGACTTGTTCATCAAGGAGATAAGACAGCTTTGGAGGGGGCCTAGCAGTAGCTTCCCAGTGCCTGTGGGGAGGTTACTAAGAAAATGAGGTCAGGCGGTCTGGTGAGGTGCATGAGAGAACAAGAGGCAATGATCATAAATTGTAAGAGAGGATATTCTGACTGTTTATAAGGAAAAAAATGTCACTGGTAGGAAAATTAAGCTTTGGAAAAGGTTACCCTGGGAGGTTGTGCAGTCTCCATCCTTTGAGGTTTTCAAGATCTTTGTGGACAAAACCTTTTAACAACTTGGTCTGAATTCAGTGTTGACTATGCTTAGAACAGCAGATTGGACTAAAGACCCCCCAAAATCCCTTCTGACCTGAATTATTCTATGGTCTCTAAAGGAGGTAGCCTCTCCCCACTACCCTCAACGTTCCTCAGAGCTGAAAATCAGAATCAGTTAAGTCTCTTCTGTAACAATGATTTTTCTAGTTATAACAACAGATACTCCTCATACATGGATAGTCTCAGCCCTGATTTCATAGTGAGAAGTAGTAAGACACGGGGTTGTCTGATGCAGGAACACAGCAAGTCAGATATTTTCAATGAGGGAGGAGGAGAAGGAGATGAAAAAGGTTTAAAATTCTTCCATAATACAGGTGTGTCTCTGTTCTTCCTGATCTGAATAGTAAGCCCTATCCTTAAGAACCATGCCCTTGTTGCTTTTTTATTTTATCATGTGGTGGGTTGAGCCTGGCTGGGGGCCAGGTGCCCACCAGAGCCGCTCTCTCACTCCCCTCATTCACTAAACAGGGGAGAAAAAGGCATAACAAAATGCTTGCAGGTCGAGATAAGGACAGGGAGAGATCACTCACTAATTATCGTCACGAGCAAAACAGACCAAACTTAGAGAGGGAATTCATCTAATTTATTACTAGGCAAAACAGAGTAGAGGAATGAGAAAATAAAATCAACTCTTAAAACACTTCCCCCCACCCCTCCCATCTTCCCGGGCTCAACTTCACTCCCGGCTTCAACCTTCCCCCCCTCAGCGGCACAGGGGGACGGGGAGTGGGGGTTACGGTCAGTTCATCTCACGGTGTTTCTGCCGCTTCTTCATCCTCAGGGGGAGGACTCCTCTCATCGTTCCCCTGCTCCAGCATGGAGTCCCTCTCACGGCGTGCAGACCTTCAGGAGCAAACTGCTCCAGCGTGGGGTCCCCCACAGGGTCACAAGTCCTGCCAGCAAACCTGCCCTGGCGTGGGCTCCCCTCTTCACGGGTCCACCGGTCCGGCCTGGAACTTGCTCCAGCGTGGGCTTCCCACGGGCCGCAGCTTCCTTCAGGTGCCTCCACCTGCTCCGGCGTGGGGTCCTCCACGGGCTGCAGGTGGAATCGCTACACCCCCTCATCCTTCCTCCATGGGCTGCAGGGGGACAGCCTGCTTCACCATGGTCTTCACCACGGGCTGCAGGGGGATCTCTGCTCCGGCGCCTGGAGCACCTCCTCCCCCTCCTTCTGCACTGACCTTGGTGTCTGCAGAGTTTCTTACATCTTCTCACTCCTCTCTCCGGCTGCAAAAAACTCTCTCTCTCTAAGTGTTTTTCTACTTCTTAAATATGTTATCACAGAGGCGCTGATTGGCTTGGCCTTGGCCAGCGGCGGGCCCGTCTTAGAGCCGGCTGGCATTGGCTCTGTCAGACACAGGGGGAGCTTCTAGCAGCTTCTCACAGAAGCCACCCCTGTAGCCCCCCCGCTACCAAAACCCTGCCACGCAAACCCAACACATATCATCATGATCATCTCTGTCCATTTCACAAATTCTGGATATAAAATCCTTAGGCCTCAACAGTTTCTCCTCTGTTCTTTAACTGTCAGGATGTCTGGACTACTGATTTGAATAGAACAGACCTTGCCTTATAGAATCTGAAAATCAAATCATAGAAATTTGGAAAAGACTTCAAAACTTCTGGTCCAACTTCTTCTTCAAGCAAGGCTCACTCCAAACTTAAATCAGATTTCTCATAGCTTTTCTAGTTGTGCTTTGAAAAATCTCAAAAAATGGAGACTCCACAGCATCTCTGGCAACTTGTACTTAACCACTCCCATGGTAAAGATTTTTAATTTTTCTTCATGATTAATTCTATTCATCAGAACTCTGGAGTCCTTCTCTGACAGTGCAGTGCAGGTATCCAGCCTATGCCAGTGCCTGGGTTCTTTCAATAGAGGTTGCAGGCTGGTCTTTGCATTTCTCCATTTTGAACTTCATCTGGTTTCTCTTGGACAATTCCTCAAATTTGTCAAGGTCACTCTGAATACCATCTTCCTGCTATGTTGAAAGCATTGTTAAAGTCAAGATAAATGATACCCCAAACCTTTTGCTTGCTCATAGATCTAGTCATTTTATGACAAAAGATAATCAAGCTGATAAAGAATGATTTCCCCATAGGAAGTCTGTGCTATTAGGTTCTACCTAACATTTTTTCTTTCTTTTACCTGGAAATGGCTTCCATAAGGACATGTTCCCAGGAACTGAGGTGAGGTTATTTAACCTGTAATTCCCCAGATCTTTCTTCTGGCATTTCTTGAAGACAGGTGTTACATTTGTTCATTTGTGCAAACCAGGGACCCTTTCTCATTGCTAAAACCCCTCCAAGATGTTGGAGAGTGGTTTTGAAATGACATCAGTTAAGTACCTATTTTACAACCACATTAAAAGAAGAGTTAAAAAGTAATACTAAATAATTGAAAAAACTTACATGATAATATTGTATATCCTACAAGTTTGCTTTAGCAGTCTTGGATGATTTTGCAGACCTGTGGTTCATAGGACCTACCATATTTTGACACAGTGATACGCGGATGAAAAGGAAGAACCTTACAGTTGCTTCACAGGCACACCTTTCCACAAATTAAGCTAAATTAGAGCCTGGTAATTTTAGAGATCAAAGTAAATGTGAATGAAGAAAACTGCACGAGAATGTCACTCATTTTAAGGACATATATTGTACAAAAGCCAATTATCACTACATTTTTTGGAAGATATTTAAGGTCTTCTGGACTTTGGCAGGGAGGGCTATAGAAGTTAGTTTGTTCCCTAATAGCATCAGCAAAGATTCACTTTAGGCTTGGAGCTCTACTTCTGACTGCCCTTTCTGTCACCAATTATTTTGTGTACACACCAAAGGAAATCAGTCAAGACTGTCAGCAGCATTGATCCTGCTCCTCTCTGCCAGATGTTCTTCTTGTCCATCTGCTCACACTTGCTTTGCACAACATGAAAAAGAACTGGAGGCTGTGAGGTGACACTGCAATTAACCTTGTAAATTATTTCCCTTTTGCAAATGAAACCAGCAATTGGGTCCATAACTTACAAAATTAAGAGCAATGAATCTTAGTCATTTTCTGTAATCCTCCATTTAATATTTGATCATTGATTTAATGTTTAATACTGTGGAATCATTGTTCTGTGTCCCTTATTTCTTGAATGTCCTTGATTTTAAGGATAGTCAGCAAGATAGTAGCTTGATCTTGCAAAGCTTTACTTTGAGGAAGGCCAATGTGATTAGTCACATGAATAAGAGTTTGCATGGGTAAATTCTTATATTGCAGACACCTCATCCCTGTCTTATTCAACTGTTTCATTTTCTTTAGGGTTAGTTTAAAATTAATTGTATGTGTGAATGGACCTATAGGTGTTAAATATAATTATTTTCAAAACTCAAATTTCTGTGCAACATGATTTGAACTTTTGTTGCTTAAAACAGTTATTAATAATCTTTTTTAACCATAGACCATTGAAGCTGCCTGTCAATACCATTTGACATCATGTGAATGAGAGCATGCATATGTATATTTGATATATACTAAAGTGAAATACTTGGAAGAGTGAACATTTCAGTCAGATATTTTGCCAATCCACCTAGATATTCAAATATCTTATTCCTTAAGGGTGTTTCTGTTATTCCAGACCTCTGATTCAGTTATATAAAGGCTGCCAGTATGTTGCAATTTTTTTTAAGAAAACTACTATTCACTGAGAAATAAATGACCAGGGACTTATTATAATGGATGATTCAGATGACCATTTCAGGAGTTCCAGTTAGGCTTCCAGAGGTGAAAGCCTATTCCATTAAATTATTATATCGCATATCTTTGCTGTTATTTCATTTCAAACTCCACAAACATTTTCGTATTCAGATGAAAGTCACGAGGTTACTATAATAAGCAGTTGTATTATGTGACAACTGCCATCTTGGTCATGACCTGGAATTGAAAATTGAGCCTTCAGTTGATAAAAGTGTTGGGTACGACAGTGGGAGCTGCAGGACTGACCCCTACACTTTGCCATAGTAGCATGACTCTACACACAGGACGAGAGGTACCACTCATAGCACCATGTGTTGTTACAGCTGAACCCAGAAATGCAAGAACCCACCATTGTACTAGATCTTGGTAGATGTGGCAGAAACTTCCAGGTTGCTTAAAGTAGCAGTTCCTTTTTTTGTTGGAAAAGAAAAATCTTATTACTCAGTCAGGTATGAATCAGTTTTGAAATGTATGCTTCTCCCACAATGCCTGGGGAATCTTCTCAAATTCAAATAGTTAAAATAAGTTACAGTGAATTACATTAGACTTTCCTGATAAATATAAAATATTAAACAGAATATGTTTGATAAGTTAAATAAGACCTGCCATTAATTTATATAATTTGGTTTTGTTTGTTTGTTTTACTTTTTGTGGAACCTGTTTTAAATCAGCTGGGAAGGTTCATTACTTGTCAACCATAATAAAAGCCGTATCTTTTTCCCATTGTGTATGCAAACCTTCCCCTTAGGGTTCACTGAAAGAGTCTTGTTTCTAGTCTTGTCATCTTCAAGCTTCTCAGTCATGGGGCTCTTTTATACATTGCAACTTTTATAGTGCAGGTCTGGAGACACTGGAAAAATAACCAACAATGAAGAATTCCAGATTTTTTGAATTCTAGCTTCTCTGCATGGAGATGATCGGATTAAGAGCAAATAGAACCTGAATCTGTCATAATTTTAAGTGTTATTAAATTAAACCGTTTTGTCTTTTCTCAAGAACTGAACTTGGCAATTATTGTCACATTATTTAGAAATTGACAGATTAGCTTGTGCTGTGTGCTACTCATGCTTAGATGAGCTTATTCTGCAAGTAGAACTTTATCCTAGGACTGATCATGAAGTAAGGTATAGTTCACTCTGAATAAGCACGAATATCTTAGAACTAAATCCAAACACATTTTACTCTATGGGAGTATCCTTGGATAATGAAAGTTTGAGAAATAAATTTAACCCAAGCACACAGGCAATTTTTTTTTCTTCATGTCGCCTTCAGAAGTCACCAACATTTTTTCTCATTGTGTATCTTTTTCAGTATTTAGAAGATGTGAGGTAAGAAGATGATGGGCATTACTATCCTGCCATATTGTGGCCCAGGAGAAGTGACATTCAGGACAAGTGAATGCCAAAGCTTATACGGTGTTCATTCGTATTCAGCAGCAAGTGAACCAGTTTTCCATAGAGGAAAATAAAGATACCTTCAAAATATATGCTGCTCCAATTTAAACAATGCTTTCCCTTCCCTTCCCTTCCCTTCCCTTCCCTTCCCTTCCCTTCCCTTCCCTTCCCTTCCCTTCCCTTCCCTTCCCTTCCCTTCCCTTCCCTTCCCTTCCCTTCCCTTCCCTTCCCTTCCCTTCCCCCTTCCCTTCCCTTCCCTTCCCTTCCCTTCCCTTCCCTTCCCTTCCCTTCCCTTCCCTTCCCTCCCCTCCCCTCCCCTCCCCTCCCCTCCCCTCCCCTCCCCTCCCGTCCCCTCCCCTCCCCTTGTCTTCCTCCTCCTCCTTTCTTCCTTTCTTCCCTTCTTCCTTTCTTCCTTTCTTCCTTTCTTCCTTTCTTCCTTTCTTCCTTTCTTCCTTTCCTAATTGTGGAAATCCAGAGTAATTTTGCTGTTTAGCCAATAAAGGAGAACTTTTCATGACTTTTTGTTCTATGTCACCATCACTTTTTGCCTCTTCACCAAGTGAGGGAAAAAGCAATCTGTAAAATCTCTCATTGGTCACTGTCCCTTTTCCACTTCACAGACTTGCTACCAAGACAGTAGAAGTTGCCACTTTTTTTGCACAAGTTTGTTTATCTTTCTCTCTCTCTTTGTGCTGTCCATTTAATTAAAGGTCAGGATCTATGGCTATAATCTTCTTCTGGGATAATAGCTAAACCTAATAGGGTATCTTCTTTATAACACTGACAGTCTATCACTGCTGATTCCTCTTGGTAGCTATTCTGTGCTCCTCATCATTCTGCTGGAACTTTCAGTAGACATTGTCTTTAAAATCCCATTTGTACCATTTGGGTCAGGTCAGGAAGAGTAATGGCTCTAATCTCGTTGGAGTGATATTATTAATCTTGAAGCAGGTGAGGAGCAAGATGCTTTGTCCAGCCAAAGAACTCAGACTTCAGTTCTGCAGTGGGTAATCCCAGGTTTACTGCACATGGCAAAATGACTCAAAGAATAAACTATCATTTTTGGTCATATTTAAACCTGTATGCTATGTTAAATCAATTTCAGAGAACTAAGATGGAGGACTGTAGTTTCCCTTTCCAGTTTCAGCCAGCTTCTTTTAAGTTTTCTTAATACATTTTTAGCAGATAATAAGCAAAAGTAAACAGGCGTAGCTGTGAATCACAGCAGTATTCCTCTATGATCATAATTGTACGCTGAGCTTTTTGCTTCTGGGCATAACAGGTGCATATTTGCTGATGTCTAGAAATTTGAGAAATTCACTTTACATTTAACACCAGATTCAGCAATTTGACATGTTTAAATTTCAGGACCAACCTGTTGTTTATAAAAGCCATTAACATCAGCTGCAGTCACTGTCAGTTTGGAACATCTAACCAGGATTTTTTATTATCTAGACATAAGACTTCCAAAATGCTCTATGTGTGCATCTGTTTTGCGTACCCATTCAGATGGGTACTGATTTGGGGATAAGCTTCGCTGCTTTGTGAACAAGAAGGTTAGCAAAGAACAGGATGGAATATCAGGCTTTTGCTTCCTCTTGGTTTAGGCTGCCATGCACATTCACCTGGAAAATGGATTGGCTGAGTTTACTGTGCCTGGCCAAGGTGTTTCTATAAATCATACCTCCATATGAGAAATATTGATAAAATAACAGTGCAACACTATTCCTAGAAAGGCCTCAAAATAGCCGCCTGCAAAGGCAGATAGGTTTGTAGGCATTGAGCCATAGTTCTTCAAGCCTTTCACATTTCCAGGTGTCTTTTGTTCTTCTGTTGCAGTTTCTTGCATAACAGAGATCCTTGATCCTAGTCCACAGATAGCTGCATTAAGCTGGCACGGACTGAGAGTCCTTAAAACCCCAGACTGGTTTCAAAGCACTAGTTGAAGGATGGTGCACAGGGTGGATGATCTTTAACACTGAAGACATGGACACTAGCTCTTGCTTCAGTACACTGGGTTGCTCTCACAGTCTCGTGAACTATTATAGACTATGCTGGGATATCCTTGGGTACAAACAGAAACTCAACACAGGTATAAGTGAACGTGCTAAATAAATGGAGTAGAGCTAATTGAAGAAAATTCAGCAGAATATATCCATTATGTTAATCTGTCCACTATGTTGAATCACAACATTTGGAGAAATAAGACGGAGATGGGGAACTGGTTGTTCCCTTTTCTAGTTTGAATTGGCCCATCTTAAAATGCTGCTAGTATATTTCCAACAGATCATTAAAAAAGTAAACAGTAGTAGTTGTGCTTAAAACATCTGTGATCCTATCTAAATGAAATGAATCCTAAAAGAGCTTCACTGGAATTAAAAAAAAGAAATAAAATAAAATCTCTGTACTATAAAAATAGACTACTTTTATAATTTGTTTGCATTAAACATTTCCAGTGTTCACTTTGAAAATTTGAGGGTTTGGTGATTTTTGTCACACTCAACCTTGTTTTAATTCTCACCTGTATTACTCAAAAAGCTTAAAATGACATAAAATCTTTATTTTTATCAAAAAAAAAACCCCAACCAAAACTTTGTGTAACAATGCTTTATATAAATCAATATTTTTCAAGATAAAAAAATCAATTGAACCTAAGAACCACCATTTTCCTTTTCAGCTCTAAGGTGGAATGAAATCAGATTTTCAAAATACTTCCCCAAATAGAAACTTCCTGACTTACCAGTTCCAATAACAGGCATAAAATGTTTTATATCTAAGTATTAGTGCAATAAAAATAACAGGCATTAAAGTTGGTCAGCAAAGAGGTGGTAAACGTCTAACAAGCCTTATTCCTAGCTCACTTTGGCGTTGCTATGAAGAAAAAGCTATTACAAAAAATAAGAATCAAGTTCAGTGTCATTTCATGAGCTTAAAAAAAAAATTCAGACTCCTCCTCTGCCCCAGTATATTGACTGCTTTGATTTCACTTTCCAGGGAGGCTGCCACTTACTTGTGGGATTTTCAATGGAACATCAAAAGGACAGACTAAACGCATTGCACAAAGCTCACAGAAAGAGAGTGCACAGCTGGAGCACAAAAATACATGCTGCATCAGACCACTGAGCAGCACTCCATGCTCACTGCTGTTTCCATTGATGGAATTTAGCTTTTTCTCTTTGTAGGTGTGAAGAGTTTCCTTCTTGCTCCCCACATGGATCTTCAGAAACCAGGGACCATCTTCAGATGGTCAAAGTTCTCCCTAAATCTCTCTGCCCAATGGCTTTTATTATTTGACTCCCACTCAACAGTCTTCAAAAACTTTCAAGAATTCCTAGCCCTCTACTGATGGAGGGTCAAGGCCATGGAAGGAATTTAGTTATCCTGGGGGACTTGTGGGGAAATTCTCTATTCTGTACAGATCTGCATTCTTTCTTTAGTCTGCACCTGCATAAGGCAAGGATCCACATCATATTTCACTTCACTAATGTTCATTCCAATAGGAAAAATCAAATCTAGGGTGAGACATGACCTGCTTGAGATATAAGGAGCTGTGTATTTATGTCTGCAGTTTCTTAATCAGTTTCAGGATCTCCAGTGCTCTTTGTCTATTTGTATGAATAAAAAACAGTTGGTAGTTTTAATAACAGCACACTTTTTAGTAATGTTTCTTCCCTTTTGGTTTAACCACATAAATAGAGTAATGCACTGGGTACTAATTGATCAGAAACTAAATTTTATGTTTTGAAACCATGCCAGATGTGGTCTAAGCTGTGTAACACACTTGGCTTCTCTCTCTAGGCTTAGTTCAATTTGAAGGAGTCAGATTTCCTTTTGAGCAAAGAAGTAATTTCTAGTATTTTCCATTGTAATGTGGAAGTAGTAAAGCACAGAAAAAAAGAACAAGCTGGTTTCTATTCTGGCCACTGCTGCCTTGTCAGAATTATTTTGAAAGACCCAAGGCAGAATCTTTACTACTGATAAAGAAAAATGATTGCAAGTGAGGAAGAATTCCTTTCTCTATGCTTACATTGGTATTGAGGAAAAAGAAAGCTATTTTGTACAACACATTTGTATAAAAGCATTTACTGCAGTTAAATCAAAAGGAGAAATAACTCCATGATAATTATTATTATTATTTTAACTAATAATATTTCTTTCAGTGTAATCCACAGTTTAAAAATTAAGCAAGCATGTTCTCAGGGCTTTTTTTTTTTCTTCCAGATTACACCATATGGTTACCACTTGTCTAATGTGACATATGCAAAACACCCCATAGACTCCATTAAATCTTCTTCTTTTTGACATGACACATGTTTATAACAGAAATAGAGCCAGTTTTCTACCCTATTATTACATCTCTATAACCTGGATCTTTTTTACTAGGTACAAGTAGGTGCCTTTTTTACCAGGACTCACTGTTCTTTCTGTGATGTCCTGTATGATTTGTTCTGGTTTGATTGATAAATTTACATGCAGTTTGGAAGTTGTAACTTAAGTCTGCTGCAGGCTCCTGTTTTTTGGAGTAATGTAAGACCGACCCAAATTGTGTGTAGATCTTCTTCAGCTTGCTTGATAATTCAATTCTTCATTGTAAAGCCTCAGTGCTTATTAGGCTCTTGAGTGAAGCAAGCTTCTGCAATAATGGCCGAAAACATATCAGCAAGCCATCAGGAAGTTCAAACTGCTGCATGCAGAGGAACTATTAAGAGCTGCTAAAGGGAGAAGTGATATTATGTAGATCACTGAAATGTTATCACCTTAGCATTTGGAAAATATGAGGAAAGTTCAAAGCCATACTGATGCAATTTTGTAAAAGGAATTGGGCTATTGTCTTCTATCTGCATATGTGCCTAGTTCCTTCTGCAGAAATACGTGTATCCAGAGATTTCAATCCAAATAGAAGATAAACACCTGAACATGCAATTAGGAAAATGGTATTTTTATAATAAATGTTCATAAAATATCAATTATTTTGAGATGAGTGAACCTTTGTCTGATTTTGATATAGAAAGGACTTGCCAACTAAGTAGAATTTCAAGAGGCTTCAAATTCATTTTAAGTCCCATGCTCAAATTATTGGAGTGATATGGTGGGGTTACAGCATCGGCGGATAAGGGAAGGGCAACTGATGTCATCTACCTGGACTTGTGCAAGGCATTTGACACTGTCCCACATGACATCCTTGTCTCTAAATTGAAGAGACATGGATTCGATGGATGGACCACTCTGTTGATAAGGAATTGGCTGGATGGTCACCCTCAAAGAGTTGTGGTCAACAGCTCAATGTCCAAGTGGAGAACAGTGACAAGTGGCGTCCCTCAGGGGTCGGTAGTGGGACCGTCACTGTTCAACATCTTTGTCGGCGACATGGACAATGGGATCGAGTGCACCCTCAGCAAGGTTGCCGATGACACCAAGCTGTGTGGTGTGGTCAACACACTGGAGGGAAGGGATGCCATCCAGAGGGACCTTGACAGGCTGGAGAGGTGGGCCTGTGCGAACCTCATGAAGTTCAACAAGGCCAAGTGCAAGGTCCTGCACGTGGGTCGGGGCAATCCCAAGCACAGCTATAGGCTGGGTGAGGAATGGATTGAGAGCAGCCCCAAGGAGAAGGACTTGGGGGTGTTGATTGATGAGAAGCTCAACATGGGCTGTCAGTGTACGCTTGCAGCCCAGAAAACCAACCATGTCCTGGGCTGCATCAAAAGAGGCGTGACCAGCAGGTCGAGGGAGGTGATCCTGCCCCTCTACTCCGCTCTTGTGAGACCCCACCTGGAGTACTGCATACAGCTCTGGGGGCCCCAGTACAGGAGAGACATGGAGCTGTTGGACAGAGTCCAGAGGAGGGCCAGGAAGCTGATCAGAGGGCTGGAGCACCTCTCTGATGAGGACAGGCTGAGAGAGTTGGGATTGTTCAGCCTGGAGAAAAGAAGGCTCCGGGGAGATCTAATTGTGGTTTTCCAGTACCTGAAGGGGCCTACAGGAAAGCTGGAGAGGGACTGTTTACAAGGACATGTAGTGATACGACAAGGGGTAATGGGTTTAAGCTGAAGGAGGGTCGATTTAGATTAGATATTAGAAAGAAATTCTTTACTGTGAGAGTGGTGAGGCACTGGAACAGGTTGCCTGGAGATGTTGTGGATGCCCCATCCCTGGAAGTGTTTAAGACCAGGTTGGATGGGGCTTTGGGCAACCTGGTCTAGTGGAGGGTGTCCCTGCCCATGGCAGGGGGGTTGGAACTAGATGATCTTTAAGGTCCCTTCCAACACAAACCATTCTATGATTCTATCATTCTATGATCTGTTTGGGAAAAATTATGAATCTCCTCACAAGGAAGGAGCATTTTCTTCATAGAGGGAAAGGCTGCTCTTACAGGAAACACCTTGACAGATGTGCCAAGATAGCAATGAGAAGCTCCAAAATGAGCTGATCACACCTCCGGCATCAGTGAAATGATAGTCAAAAACTTGTCTTTGGGAGACCTCACCCAAGAAGTCAATAGAACTAGGAAATATTTGTCAGAAGAGGAAAAAAGAGAAGACAAGCAAGCTTTAGCACCTGCTGATTGAGGGGTTTTTACATTTTAGGAGAAATTTTTGTTTAGGTGCTTATTAAAGTGCTGTCATTTAATAACCTAGATACACCCAGAAGGTAATGCAATTTTCAGGCAATGTTTCATACCTAAATCTATGGTTTAAGCTTAGCCATTTATTTTTATCAGCTCAATATTATGACTATAGAAATCAAAAACCAAAATTGTAGATACCATACGTGCTTTAAATGAATAGTAAATGACTTCTGGTTTCTGTTTAACTACAAACAGGGAAGTAATGCATTGTCAAGTAGTAGATCACCCTCAGGATTTCCAAGTCTCCTCAGTATCAGTCCATTGTTTGCTTATTTTTCTTAATTTGTGACCATTTATGGGTAATGGTTCAGCTTCATGTAACAACAGCAATCTCCTGTGTGTTCACCAAAATATGATTTTTATCAAGTGCAGAATCTATTTTTTTTCTCCTTTTAAATGAAAGTTGGAGGAAGAAAGGAAGAAGGGCTTCATTGTCCAAACGCCTCACCAACTTCAAACAAGGAAACTGGCATTTTAAAATATGGATGGAAAATCAAAGCTGAGCTCAGTAGAAATTGGATGAAGGGAAGAAAAGGGCATAAAATTAAATCAACATCTTCCTGAGACCTGAGAATATAGTTAAAAATAACAGTCTTAATATGCATTTCCTGGGGGTATACGAAGTGCAATAGTTTTTGAGACATTGTGATAACTCACACTGGATTGGAAAAAGACAGCTACAGAGAATGAAACCATATCCCATGAGTCTTACACCCTTTTTGCTCAGGCAAGTTGCCACTGGCACAAAGAAACCAAACTATAAGGAAGCCATAAGTGTTAGGGTACAAAATCATTCTCTTCTTCCAATGCTAAGTTGTTCCCAGCAGTATGCTCTGAATTGTTTTGTCCTGGGGTGCCTAAGCGACACGTGCAATGAAGCTGAAACCCCTGAGCAATCCCTATGTGCTGCTTAAAAATCCCATTGGTTTAATGTATAAAATAAATACTTGAAACCTTTTAATGTCCTGACTATTAGGCAGTTGATGCTGATATTCAGGCTCTATACTCTGATTTTGGCTACTGATGCTCAAAGCTAGCTCTCAGGTGTGCAGCTGCATAACTCCGGGCTGTGTGGAAAAAGCTGTCTTGTGGGCCTGAGAGGAAGGACCACCTCTCACCTCTCTCCCAGCCCCTTTTTGCTCAGAAGCTTTATTTAAGCTCAGGCCCTTGCACATCATTTCCTGAGCAACATTGCAGTTGTGTCTGTTCCTATCATTGTGCCCTCCTGATCTTGATCTCTTGACTTGACCTGGGGACCTGCCCCAACACCATGGTCCTGCCCGGTGGTCTGGGCTGTGGGTGGCCCTGGGTACTGTCACCGGACCTGCTCTGCTCTTCTTGTGGGGGTACCCTGGGGCTGCATCCTGTGTGGGTGAGGGCACTGCCCTGCCAGCTGTGCTGCCACCCCTGGCTCCCTGCTCCCAGGTCCCTGAACCCTGTGGTGCAGCTGGCCTCACTGCTCCCTGGTGCATACTTGGGTTTGGGTGGCTGATATTTAGTGGCTGGCTCAGCAGAGAGGTATTTGAGGTAGCAGATGAAAGTTTCTGAAATCTATCTCAGTTTAAGTGTAGAAGTATATATCTTCAGCTGCAACACACACGTGGTCAGTGCTTGTTATGCAGAAGGGAAAAAAGACTGCAGTAAGGGAGATGTCTGCCTTTCCCAGCTTGGGTGTCTTCCCGAAGTTGAGTCCAGAGTAACCTCAACATTGTTTTAGCATGAAATAGCTGGAAATCATTAAGTGGAATATTACATGAATCTGACATTTCTAGGAAGATTTCCAGCGTGCTATCTGAGGATGGAGAGGAATCTGGCTCAGGACAGTTTTATTTCTCTGGGCCACACTTTTTTTTACCTTTTAAAGAAAAAAATAGGTAAACAGTTTGAAGAAATAAGCTCAAGCCTCATTTCCAATAATCCATTAGGCACAGAGGATCCTAAGTTTAATTGAAAGTCAAATGAATTTTTTTAGATTTTCACATTTCTCTTTTTCTTCCTTTTTTTTTTTTTTAATTTTTTATATAACCTATATTTATATTTTAAGCTAGCTAAAGTTAATTTCATGTTGGGGGAAAATAGTCTAATACCTTGCATAATCAAATACCTTGCAAAATCAAACCAAACAATCCTTCCTTTACTGTTACATTAAACCAGGTAATTGAACATGATTTGTAGTTTACATGTATCTTTATAAGAGACGGTTTATGAACGAATTGGACAATTTGACCATAATTATAATATTTTTTAATCTCAGTTGCATTAAGAAAAAAGTTACTTTCTTATGAAAATCTACACCTAAAATCTATGCATTGTTCTAATATTTTCCCGAATTCGCAGCATTCATTCAGAATATTGTAGCTTTCACAATGTGCCAAGAACTTAATGAGGGAAAAATTCAAAGTTTACTATAGCAATGTATTAACCCTGTTGGAATTTGGTCTACAAGAGCAGCATCCATGGTGTGATGTACAGATAGGGTGATATAGCTTATTGGTTTGTCAGGTGATTCAAAACAGCATGATAAACTTAATTAAAAACCTGAACCATTCTGCTTTTGGTCAGTACATCTTGAAATTAAATCTGCCATTTAAATTTGCCTGACAGAAAATCTAAAGCTGTGGGCAAAATTGTATCAGATTACCTACATATATGTATATACCTACATATACGTATTATATTAGTTTCTGAAGAAAAAATTTTTCTGAGCATAAATTCCTTGCCAACTGTCAAATCCCTTGTCTTTCCATATTCAATATAGGAAATATATATATAGTATTTTTTTAAATAATAGCAGTTGTAACATTTGCACTAAATTACATAAAGTGGCCAGAACTAAAAATTTACTCAGTTTAATTTCTTCATAAAGAGTGGTCATTGGCATTAATGTTTCTAAAACTCGGTTCCCGTACATGTTTAGCCCATGGACCTCTGAGAAAGGAAGTTAGTGAAATGACTACACAATAGGTTTAAATTACACTAGGATCCACACCTTGCTTGCAAATGTTTTTAAATGTCTGCAAGTTGAAGACTGAAAAACAAAATCCTTGAGCCATCGTGCAAAGAATAAAATGAAAAGGGGGGAAAAAAATCCACTGTTTGAAAATATTCCAAAGCACATCCAAAGAGAATATAGACTAGTTAAAATTCCACTATAAGATTGGGCAGAACTATTCTTCTACAGTAAATTTAAGCAAGGCTGAACAGTCCCACTTAGAGTTTATATCAATAAATTATACCATGAATTATTTTACCATGTAATGAGCTTCATGTATTTGAAACAAGTGGAGAAATTTAATGTGGGCATAAGAAAGGTTAATACCATTTAAAGAAATTGAAAAATACAAGTAATGTGATCTAAATTAGATATTCAACTGAAAGCTAAAATCTATTAAGTTGTGGATATCACATAATCCAAGTATGGGTTTGGTAGCAGCATAAGTATTTAAGTACTGTGTAATTTTAGTAACTTTCTTCATATAATTACTGACAAATTAACTGCAATATACAGGATCAACAACAAATGAATATTTCATAACTGATTAAAAGTATAAAAAGAATTTACTCCTGGAAGGCTGTTGTGACAGTGTTTTTAATGAATACTTGACATTATTATTACTGTAATTATTTATTTATTTCACATTGGAATTGTATCTGGCATTTGGCAGCAATATAAAAATAGATGATCTCTAACTTGAAGATCTTATATAAAATCACAGTAGGCCAAAGTGGAGAAAGGATAACAACAGATAAAGATCTGTGGAAGTTTAAGATGACTGTCTTTAGTTGATATCCTAAAATAACCATTAATCCTGAGAATAAAAGAGGGAAATGCTTTTCTCCACCTGCACTGGGCTTTACCTTTTATTTCTGAGAGGGGAACTGGAGGGTTCTTCTGTTCTTATTATAATTTTGTTCAGTATTGTAAGTGATTTATTTAGTGATTTATATTATACTATTAGTTGCCGGCTGCGTAAAATTGTCTAGACTCCAACTCCCCCCCAGTTTTATCATCCCTCTTTTTTGAGCTCCAGCCACGTTTCTGACCATCAGACAACTAAACCCATGGCTTTAAAGAAACACTGAGATTTTCAGGGAAACTTGGTATTCTGACAGCTGGCATTTTAAGGAAAATACCAAATATCAGGAAACTTATGATAAAAATCATGAGAGTTGACAATGCTGCCATCTAGCCTTTCAAACATAATCAACAGGAGCAATCTGATACAAAGCGGTGAGTCTCTGAATGTCTCCATTAGCTCCCTGATTATCAGACATCTAAGAGGACTCCTTTCTGTGAAGTCATGGCAGCTTGACCATGGACAATGAGTCTTCTGACATCATTCTCAAAAGCAAGACTGTACATATGTTGAGCTACTGACATTATAAACTCAGACATTTAGAGGCTGCATGCATGGGACTTTGCTGTTAAACCCCTCGTTACAAAAATTAAAAAGCCAGCAAGCTTCTGTGTGCTGTCCTTTAAGGAAGGATTATGATCTCTGCAGTACATCTGGCTCAGCCTCATGGCTGGCTTCCTCTGTAAGTTGGGCTGCTGTTATGAAAAGCTAAGATAAAAAGACTGAAAAGATAAAGAAAACATTTTTTCCTACGCCTAGTTATATTCCTCTCATTAGTATTTCTTTGGTTAAAGCCACAAGTTTGGGATCTTTTGTATTACCTAAAAAGATCAAAGAGCAGTCATCTTTTAATGTATATAGGTAGGATTGGTTGTGGCTTTTGTTTTAAATGCTGTATTTTTAGATATGTTTTCTGTGTACACACACATCTTTATATGAGATATATCTTTCTTATATGTTTGAATATGCATAGACTGTTGTTATTTATGTTTGAAATGCTAATTTATTTTTTTCTGTTCTTGTTTTAAAACTAGCATTTGTCATTATTTTGTTCTAGCCTGTTTCACAATAATTGATTTTGTGTTCACTTGTTAATTGGTTTAGTTGCTACTTTATTGAAATTCATGGATTTGCTGATGTCCTGAGGAGGGTGTGTTTTCACTGGTAGTCACTAATTGCAAAGTGTTAAGCATTCATAAGCTTGCAACTTCTTCATAAAGCAATCAACACATTTTATTAACTTGCTCAGTCTCCGCTCTGCTCCTTGAATCACAGCATTTGTGATCCTGCTCGTAGCTGAACACAGGTGCTATATTTGTATAATAAGAAACTCTGAAATGAACACATATTTTACTTTTAAAAGAGTAATTTCTTGGAGACAAATTGCTGTAATTATTATTATTATTGATTTCTACAACAGAAGTGTTAGGAGCGTCAAAATCAGAGATACATTGTGTTACGTGCAGAACAAGAGAATAAAAGACACTCAAAGCACCAAAGAGCCTACAGAGTAAGGGTTAGGTGGTTCCCAACCATATTAGTCATATGAGAAGCTTAGAAAGAAAGCAAGCAGAAGTGCCACACACACCAGCATAGCTCTGCAATAGCAATATGTACCTTTTGCTTAGCAACTCCCCTTCCTGGATGCTTCTTTCTGAAGCGAACAGCAGTAGCAAAGAAAGAGAAAGATCAAAGAGAGATACTGGATGCCTCATCTGGTGACCACCAAACATGGGCAGAAATGGTTAGCACCATCTGGGGAGACACACTAAATGTCAGTCCTTTAGGAAAGTGGATGAGTAGGAGCTGTGACGTGTCCAGTACCCTGCAGATCCTATTGCCCAGGAATACCTAGCTGAGGGTCGCAGCAGAGGCTGGACAACAGCCTCTTCCTCTCACAGCCTGGAAAATGGGAGAGAAATGAAACCTGGCCTGATATTGAGGCCTCAAAGCTTTTGAAGTTTCAGATTCCTTAGCCTTGGTTTCCCCTCTTTTCAGTTCCTCTAGCTTTCGTCCTTACATCTTTGATCTTTTCCTCACAAAACCACTGTAGCTGTCTTTTATCCTTTTGTAATCCACTTAACAAGAGAAAATTTAGGTTATATTGTCTTAATAACGTTGCCTGTAACATTCCCAAATCCTTGCCCTCCGCCAGTGGATTTTTATATTGTTCCCCATTGCTCTCTTTGTCTAAACAAAATCAGACTGAGCTATATGGCTGTACACTCCCAGCCTCTCCCTCCAGCTTTCTTGGTGATAAATTCACACATAATTGCCATATATTTAGTTATTACCCACCTAGCATTATCACAGGTATATATACATTGTAGTATAAATATATTTATATTATGCATATGAGACAGTACAGACCAGGACACCTGGCTCGAACTCTCACTTTAGCACAACTAGCCTTTCCCTGGAACAATTATGTATGTTGCTGCTCACTCTACATCACGTCTAGAGGAATCTGGCTTCCTCCACGGATCAGTGGGAAAGGAGGAGAAATGGGCTGCCTGGAGCTCAGACCTATCCCTACCTACACTACAGGTTCAGCTGTATGTGGCATGGCAGCTACGAACTACTGGGGTCTGTGAATCGCCCCTGATTCATCTGAGCATGGCTGAGGCAGCATGATGCTGATGAAACAATGCTCCTGCAAAGAAGGGTATTTTTTCGCTTGGGACAGTGATAGGAATCTGAATCCTATGGTCATTACACTCTTCATGGTAACATTTCTAAGACTGACACTTCATACAAGTGTTCACATTCATTTTAAATTCATTAAAAACTTGAATTGCCTTTGCATTTTTGAAAAATATTGGTTTACATTCAGAAATAGCTACTGTCTTCCAAACTGGTATGGCTTTGTGCATGGAAAAATCGCTTTGTACTCTTTATTTAACTTGCAAGGTTATTGTGAAGCTTAATTAGTGAATATACATGAGGCACATTGAGATCCTTAGGCAAAAGATGTTCTCTATCATACCTACATAGACATTAATACCTTTAAATGCAGCTAATTTGTACAGCCAAAGCAGTTATCTTCTTATACTTCATGCTATTTCACAGGCTGCTTAAATCAATGCTTCAGTTAGAAAATGAAAGCAGAAGAGATTTCAGCCACACATTTATGACCTAACATTACATGATTTTTTTCTCTTTCATACAAATATACAACTAATCTCACCAAAGCAACTATTTATCCTCCCATCATTTCAGTTCTGCAAGGCTGATGAGTTTTGGCAGCATTTGTTTTTGAATGGTTTATAGGCCTTCAGTAAGATTAATTTTAGCTCAGGCACAGAAAAACAGGAAAAAAAAAAATCTCTTCACTTTAATAACCACATGGAAATACTAGAAAATGTCTGTTGATAGAACAGCTATTTTTTGATAATATGATGTATATTATCTTTCTGAAATACACTGTAAGGCAGGGAAATGCAAAAATAACTAAAAAAAAAAAAAGACATGAAAAGGAGGAATATGTGGAACACAAAGAGAAGATATTTTCTAAAAAGGATGAAAAAAGACCACAAGCACAAAAGCATGGTGTACCCACTTTAGAAAAGCAAAGGGTTTCTTAGAAGTGAATCGTAGCATGTTTTCTAATTCCCAGCTTCATATTTTCTGTCTTTCTCTGGATGAGAAGCTTCTCTTCAGCAGTGCAGCATGTTTCTTAAATGAGAGATTGTTTCCTGTACCACTTTCTCTCACGTTCAGAACTGGGCAAGTCCCCATTGCAGTTACAGACATCGTTTACTTGTAAGAGGAGCACTGGGCAGACTCTGAAAGCTGGCTTCCCTGATCCTCCACCCCCCAGCCTCTCTTTTTTAATGGGATTTAGCAAATATAAAGAGAAAGGCACCATGTGACAAGACAGTTGTCCGTGAACAGTTCAGGTGGGTTCTGCAAGTTGCCAAATTTCCATGAACTGCAGAGTGGGAGCTTGCACATTTTGAGTAGAATAGAAAACTGACTGAAGTTATTTGGAAAAATGGCCATCGACTGAGACATTTTGTATTGACCACTATGTTAAAGAATTCTGTTGGACTGGTGAAAATGTTCCTGCACAAAGTCAACATTACAATGCTCATTTGACTGCGATCAAGCATAATCCTATCCTGATAGTCTGCTAGCAAACCCACTCAGTCTCTAGGAAAATATTTTAATCAGTTCCTGATGATAGGGCGTGGAAATGGGTGGGCAAAAAATGTTTGAGCATGATTTATTTTGTAATTTCTGTTTAAATCATTCCGTAGCCCCACCAATTCCCCCCAGACAGCTAAAAATCAATGAGCCAGGGACTCCACAGCCCATTGGCAAGTGCCCATCATTCTTCAGAACTTCAGAACAAGCAGGGTGATTAATCCATTTAAATTTACTGCACAGGAAATATCAGAGGTGGCAGATGCTTTCCTCAATTGTGATTTACATTGAGAAGAAAATTAAAACCCTCACCGTAACAATTAACTGACTGCTCCACTAAATCCAGTGTCATCTCTGGCTTTTTTTCTTGTGGAGATTGTGACTATAAATGCTTCGAGATTTCATGACATGAAGTGGTGAGGGGCTGGGGGTTTCATTTTGTTTTTCCCTTGTTGTTTTATTTCTTTATTTTTTAATTATTAATGACATTCATTTGCTTGTTTTGGGTTATGATTTTTGGGGTGGGGAATCACTAGGGAATGCTGCTTTAGAAACTGATTAATCTGTAGTCATTAAAACACTTCACAGACACTGCAGCAAAACTGTCAGTATCTCTTCATTAGCTCCAAGATAGGGAGCTTTTTATAAGTACATCTAAACCTCAGCTGTAACATCTTCCTCAGGGTATATTAACAGTGCAGGATTTTACAACATTTCAGGACTAATTTCCTGCTTATTCAGATACTTTTTCATCGCAGGGAATTTACACAGCTACAGACATCTGTCTTAATAACACTCAGCATGTTAATATGGGTCTTGAGGACATTAGGTGATTGAGACTGTAGCTAGTCAATTCTCCTCATCATTTTGAAATGATCGAAAAAGAATACTTCATGGTTTTGGAAGATTTACTGAGTTGATTCATTTTTATTCTGTAAATTACACTGATTTTTTTCTCTTTTTTTCTTAAAACTATGGGCTATATGTAAGACTTGTAAGGTGTGCAGTGACGGTTCGAGGAGGAAGACCCATTACATGAAATGATATAAGTTTATAATACTGAAGCTTGTGAACTTTCTCTTCCACCACTATAAATTTCACAAAGCCACACATTAATGGCACTCATTAGCAAATGATCAGAATAGGGTGTACATAGGTAAAACCCTTTTGCCTGACCTTTTCTCCATGCTTCCATAATCAGTCTAGCCTCAGCAAGAGATAAACCAAAATGATTTCTCAGCATTCCCAGTATGTATTTTTCATGAACAGTCATTGTATTCTTAAGCCAGGGGATTCTCAAACTTTTCATAGTGTAGGCTGCAAAGCAATGAAGGCTGTCACGTCATGGGTGATGCCATCCCAGTACAGGCTTCTGAGCTGAAAGTATCTGTGCTAAGGTGAAATGTCAATATGATTGACTTGTTTTTGCTTTTCTCTAGAAATTTCCTTGTAGCCACTGTTGGAAACAAAATACCGAGCTATGAAGCTTACGTCTGAACCAGTATGTATAATCATATATTGATGGAAAAGTATAGGAGGTAAGTCCTGACATAGCTGCAGCATCTGTATTGTGCATAAATGGTGTAAGTAACCATATGTGACACTTTATAAGATATATATGAACTGAATAATTGTATTTCAAGTATAGTAAACATGACCTTCTTCTTACCAGATAAGGTCCTACTTACACAGGAAAAATGCAGGAAAGCAATTGAATGCACATTATTGATAATATAACAAAGGTTTAGATGGTGCATCTTGAGTACTGATTTTGAAGATAGTTTTTCAGAGGTTTTGGGATCAGCATTGAAATCCCTCATTTTTTTAACTCCTGTCACCAGGCAGTCAAATACTGCTACCACTGTTTGCTGCTGCTGGCTTTTTCTTCAATAAGATAAAAAGAAACAACAAGCTGAAAAAAACCCAAACCCCACTCATTTGGATCAGAGATATGCCACAGAGAAACTTGATGAACTACATCTTCTGCCCAAAGCTCAGGTGAGGAGCAAAAGAGTGACAAAAGCTACAGAAATGAGTGACATTCTTCAACTCGGCAACTTGCTTGTTCTTTTATTTGCAGTTTTACAATGTGTCCAAGACAATTACAGTAACTGCTTCTGAAGACATAGGCTTTGCGCCTTGGTTTCCACCTGGTTTTGCAAACGTGGGATTCTCTTCGTTAAGGTACAGTTAAAAAGGAAAATAGAGAGAAAACATCACGTGATTGACCTGACTGTAAAATCCTGTTCTACTAATCATAACATAAGCAAGATATTTACAGTACCTCCTTTTATTAATGAAGCAGGAAGTATTGTATAGCTGCTGCTTCTTGCTTTTCATGTGTAATCAAATGAGAATAGCATTTACTCCTTTGGAAAACCTCAACAAATACTTGTAAATGTTTCACAAGTCCATTCTGAAATCTACATTATGAAAGGAATATTTCTCCATTATTTTCTCAGGAAGAAAATCTAAATTATTTTGCTTTTTTTTTTTGCCTTTTTATTTTTTAAAAAAATCTCCATTTTGTTATGATTCAAATTTTATACATGGGAAAACAAAGACAGAATGGGAAAATGGTCAAAATTACAAAAAGGAGAATGTGTAAGAAAATATAAAGTTTCCTAGCTCCCTGTTTCTACAACTTGTCGCCTCTCACAATAATTAGCTGCACAAAAAAATTGCATTTGCATATGGTCCTTTTTTATATTTACTGATTTTTTTTTTTTTTAACTCATCAGGCATGAGGAAAGACCATTAGCAGTTGATAAGCATGATTGTTGTTCTGCTTAGACCTTCACTGTAGTTTCCCTGTAAGCTGATAATGAAAGTTCCTGCCATAGAATTTACATTTTGTGGGGAATTGTGCTGGTTTTGGCTAGGATCGAGTTCGTTTTCTTCACAGTAGCTGGTATGCAGCTATGTTGCAGAATTGTGCTGAAAACAGCATTGATAACACAGGGATGTTTTCGTTACTGCTGAGCAGTGCTTACACAGAGCCAAGGCCTTCTCTGCTCCTCACCCCACCCCACCAGCGAGCAGGCTGGGGGTGCACAAGGAGTTGGGAGGGGACACAGCCGGGAGAGCTGACCCCAACTGACCAAAGGGATATTCCATACCATATGATGTCATGCTCAGCATGTAAAGCTGGGGGAAGAAGAAAAAAGGGAGGTGGTGGTGGGGGTGGTGTATGGAGTTTGTCTTCCCAAGTAACTGTTACATGTGATGGAGCCCTGCTTTCCTGGAGATGGCTGAACACCTGCCTGCCCATGGGCAGTGGTGAATGAATTCCTTGTCTTGCTTTGCTTGTGTGCACAGTGTTTGCTTTACCTATTCAACTGTGTTTATCTCAACCCATCGGGTTTTCTCACTTTTACTCTTCTGATTCTCTCCCCCATCCCACTGGGCAGCTGTGTGGTGCTTAGTTGCCTTCTGGGGTTAAACCACAATAGGAATAAACTGTTTCATTCAAAAGTAAGATATCTGTTTGCAAGGACTTTGCTCAGAGGAAGCAAAAAGAACTTTGCACCCATTTTTTCTACATTTAGGCACATCAGCAGGGAGCAGGAAGTTTCAGAGGCAAAAACTCTGTATATAGTTGAACTTATGGTCTAAGAGGAACAAGATGATTTATGTGGAAGAATGAAGTGACTTACATCAGAGCAAAGAGAAATCCAGGAAAGACTGTGACCTTGAAGCCACAATATTTTTTCTCTGGTGTCCTGGGGTACTGTTGTCTTGAACTGCTGCTGTTCAGGGTAGATAGCCAAATCACACTCCTTTTTTACTGACAAGTGGGTAGGTCCTTTTTTCTCTTCCTGTCATCTAAGACTGGTAATGAGTTTGATGTAATCTCAGTTCAGTCCTCAAATAACAAGTCCAAGACACTGTGAATATCTTATCCAGGCTTACTTCATTTATGTAGATTTGGATTTCATATTAATATCCAATTTGGTTTATACTGTGTTTTATCTGCTTTCCCTTTTATGTATATGGTAACCTGTGTGTCCTTTGGATGACTTTCTCATGAAAGAAATTATTTTCTGAATAAAAATGGATTGCTGTCCATAAAAAGCAGCTGGAAATCTCAGCCTCTTTTTCTTAATAATAAGATTATTTTTAAAAAAATTATGTCTGTAGTTATTTGAATGATTCTTAATTTCTGCAACAACACTGTTAAGATTAAATAACTTTCTTAAACACAAATAGTAACACTGAGGCTTACTCTACTTTTCTGTTTATACGAGATTAAAAATTATATAAACCTTTTTTTGTGAAGTGCTGTGTCAAGACCATGGAAAGTGTGCTGTCTAGCTTGCAGAACTTGCAAGGTAAGACAAAATGTAGGTAGGCAGCAAATTGACAGTGAGACAGAAGATGACAACAGGAGCCATAATAAGATTATAATATTTATAATAAAGGTTATCTGTTATGGGGGTTTTTTAGCCTGATGGTTCTACACCATTGTAAACTTTTAAAACAGGTATCACCAGTCCCCATTGGCCTTTTACCTAGCCATTATCAGTTGGCTGTTTCCAAATCCTGTGGGTCTCAAGATGGGAATTGAAAGACGAGAGGTTAATGGCTTTATGCACTAATTCAAGGAGTGCACTCTATTTGTAAAAGTGCTAAGACTCCTGTGGCAGAAACTGTCAAGTGAATAGTTTGGGCTGCTATCACTGATGGAGTGGAAATGTCAAAGAGCAACTCATTAGAGTCAGAGAACAAATAGGTAGGGAGACTCAGAGCTTTGAAAAGCATGAAAGGTAAGAGCAAGTAGATGAACTAGTTGTGATGGAAAAAAAAGAAGAGTCAGTGAAAGGATCCAAGGAAGAGTGATCAGGGAAAAGGAATATGACCTTGCACATAGCAAAGAGGAAACAGAGATTGTATACCATTGTTTTGCTAATGTTAGTGTGATTAATTTTGATTCTGAAAGTCTTCAATTTTTTTTTTTTTATAGATACACATTTTCAGAATCATAGAAATATTGGCTGGAAGGACATTTAACAGTCATTAAGGCATCCTCTCACTTGGATCAGGACTACATTCCATACTAGATTGGGTCAGCCATATCTTTGTCTAGTGGAATCCTGGAAGGACCTCTATGGGCAATCTATTTCTTTACTGCGTTAACTTTACAATGAAGAAGTTTTTTCTAATGTCAGTCTGAAGATCCCAAGCCCTGACTTGTAACCGTTGCCTTTTGTTTTATGATCTGCCACTAATGAAAATAGCTTGCCTCAATCCATCCAGGCTTTGGCTTTTCTATGTTCACCCCTGAATGCCTAAGAAATGCTGCTGCAATTCTCTTTCATTGCCTGTGCTTGATTCCACTTCATGTATGCTCTCTCTTTGCAATTTAGTTCTTTAAGAATTTCCTGCTTAGCCTCCTGCCAAATTGTCTTATCTTTCTGTAGAACAGGATACTTTGTTCCTAAGTGCTAATAATTACTATTATTTTTTAAAATCCAACAGCAATCCAAAGCAATTCTGCTCCTCTTCATGGTCTCCCTGGGGATCCAGCCCTGCAATTTATTAAAGCCTGTAGTCCTAAAGTCTAGAGTTCTAGCTCTGTTGCTTAACCTCTCAATCTCAGTATCTGGGTTACGGATTCTTCTCCCATCGTCTGGTGCAGGCAGTCAAAGTGAATGATGGGCTATGTGGTAGAAAAATTGGATTCCCAGTTCTGTGTTTAAGTGGCAGTAAATGAAAAAGGAAGGACCCAAATTTTGATGAACAGAAAAAAATCCATGCATCCATTTTTACGAAGGGAGCACTGCACAGCCACTTGCTCACCCCAACCCCCCAAGGGGATGGGGAGAAGAATGGAAAAAAACCCTCCAAACTCATGGGTTGAGATAAAGACAGTTTAATAGGATTACTACTACTACTACTACTACAACAACATTATATTAATAATATTAATATAATTCTATAATATCTATATAATAAATAATATTAATATAATTTTATTATTAATAACAATAATGATTTTTTTAAAAAGTGATTCACAAATGCAATTGCTCACTACATGCAAAAAACCAACCAACCAAACAATGCCCAGTCTGTTTTCGAGAAGTGATTCTGCCTCCTGGCTAGCTTCTCCAGCTATATCCAGAGCATGACGTTATACGGCAGGGACTATCCCTTTGGCCAGCCTGGGTCAGCTGTCCTGGCTGTGCTCTCCCAGCTTCTTGTGCACCTGGCAGGGCGTGAGAAGCTGAAAAGTCCTTGACTTAGTGTTGACCCTACAACTATATAGCAACAACTAAAACCATCAGTGTGTTATCAACATTATTCTCATACTAAATTCAAAACACAACACTACACCAGCTACTAGAAAAAGAATGAATCCTATCTCAGCCAAAAGCAGGACACTGAGCCTATTGCAGTATCTCTACCAGTGTAGACTATTCAGTGCAGCTGAAGCTCTAAAATCTTTCATTTTAATCAAAGATCTTCTGATGTGCCAATAAAGTTACTCTCCATCTTCTTCTGTTTGGTAATCCAGAAAATTTACACTCTTGTAAACAAGAATAAACACTCTTGTATATCCTTAGTCTTTTCAGCAAGTATTTATATAGCATTCGAACTAACTGTACACTTGCTGAAATGTGCAAAGGCAGAGGACAAACTCCAAAAGAACATAGGCACCAAGTCATGAAATTTAGGCTGTATGAAGGATGTAGAATTACTCTAAGATAACAGGTGAGAAAACTCCTAACCATGAAATCTCTTCCTATAAACTTATACCTGGCAAGACTACTGGTACAGACAGACTACAGCTATTGAGGCTGAACAGTCCACCTTCTGTCTCAAGCAGGGCAGGATTTTTGCTTGCTCTCTTTCATGAGATTCCTGCATTCATATATGAACAGCAGCCAAGCTCCAATAAGAGGGATAACTTGTACATGATCTAGTCTATAACTCGATGGTTAGAGTTTTTTCTTAGGAACAGGAAGGGCTCTTGGGGTGATAAAATGAACCCAACTCTTTTCTTGGGCAAACGTTCTGACCGTTCTGTTATGACACAGTAGGGAGGAAAGATAGCACTGTCCTTTCAATTAAAGGAGCGCAACATATCCAGCTACTTATCATGTTCCTCAAGGCAAAGTGTCAGGGTTTAAAATGCCCAATACCATACTAAAGGCTGCACTGAGGAGATCCAGAATAATAAAACAGAAGTGCTCAGCCAGTTCCAGTCATCGGAACCAACCTCTGTAAGACTTCCACATCCACAGTTTGGTGCTTAATTAGGAATTAACTGTTTCACGAGTGGGTCCTGTTCCTAATCTGGTGCTAAGAAAATAGATCCATGAATTACTACTTGATAGACACCACATTAATGCTATAAGATTTCCGTGAGCATTCCTAAGCATGTTGCTAAATTGTTCTAGCATTTGAAATCCAAAAGCTGAGTTTCTACATGTAGACTGACTCTATCTAAGGGCCAAGGGAGTTGTTTTATTTATAATAAATCATACCAACTCTTTCAGAACCATTGCATTGAATGTTGTAAATGTACATAAGGAACATTAGGCTTTATGCAATATAGTAAAAATCCTTATTAAACTTTGAGAGAAATTACGAGAAAAAATTAGTGGATATTGCAAACTAATCACTTTGCATTTAGGGTTTTGAAATTAAATCTGTCTTTGAATTATATTCTTAGAAAAACTCTTTAAAATATGAAAATATTCTAGTATTTTTTAAGTTAGTTTAACACATCTGAAACATTTCAAATTAAGGCCCTTATTCTCAACTGCACTGAGGCTAATTTACGTTCTTCTGGCATCAATTACAGTTACATGCATTTCAAAGCCCCCATGCACTTGTGAAAAGGTATAAAGAGGACTTAATGTAAATGAGAATTCAGTCATAATCTTTTGGGACAAATTGAACTGATCATTTATAAATGGGAATAATTAACAAAAACACACCTTTGCCTTCTTCACGTCAATCCTTTCATTCTAAGCTACGAACCAGCTCCAGTTAATTTTACTTATTTGAGTAAGTATTTCCATGTGAGTATCTCTTCAAATTTGGATTTTTATGTAATTATTTTCTAAAGAGATAAAGAGTGATTTCCATTTTGCCATTTATTTTTATCAATAATCTGTGAGCAGAGTGGCTGTTTTCAGAGAGCACTTCTCTTTGAAATCTGAAAGAAAAAATGAGCTCCTCTGCAGTTAAAACTACAATGTTTGCCTAAAGCCTTTCAAGCAGTTTGGAACTCCTCCAGTAATTCTCAATGCCTTCCTAGAGCACCACTTGGGTAGGAAAATCCAGTAATCTCTTCACTGCCTGCATTGAATTTGATTAAATGTTTTTCACTGTTTTTAAGGTAAGAAAGGATTTTACGTCCTGTGTTCTGTGTTAGCAGTCTGCTTTTCCTCAGGTCTTTTTATGCTCAATGCAGAAAGACAGGAAAGGTGACTCATATGTTAAGGAAGTTTATTTTGGAACTGCGTCTGTGTGTCCATTAGCTACCTGAAGACTTTAAACACAAGAAAACCATCACTTCTTCTGATATCTGAGCTTTCTTCTGAATGTCAGGGTCAAACTTCTGTAATCATTCATTTAAGTGTAGCCAAGGTATAAAGTCATCTGTCCTGAAATGAAATTACATTCTTAACGTGGTAATTACAAAGTAGTGAGAGACATAAATTAGGTGGTAGTTATATAAACACTCATATTAGTATGGCCAAAGACTGAATAGAAAGGAAAAATGGCATTAGAGTGTGAAATATTATTTATGTCATACCATAAAATAATTTTTTTTTCCATTCAGAGATGACCATAAAGTATAGAATATATTATTGTAATGGCTATGCTGGCTGTCCAGCAAAAAAGATTGGAAATACCCTAATCAAGAAGTCCCAGTCAGAAGGTGATGATTTTTTCTCAGCATGGCAAGAGAAAAAATGAGTCCCATGAGAAGACTGAGTTTTGACAAGTAAGACTAAGGGGCAAAATTTATAGCATAAGCTAATGCAAGACTTATTCTCATCCAAACAATCACATCAACATGAAAGTCTGGTAGAAAAAGCAACAGCTGAAGCCATAAAGTAGAAGTTAAACGGATTGGGTAGATAGGCCAGTTACATCTTTTCTCTCTCAAATGGATTGTCAGATACCATGAACAAAACAAACAAACAAACAAACAAACAAAAAAGTTTATCCAGTCTTCTTAACCATCACTTCATCATACTTCTTTCAGGACAATAAAAGGATGAAAGGCATTTTGTTTGTATGACTTTCTGTCTGACATAATTTGATTATACTGGGCTTTGGTAAATCAAATAGGTCCATTGCTGGAAAGTAACTCACCATAGTATGTCTATTCAAGTAAACAAAATGGTGTATCTCTAGCAAAAGAAAAAAAAAATAGAATAAGTGAAAATTCATGTTATACCACCTCTGAAGCCAGTCTTGGTTGATTCTATATTTCTTGGAATATAGAGCATGCACAAACAAGAACCTAACATATCTGTAAATACCACCCTTTCTTTTGTGTCCTCAGTATAAACCTCTGTAAAGCTGTAATTGGGTGGATTTTTTCCCCAAACATGATGCACAGAACTTCTGTATATATATATATTTATAAGTTAATTTGTTTCTTTATATTGCTAAACATAAGCAATTGACAGAGTACTTCATTACCATGCACAGAATTCAGTGCATGGCCACCAAGATGGACAGGGAGTGAAGCATTTGTCATGGGAGAAGAAACTGAGGAACTGGGGCTTGTTCAGCCTGAAGACAAGATGGCTTTGGGTGCACCTAACAGCAGCCTTCCCAGTACCTCTGGGGAGAAGATGGAGCCAGTCTCTTCACAGTGGTACATGGTTGGAGGACAAGAGGAAAACCTCATAAATTGTAACAAGAGTGTTTCAGGTTGGATATAAAGAGAAACCTTTTCACCAATGGACAGTAAAGTAGCGGTACAGGCAGCCCAGGGAGGCTGTGAAGTGTCCATCCTTGGAGGTTTTCACAATCAGACTGGACAAAGTCTTGAGTAACCTGTTCTGATTCCCTGAATAACCTCACTTGATCCTATAGCTGACCCTGCTTTGAACTGGGAGTTAAACCAGAGAACCTGAGGTCTCTTCCAACTTGAATTATCTTATGAACCTATAGTAAGCTACATGTATTATAAATCAACATAAAAAGTTATGTTAAAACCTAACTGTAGAACACTGAACAGTAAAATCATCTATACTTATACAGCAGATAACATTTATATTTCACAGAAGATGGTGTCACCAATTGAACAAAATATTATCCACATTTTTTCCACTGTATAAAATTAGATCCTTGTATTTACGTTCATGTGTCATTATTACACCAGTAAAAGAAATTTGGAGGAGGTTTGTCTTCTGGTCTGCCATTACAATTTGGCCTGAACGCTGCCACCTGTACCATGTGAAGGACTTTGCAATATGAATGCTCACTTGTGCTTACTAACACCAAAAAGAATTAACCTTCTAATGAAAACCTTGCTCAGCCAATTCTTCAAACCACTCAAGGGTGAATAGCTACAATTAGCGAAGAATTGGTTCTTTTTTTTTTTTCTTTCTGTTCAAGTCACAAACTGTGTGTTCAGGAAAAATCTCACAGACAATGAATTCATTTGGAATTCAGACATAAAATAGCTCTGGAGAAAACTGCAAGATTTAACTTGAAATGACCAACTAAACCCAGATATTTGCATACCCAGAAAACTTTGTTTACTTGTATACCTAATACTTAATGATTATATACATAGGTACCTATTAAACAGAAATTTGTTGATTATATTCTCATATTTCCACATTAAATCACTTGATGCATAATTTTCCACTGTGTATCCTCATTTCCCTGAAATAGAAAACAGAATTTCTATTCTGTTATTACTGTTTGATGTTTGGTTAAGTCAGTGAGGAAATCTCTCATGTGTAATTACAATATTCAGCTTCACCAAAACTAAATCCTTCTTCAGAATCATTACAGGTTTGAACACAGTTCACAGTTTGCCATATAGATAGTGAAATTTATCAAAAGGTAACAATGAATTAATGAGACCAAAATTAACGTATCTATCCCTCACTGTTCAGAGCTTCTCCTCTGCACTACTCAACAGTTTGTTTATTCCACAGGCAATACCTTCACGCAGACTGAAATAGTTGTTATATTTAAAACAGAAAATGTCCCAAATACTTATTTTCCTCTTCTCTGAAATATGAAAATCACCCTCTCAATAATGGCCAAGCAGAAGTGATTCAGTCATAATGTCAACATTTTAGGGCTAAAAGCTGCTTTAAACTGGATACTGATTCTCTGCTGTGCTGGGGAGGATTTATCCTTTTCAGAAATGGAGATTCATTTTGGGGCTCATGAGGCTGGACTTTAGGACTATGACATAATTATGAACAGAAAATTCATTTTTCTCTTTCTGAGTTTAGTGCAGGGGTCTCAAGGTAACTAAAGTTCCTGGCTTTAAAAATTGATGCAAATAAAAAAAAGACTTTCAATTAAAAAATGGAACACTCTCTCTAGAATTTCTAAATTCATTTTTTGTAACATAGGTAGTATATTCAGACACATAACTATGCCTTGCAATTGCAAAGCTCTCTTGTCACTTTTCTAATGATCTGCATAAGTAATTTGAAGCTTTCTTACTCAACAACAAAGTGATATTCCCAAATCACCATCTTTCAAATTCCCTCTGAAATTAGGCAGAGACTTCTGTGATTTTTAGATTGGGAATGCTATGGTGTTATAAACAGATCAGATCATTCACTATTTTTGTTGTATGCACATGTAGCTGTGGGATTTCTTTGGAGTTATTTTGATTGACAGCAGGGTGGAATAGAGAAGCTTGTCCAGATACAGTTTCTGAGGTTGAAGAAAAAAGGAAGCTTTTTTTTTTTTTTTTTTTCCTTCCAATAAAGGCACCATTTTGCCATAGGCGGCATCATAAGGGAGATTTAAGGGTGAGTGGATATCTTAGTTTCAAAACAAATACTGTAAAGGCTGTGATTCCAGTCCCTGAATTTGTCCCTTTTGTATTCTTTTCCACTCTACAACAAACTTTTAACAGCCAAGATTTAAATTAATGAAAATGGAAGGTAATATTGTGGAAATACTTTAACCACAGTGGAGCTAGTAGGCAGAGCCATGATACAAAGTGCATTTACTCTAATGTTATGAAGAGTCCTCCTGTTTTTCCCCTGTTCCACCATAAAAAGAGTCAGTAAGCTGTGGAAAATGCTATGCAGACTATTAAAATCCCTATGTATTCAACAATATTATTATACATTAAAGCTATTTCATCTGAAAACCTAATAAAAACTGGCACTACAGGTTAGTGAGGGTGTTGAAAGTGACTTGTTTTAGGCATGATGACATTAGAGGGAGAGCTAATAGAACCTCAGATTGTGACACTTTATAATCATTAAATATAGACCTAATTTGGCTGGTAATTAACCCTGGAATATTATTTGGTGGGCAGCCCAGGAAAAAAAAAAAAGAAAAAAAGAAAGAACAACAACTTGCAGAGTGACTGAAAAATGGAGGAAGAGACACAGAGTGTAAAAATTTAGGTGAATAACAATCAAGATACAGTTGACCAGTTTGGATTGCCACTTAAAAACCTTTGCCTCTGCTGCCGTACTCAACGCATGCTGAAAGAGCAAGCTGCTGAAGTCTGCTGCAGAGCCATTATCATCTGTTCATTTTATTTCCATTGCCAATTATCCTTAATTATTGGAAACTTTTTTCAATGTATAATGACTGCTGAAATGTTAGCATGCTCATTAAATTGAAACTCTAGCTCAAGAAATAGATTTTGATAAGCTATGTTATGTTATAGACCTGCATTTTCAAGTACTCCATCCTCCATTAACTTCAAGTCCATCTTTGCACAACATTTTCCAAGATATATTTATGTATTTATTTATTTTTACAGGAGAAAGGAACAGAAGGCCAGATTTCCTTGTTGAAAGCTGACATAATTAGTATAAAAAGACAGACGTGATCTGAATTGCTAGTAGCTAAGGAATAAATATGGACAAACATTGTTTCTGGAGGGATGGGTGATGTCAGTTAAGCAAAGGCAGCAGGAGGCTGCAATTCACTTGGAGCCCATGGAAAGGCAGAAAGAAATTTCCTTAGAATCTGCCCATTTATAAGACTCATTGAAGTCCACTGTACATCCAGCCATATGTACTGGGTGCTATGCCAGGGAGTGTCTTGAAACCTGGTTGCATGAGCTGTAAAAAGAACGAGGACACAGCCATCTTTGTGTCACATCCAGAGAGCACAATCTTGCCTGACGCTCGTGTGGATTTCATACCTCCACTGTTGCCCACATGGAAAAAACCTAGAGAAAATCTGGTCCAGAGTGGGTCCATTTTAGGCATAGGAAACTTGGCAGGAACTCCAGACAAAATAGTATGTGTAAAAGAAACAGTACAGGAGGAACTTCTCCGAGCTACTCCATTCTAATAGGGAAAACTTACAGAGGTATCTTATTGACTCCCTGTCTCACACCCACACTTCCCACTAATTGAGTATGTTCCTGCTACTTCTGAGGACTCTCTCTATGGCTTTGCTAGGGACAATGCCTCTATTCCAGATCAAATACAATTAATTTTTCATGAATAAATATTATATATGCGTGTTTTGATATGAAATCCATGCTTGTGAACCTTCTCACATCTTTGCTGTGAAGAACACCGACAGCGAAGCCAGAATGACTCTGATAAAAGTGATTCTCACGGTGTTTTCCAACTGACCTGTAACGTGAAGCACTAGTGAACTTGTAAGGTATCTGGGCGTACAGTGCTCACAAGAATGCCAGCTCAGTTTTGCAGATCCATGGGATTTGGAAAAGGTTCAGGGAACCATTTGAACTTTTGGGGCTTCATCCAGAACAAACCATGCTGCCTGGTCATTTAGCTGTGCACAACACTAATCATCACTAGCAGTAAAATCTCTGGAATCAAAAGCTGGCTGACAATTTTGTCGATAATATGCAAGGCAGAGTGCAATTCAGTTTGCTCTTTAACAGTTATATTGGCTGTGCTGAACTGACAGTAATAACAACTTGTTTTTGTCAGTAAACTAAGCAGATATGATTAGGACAACACATGGGGTACATTTTTATAGAGATGCATAGGGTTTTAGCCATGGTTTTGTCATTAAAGTCAATAGAAGCTGGGCAGCTGAAACCCCAGGTAACCCTTTGGCAATTTATACCACAGGGAGAAGATAAGTGAAGTAATAAAATGCTATTTTTTCCTTTGAAATTTAGTACTCAGTAAAGTTGCTAGACTAGCAGCCTTACAAAACAGAAGTTCTTTGCTGTATTTATCCACACAACAGGTACAGCATAAGCAGCAGCAATATGGATTTCTTTCTCCTGCTGTACCAATATGTTACATATTTTTTTCAATGGCACTATCGCCACTGTGATCTGGGGCACTATTTCTAAAATGTGTGAGTTCAATCTTCCTTCCTACTCATTAGCAGTACTCACTCCTATACCTAGCTCCCCTAGCAATGAGCAGAGTTTCTTTCTGCTTTTACAGGCGCTTATGTGAGCCTGTTATACAACCCTTATGCAAACTATTGATCTGTTATCACATGAATAGACTCACTGAAGTCAGCTGCAAGCATCAGCTGTTTATTGTCCTGGTCTGAATATGCTTTCTTCTTATGAGGTGCTAGACATTCTTTCCTCTGAATAACTGAGGATGCAAAGGGCTAAAGAAACGATTGCTATAGCTGTTGTTGATCGAGAAAGAATCATGTTCAGGCTATGCCTTTTCCTATCCTTCTCCATACAATTGCTCTTTTCCTTTCCCTATTAAGTACTCAGCTAAGCAGAAGAAAGAAAGTAAAATTGCCAAACTTGGCTTTAGGAAAAAAAAAAAAAATAATGTTTGAGACATTGAATTTCCTTCATCTTTTACATACTCTGTCCAACAAAACTCTTTCCTATATCTGCTTGCCTGAGATTAAGGATCTTTAACTTACATTGTCAGAGTGCTCCTCCAAATATAAAGCTAACTGTTAGCTCTTTAGTGAGCTCTGAACCAGGGAGAAAGTGCACCTGATTAGAAAAAATTATGTCCCAGATTTTCTGAGCTGCAGTTATCCTCAGATTTTTCAGCCTCCTGTTATGTTAGAAGAAAGTAGCTTAATATATCAATTACCTAGTCAATTGCAAAAGACTTCCATGGAGAACAGCATTCCCTACATTCTAATTAGGGTAGCTCATGATCTATAGATGCATGGGATGAAAGGCTGGAGACATATCACTACTCCTAAAACAATGCTTAGCTTAATGAAATAGGTAGGTAGTAATTTTCATAGTAAGGATCCTCAACAAATATAATAGTGAAAATATGGGGAGAAAGGAAAATAAAGCATATCCACTTAAAAGACATTATCTATTTAAAGTCTTAATTTAAAAAAAAAGTAAATTTTACATTTCCAAAAGATTAATTTTCAATGTTTCTTTCCTGTGCCTTGCCCGCCTCTTTGATGCACAACTGAGCTTGAACACTATGAAAAAACCTCAAGACCTGTGGTTAAATCAGACATTAAAATCACCATAGTTTGCACCTTTGTAACAGAGTGATTAAGGAGTAACCACAGGAGGATTAAGTATATTTCTCTGCTCTGACTGGTTAAAAAGTAGTAATTTTTATACTGTTGCTGAGAAATAACTGTACGGCTTTTATTCAAAGCAGGCATTCCCAGCCATTAACAGCCCAAAGAATTCTGTAACCAGGGGGTTATAGCAAGTGGTAATTACACTGTGTCTGAGACAACTGAACTTTAGGAGAATTTTTTTATAGTTTACCAAGAAAACCTTTGACAAATTATTTTCTCTAAGAAAGTTAAAATTTGTGTAAGCCCTAATTTTACACAAATAAATTTGAATTCCTCAGCAATGTGTTTTCCAAAAGTGAAGGTATTAATAATAATGTTTTGACCTTATTGAATAAGTTTCTCACCTTAAAATATCCTTTGTAGTTTTTCCTGAATATAGAAATGTTCACTTAGCTGTACAATCATTTGCAGCAAGTTATAACTTGCTGTCTTTACTTCTGAACATTCATTGAAAAGACTGTGTTTCCGTGATGGGTAGTGTGATCCTTCTAATAAGAAAGGTTATACATGCTTGTTAGGCTTTCATAATGTTTTCTATTATCTACCTTTTCCATCACTCACAATTTAGTTGTTGAAGGTTTTGAGTTTTTATTTTTTTGTGTTGTTCTATTTTCTGTGTTTCTGCCTCAGAGTAAATTGTTTTCACTTTGGAAGAGAGAGCAGTTCTGATGTTTCTAGTCAAAGGTACAAAAAGGATTATTTAAAGGACATATTTTTTTTTAAACAGTTGTATAACAGTTCTATAAATAAGATGGCTAGAATTTCATAGAATCATAGAAAGCTTCACATTTCTCATTAACTTTTCCAGTTCCATGGTCATAGGAATATCTTCCTTAATATAAAAATACGACATGAGAACTTCATCCAACAGTCCTGAAGAAGGTAAGATTTGGCTCTTATGAAAGAGAGATATGTGAAAGGCATTATACAAATATACAGCTAAACTACATTTTGAATAATTGACTCTAAAATATCTATTTTTTGTCACTGAGATGGAGTGAAATGCAGGAAACACCTTAAAACACTCAGCTACTTAAAGCACACTAGAAGAGGTGGAACTCTAGGAACACATAGAAGACTATGTCCAATCTAAAGCAGTAATTTCTTCAAATCCTGCTGAAGACAGCCGTTCCCTCATAGAAGAAAAATATTTTTTTTCAAATTACCAGTCATGTTCTGATGCTATTTCCTGAAATTATTTTCTGTGATTTTTAATACTTATGTAGTAAGATAATTCATAGAAACCAGGTAGGTGGCAGGGACATTTATGAGAGATTTTATTTCTGTACTACAGACAGATGGAGATGGTGTAGGACAGTGTTTTTGTAATGTGAAATTATAGAAAAGGAGTTATTAATAGCCTTAATTGGGTGGGATGAAGAGGGAGACAAGAACTCCTCAAGGGCTCTTTATGTTACCATACTGCTGCCAAGGAATATGTATGGCATATGTTAGTCTCTGGAAGAAATTTTGTTCATACAGACCTTATTACTAGCTCCCAAACGTACCCACAGTGTCACCCTTTGAACATCCTGAAAAAATGTTTTGGGATGCTGGATACTACAAGAATACTGAGCTGCAGTCTTAAAGGTCATCATCTCCACTGAGAGGGCAAATCCCAAAGGTGGATTGTTTGTCGAAGTCTGTTCAAATTCAAGTAATCTTCCGTGCTACTTCTTTGTCATGAAACTACAAGGAAATAGTACTGATATTTTTCCCTCTGGGTTCTTGATAATGCTCACCTCCTTGGAAACATTTGTTAAGCACATTTAGATATTTCCTATGCCTGACTAAATAATTGACAAATCGGTAGAACAGTGAGAAATTTTTCTGCTCCTGAGGCACCATACAGATCTGAGTCGGATACTCTTACACATGCTGAACTTCATATTTCACAAAAACATGGATATTAATAATGTTATGTACACAAGCATGCAAATAATATATATGAATGTATATGGCTCATCACTGACTGAGATTATTCACAAAACTATCCCAAATACAGTGTAACAAGAATGGTTTTTGGATAGCTGATCCTGTTCTTGTCTCTGTAAAATGATGACAGATGGGTATAAAGTGTTTCAAAGTTAAAGAAATAGAAAAATATATAACAGCATTCTGTGCTTTTTTTTTTTTTTTTTTTTTTTTTGAGAGAGAGAGAGAGACAGAGAGTCTAGAGCTTGTTTCGTTAAACTAAAATTGTAGAGTAATCCATGTGGCTTAGTCTCTGGTGTCTTGCATTCATTCCATAGTTTAATTCAAGGTACTGGCATTCCCTTCTGGAATGCTATAAGATCTGGTATTTTCTAGGCATTTTAAAGATCATTTGTTCACTTTCCATTTCATATACACAAGAGGGGAGGAGTTTTTGGGGCAGTTGTTGTTTGGGTTTTTTCCCTTTTTTTCTTTATTGTCCCTCTGAATCCACTCATGGAAACAACAGCATCAGCATGCAACCAGCACCTTTAACACTCCTCCCTCAATCTTTCGGAGCTTCTGTTGATTGATATACGAGTTATACTGCAAAGCCTATCTACTCTCTGAGGCTTTTCCTGAGGGGAATAGTATGAAAAAGAGTGTATGAATAAGTAGAACATGGAATAATTGCCACGGACATATGCTTGGTGAATAGGACACTATTAAATGTTTCCAGTAAATATTATATTTTAAAAAATCTTCTTTTAGTATTAAGAAAATAAAGACGAGTTGTATGTATGTTGATGCTTATACCCATTTTGTGACTTAATATATATGGTTAAAATTGAGAACAGAAGTATAAGCCACAACATTAAGGACAACAAGTTGCATCATAGTCTACCAGTAATTAAAAAAGACAAGGACACCAGGGTTGTGTCTTGATTATGACCATGGATGAAAGTCTCCTCTGTGCCTAAGGATGTTATACATACATACAAAATGTCCTTTTTATAATACACATGTATGTGTAGATTCCTTGCCTCAATGTCAGGTTTTCTAACACATTTTATCAGGGAAAAGCATTGTAAACTGCAGGCCAGTTATGACTTGGGTTGTTTTGGAGGGGGAATGTTTATTTTCCATTTATATTTTAAAACCAGAAATTTATGGCTGAGAAGACAAGGCTTGTCTGGTTGTCTACTGAGAAGGTACATACAATCACAATCAGCACAGAATAATCTAAAAAATAAACACATGGATAGGACAGCAGAGAAACTAGTTATGGGGGTTTTTTTTAGAAGATAGTGGAGTCACTTGTCAAGAATCGAGAAGAGAGTTTGCAAAGCTTTCCTTCTTGTGCCCAGGGAGGGCACTTGGCTGCCAATGTGAAGAACAGAGACTGCCTGAGGAACTCAAATTGGTCTACTTTATCCACATCAGCCAATTACTCTCTTGAGCATAATCATACTCAGCTTTGGAAGAGAAAAGGATAATGTCCTAATGTCTGTGCTTGAGATCTCTGCCATAGAATTTGGCTATTTCATGGTATCTGAGAACATACTAAAATGCCTTCCAAATATTTAAGACCCAATCTATCTGCCTGGAAATAAATTACAAAGGCAAGTTTTTCAAATAATCACAGTCTAATTTTTTTTCCCCCTCATACATTAAGACGAGATGCATTAAGCATATCACAAAACTTTGAGGTTATACGATATGACAATTTAGCAATCCAAATCAGTATATCTCAATTAAATCACAAAACTGCATTTAGATATCATGTCTCATATTTCCCTCTGTCTGTACCCACAAGCCAAGCTAAGACTTTAGGTAAACAGTGAAGCTACATGCTGCACATATAGTGCTCATCCCAGTTTCTCAGGGCTCTCTGAACGGAGGATTTTGAGGCATGTTGGTGTTCCATAGGATGTGTTGAATATCTAGTCTAGTCTGAGCTTAGAATAGGTATGTTTTCTTCCTACCTTTAAATGAATACTCATTTTAGGATAGAATAGGTGATTTTTAGAAGAATTCGAGACTTTTTGTGAAATGCTAAACTCAGTGCTTAACGAGAGACTAAGAAAATAAAAAATTATGCTGATTATGCTATTTGAAATTGGATCAGTTTTGATTCAGTCTTTGCTAAATATCACATTACAATAATAAGTAATATCAGAGAATATTCCAGACCACTTCAATTCTTCCTCTTCTTTTAATTATTTCAGTTGTTCCAATCTTTAATTGTAATCTATGATACAGTGCCACTGATTGATTCTGTAGTTAACCTTAGGTCCATGCAAATACATTGTTCTTGAAACTATTTTCTTTTAAATAATGCATATGAAATACATTTAACTGCATTCTACAACCTATATCCCTGTCTAGAATTTGTACTAAATAAATGTCATATACTGTTAATCAGAACATGCTGCTTTTTTTTTTTATTTCTCTGCAAGGAGTATCACGCTTAAAGAGACATGTCGAATATGTAGACATTCTGTAAGTCTTGCAGAGTCACCTAATACAGCTAATTTTCTTTGTGTGATGCGTGGTCCAGAATCACACTAGCAGAGCAGCAGGAATATATTGTGCCACGGTGATTCTAAGCTGAAAGAATGATTATAGGCAGCTCTGCTTTCAAGTGCTTCCAGAATAGCAGAATTTTCACTCTCAGAATAACCAGTGAAGGATGCATGTTTGTATTTGCACAGAACTGTCTCAAGGTTTGTATTTTGTTGTCCCAAGAATAAGCTATCTTGATTCACTTGCCCAGTCCCCCAAGACGGGATGCTCTTGGGAAAGGTTGGTATGAGGAAATGAAATTATGCTGGGAAGAAATTTCAGCAGAGATGAGCTTGCTGTTCCTTATTCCAACTCCTGCTGCTGGGGCCATCTGAAGTAGTGGCTGTGGCCACGGTTCCTCTTTAGAAGCAGCAAAAGTGGCAGTCACCCTGACTTTTAGTTTCTCAGCCAGAGCAAGTAGTCAAACTGTAGCTGCATTTGGCTCCCAGTTTGGCAAGTACGTAGTTCATCTATAATTAGAGCCAGGCTTTTGTGCATGTGTGCACTGCACGTGCACTAGGAATGCATCTGAGCATTTCAGTCAACGTGTTTTACTGAGAGGTCTCTTTCCTATACAAGTGTGTATGAAATAAAGGCATAGAATTTCTTCATAGGAAGGAATGTATGAAGTCCAGAAGCCTGAATTTTACATTGCTATAACGTAGCAAAGCAGAAGAAACTTTTACGATAAATTCACCTTCCTTGTCAACCTAAAAAAAAAAAAATAAAAAAATTAAATAAATAGTCCCTAAAAGCTACTACTCACTTGTGAAACTGTGAAGTTGAAGATTGATTCTATTACAGTCAGAATCATGAGTAGAATATATGTGGTGCAGAATGGAGAGGAAAAAACGTAAATCAACAATTGATCCTCTTCAAATGACAGCAGGAGAAATGGAAAATATGTAAGAGGTAAATGTGGCATTGATTAAGGCAATTTCTTTTTTGTACAGAAAAGTGGAGCCTCAAAAAACAGAATCAAAGGAAAGAATTTGAGATTGTTGCAACTCCCTCCTGGTGCTCAAAAGACGTAAGAGGCATGTAATAATACTTTCTGAGGTTTTTTCCTAAAAATTTTGGAGACAAGAGTCTGATTGCAGCACTGCACAACTGAAAACAAAAGAAAACAAAATAAAAGACTGGAGAATATAAAATACATCAATTCTATAAAGTCTGACAAAGGTGGAAATTAAGTAATGGCTCTTACAAGCTTTTACTGAAATTAACACGGAAACTTTATTAAACTGCTTTATTCAGTTAAATAGCAACCAAAGCTGGAAAAGATATTAGTTTATACTGGCAATGAGTCCTTTCCCTGAATAAATGATATAGACAATGTTTCCTAGTTAATGTTAAATATTTTAATGCAGGCTAAAATTAAATTAAAATATAATGCAGGATTGTAACTTCATTTCTTTGGATGAATAAAAGCTATTTCAAGGATGCAGACATTAGTGGAGATTTGTTTACCTTTATACCAGCATTTGTATTCTTTTAAGTAAGTATTTAAAGGGCAATGTATATCCCCCACATCAAAAAAAAAAAAAAAAAAGTCTTTGGCTCAGCAAAGCAATGTGGGAGGTTATCTTTGCTAAATCAATTTTTAAAAACAAGGGAAATAGAAGAACATTTTTTACTGTGTAAAGCTAGCAAGGACATTAAAGAATAGCATAGTATATAATTGTGTTTAAAGCACAATAATGGTCAAGTTGCAAAAGATGATACTGAAAAATCATTATCAAAAGACTGAATTTTGATGTCATGGATGTTTCAACAGATGGTGATTTGTGCTGAAGCTCTTTCTAGCAGATTTTCTGAAAGAATGTGATGAAATGTCACTTGTTTTTGACATTTGGTTTTCATTAGAGAACTATTTCTCACCTGATGCTGTTTGTCTCTTCAGATGCTTTTGATGATTTGATGGCAATATTGACTGCATCTTATATTTTATTTCTTTCACTAACTTGAATTCTTTTCCTTTTTAGTCTAATATTTCAAGTCGGTCTGTGTTTTAACCCTTTCTTCTCTAATTAAATTGATATCATGGAACTTTTAATGGCCATTCTACAGTTAAAGCAGTATTGAGATAAAAAGTAGGGAACTATAGGCATGGCGTTACATTTAACCTCAAGCATCCTAGAACCAATCAACATGGTGCTTAACGGACAGAAGTCCTTAATTTGATAAGAGAGGTAGGATACTTACTTAGAAGGATCTTGGTAACTACTTGGCTATCTGACTGTGGAGGGCTGGCCCCAGCCAGCAGCCAAGCACCCACATAGCTGCTGGCTCACTCCTCCGCCTGCAGCAGGATGGGAGACAAAACAGCAAGAACAGGAGAGAGAAAACTCATGGGTCAAAATAAAGACAGGGAGATAATTTACTGGCTGCTGTCATGGGAAAAGCAGTCTGGACTTGGAGAATTTAATTTTCCAGTTAACCTAAATGTTAAATTATTCATTCACATACTAGGAAACAGAAACCCAAACATTTAGACACGTGGTAAAACACCTTTCCTCTCCCTTTGCCAGGCTCAACTTCACTTCAGACACCTCTCCTTCCCCAGTTATTGCTGCAGTGGTTTCTCTCTGCTGAACTTTCCTTACCACCCTTTTCCTATGCTCCAGCATGGGTTCTCCATGGGAGACAGTCCCTTCCAGTGTGTGCTTATTCTGCCATGGAGCACCTCCTCCTCCTCCGGCCTCATTGTTCCTTCTGTTGTTTCTCACTATTTTGTTCCCTCCTTGTCTTCCTCACTGGTGTTTTCTTAAATATGTATTATAGAGGTGTCACCAGCTTTTCTGGTGGGGTTGGCTGTGTCCTGTGGTGGATCAATTTTGGAGCTGGCTGTAACTGCCTGTATATGGCAGAGGGCAGCCCGTGACCTCCTTCCAGAGAGGACACCACTGCAGACCACCCCATACTACCAAAACCTTTCAATTTACACCCAATACATTAGTATTTAAGGAAAGGAAAAGAAAGAAGGAGGAAAGTTTTCCAGTATAAACAGATACATAATAGCGATAATTGACAACATAGACAGATCTCAATGACAGTGGTTCTTTGGATCACTGCAACACCATCCAGGAAAAGGATATGAAAGTTACAGATCCCTACAAAAAGTGTCAAAATATATCAGCTAGTGTCCTGCTTAGGAGACTTCTCACATTGTAAAAGGAAAGTGGATAAAATAGTTAGCTGCAGTCTTCATAAACTTTGTACCTCACATATTTATCACAAGGACAGAGCTAGCATTTTCTGGTAAACCACAGAAAGTTATTTGTATTCATTTGGAATGCTTTATTTCACCACTTAAAATAAAATGGTAGTCAGATAAGCAGGCTGTTTTCCCTCCTGGCTCTTCAATATAATTTCTCACACACATGCTCACTGCTACTGGATGATGAAACGGGGAGATATACTGTACTAAGCCCACTGGGAGCAGAGATGGAGATGACAGTTATGTAGCATTGAAATATGAGACGAGTCATCAAAAAAGAAGACCTCAAACCAAGACGCATTTTTCAAGGTGAAAGGGCAAGTATGGTAAAAGAAGAAAGCAAGGGATGTCTTGGAAATATGGACACTGAATTTGAATGGTCATTTTGCATATGGAGTGTCTCCTTTGGGGCATCTGAACATGTAAGCATGAACAAGAGAAGTGAACAAAGTGGAAAGAAGATAAGGCATCTGCATATATTTTTCTTTATCATCCAATAGGATGCTCATAAGAGTCCATTTGTTGCCCCAGTTCCAGGAAATACCAATCACCGGAGCATAAGTTAACAGATAAACTGTCAGTACTTAATCTCTCACACATGGATTCTGCATGGGAACTATTCTATCATTGATCAAAAGCAGACCAAAGTTTTCAACCTTTTCTGACTCAGGAAAAAAAAAAATAGATTTTGACACATTCCAATGTCTACAACAACTTTTGTTTTCCGGAACAGAATAAAACATGAAAAAATGTTAGCAGTAGCCCTTTACTTTGAAACTATATCTCACAAACACCTATACAACATCTTCTCCAAAACTAGTGTATTTGATACTTTGTTTTCCCGCTGAGAAGTGGAAATTTGATTACCAAGCATTTAAGAATTATAGCACCAATTCATTGTTCTGTGAAGAAATTGACAATGATGGTTCTTATGACATATAGTCAGTATAATTAAACATCAATTTATGTTACTCCATAGAATATATGAAATATATAAAAATGCAAAAGTCTACAGAAGTTTCTCAGCTAATCAAGACTGTATTACACCGAGCGCAAGAGATGACAAAGAAGAATGCCTATGCATGTTCATTGATGTATAGTTTTATTTACTTGATCGACGATGAGGTTCTTTCCATCTATCTTCTTAATCTGTATTTAGCTAGTTTCAAAGGAAAAGTTTTAAATTATAGATTGTAATGCTATGTTGGCATGATACAGTACTGTGTATCAATTCACTTTATGGAGCTGTTATGAAGTTAACCTACATACCACACACACTGTGTGAATATTAGAGTTCTGATTAAAAAATGTTGACCTGATTCTTTCTTTCTAGCTCATATTCTACCAGCCTTATACTAATATAAATCAACTTAAATGAATGGATTTCAACAAGCATAAGACTGAGATAAGTATTTAGAATTGGCTCTGATACATATGCAAGGGGTGACTTTTCTAATGTGGCTTACTTTGGAAAATATTACCAGAGCATAACTCATGTAATACAGAAAAAGGCAACTTTTTGATTGTATGTATGCATGCAATACATATATGTATATACATTATTTATAGACTTTCACTTACTTTGTATACCAATATGGCAGGTTTGCATCAATATATTGCACTGATTGAATGATTGCAAAAATTTTGTAAATATTTGCATTTGTAAATGGTAGATGGCTGTAAAGGGGGGAGGAAATGTATTTCCATGTATTTTTTGAGAAGAGAATGGGATTTGCTGTTCTTCAAAGAAAGCTGTTCTTATGAACCCTTTAGGTGTTCATAAATCTTCAGCTTACAGACTCACTGCAAACAACAAGGTGTCTGTACAGTTACAGCTTCTCTACTCAGCCTTATGTGAGCCATTTCAGAGAGGATAAAAAGCTCCAGGTGACTCCACAACAGGGCTGAATATTACCCTTCTGTGCAGCCTCAGCTACAGCTGCCCTCAATTTCCACCTGCCCTTGGGGCAGATGGCTTCGGAGCTCTTCTATCAATGACCCTGGACTGCTTTTTCTGCCCATCATTTCCATTAAAATGCTTTATTAAGGACAGATGGAAATAGTTTAGACAGTCAGAGTGTGATGATAAATGCTCTGTCCAAGACTTCAGGCATCATATATTCCAGCAATTTCCTGTGTGGTGTTCTCCAAAATGTCCCAAATGGTCCTTGCGTTTAAACACAAAACCAATCTTAAGGCTTTTCAATGAACGGAATTGCCCTGTCGGTACATGCAAATTGTATTTATGTATAAGCACACATATACATGTTTATATTTGTACTCTCTTCTCTATTTATATATTTTTTATGTAAACACTAAAATATATGCATATTTATCAATAGCTGACATTGCATCTTGGAAAGACCTGAAGAATGTTTCAACATATGTGCATATTCTCTTTTTTACATATGTGTGCATGATATCTCTCTCTATAATCTGTGTGTGTGCATGTATGCGTTTGAAATCATTCCTTTGTATGTATACCTTAGAAATGCAGTGACTACATGATTGGAAACTACTGTGTATTTTCTTGAACCTTGGCACTGCAGGGCTATATCTAATTGCATTATTCAAATAAAAGAACTGTAAGTTTTGTTATTTCTCATTTCCATTGAAAAGGAAATTCATTGAAGTGCGGATCTGGGGAACTGGAAGTTCTGTCTAGAGCAAACATGGCATGGGTCGAAAATTAAAAAAAAAAAACAAAACCAAAAAACCACCACAAAAACCACCCAACACCCCACACAACATATTTTTTATGGGTTGCTTTCTACAGAAATTTGCAATTTACCAGTTTAAATTTGTTCTTGATCAAGAACCACCATTTTTACCAAAAGAACCTTCATATATGTCTACAAATCATGAGGCAAATTTATTACATCTAAGATGGAAGTGCATTTGAATCTCAATCTCCAAAGACCTTGATCTTTTTTACCTACTGCAAACAAACATTGATATTTTATAAAATCATATGTGGCATCAGTTTTCCTCTGGTTGACAACATGGGAAGATCCATTTGGTGGTTTTGCATCATGACATTTTCTTTCCATATGTAGAAATGTTTAATGGAGGAATAGATGGGACCTAGGAGACCGCTAGTGGCTTTTAACTCAATATTGTCACTAAATCTGCATTTCAAAGACTTTGTGGAGGGAGTATGAGCTGAGGTAAGGAGGAGAAAGGGTCAAGTTTCCCCCCTTTAATTATTACTCCCTTTGTCCATATTAGAATTCTAACTTTTATGTTGTTGATCTTTTTTTTTCCACTGAAGCTAGGATTTTGATCCTAGGCAACATTTTAACACCTCCATCCCTTGTGGCCATCTTTCTACCTCTGACTGACATTTGTACAGCACACAGTGCAAATTGCTTGGCATGTATTTTGAAAATCAATGTCAAAAGAATGACCATATTGATGTGGGTATTCTTACTCCCTGTGGCTCTTGGAATTGTTTAGAAAAACTCTCAAACAACCTCCAAATACTGATTTGACAATCCTTAACTTTGATAAAACTTACATGTTTCATGTGTGTTTGTTTTGCAGATTTTATCTTACTCACCCCGATTTGGTTTTGAAAATGCACATGTAAAGCATGTATGTAATCATCCAGTTCATAAAGCAGTAGAAAACTAACAGAAATAGAAACATAAGTTTCATGGGTTATTCACAATATGTGGCTTTTCTGCTATGACTGCTAAACAGGCATCTCAATAGGGAAATCTATTATTTTGGAGGACAGGGGAGGATATAGACATACATGTATTGTTGAACTATTTTGTGCTAATGCTTAGGATTCTGGTTAGCTATTGCGATAAAAATAGAGTGAGGCACAGTGTCTTTGCTCCATTAGTCCTTCAGCAGACCTTACTTTCAGTTTTGATCTATGAAGATTCAACTTGATCAGATTGCTTTGTGATCTTTCCCAAGTTTCACTTTTTGACTGCCTTGCATGAGAGAGGTTCACTAGGGAACATTTTAAAAAGACAATAGTGGCAACTTCAATAAAGACAATCTCTCTTCCAGCCTTCCCAATCTCAGGCAATATTTTCAAAAAACAGGAGCTTAAATTTAGGTTTCTAAAAATCACATATCAATATTTGTTTAGTTCCTAAAGAATGTTTATTAGACCTTTTTTTTGGCCTTTTTTCTTCTCATCGACTTGTTTATCAGACTTGATCTGCATAGCAGAGAAAGTAATTTTCAAGAATAGTATTTGAATAATCTTATAAATCAGGATAATTCCTATGCTTCAGTCTGTTCCCTAATGGTTGAATTGTGAACTACTCTTCAGACCTTTTCTCACTTTTTTAGAGCTACGACTAGCTAAAAATACACAAAAATTGTTTATTTTCCTTTACCTAGTCAAACTAAATTTTGCATTCTTGCACTGTTGTATAGTAGTGGAAATTTCCAGGTGCCAATGCCCATACTGTTTAATGCTGAAGTATTTTCTCACGCCCCTGCAATCTCATGATCTATTAATACAGTGAAGCCAGCTAGAAAACTTTGGTGTAGAGCCTCGTAGATTTCACCGTAGAGAGCTAATGACAATATTTGTTAGAAGTTAAACTTCGTGCAGCCATTCATATATATTTCCATTATTTTGCCTCATGGGATCCCTCAGAGGAAATATGTGAATATTTCCTTGGGTTTTTTTTGTTTTGATTAGAGAAAAAAAAAATTGCTCAAAAAGCAATTTTTATTTTAAGACCGTGTAATAATGACAAGCCTTAATACATGAGTTTGCTATATTTGCTTCCAATCTGAAGTTCCTGACAAAACATATAACTACTTATCACTGAACTCTTTGGTATGAACACATCTCTAACACACTGTTAATGTTAGCAAACGTACATTTGGAATCCCAAAAGCCTTAAGCTGATAATTTGTTGAAGAAGTTTGTAGAATATAAATTGTTCAGTGAGTTTGGATATTTTCCTCCATTAGTACTAGCACCACCAAGGAGAATTTCTTTCCTGAACACAATGAAAATTCTTTTTCTCCTTTGTCATTTACACCTCTTGATTTATCAGCAGCAGTAAGAAATTATTCCTCACTTTTCTCAAAAGGAATCTGAAATCATATTAAAAAAAAAAAAAAAACCTCACGAAAAAACCCACCAAAAAAACACATTCCTCAGTCCAGCATTTAGTATAACTTCATTTCCAATACCAGGAGACATTGAGGTTTTTTACAAAGTTAATTATTTAAAAAGACCATGAGAATATGGAATTCATTGCAGTGAGTAGAGTCAGCAGCAGTAGCCCTCTGAGCACTGATTACATACAAGTATATGGGGCTGAAGCCAGTAGATAAAAGACTTGACCTCACTAATATTTCTTTACTGTCATATATCTATCACTTTATTATCCTATATTACTGTGTGATTATTAACATATTTAATTCTGTAGAATCTGGAATGTGAAAATGAATTCATTTACTTTGTAAAAAAATTTGCAAATTAAACTAGATGGCTTGTTTCCTTTGACTGGAAAAGACCTGTAAAATCAACACTTCTACAAAATACATATACACTGTCATTTAAGAGTGAAAACTCTCATTGTCACACTGGTTTTTACAATCCATTGTAGAGGACATGCTAAAGGACAGGAACCTATTGTCCAGTTATTTGACAAAAGGAACAAACCATGCAAAAAGGAATTCAAGTCCTCCCAGATCAATGCTGGTTTTTAAATGTGTGAAATAAATATAAGGATTTTTTTTTTACAGTTACAGCAACTTGGCTGCAAGTAAGATTAATAGCATAAAACACATTAATTGCAAGTAAAAGTGATGACTTGGATAACACATTACCGAGGTGGAAGAAGAGATCAAATTTATTTGAACAGCAAGAAAATAGAAAAATATTAGAGCATTAAAACCAATGAAAGAATAATACAAAATCTCTCATTAAAAACATACAAATACTGATCAGATAAAAGTTGGTATCACTGGTATTAACCTCATTAGCTGTGAATTTTATGGGGTACAGTGGACTGTAGAAACCTTTTTGGATATTTTGGTCACAGCCTGAACTTATCTGTCTAGATGATTAATCTCTGGAAGACAACTACAGAAATGAGCTAGTAGCAAGGATTAAAGAGTTGAAATTGCTGTGTAAGGTGAGATTTTATATATAAGCTTTTGTGTCATGGCACCCCATGGAACAAAGCCAGAAACATTCAGTGCAATTCCAAATCCCTTGTGGATTTTGAAGCTTAAATGTTCCTATTTTGGCCTGATGTGCAAAGTGTTGTCACAATGAAAAGGTTCCAGAGAAGTATATCTTACATATTGCTAGAAAGCAGCTTTAAGAAGGAAAAGACAAAACATGAACCTCTCCTACCACCAGAAATGAAGTAATGGATATTTATGAGCACAATGACTGCAAAGCTGATCAAAGAAGTAATGCATATATGTAATCACAAAAACTCTCGCACCCATGCTGTATCTATCCAGTATGGCTCTAAAAAGGTAATTGTATATAAACGCTAAAATGATCTAAGCCTCTACATTGTTCTGTAACTGACAAATTGATTAGAAGTACAGGCCCATTTAAAGCATTCTTAATGTTATCTTTTCTATAGCACATTTTTCAAACTCAGCTGTCAAGAACACTTGGTAGATGGATATTTTAATCAGGGCCATTAAGCTTCTTGCTCGCAGATCTTGAGAGCGATTGACTAGAGTCTGTTGCTAACGTTCATCAGTTATGCTTTCAGTTTGCGCTAGATACACTAGAGTGTAACAATCCTGAAAATATCTCCAAGAACAGTTATTATTTCCTACATGGAGGACAAAGTTAAGAGATCTGTATGGGGAGAAAAGTCTAAATTAAGGAGATTTTAAATGGAAGATCAGCATCACCATTAGTGTATGTATTAGACCTGGTTAGAAACTCTGAAACCTTCAGGTAGCAGAATGGAAAAAAATTGTATTATTGGAGAATTTCCATAAATTTTGGGGGTTTTTTTGAGATTTTTTCTTTACTTTCATCCAGATCTATGAGAGATCTATATTGAAATGCATCTGTCAAGTCTGTTCATGTCTCTTATTTCGATATTTTATTTTTCAAAATTTATTTTTCAAAAAATATGTTAATAAGTTTTATTTCTATAAATTTCTTCACTGAAAGGGCTATCAAGCATTGGAACAAGCTGTTCAGGGAAGTGGTTGAGTCACCATCCCGGGAGGTATTTAAAAGACATACAGATGTGGCACTTAAGGACATGGTTTAGTCATGGACTTGGCAGTGGTAGGTTTATGGTTGGACTCGATGATCTTAAAGGTTTTTTTCCAACCAAAATGATTCTATGATTCAAAATAATGATAAGTTGTATAAATGCACATTTGCATACCAGTGGTAGGGAGGGTGATGCTCTAACTAAAAGAGTGGATTTTTGTTACCTACAGTGGATTTATTGGTCTATAAATTAGGATGCCAAGGAGAAAGCTAGGATAAAGAATGTACATTTGGATTATATACATGTGTGTTTACATTTACTTATATTTATACATTTACTTGTTCACAATAATGTTAAATGTTTTTTTCTTCATTTATTAAATGCTCTCCATTTTGCATAAAATACAGAAGAATGGCATTCTTAATTTCTGCAGAATAAAATGTTTGAAAGGTCACTCAAAAAACTGAAAACTAGTATATATAATTAATTAGAAAGTCTTGTGAACATTTAATTAATTTTAGAAGTTAAAAACATTCGCAGTCAGCTCTTTCTGGTTCTAAGACAGTAGGAAGGGACCAACTGTTGATGGCCTACTGAATTATATTCACGAATCTCACGCTGAGAGTAATTGTTTTCTGCAGGTCACTCATGTATGTCACTCCCAAGTTGTTATCATTAAGCTTCCATCTGAAACAGACTGAAAAAAAGAGTAGAGAAGAAAATAGAGTTTACAAAAGGAAAGACTTCAGATTTTTGACAGTTCATCATTTAAAGACAGTACTTCGAAAAGGCACTGATCATAAAATAAGTAAATTAGAGTTAAAAAAAGACTAATGGCACTTATCAAAAAGCTCCCAACAGAACTCTGAAACAGAAGACTTGATGCTTGGTGGATGCATCCTGAGAAGGCAATTTGCACTGCCTTACATAAGTGGCCATAGGGGTAACTGACCCTTAGAGAAGGCTTGTGAAGCCTAGAAACTTCCTAGGATTTTGATAAACAAGACAAGTTGTGCTTAGAGGAAGTTAATGTTCGCAATCTACAAACCCTTTCCATAGCTTAATTGTTTGGCTATAAAGAATTATCAGTTACAAACACCAACTCTGATTTCTAACAACTACCAAGAGAAATCATGGATGTCACAAAATGTTATGCCCAGTTCCAAAAGCAATATTTCTGACAGCTAGAGATTCTTCAGTTGAGAAAAAAGACTAAGACTAAGACTAAGAATGAATAAGAATAGTCCAGTAGGTGAAAACGGAGCAAGCGTCTGCAAAGAGGATTTCACGCCAGTTTTTTATACCATGAAGTTGTAAAATACTATGGAGAAGGAAGTATGTGGTGCATCTTGTTCCATTTTATCCATTATATGGAACAGACTGCCTGTCTGATAATTTCCTGCAGCAAGCTTGTAGGAATAGGCAATGATACGCAAAATTATTCACGCAGCCATTCTGATAGAGGCCTGTGAAATCTCTCATTGGTCCTCAAAGGTAGACGGTCGTAAGCAAGTTGGGCAAGGCTAGATCAGATAAGTACTATATAGACTTAGTTGCCTCCTTGAACAGCCTATTCTGGTACCAATCCTTTAGAAAGGATGACAAGCTCCTCTCACTGATCAAACTTTCACTGAGAGGGCAGAGAGGAATTTGATTTTGGGTTGGGGTTTTTTTGTTTGTTTGGGTTTTTTGCTTGGGTTTTTTGGGGGGTTTTTTTGTTTTGGTTTTTTTGTTTTTTGGTTTTTTTGGTCAGGTTAAATAGCATTCTTCCTTGCATGCAATCTTGTAAAATAAAATAAATTTAAAAAATAATAAAAAATCTGTTATATTTCAAAATAACAGCTCTACAAATAGTCCTATATGGGAGTACACAAGGAAGTATATTTCCAGGATATATGTATGCAAAGTCAGATCTAGTTATAATGCAGAGAGCTCATTGTGCAGCTGCACAACCATCTCTCTGTCAAATGACTGGGAACACACACACCATGCTGATTGACTAATGCAGAAGTTAAAGCTGCCTGGGATCTCTGGTAAATCCAAGCACTTCTTTGCTTCAATAATCCAAAGTAGCAAGGCAGTCCAGTTTGCACTATATAATCAGGTTTTTACACTGAAAGATTGCATTTTGTCTTGTTATTTTTTTTTTGTTTTTTTTCTCCATAAAAAATGAATAAGTATAGGGTACATTATAAATAATGCCCCAAGATCTAGAGGAGAAAAACAAACAAACAAAGGACAAAAAAAGAAAGGAGAGAAGAAGAGGAGAACTGGAAGATAATACCCTATGGTTATAAATTCTTCTACTCAAGAGAATCCTATAGCATCATGCCAAAGGCAGTACATCTCTTCAGGTGAGAAATATGGGGGTGAAAGCTGGCTGACATTCTTCTGCTACTGAAGCACAGCAGTTTCTAGCATGTCTTTTACTGCAGGAAGAAACAGAGGCCATTTCAAAAATGAAGGTGAAGAATGAGTGAAGATAATGTACAGTAGTTTTCCAAGATTTGATTCAGCAAGGACCTTTCATGGGAAGGTACTTCTAATATTGCTGAAAATGCAAGGGAGAAGTGGAAGAAAGAAGGAAAACAAGAATGATGACAACATGACCCCAAGTAAACCATAGCTTTTGAAGTTCAGGTGATCTTGTCTTATTTAGTTGAAACAGACACTTCAAAGATTGTGGTTCTCCCTAGCTACACAATGGGGGTTGGAAGTGATGCTGAATCAAAATCAGGGATTTCCAAGTGTCCAAAATAACTTCCTGCAAGGTCTAGGATTTCCTTGGAGATTTTATTTTGAAGTGCTGGATCCTGTTTGGCCAAGAAGACTTGGCAAGTTGGTAACCCAGGTGCAGTTGGATCTATGGAGATACTGACTGTAGTCACTAGGAAATTAATTCTTATAATGACATAACAGCAAAACTTTGCTTGTGGTATGACAAAAAGGTACAAGAATAAAGAGACAATGCAACTCCAGTGCAGTATATTTGAAACATTACACAGGCAGTGGCTTTTAAAATGTCTGCCATTGAAAGTAATGGATTTTATTTGCTTTTAAGCTCTGTTGTGGAAGGCAGGAATCAATAATGCTCCTCTCCATTAAATCAAGACTATTTCTACTTTCTTGTATTCCTTTCAGTATTGCCCATAATTTTATTACTCCATGCCTCTCACAGGCTTCAGTAATTGACTGGCAAAACTACAGCATTTAGGAAAGTTTTTTGCAGTTGGCATCAAGAGACACAGAGTTCCTAAGCTCATTTCATTTGTGACTCTTGAAAGCTTGCAGTCAAGTCATGTCTCTTCACCATAAAGCTCCAAGGAATTGCACAGATAAAGCTTGAAGAGCAGAGGAAAGCTGAAAGAGAGATAGAAAAAGCAAGGGGGACTAGAATGGGATACAGGCAATGCAGAAGCAACAGACAGCACAAGCTTCAAAAGGGAAGACATGGAATCTCGTGGTACACAGAAAATTCAAAAAAAGAAAACAAAAGGTAACATTTTGGTGCTCACCTAACATTCAAAAGGCAGCCTACAGAGGCACTGAAAAGAATGCTTACAGCTATGCCTGCCTCTGAGATTTCATCTTATGTGAAGGATGTAGATTGAGATGAATAACATGATTGTCCTTTCAGGATCAAGACTCTGCCTATCAACCAGTTAAAAAAATAAAACCAAAACAACAACAAAAAAGCAAAACAAAACCAAAACAACAATAAAGAGATCTTAACAATCCCATGTTTATCGTTGATTCAGGTAAACACATAATTAGATTTTTTCTTTAATGTTTCAGGCAGTTTCGCTTGTCTCACTGTTCCTGCTTTGCTGTCAGACATTCAGCTCTCTTTAATACAAAGTGTCCCCAGGACACCTATCCTTTACCTAGAGTATACCCAGGATACCTGTCCTTTGGAACATTTAGCCTTTACAGTGTATCTTCCTTTCTATTGCGGAAAATGAAACTTGCTCCTTTCTGCATGTTGTCATAATATGTCCTGATCAGTAGAATTCATATGTCATTGTCATTTTCAAGAGTAGCAGGGCACAGTAAGGTACACAGCTGGTGCCAGGAAACCAGTTTCCTGTTACTGTTCTCTGATGGGAGCTTATTAGTGACACTCAAACTGAGCCACTGAATTACAGTAAGTGTGTAGAGCCCAATTCTTCTCCCAGTGCCATCGATGACAAAACACCCACAGACTGTACTGAAACCTATGTAAAACAATTTGGCAGTATCAGGACCTTGCCTTTTTAGATTTAATTTTTTTCTTTCTGAATCACCCATATAATGCAAAAGAAAAATGATAGCCAAAGCCTGGACAAGAGTTATGTGAAGGAAGTAGTAATATGCTTTTTATGAGACAAGAATGGCTAAGTGAAGCTTCAGATGAGGTTATGGTCAAGGGCTAGGACCATTAGGGCTGCCATTAGATGGCTCTTCAAATGTACATGGAGCCAGACTGCCCCTCTGATATCATGAGTCAAGAGTTGCCCCATCAATAAATACACACTTTCAGAGCATTTTCAATCAAAATAGGAAAGAAATTAAGAGGAGAAAAAAATGAATAAAGGCAAGAAACCAAGCAGTGAACTGGAGTTAAAAGAACAACTTCTAAGAAATCTCATAAATGGTAAATTAGGATTGATTTCTTGTTATATTTCCCTTAAATAGAACTGAGCTACAAAATTGCCCTTGATTTTGCTCTTTACCCTGCCTTCTTCTTAATACTGTTAAAGTCTTTCCCGTGCATACTGTACCTCAGGAGTGTTAAAATGTGTCAAACAATGTGACTAGTTCCTAGTTCAAATAGAAGTCCATTTCTTAGCACACATGGACAGATACTCATTCTGCTGTAAGGAGGCATGAGAATCACCACCAGTGGCATAAAACAACTAAGACTGTTATCACAGGACGGTCAAGTTTGTACTTTCAGTTATGTCCCATCAGTTTACAGGTTATCTCAATATCAGGTCTTGCTCTAAAACATGAAAATGTGATTCTTAAGAAGTTATGGGAAATAAAAAATAATAACTAAAAAGGCAACACAAGTAGGTCACTTGCAGAATGAAAAATCTAAAAGAGAAAGGCCAAAGGTTTCTTATTCTGGTCTGAAATGAATACATACATCAAATAACCTATTAAAGCCTGTTGAAACTACAGAGCAGGTCAAATAAAAGAACCTATATTGATAGTGCAGAAAATTTTATCTCCTTGAAACAAACATGATACAGATTATATGAGGTCTGTGGGGGGAATAGAAAAGCTTTGTACTTCTTCTACATTATTATTCTCATTTCCCTGAGGTAGTCTCACTTGAAAACACTTCAGTGAAAGAGAAGTTAACATATACTAAACCTATCATGCCAAAATCTTGTGACAAGGCAATATGCCAACATACGAAACTTTTCAACACAAATCATACTTCATAAAAATTCAATTCATGTAATTTTCAGAAAAGTAGGAGTTTGAGCACATCACTGATGGCATTCATAACAACTGGTCTGGCAGGTAATTAGAAACCTTAGAGAGAGAATTTGCTAACAAGTCTGTGGACTAAAGCTCTGATTACTTTTTAACACTGACATTAAGAAACAGAATCACTGAACTAAGAACTGCTAGTTGTCAACATATTGTTCAACAGAGCTAAAAATAAGAGTGGTTTCAATGTTAGAAATCTGATGTTAAAATCGTTGGGGACTTGTAGATAGAAACATAAGGTAAGAAAAAACATTAACCTGATTTAGGATTGAAGGATCTACTATCAGTTCACGAAAATAATGCCATTATGGCTACAAGCAGAAGAAAAAACCACACGGAATAGTCCTGCCGTCAAATGAGTTTCACCATTTAAGCACAACTTATGGGGGTATAGGCTGCCCTTTCCTAAATACTAAATTGGAGAAAAAGAGGTAGATAGACATTCTCAGGAACAGCTTCAGCAATTTGACACACATCAACCCCAGAATATGCACAAAATGAGAATAACAGACTTTCTACTGCTTTACGACAGTGCTGAGGTCTCAGGAGTGATCTGTGGCCCTCGGAATTGTAGAATTATTCTTGTCAGAAGGGGTCTCTAATGTAGCCTCCTACTCCAAGCAGGGTCAACACTCAATGACTAAGCTGCTCAGGGCTTTGACCACACAGGTCTCAAAAACCTCTGGGGACCTCCATTCCATAAAATCTCTGGACAACCTGCTCAAATGCTTAATTATCTTCAGGGTGACACATTTTCCTTATATCCAGTTGGAATGTTGCTCATTGAAATTTATGATTGCTATCTCTCGTTCTCTCCCTGACCTCACTTGCACTTCAGTAAAGAGCCTGGTCCCATCTTCCTGATGACCTCCCTGTAAGTATGGGAAGACTGCCGTTAGGTCTGCTCAATGCCATCTCTTCTTCAGGTTTAATAGGTCCCGGTTTCTCAGCCTCTCCTCACAGGATAAGTGCTACAGCCCCTCACCAGATGAACTTGCTTCCATCTATAAAAACCCTTATTGCCCTGGAGCTCCCAAAAGTGAATGCAATATTTCACATGTGACCTAGTCAGTGCTTCTCAGAGGAGAATAATCATGTCCCTTGATATACTGGCTGCAGTTTTCTGAAAACGATTATTTCATCCCAGGTACAGGACTTGCATTTGTCTTTGTTGAATTTTGTGAGGTTCATAGTAGCCCATTCCTCCAGCCTGTTTCAGTCCTTCTGAATGGCTTTTCTGTACTACTCAGTTTGGGGTTGTCCCCAGACTTGATGAGGATGCAGCCCATCTCCTCTTCTAGGTTAAAGATATTGAACAGAATAAAAGATATTGAACAGTTTGAGAATTGACCCCTGAGGAACATTGCTAAGTGGCAAAACACAAACCATTAATCACCACACTTTAAGTCTGACAACCCAGCCAGATTTTCACCCATCTAGTAATCCCTGTATCTAAGATCTTAACATCCTAATGTGGCTACAGGGAAGCTGTGGGAAAACATTAAGAAAGCCCTGGTACAGCTGCAAGGAAAAAACATCCACTGCTCTTCTCTCATCCACAGTCATTTCATCAGAAAAGGTGACCAGGTTCATCTGGCAAGATTCACCCTTGGTTAGTCTATATTTGCTATTCCCAAACACCATTTTCTCTTTCATGTGCTCAGAAATGTCTTCCAAATCTTCCTCCACACAAGAAATCTTATAGTAATTAATTATGGCATATTATGCTGTTAAAATCTAGTTGGAATTAAGAATAGGAGATATGGAAATGCAAAGAAGAATTTAATGCAAATAGGCTGAATCAATAATCGTCCTCTCAGAATAAGGTACTTTTCAACACAGCAGCTTGATGTGGTTGTGTGGTTCTCAAGGGAGTGAGAAATGGGGGGCAATTAAAAAAGCTACAAAAAATCCCCACCCATCTTTTCTCCCTTTCCATTTCTTATTTCACAGAATCATAGAATCACAGAACAGTTTGGGTTGGAAGGGACCCCAGAAATCATTTAGTTGCAACCCCCCTGCCGTGGGCAGGGACACCCTCCACTAGATCAGGCTGCCCAAAGCCCCATCCAACCCGGCCTTGAACACTTCCAGGGATGGAGCCTCCACAGCTTCTCTGGGCAACCTGTTCCAGTGCCTCACCACCCTCAAAGCGAAGAATTTCTTCCTAACATCTAATCTAAATCTACCCTTCTGCAGCTTAAGGCCATTGCCCCTTGTCCTATCACTCCAAGCCCTTGTAAACAGGCCCTCTCCAGCTTTCCTGTAGGCCCCTTCAGGTACTGGAAGGCTGCAGTAAGGTCTCCTCGAAGACTTCTCTTCTCCAGGCTGAACAACCCCAGCTCTCTCAACCTGTCTTCATAGGAGAGGTGCTGCAGCACTTTGATCATCTTTGTGGCCCTCCTCTGGACTCACTGTAACAGATCCATATCTTTTTCATACAGAGGACCCCAGAGCTTGATGCAGTACTCCAGGTGGGGTCTCACAAGAGTGGAGTAGAGGGGCAGAATCACCTCCCTCGACCTGCTGGTCATGTTTCTTTTGATGCAGCCCAGGTTACAGTTGGCTTTCTGGGCTGTAAGGGTGTGTTGGGTTTGCGTGGCAAAGTTTTGGTGGCGGGGGGGCTACAGGGGTGGCTTCTGTGAGAAGCTGCTAGAAGCTCCCCCTGTGTCTGATAGAGCCAATGCCAGCCGGCTCTAAGACGGGCCCGCCGCTGGCCAAGGCCAAGCCAATCAGCGCCTCTGTGATAACATATTTAAGAAGTAGAAAAACACTTAGAGAGGGAGAGCTTTTGCAGCCAGAGAGAGGAGTGAGAAGATGTAAGAAACTCTGCAGACACCAAGGTCAGTGCAGATGGAGGGGGAGGAGGAGCTCCAGGCGCCGGAGCAGAGATCCCCCTGCAGCCCGTGGTGAAGGCCATGGTGAAGCAGGCTGTCCCCCTGCAGCCCATGGAGGAAGGATGAGGGGGTGTAGAGATTCCACCTGCAGCCCGTGGAGGACCCCACGCCGGAGCAGGTGGAGGCACCTGAAGGAGGCTGCGGCCCGTGGGAAGCCCACGCTGGAGCAAGTTCCTGGCCGGACCGGTGGACCCGTGAAGAGGGGAGCCCACGCCAGGGCAGGTTTGCTGGCAGGACTTGTGACCCCGTGGGGGACCCCACGCTGGAGCAGTTTGCTCCTGAAGGTCTGCACCCCGTGAGAGGGACTCCATGCTGGAGCAGGGGAACGATGAGAGGAGTCCTCCCCCTGAGGATGAAGAAGCGGCAGAAACACCGTGTGATGAACTGACCGTAACCCCCATTCCCCGTCCCCCTGTGCTGCTGAGGGGGGGAAGGTTGAAGCCGGGAGTGAAGTTGAGCCCGGGAAGATGGGAGGGGTGGGGGGAGGTGTTTTAAGAGTTGATTTCATTTCTCATTCCTCTACTCTGTTTTGCCTAGTAATAAATCAGATGAATTCCCTCTCTAAGTTCGGTCTGTTTTGCTCGTGACAACAATTAGTGAGTGATCTCTCCCTGTCCTTATCTCGACCCACAAGCATTTCGTTATGCCTTTTCTCCCCTGTCTAGTGAATGAGGGGAGTGAGAGAGCGGCTCTGGTGGGCACCTGGCCTCCAGCCAGGGTCAACCCACCACAAAGGGCAAATTGCCAGGTCACGTCCAATTTTTCATCCACCAACACCCCCAAGTCCTTCTTCTCAGGGCTGTTCTCAATCCATTCATCCGCCAGCCTGAATTGATACTGTTGAGTGTCCTGGCCCATGTGCAGGACCTTGCACTTGGCCTTGTTGAACTTCATGAGGTTAACAGGGGCCCACGTCTCAAGCCTGTCAAGGTCCCTCTAGATGGCATTCCCTCTCTCCAGCATGTTGACTATACCACACCACACAGCTTGGTGTCATCAGCAGACTTGCTGAGGGTGTACTCAATCCCATGTAAACAACAAAGATGTTAAACAGTGCTGGTGCCAGTACTGACCCCTGAGGAATGCAACTTGTCACTGGTCTCTAGCTGGACATTGAGCCACAAGTTGAGTGTGACCATGCAGTCAGTTCCTTATCCATTGAGTGGTCCATCCATCAAATCAATGTCTCTCCAGCTTAGAGACAAGGATGCCATGTGAGACAGTGTCAAATGCTTTGCACAAGTCCAGGTAGATGATGTCAGTTTCTGTCTTTTTCTCTGAATATTCTGTCCTTCTGAAGAGAGTAGTGTGTTCTTTGGACCTGTGAAGCTGGAGACAAGAGCAGTAAGTCCAAAGCAAGATCTCAAGCCTGAGGGAGACTCAGAAGTGTTAGGGATGGAAAAACAAACCTTTGCAAGCTAAATGTCTGTGCACTTGAAGATGTTACCGGGACTGAAAGAAGCCTTTTCTGGTACACCACGTACAGGCACAGATGGGATTTCTTACCAAGGCTTCATAGAGATATTTAGGCACTGGAAATTGGGGTGAGAATTTTGGCACTAAGTTTAGTTTGGTCAGAGCCAGGGTAATTTTCTTTAGAGATTGCTGCACAGAGAGGCATTGAAGTGTAAGTATGAGAATTTTCGTTGGTGGCAGATAGTGGATCTGAATGAGGGCGTGTATGGCATGGAGCAAATACCTACAATAAGTAGGAGCTCTGTATAGAACTGCAACCCCCATGTAATATGACAGCCACACATATAATGCATAATTTTTGAATTTACAAATGTAAAACTGACAGAATTTGGCACTTTTTTGTTAGTTTAAACGTTAAAAGTGCTTTTATCTGGGCTTGCCTGCACTGAAATTTTGATTCTCTGCCATCCTTTTAATAACTGAGTCAAGTTCCACAAAAATTTTAAGAGATTATACTTTTAAGTAATCCTCAGGTGTACTTTTTTGACAACTTTTCATTGACAGACTCAAGCCATGGGGCACAGACAGCCATGGAGCTATCACAGCCTTTTCCACGAGGAGTTAGGGAGATGCCACGTCCCTATACTTTTTTCTTACAGCTTTTCTTCCCTATGGGGTTCCCTATACATTTTTCTTACAGCTGTTCTGATCACCTTGAAAGGCAGTGAATAGTGACACCAGCCCACTCTAGCCTCCCCTGTGCTAAAACACACTGTTTTTCAGTCTGACTTTAACATGCTCCATTGAATTTCAGTAAACAAGACTGTTTATGAGCCTAGCAAACCTAGAGAACAGTTTAAAACTATGCTCAAAGAAATTTATTCCCAGTCAACCTATCATATGCCAGGGAGTCCCATATATTGCTCCCATTCATGACTCCCAAGTCTCCATTTAATTCTTATCTCCTGAGGCCATGTATCTCAGAAGTACTCTCCTCTGTACTCTGGACTATTTTGCAGAGAAACTGGTTTAAAAAAAAAAAAAAAAAGAGGTTTATCGATGCCTTTTATTCTCCCAGTGGTCCTTTCGGTTATGAATTGCTCTTTCCCTCTTTTTATGTTGCTGTTATCCAGCCAAGTAGCTGATAGTCCGGTTTCTCCCTGTAACCTCTCTCGTGCTGCATGTATCTTTTCCCCTCGGGGTTCTTTCTGCTCTTTCTATTGCTTTCTGCTCCCCTGCATTGCTCTTCCACCCACAACATCTTCTGTTTGCAACAGGTTTGGCATTGCTCTACATACACTCATACACACACGGGACTTCGTATGATTGCTGGACTGAGCAGCTCAAATATGCTCAGTAGAAACGCTCCAGAGAAATCTCTATAAAAGATGCTGATCCCACATACGCTCTCTACAACAAGAAAGCAATGTCAGAATAGCAGCAGGAGCAATGGCAAAGAAAGATTTCTTCATTTCAATCACTTTTGAATATATCCTAAAAAGATACTAAATTTATGCTTGGGATATTTTCAATAGTCACAGGAATATTATTGCTACAACTCCACTGCAGCTCCCCTGATTTCATGAGTTTTATTGCTAGAATTAATGCTACATAAGAAAATACAAAGGCTAACCAAATAGATCAATAGACCTTTAGATATTTGCACTTCCCTATATTTGATCTTTTTTGAAAATTAATTTTCAGTAATTTCTCATTTTTAATAACTGATTTTCTTCTAGAGGGGACTTCAGATAAGACATAACACTGTTACAAATGTGCACTGAACAAAGCCAGAGTGAGTTTCCAGATATCCCTTTGTTGCTTAGAAACAACTTTCCTTAATGTTGAGGGGAACATATCATTAGCTATACCTGGATTCAAAGCTGTGTGGCATTTTTTAACTTGTGTTCACAGATATAACTGAATGGAAGCAGGTCATTACATTTACCTCCAGCTTTTGTTTATTTTGTATTTATTTCATTGTCAGGAACAGTCCACCATTGTCAATAACAACATAGCATGAGTACACACAGAAATATTATTAATTCATATATGGAAATCACATCTTGTATCTTTTTTTTCTTTTCTTGTAAGACATAAAAATAAATATGTCAGTATAAATAAAAAATACACGATATAAGAAAACTAAAGTGAATAAGCTGATTCAGTACTTTAGTTGGTATTTCAATTGGACTGAGTTGTAATCTCAAAATTTATTAATATAGTACATTTGGAAAAATAATTACAACTTGTTGCTCTTTTAAAAGAGAATTTCCATACTGTAATTCCAAAATACCTTGGCTTTATGTTGGACTATTCCTTGCTGATGTACATAGTAGCAAGAACAGAGCTATAGTTTTGAAATGTCATCTATATGAGTAATTAAAACAAGACGGAAGGAAGGAAGGAAGGAAGGAAGGAAGGAAGGAAGGAAGGAAGGAAAAGAAAGAAAGAAAGAAAGAAAGAAAGAAAGAAAGAAAGAAAGAAAGAAAGAAAGAAAGAAAGAAAGAGCAATAGCAGTTGCAGTATATTTTCATAAAAGTAGATGATGTGACTGTAGGAGTGTAGTTTGGAAACAATGCTGTTTTCATTACTTTGCAAGTTGTAGATCTACCACATAGGCTGGAAACTAATGAGAGCCAAGAGGAAGAAAATAACCTAGGCTGTGAAGCAGAGTTTATCATGTGAATGTTTCTAAACTATATTGATGGCACAGAGGCGATGGGCTAGCTGAACTGCAGGAAGGTTTTTATCACTTTGGCTAGCTGTACACGTCTAAGTGGATGGGATGTTTAACCCATCTGTCAAATGCCAAATGTATCTTCTGAAATCAGTTAATACTGATTCACGTGATGAAACAAAGGTATAACATCATTCTACCATGTCATGTCTCTAGGCCCAGAAAATTAATTTTTCATCAACATTCCCTAATGCATGGTATCAGAAATAACGAAGTAACTAAGTAAAGTAAGCCCCAAGCATCTTTTAGTGCATAGAGGGACAAGGCAGAAAAGAGGTTTCTGAAGAATTTCCAAGTATTGTAATTTGCAGTTGGAACACAAAAGGGACTGAAACATACTAGGCAGGAAAATACATATAAATATAAATGATTGAGCTATGTAAGGCTGTGGTTCAAGAAAAGTTTTTGTCTTGATAAGAGCATTAAGAACAGACCAAAATCATTGACCAGGACTCTGAAAGCACATTGTATGAATCAGAATATTAACAAACAATACATTTTGTTGGAGGTACTGTCAATTTACTAAAATCCTGACCAAAATTTGTGAGGAATAGACTTGACTTTGCAACGATTAGAACATATCAAGGGTGAGGAAAGGGAGTTGCAACTACCAGTTACCATTCAGAAGCTGACATCTTATATATCAAAAGACAGGTGTCATGGATTTAACATAAGAAACTACTGTAGAAATGCAGCTTTCCTGTTCATGTATGTTAAAAACTAAAACATAAAAACATGTTCATAGAACCATAGCCTGGCAAAAAAAAAACCCAAAAAACCACCTCTAATTCTAGGCCATTACAGTCCAGATCATTATTGTGAAATCCTTTATTTAAAAAAATAGAAATGAAAATTCTGTGATCGATTGGTCTGTTGTAGCAGCACAAATAATCAATAAGTTAATATTAGAGGTGAACAATACCTCACCGAGGTGAAAAGGTATACACAGAAGCTGAGCTGGCTTCCGTCTGTAATGAATTCTGCTGTCAATTTGGGTGGAGCAAAGTGAAAATCTGATTCAGCTAAGGCATTTTGGTTCATATGTGAACATATAAAAACCTTAGTGTAGAAACTAAGCAGCCAGAGAAAGGTACAGGCCAATATGGCAGAAATAAGTGACTGTGCAACTTGCCACATTGGCACATGGAATGTGTCCTCCCTATAGAAAGAAAGCTAGATGCATGCAAGATCTCTGTATCTCATTACTGTACCCTTTACAGTAAACAAGGGAACTGATAAACACATGCATGTATGTGAGTTTGAAACACAGGACATTCACTGCACTCCTGTTGGAAAACAAGTTTAGCCCAGGTGGTCAGGTAGAGAATATAGGCTATGTATCTATATTCACAATGTACAAGATAGTACTGAAGAATTAGAGGTATTAAAAAAATGATATTATTACAGAATTTTATATGCTACTAAAATATATGTATCACATAATATCTTATTATACTGCAGAGAAGGCAAAAAACGGAAATAACATCTCATTTTTATCACATATTTGTTGAGAGAAATCAAGTGCTAGAGTTCAACAGTGCTTGTAGGACTAATGATTAAGTCTGAAATCACCTGTAAACCCAGGTGATAATAACCTAGCAATATCAATATCCATGGGGTAAGATTTTATCCTTAAATCAAACCCCAGAAAACCTAAAGTAGGGGAGAAATGATAAATATATAGTTGTGAGAGGTGGAAAGTGAAAGAGCACAAGAAGATATTCTGAAGTTGAAAGAATTACAACAGTGCAGAAATTTTCCTCTCAAAGGTATTTGATGCTGCTTTTAGTTGAACAAGATGATGGATCTTGAAACTGATAAAGCATCTCAGTCACAGGATTACTTATGGTCCTCTGATAAACTTGCATGGCTAGATCATGGAATTTTTTCAGTCTCTTTGAAGTGTCATTAACAGCCATCAGTGTTTGTACATCCAGACATCATTGAATAGTGATCCCACAGAACAGAATCTATATTCTTTTCTCCAGATCACCATTTAGGATTTTTCCCCTCTTACAGAGTGTCTGGTATCTAATTTCATAAAGAATGCATACAATATGTGTTCATTTGGGTAAACACTGTAGTAGGCAAGCTGTATATACCTTGATTGCTGAGTTTGCACATATCAGAAAGGTTTAAATGAGAAGGCAACAGAGCAGCAAGAATATGTGTTTAGAATAATGAGAAAGGGAGTGAAATAATGAATACACATTTTTATCAGTGTTTTATTCTGATATATCAAAATATTGAAGGATATTGAGAAAATCTAATGCAACATATTAAATTCCCATTTTATAAAGTTATTTAAATATATCTACCACATATATTAGCATGTTAGAGGTTAATATCATTACAGTGGAAGGAAAAATGGTGATACAATACTTTACAGAAAATAAAAATATTTTCCAAATTGTACATGGTATAAAAATGCAAATCTATATATTTGCACTTATTTGAAATGCAGAAATTCTAACAGACTGATAAAATAGCATGTTATAAAGCAATGACTTTTCATGTGACTGCAAAAGGAGGAGTTAATAACAGTTCAATCCAGAGATGTCATGACAGGTTCAAAAATGTCTCAGGAGGACAGTTTGATTAAAAGAGAGATGGTCTCTGATCCTGCAAACTCAGGGCATGGGAAGGCTGAACTGGAGAACATTAAAACGTGATGGCTTGTTCAATTTTCTTTATATACATATCTATAGTGCCTACAGATTTTCAGATTTAAATAAGTTAAGGCCTAAGTAACTGTTATTTCATTTTTTTAATTCTTTGCTTTAAGTTGTTTCTAGAAGAGGAAAGGAAATTAGAGAAGTGTTCCCACAGATTTTTATTCTATAGAGATGCTTATACCATCATGTTCAATTGTGCTTTCACTGTAGCAGCATAACTGGGACATTGATAACTTATGTCCATTGCCACAAGGACCAGCATCCCATGTTCTGAGTAGAAGCTGTGGCATGGATAAAGCAAGAGCCCTAAACTCTAGAGGTTGAGACAACGTTGCATCCTTGCAATGATATCTGCAGGGAAAAAGAGCAGTTCATCAGAGCACTCCAACAAAGTTCCTCTGCATATTGGTGGTAGCATATTGGTCTGTCCTTCATGAGCAAAACTTCTTGTTATCCATATGCCTGACGGACAAAAGCAGTATTTTATCATGCTTTTAGTAGTAGTTGAGCCATGCAGAGCTAATATTTGAGAGAGCATGAGATACTTGGCTAAAAGCTAGCTCTTGCAAGTATTTTTTTCTACTTTTTAGACTTAGTAGAGTTGATTAAATGAGTCTTTGCGAGGTAGCTAAAATTCCTTTTTATTGTCCTCAGTTCATCGATCAGCAAAGTTTAGTTCTGCAATAGCTTCAGGGCAGCTCCCCAAGTATGTCTCTTCCTAAAGAATTGAGACCAAGCAAGTTCCTTGGCTGCGATACTAGGTGCCTTTGATCATGTTAGCTATCCGCACAGCACCAGTCAGGGTGACTCTCTCTCTGCCACTGTGAAGTGCATAAATTCAGAAATGCTCAAACAAGCATAATGCTACCCACCAGGAAGAGAGAAGAGGAATCTCCTTCCCCCTTCTCTCTCTCACTCTGTTTTCTGCATTGCTTCTCATTCCTGCAGCAGCTGGGAGAGCAGAGCTTGGGGGAATAGATCGGTGGAGCCTATGAGGCCCCAAGTGCTTTAATTCATGCCCAGAATAAGTTCCAAAAAATGTGTGTGATGGACTAGATATGTCAGCCAGTAATGCACTCCCATGCTTTCAGACATTTTGAGTGCATGTGAAATGAGCACAAGGCTGTTTCTAATTGGCCTAACAAGTAAATACAAAAGTCCAGCTGGCACGTACTGACTCTCGCTGTTTATGGCTGGTGTGAGCTGGTTATGCCACACAACATTGATTTTGTCTCTGGGTCCTTTGGACCTAAGACAAAAACAATAATTTGTTGTGGTTTTTTTCACTTCAAAGTGCCTACAGGAATGTGCCAGACTAGTGCTTCATAGCGCTAATTTGAAGATGTGGCATCATTCAAGATGTGAACACAAAGCCTGCTTGAATAGTGCTAGAAAATGGTTGGAGCAGCCCAGTATGGTGCTACATCACTAGTGTTGCCTTTTGGAACAAGTTTTTGTAGGGAGCTACAGTCATGCCAAGAGTCATGTCTGAGTGTTGTTATGAAGACACGCTGTTGAAGTGGTATCAAGAGCCTTGGAGCACAAAGTAAGCAGTTTGGATGACCTGGCATCCAGTGCCCAAGCTTGCCCCACTTTCCTTCTTAATTTTTTTATTTTCTTTTTTATTTAGCCAGGTAGATGTATACAGAAGATCTATTTGTTGTACTTAAGGGTGTAATTCTACTACTGCCACTGATTTTCTGTCCAAAGCACTTACATATTTTACCTGTGCCTAATGCAGGCTGTGGCTTCCAGGAACTGTACATAAGTTTAAGAATGTCTGGACTTGTTAGTTGTAAAATGTTTCAAATTCCACATGGAATTTGGAATGAAATTAATTGTGACAGAGCAAATCTGCAAGATCCCACTGACTGCACTAGCTGAAGAGTTGACACGTCACCATGGGGCACACAAAGAATCAAGGAGCCAGTGTTGAATTTTTGGTTTAAACTTGAATTTAGGATTGATCTTTAAACTCAGAAGATAACTGCCTAGAGCTACAGTGAACTGAAAAGTTGAGTCAATATTTTTGAGTGAAATCCATAGTATTTTGTGACAGTAGTTTTCTGAAACTCTTGAAGGCTAAAACTAGACCGGCAGGAAACTTCAGATAGTTTTCTGGCTGGAGAAACTACTTTTCAGTATTCTAGTATATCCTAACTTCCTCTTTGTATATTTAACTCACCCTTTGGAAAAGTCTCATAGAAATTAGTATCTGTGTCTAGTCCTTAATTCATTTAAATGTAGATAGAAGGACTTTAATACTTTCATGCTCGCCAGACTGGACATCTGCACAAAGGTGTACTGCTGTTCATCTGTGTAAATTCTGCAAAGGCATCTTTAGCAACAGAATATTGGGGCTGACTCAGAGATTCATGCAAAGCCATGTAGGTCTAAAGGGGCTCCCTGGTAGGATGATACTTAAAGTGCCCTTATCCTTTAGGAACATCAGGAGTTGCTGAAAACACTGTTCAGTCCACAATTGGCATAATCAGGGTCTTGTTCTAATAGTACCCTATCCAAACAATTCAGAGAACTGCTTTTTTTCATTCTCTGCATTATCAATGGGCTTTGTAACACGTCCAAACATATTTATTGATCGCTTGTTAGGGGTACAGAGTATAAAGCAACAACTATACTGTGGTGGGTTAACCTTGGTTGGGTGCCAACCCCCCCACCCAGCTGCTGTCTCACTCCCTCTTCTCAACAGAACAGAGGGACAAAACAAAATGGAAAAGCTCATGGGCTGAGATATAGACAGGAAGATCGCTCACCAGCTACCATCACAGGCAAAACAGACTTGACTTGGGGAAAACTGATTTAATTTATTGCCAATCAAGTGGGACAGTGAGAAACAAAGACAAAACTAAACCACCTTCCTCCCATTGTTCCTTCTTCCCAGGCTTCCCCCCCCCCCCTCCGCGTTTATCAATCAGTTTGCCCTTCTGTGCCGTTAAATATGTGACTGCAGTATCTTTCATCTACTCTTCTACCTCTTCCTCCCCCAAGCAGTGCAGGGGGATGGGAAATGGGGGTTGCGGTCAGTTCATAATATTTAGTCTCTGCCTCTCATTCATCCTCACGCTCTTCCCCTGCTCCAGTGTGGGTTCCCTCCAACAGGATAAAGTCCTCCACCAACAGCTCCAGCCTGGGTCCTTCCCACAGAATGCAGTTCTTCAGAACTGCTCCAGCATGCATCCTTTCCACAGGGTGCAGTCCCTCAGAAACAGACTGCTCCAGTGTGGGTCTCCCATAGGTGACAAGTCCTGCCAGAAAACCTGCTCCTGCATGGGCTCTTCTCCATGGGCTGCAGTTCCTGCCAGGAGCTCTCTATGGGTTGCAGCTTCCTTCAGGGTGCATCCACCTGTTCTACCTTGGGGTCCTCCACAGGCTGCAGTGTGAATATCTACTCCACAGGCTGCAAGGGGACAGCGTGCCTCACCATGATCTTCACCAGGGGCTGCAGGGGGATCTCTGCTCCAGCGCCTGGAACACCTCATCCACCTCCTTCCTCACTGTCCTTGGTGCCTGCAGGGCTGTTTCTTTCATGTTTGTCTTCTTCCTCTCACACAGCTGCTGCACAGTGGTTTTTTGCCCTTCTTAAACGTGTTATCACAGAGGCACCACCAGTGTTGCTGAGAGCTCAGCTCTGAGCAGTAGTGGGTCCGTTTTGGAGCTGGCTGGAAATGCCTCTGTCTGACATGGGGGAAACTCCTGGCACCTTCTCACAGAAGCCGCTCCTCCAGCCCCCCCGCCCCCAGCTACCAAAACTGTGCCACGTAAACCCAATGCACATACATATATGAGAGAGAGAAGGAAAAAAAAATCATTTGTAATGTAAATTCAGCATATAAATCATTTTGTTAATGTAATTTCAAGTACAGGCTGATGCTATTTCACTAATAAGTTTAATTTAGTTCTATTTTTTGTACAATCTCAACACTATAAAATGATTTCTTTCCTGTCTGTCTTGCTCTCATAACTTATTACTGCACTTGCATTTGCTACATTATGAATTGTTCCCATGGCTGTAAAAGTAAGATATTTCATTCACTTTGACTCCAGTTTTTTCTATTAAACTTGAATTGCTTACTTTTATTGTTGAAGGACTGTAAAATTAAACTGCATTATGAAAATGCAATAACATACTCTGTATATTATTGGTTCATATCTGTTTCATTTTCAGCCACTGCTGAATAAAAATTGCATAATATCACTTTAAGTTACAAGCAGTCTTTATTAACCTTTGAGAACTATTTTTATCCACTGAGATTACAAATGTTCGATAGCAACAGTTGCTTTGGTTTTAATTTATTTTATTTGTAAAAGATCTGTGTCAGCAACAATGGTCAAATGTAGTAAAATTAGAGTAATTCTCTGTATGATTTCCACCTCCACTTTCAGCTTTAATATGTTGTTTTATCACAGAGAAAGATGAAATTTTGTGTTTTATAGCCTTATAGCTTAAGTTTCATTAGATGTCCGATCCTTTTCACACCAGTATCAGTTGAAATGCTACTGTTCACGTTAGTGCAAAATGAGAAAGGCACAGATGCATATATCTTTGAGTTAAACTGAAAATCAAATGTCCTCAAGATAGAGATTTTCAACATCTGTTTTAGAAATTGTGTGTATCTGATGACCTGCCTTATATCCAGAATATGTGCTCATTGCACTGTGCTCATAAGTTAAACTTAATACAAATTAATAAATTAAGTTTGGCACATATCAACTTCAAGAGAAGTCACAGAACGACTGTAAAGCCCCATAGATGTTACATATTTGCAGTTAAAGAGATGACAAATGTGAAATGATTTGACCAAATTGCTCAATTTACACAAATGGTTCAAATGGAAATTCAATTAGTTTAATGATGCTTTATAACTATAAGCATGATCTGTAGGCTACTGCAAAGTTAAGAAAAGGTGCACAGAGATGTAGCTCATCCTGATATTATTAAATATTACAACTTAGTTTATGGACTGTGCTCCTTTTCTTAGACGTTAGGCATCATAAATCTCTGGAGTCTGACAAAAGTCTTAGAAAAAGTTTACTATTCCACTTTTTATTTTCAGGTGTTTTAGAACACTTAAGACACAGTATGTCTTAACTTCCACAGCAAAATTCTTAACTGGCAGGTCAATACACTTACCATTTTATGAAAATCAAGTTACATTCTGGTTTTAGTCCATAAGCCTCAGCAATCACCTATGTATATGTGAGGAGAACATAAGTATAATTTGATTACCTGAATTAAAATAGCAAGATTCAGTGATCCATCAGGAAAAACACAGAGCAAGCAAAGACCGTGGGCAATTATCATTCTTTACTTTCTCTGACAAACTGAACAAGCGAACGTTAATGGCTCCCCATGGTCTAGTAAAGTGAGATAGGATCTCATGGGCAGTAGGTTGTGTGGGGACCACATGGTTGACTTTTTCAACTATAACAAGCAAATAAACAAAAGGCAGCAATAGGGCCTTTATCTGCTTGTCTGAGGTGGTAATTCCCTTGATGAGATGACAATTTAATGAAAAAAACACTAGTATCTCATGAAGATAACTTGAAAGAACATAATCTCAAATGACTCATTCTTCTCAAGGCATTTTATAAGCAACAGAAAGGGGAAATGTCTCATGCTCTTTCCCAGACTCTTTCTACATCTGGGCGAAACAAGTTTCCAAATTAATCTTCCAGTTAAATTAATAGGATGAAATGCACACCTAGCAAAACCCAATAGCACTCCTGTGGCAGCTCATTCACTCATTTGAAACGCACATATTGGTCCTATACCTTTTTTACCAATGAAAGGTGGCTTGTGGTGCTCCACTATTACAGTAAGAGCACTGTCTGAGAAGAAAAATTATTTTTGTCTCAGGAATAAAGTTATTTGCCATTCTTCAAAATGTCCTGTTGTATATATATAGTTCTCTTTATTCTAGAGAGAGTATTCTAAATTTACTCCATCCATTTTGTGAAAGTAGGGTATTTTATCCAGACTTCATATGATGTAGTTAAAAATGTTCAGATCCTAACATGGATTTAAAAAAAGTTAATTTGATTTCCACTGAATTAGTGTAAAAGGAAAAAGGAAAGAGTGAAAATTTAATTCTGTTTTTAAGAGCCAGACATTTTCTTCTTTTTCTTTTTTTTTTTTCTTTTTAATAATGGTTATAATGTCTGTGATTTGATGTACTCTGAAAAAATCTTTCTTTTCCAATTTTAGTGTCTAGATAAGAGAACTTTTCTCATATATATATAACTTTATAGGTTGGAGGTTTAGTAGAGCAGGGCAAGTGAGGAGGAAAAGGGGGGGGGGAAGAAAAGAATGAGTCATGAGGGACTGTGTAAATGAAAAGTTAATGATGGAATTATAGCCTTTTAAAAAACTACTTGACATCTTGCAGGAGAGCACATTATATCCATAAAATGAAAAGAAGAAAATGGAAACCAAGGCTGAGTGCAGTGTGACTGAAGATATGATTAATTAGTGAACTAAATGGCATAATAACTTTCGGTCTCAGTTGTGTATTGACAAATTAGTCAGTTTTCCAGTTCTATTACCAGCACTTCTTGAGTCTTTCATCTAGCAATCCCAATTTGACTTAATCTCATTCCTGAACTCATTGAAATAGTTTTCCAGTCACTGTGGCCATATCTTATTTTAAGAAGCATTAACTGAAAAAGTGACGGGTGGTGGGATTTGACAAGGAAATGGAGAATCATTTTTATTTTGTTTAGAGGCAGGAAGAGAAAACTACATGGTAATAGGAGTAGCTGTTCTTTTTAAGCGTTTTGAGACCTCTTAAATTTAAATCTAAATTATTTAAATTGTATAAGATTTTAAATTCACAGATAGAAGTTCTATATAAATTATTACAAATTTGCTAATAAGGCTGAATATAGAATTGCATTCCTAAACTAGTGAAAATGCAAGATGATTTTATCTGTATCTACTGTGACCATTTTTTAAAGTAGCTTTGGGCTGCTGCATGCCACCTAGTATCAGTACATAAGAAAGCAGAAAATAATAGATGCAAATATATAGAATTTGCCTATTTCTTCTTTTTTTTTTCCCTAACCCCAACACTCCTGGAGGCTTTCAATGGGTCAAATTAGGTTAGAAAATAGCAGTGGGAAGCAAAACAATAATAAAGAATTATCTAATAATTTCATGTCTGCTCTCTGAAAATTTTATTAAAAAGAAAGTTTTTCCAGATAAAATATTGAACTACTGTCATGATGAAAGAAATTCCCACCTGGCACAGTTTAAATGGACATTATCCTGTGGTTCAAATTAACACCCAGAAGAAAATATTCTGAGTGCTGATTGATCAACAAAAGTAGTGGTGAATAGTAGCAATAGAAGGTATTTTGCTAAATCCACTTCTTCTGATATAATTTGCTATAATAATAACTACTGAACTATAGTGAAATATTTTGAAAGTTAGAATCCATAATCTGATCTTGATAATCACTTTTTTTCTGATGGTGGTGGGTTAGCTATTTTTGTTCCTAATAAAAATAAAATTATTAGAAATCAGTATTCCTACAAAATAAAGTATGTTGGGTGATTTTCGTGCTGTCAGACATACAGCATGGTTTAGATTTTTTTTTTTTTTCTTTTTTTCCTAAGTAGGAATCCATGCTGAAGTTCAGTAGGAAGATACTATATATGAAGCTGTCCTTCTTGAGAACATCTGCAGGCTCCTCTCCACACGAGCTGATTCACCACATCACAGTTTCATTTCAGCTCTTCACATTGACCTGTGCACGCTACACTGATAAGTTCTGCTTAATGGAAAGTGAGCTGCAGTTAGCTATCTGGCCTTTCATTCTGAATATTTTCTCTCATGCTAGTCCTCTGGAATTAAAAAATTACCAACAACAAAAAGTATTGAAAAATTACAGAGAAAGCTGCAGTTAGTTTATTATTGTGGACATGTCCTGAAATGAACTTTCTCACAGCAAAACTCATAATTTAATGAAAAATTTCATCTGTCCTAATTCACTGAGTGGAAAGCTAAAAGTAATTATGTACTGATTATTACAGCAGTAGATGGCACATCTATAGCCACAGGAGTGTCAGTGTTTCCATTACAAACTCTGTTATTCTAGGTTCTAAAAATTTGCAGACTATTGAAACTTGGCACAAAAGTTACAAGATGAGAAGCAACCTCTCTGAAAGGAAATTTTGGTGTCCAGCCATTTGCAGAGTACATGATTGAAGGAGAATAACAGTGTTCTATTTGAACATGTATTGTGCAGGCTTTTCAGTTTAGAAGGACTTCACTGAAAATAATGACATTCACCTTACACTCAAAACACCTCACACTATTTAAAACATAACGGCATGACTTTCTTTAAATTTTATTTGTCAGGATTATATAAACAACACACGATAGTTCCAGTAACACTCTGTATGACTTCCTGGGGGATTAAATTTTATCTTCTACTGTAATAATTGTCCCTTCTGATTGCTGCTAGTAATGACTCCTGTTCTGTACTGCACCCAGCCAACCCTCATTTGGAGAAGTGGAAGGTGGTTCTTTTGTGAAGAATGGGTTTCTGAATTTTCTGGCTTTAGATATTTTGAAGGAAATTGGACAAATACCTGCAGAAGTGTGTCACTTATCACCAAATCTGTCAAACACAAGAGATGTATGAATCTTTCTGATATCCCTTTTCTGATTTAACTTGTCCTAAACCTATGAAGATATTATCCTAAACCTATGGACATACTATCCTAAACCTATGGAGATATTCTCAGTTTGTAAAAAACAACCAATCCAGTCCCATGGAAGGACTGAAATATGTAGTACACTTTCTAAAAATGAAAAGTAACAGATAATAAGCCAGTTAAAACCTACATTAAACTTTTTACAGATTCATCTGTTTGGGAAAGCTCTTTCTACCTGTCTCACCTCATGCTTATAATAAAAGTGTTGGGAGACAAAGGACAGACAGCCTTGGTAGCAGAGGCACCATACGAAAAGGCAAGAATGATGCACCAACTGTAAAAGATAGAGAAACGGTACTAGCCAAGTGTCAAACTGCAGCCAATCACGCTGAAATTGCCATATTGCGTACTGAAGTATTTCCTCTTTCAAAATTATGTGTGGGGAAAAAACCAACATGAAAACCAAAATTATATTCAAATGAGCTAAAGCAAAAAAAACCAGAGCCAAGCCATGTTAAGACTGTGGTATCTTGGAACTATAACACTCAAATATGCCCCAAGCGGTTGCAAGCCAATATTGCTACTTCGTACATGCCAAGAAGCATGGGGTTTTTGCATTCCATTATTTCTCCAAGATTATTTAAAAATACTACAAATACAATCAGACAAGTCTTAGGCATATCATCCACAAGAAGTAGGAAATTTCTCAGGGAAAAAAATAAGTATGTTATTTTTCATTATTTTAAAATTCACAATGTTTGTTTTAAAAATGCAAACATACTATCTAAACAGACTAAGTAAGCAACAGTCTATCTAAATAGTCTATCTGAAATGAAAATAAAATGAAAACTGTGAAGAAATGAAATTTGGCAACAGTCAGACAGAAAAATATTGCATTTCTGAAAGAAATTTCTCTCTCATGAGGTAAATGTTAAGTCTGAGTTCCTCTGTCAGCAATTATCTTTTTCTCCTGAATCCTTCTCTGAGATCTGTGAGACCTTTTCTTCTTGTCATCATCAGGGAAGAACAATTCTGTGTGATGGGGTCTGTATACATGAGATGTAGTATGGACTGATTTTCAAAGGAGAACCAAGAACTGCACATTTAGTAAGAACATGTAAATATATATTCAGGAATTTGTGTCCTATAATCTTTTTTTGGTTCAATTAGACTGGCACAAGATGAAAACAGTTTGACAGATTAGCTAAAAATGAGAGAGTAATGCAACATTTCATTCTTGTATTTCCACTGACATTTTTTCCTGCTTACATTCAATTTCAACAGACATTTTTGGAACAATTCAGAGAAAATGTAGCAATCTTGCTAGTATTGTCTATAGCAAGTTAAGTCTTACTGTAGAGGAAAGCAACGTTAGGATGTTATATTACATCTACTGTTGATTGGTAGCTGTGGTCACTCAGCTCCCTGCAGGCATAACAAGTACTCCACAAAACAGCTGTCTCGTGCACAAATTGACCATACCACATTGTTTCGATTATTGAGTTTGGCAGAGACAGCTGATGGAAGTTGCAATGCATTTTCAGTAAGCACTTGTGAATACATGTTCAGAGCATTCATTCTAACTCCTTCACTTATCTGTTTTGATAAAGCCTAAGTGCTTATGTAATAGCAGGGGGTTTTATTCTGGCAGAAATGCTTTACAGAGTAGCATTATATCATTCTATGTGATCTCAATTAACTTGCTGTGGCCATATTACTGGGCATGGTGACATCTTATATTGCAGATTTCATGACCGATTGCTGACGCTCTTCTTTTGGCTCCTTCATGGACCGTGTGTGGTCAAATGAGTTACATGGAACGTATTTGATAACTCAGGAGCTGTCTGGAAAACCTTTCCTATACTGGAGCTCATCAAGAGGATACAGGGTTGATTATTCTACTTATGATTAATCTACTAATTGTAACTTCAAAACTTGAAGTTTTACAGACCCAACAACAGCATAATAATAATTTCTTGTTTCCAAATCTAAACAAATTTAGCTATGTTTTTACTAATATTATTTTTGGCCAAATTTTGAAGATAAAAATTCAAATCTGGGGACAGGTTCAGATTTTGACATCTTCATCCTAAAGTTACATAGGAATAAACACGTAGATATTGAAGAACCGTGAAATTACTGCAGTACGACACCTTATGGAAATGTAGAGTGAAAAATATTTTTTTCTTCATAATATTGATATCTCAGATACATTTCTTTTGCATTTTCATAAGGTAAATAGAAGCTGTGCAGCTAACTATCACTTAAAGAAAAATCTTTGTGGATTACAAATTGACTAATCCATGAACTGGCAAATCCAAAAGAGATAATCTTCCTTTAATATTGAAGTAGACCACCTCAAATTTCCTCTCTAGAGATCAGCACATTGTGACATATTTATCTGTTCTTGGAAAACATGGAGGGAGAAAAGCAAACCTACAGTTGCTCAAGTATTGCTAATAAAATTTAACAGGCAAGTACTTTACTAGACTTCATAAAATAATAGCTGACAATGGATATAGAGCAAACCCACATTGCTGGCTCTAAATCACCTCTTTGTTTGAAAGAAGACTTGGATAGCATTTCAGTTAAGAACTTTCTTCTGTGTACCTTGGCAGAACAAAACACTATCAAATTTTAATGTTCTGAAAGTAATCTTGACGATGTTATTAAGTCATCAAATAGATGAGTAGTACAGAATCATCCTAGAGACCCTAGTTATAGAGAATATGTGGATAATGTTGCCAGATTGCTCCATGTTGTGGTGTAGATGGGTTGGGATTTGCCATCAGGGAAGGATGTGAGTATTATCTCTGACCTGCTTGTCCCTTCCCTGTCCTTCAGCCTTCCTCTTCAGTTCCATTTATGTTGGGGAAATTATCCAACTTTAGCCTTATGGCAGTTTTCACAATTAGAAAGTTTAAGGGGCCTTCATCGATGTTTATATTTGAATGACTGTCTTCCTCCATATTGTTGCAAAACCAAAGTTCTGCACTATAAAAATATTATAGTCTGATGAAAATGTTGACACTGAAACATGACAGGGCAGGTATTTAATCCATACCCTTCAAAAAGTAAAGAAACAGAGATTGCTTGTGAATAACAGCAAAATAAATGTGGGTATGTATTTGAATGAACAACAGTGGTTATGGATAGAAAGCAAAAATATTTAGATGAATACTTTTAGATAAGCAAAGTACCTGAGCATAATCATCTGAGATGTAAGTAAATATGAAACTGCTGAATTAGAAGAGATGAAAAATGACATGGGTGCCTATTTTTTTCACGTTCATGCACCAGGAGGAGATATCCAATAAAATTAAAAAGAAAAAAAAAGAAAAAAAAAGACAAAAACTGATTTACTGAATACAAAATGAACTTTGAAATTAATTGGTAAACTTCATTTTTAATGTCAAAATACATTAAATATATTGTGGACAAAATAAAACTATATCTTCTCTAAAATGTAGAAAACAAACTTCTACTGAAGTCTTTCTCTGTAGAGCAACAATCCATGTTTGTCTAATACAGACTTTCCTCTAGAATCCCTGCAGACATCTTCACTAGAAAATCTAAAACAGGTGGATATTTGATCTGCTTGACAAGTTCAGTGTTAAATATTTTGTTTCTTTGTTTGATTTTTTATTATTGTTATTAAACAACACATATATAAAAAGATACTTTTCAAACTTTTACTTATATTTTACTTTTAATAACCTTATTCCAATTTAACAGGCATTCTGTAACTATTTTCAGTCACAGACCTTGTCTTCTAGAACCCCAAAATTGTCAGGGAATCTGTTCTTTTATAAGTGAACCAAAACCAGCTACATGAGCACCAGAATGAGTAAAGCACAGACTCCTGTAGTTTTGGATCTCAGCAATGAATGAAAGCATCTGGTTATATTTTTTCTATTTTTTTTTTTTCCTCTTGTGGCTGAGGTATTTGCATGGGTTTTCTCCCATGTGGATTAACTGGTATTTAAGAATATTTGGAGTTATGCTAGAATTGTTTGTTCAGGTGGCACACACTTAGATTTTTTTATACTATATGTTCTTTTTGCAGTTTCCCTGTAGATTTTTTAAAGCACTTAGGAATATGTTAAAGTACAGTTGAAATCCCTGGGATTTAATTCTCTAATAATTTTAACACTTGCTAATGCATTCCTCAGTTAGAAGCTCAGTAGATGAAGTTACACAGTGGCTGCTCTCTTACCAAGGAGGTCTACAGAAAAAAAGCAGCACAGAGGGTATTTTTGCAAGCATTACAGCTATTACAGTCTAAGTGTATTCATTCAGCATGTGCTGGCTGATAAAATACGTGCACCTGATACTGCACATTTCTGACATTCCTTCAGAGAGACAAATTAGTCTAAACCTGACATATTAGGACATATCTTTGGTCTATTCCAGTATCTTCAGTCATTTTCCTAATGTGCATCCCTTTTTGGTGAGCATTTATATTTTCATTAAAAATTATACATAATGGAATGAGAAAATCTATAAAAACTACTCAGTTATAATTACTCAGTTAATCTCTCCTTTTCTGTGTAATTTGCCAGTTTACTTACTTTGTCACAAACGCTGAGGATTGATTAAACTCATGCAATAGCATCTTGCTCTCTGTGGATTGTTTGTGAACTTCCTGCATTAATTATTCTTTCTTGAAAGTTTTGGGTTTGGGTTTGGTTTTTTTTTTTTTTTTTTAGAATTTGCTCTTTATTTTGTGTGAGGCTCATCCAAGTCAGAGAATATTGTTTCTTCTCCAAAATAGCAAATTTTCTAACTCAATAAAGAGATTCAAGAAGGCCATCTTAATATTTTCACAGAATACTCAAATCCATATTAACAACATTGTTTGTCAGGTCATATTGTTGCTCATCCTGTTGTTTGTTCTTTTTCCACAACAATTCTTAGAAACCAGGCTCACAAATGTTCACAAATAGCAAAAAAATAAAAAGTCTGGAAAATACCATAAAATCAAATGAACAGATTTTCTTCAGAGAAATGTTTACAAATACTTTCTTCCTGTTATCTATCCGTTTCTTGAAACAGGAAAATACAGAATGAAAAAGTCAAAGCTCTGTCTCTTTCTTTTCAAGTTAAAATGCTATTTTAAAATATATTTTAAAAATCTAGTTTCAGTTTACTGACATAACCAAAGGGGATGTATTTCTCAGCATTTTGAATTTCCACTGAAATCATAGGCTGTACAGTTACATATATTCTCTGATCAAGAACACATATAGTGGTCACAGTTGTATATTGATTGTAGGAAATAATTTTAATAACTACTTGTTATCAATGTTCTCCATCAACTGTGATAGGTGGTGCCACCTTTGTTGATTACACAACAGATCCAAAGCATAATCAAATGATTTTTAAGCTAAACCAAATGTTCTTATTAAATGTTTCAGAACTTTTCATTCATTAGTATCAGTCACAATAATGCAGTGTTGCTTATAAAAACACACTTTATTTCCCGTGAATTGATTAAATTGTATGGGTTTTTAGGCAGCCTGATGACTTTATCCAGGAGAAAAGAAAACAATTTTGTTCTCCTGACTGACTGAAAAGCTTAAAAATGAAACAATAAAATAAATATTAAAAAAATTAGAAAAGATCTGGAGCTGTTGGACCAGATGATGGGAACACTAGCAATCACAGGCTTTTCCAAGCATAGACAAGTGTGAATAACTCTATATAGAACCAGAAGGTATTGGAAATAAATTTGAAAACAGACTTATTTCTACCATATAGCTTACAGAATAGCCTTTTGATACATTTCAAAGCAGTTTTAAAAGTATGCATGTACCTTTATCCCTATTTCATATTCGATGCTTGGCACTCTTTTAATACTGTTAATGTTTCATACCTTAAATAGAAACTCCCACTCCTTCATATGTCTGCCTCTAGAGCCCAAAAGACTCTTCCTCCTTTCCTTTTGTCAGATATTTTCTCATTTGCAGCTGAAATATCAGAGTTTGTGCTGCATGTGATAGCATGCAGAAGAGGAGTAGGATCACCACCACCAAAAGCCATCACCCACTAAATCATTCAACAGGGCAAACAACATTTTTCTACCCCTTCAGCAAACAAACCTGAAAAACCTACATGATCCAAAAGACAGAAATAACAGGCAGGCACTGACAAAACAGTTCATGAACAAAGCTGAGCAGAAGTTTTGTTCATCATTCCCATTTGTTCCAGACAGATCCAAAGACCTTTAATATGGATTCATACCCAAATATAAGAGGATGATCAGAAGGTTAGTCTGAATTATAATTTGAAGCCTAGAGCTGAAACAGTTTTAAGATCTTTGATTCCAGTCCAAGGTCTTAACCTTTAGTCTGGAGGGGTAGTTCTGGCTGTACTTTCTCCACAGGAGGAACTGCTCAGCAGTGAAATGTATAAATTGTTAAAAAGCTCCTTGATGCCATTGCATACATCTAATACTTTCTTTAAAAAAAAGTCATGAACATGGTCCAAAACTGAGATGTACTCCAGCCCAGCTACACTTTCTACATGATCTGAAAATAAGGATCCAAATCCCCTTAGACACTTGCTATTCAGCTATTGAGATGATGTGGTTTAACTCCAGCAGGCAGCTCAGCACCACGCAGCCACTCACTCACTTCCATACCCTGGCGGGATGGGGGAGAGAAACAGAAGAATGAAAGTGACAAAACTCATGGATTGGGATAAAGAAAGTTTAATAGGTAAAGCAAACAATGTGCACACAAACAAAGCAAACCGAGGAATTCACTCACCACTTCCCATGGGCAGGCAGGTGTTCAGCCATCTCCAGGAAAGCAGGGCTCCATCACGTGTAATGGTTACCTGGGAAGATGAATGCCATCACTCTGAATGTCCCCGTCCCGTTCCATCCTGTCCTGCCCTATACTAGCTACTATGAAGAAAATTAACTCCATCCCAGCCAAAAACAGCACACAAGATGACAATGTACAACTTCCCATGTCTTAATATGTTGAATAGTTTGATTTTTTCTCCCTTTTTTTTAAATGCAGATAAGGAGATATCCTTTCCCAAGTACTTGAAAGTCACATTGGATACAGGTGGTCAGAGATGAGCAAAACGTACTGAGTGAAAAAGGCATTAAAAAAATCAGAAATCAGTCAGACTGGTGATATTTTAAAGTGGGTAGACAAAAATCATGATCTGGGCATCTCCCATATGACCTTACCTGTAAAACTGTTAAGATGGTTATTAACACTGAATAAAAGATTGCAGAACTCTCAAGCACACAGCAAACATCTAACAGCCACCTCCATCTCAGTCACTAATCTACAGGTGTACAGATGCACAATATTTTCTGAAGCAAAAGAGAATCATTACAATATCCAAATGAATTATCCTAACATTTTTGCCTAACAGGCAAGAAAGTTAGCTTTTAGAATATTATGATACCTCTACAGTCAGGGTGCATCACATCATATTCATATGTTCAGCATTATTCTACAAGAAAAAAGATCTAATAATAATATTTAATAGCTGTTTCATTGGTTCTTAGAATTAGACTGATTTGTGAATTAAAGAAAACAGTCTAGTTAATCATTCGTCTTGGGAATATCCTTTCAGGTATCTGACTTGTAACACTTTATGTGACCTAGTGTTCTTAAAATTCTAAATGCAAAGCCTTTTTAAATGCCAAAAAAAAAAAAAAAAACCCAACCAAAAACCCTTCTGTATTTTGAACTACTACTCTTCTCTTTCCTACTCTTAGCTGTCATTTAGTGGGAGTTCATATGATTAAAAATGGTACTGGGAAGAATTTTGGCAAAACTGTTTATTATTTGTTTTCTCACCGGTGAATATCCCCGCAGAAACTAGAGTGTAACATCTTATTTTCTCTAGACACATATTGCAAGTTGATGTTTGGGGTTTTCAAAGCCTACAATTTCCAGGACCCTCTTATTTTCTAGGATACATTAAGTAGCAAGGCATTCATTTTCTAAAAAAAATAGTTTCCAGTTTTTATGTAGAAAGATATATATGATGTTCTTTGAAAACCACTGTAAGATTTCTGAGTGCGGCACTGACATCTACCAGAAGCAATGGTGCAAAGCGTCATTATGCAAGCATAACACTTAACAGCTTTGAGAACTGGGAAAGGGAGATAATGGAAGTATAACTTTTTTAAAAAAACCCAAACATTCCCACATTCATCATTCACATGAGACATTATGAATCAGTGCATAACACACAAGTGGTGTGATACACTATTTCTGTCCCATACCCTCTGCTACCCAAATATAAAAATTAAACTAAACTCATGCTTTCAAACTGTTTTGTTTCTTTGAGCAGTGCCTGAAATTCAGACCATTCTCTGTGGGATGGCAAATTCATTGGCAGACGTATTCTGCTTCATTGTTTGTGCTGCTGGGCATAGGCAACAAAATTATACCTGTCTGCAGGATAGTGTTTGCATTGGTTTGAAAAAGATTTTTCATCAGAGCAAACTGATAGAGCTGTCATCTAGCACAGGAGGCTTCAAACAAACTGTTCTTCATTGGATTTTATAATATTCATAATATAACTAAAAGAAATTGTTTGGTTATTTAAGATCTGTTCCCTGTGTAGAGCAGTACTTCATGCCTTAGTAAGTCTTTAGCTTTAGCTCTCTAAACATATTTCCGCAAGAGAGAGAACAGTGGTCTTGTCATCTGCACTCTTACCACCACAACTTCCCTCTAAGGACAGGAACATGCAAAGAATACCATACATGAAATTAGGACTCAAAATTAGGCATCAGATTGATACCTGTTTTTCTATAATTCATAGAAGGGTTAGTTCATCTTAGTATTTTTTTCTAAAAAGCCTAATATTTTCTTTCATTATATTGGCTGGGGTTTTTTTAACACTTAGGAACATTTTTTTTTCTTTTTTATGATACTTTTAAAACCAGGGTCCACATAACTAGCTTTTCACATGTTTAAATTTATATAATTGGTGCTGACATTAATTTTATTGGCAAAGAATGGAGCTGTGCTAACTTGTATTCCCTCAGTGGATATAAACGTACATGATAGAGCTCTTAGTGGAAAGATAGCAGAGGGAAAAAAACTTGAGATAAAATATACTTAAATACATTATGAGAAACATGTAAATTCTTAAATTAGCAGACAATTAAAATTAGTATTTATTCTGAAGTGTCTGATACTGAACTTCTTTTAGCATGTGCCTTTAGAAAGAAAAGGGATGTGAATTATCCATAACCCACACTTAAAGAGATTGCTCCTGCAGATAAACTAGTAGAGCATTAGCTTAAGATAGTTATTCAAATAGAATCAAATATATTAGGAAAAGACCTTTTCTGTCAATACAGATGTGGTTACTCTAGGGATTTGGGGGAATTTTTTTTTACCTGGTTGGGTTTTGGGGTTTTTTACAGTCTATTAGGACAGTGATTTTTTTTACACCCTAAATCAAAAGACTTGTGCTGAAAAAAATAAATAAATGTTATAACCTTTGTCAGGTCTGACAATATATTGAAAATCTTTTTTATAAATGCTCTTACTAAAGGTCTGGAAGGACAAGCCTGAACAGGTTCAGCAGCTACTCTTTTGCAAAGGTGAAAATATCACTCAGGGATATTATATATGTGTGCCTGTGAACATGGGAGGAGAATTGCAGATTTTCTGTATTAGAAGTGCTGAGAAATCTGAGCAGAACAGACAAAATAGAAAATAAAAATATTTTTATGCAAGCTGGAAATCACCCTTCATTTCCTTTTAATGAAAAAATGAACCATATTTTGTTAGAATAGTGCATACAATTATCAGTTTTGTGGCAAGTAAAAAGGCTTTTCTCCATTCAGATAACTTGCATTGAAGACTAATTCGGCAGGAATGCAACTCAGGGCTGATGCTGTGCTGGGTCTATCTACCATTCCTTCTGTATTCAGAGTTGAACATGCATTTCATGTTTTATCTTTTGCGCAAAACAGTACTGTAATTGATTGCAGGTCCTTTTTTTGCTGAAAATCAGAGCACTGCATGCACCACCTGGCTCTGCAGCCGCTCCCACCCAGGGCCCTGGCTGCCCGTGCCCGAGGCCAGGACTGGCATGGGAGAGCTTGCCTCTTCTTGCTGGGGTACCACAGACTGTACCCATGTGGGTGAGGGCACTGCCCTTCTGGCCGTGCTGCCACCCCCAGCTCCCCACTCCCCGAACCCTGTGGCCCAGCCTGTTCTTGCTGCTTCCTGAGGATTCTCATGCAATATGTGAGAACCTGAAATACATGGCATGCCATGATGCCTGATATTTTAAAATACCACTGAACAACCAATACACAGCTCAGCGCATGGCAAGGGGAAACAAACAGCAACAGCCTAGGGTGGGTGTGCCCCTTCAGTGCATGGCAGCCTTCACGTGCACATCCAGTGCTGTTTCTCAAATCCCACCATGAAGCTTAGAAGTGAATTTCTTTTAAAAAGATCCTTATGTAAAAAGGAAATGAACTGATCTTAGAAAGCATCATGCTCATTTTCACTCCTAAAACTTCTTTCTAAGAGCAGCATGGGTGACTTTATCCGTAGCTAAGCAAATTGCATAAATGCTTGGGTTTTTTCTGCTCTGTCTAGATTGTTGTTCCAAGGGGTGAAAACCATTGCAGACCCATAATGGTCATGTAGACAAATAACTGCATTTTTTGTATTGGATCTGGCTGGGATGGAGTTAACTTTTCCCATAGCAGCCTTCATACTGCTCTGCTTTGTATTTGTAGCTAGCGAGATGTAGATAACACACCGGTGTTTTGGGTACTGCTGAGCAGTGCTGGCACAGCATCTAGGCTGTCTCTCCAACCCCACTGCCAAAGGCCAGTAGGCTGGGACTGGGCAAGAGGTTGGGAGGGGACATAGCCTGGACAGCTGACCCAAACTGACCAGAGAGATGTTCCCTACCATATGACATTGTGCTCAGCAATAAAAAGCTAAGAGAAAGCGGGGCGGGGGGGGGGGGGGGCATTTGTTATTAAGGTGTTTCTCTTCCAAAGCAGCTAGTAAGCATACTGAGGCCCGGCTTCCCAGGAAGTGGCTGGACATTGCCTGCTGATGGGAAGCAAAGAGTAATTTTTTTGTTTGTTTCCTTTCCTTCCACACATGGCCTTTATTAAACTGCCTTTATCTCAACACATGAGTTTTTCATTTTATTTTCTTCCCCTGTTCAGCTGAGGAGTGGAATGGTAGAGTGGCTTGGTGGGCATCTGGTGGCCAGGCAAAGTTAACCCACCACACCAGTGCAAACCATGTTATTCAAAACTGCTTTGCACACTGAAATAACCAAACAATATATCAACATGGGGAAGAGTATCAACAAAACAAGGTCAATCATGCAGTTATCAAGGAAAAAAAGCAAACCTCCTCCCCCCCAAAAAAACAAACAAAAAACTCCCCAAACCCTGAAAACCACAATGAAACAAACAAACAAACAATCAAAAACCCTAAGAAAAAAATACACATAAAGCAGAAAAGGCAACATTTAGTAAAATAGCAGGAGGTGACACGAGTCGGAAAATGTAAGAGAATGACTCGGGACATTGTTAAGAAATCTAGTGTGAGCAGGAAAAGTAGGTGAGGACGATGAAGAAGTAGAGGTACAGATATGTGCACTGGTGTTCTATTAGTCCGCCTATACCTGTATGTCTCCTGTGGTCTGTGAAATGTAATTGTTTTACAAGCAGCAGTCTATGAGCTACATGCATCAACTTCCATGAGTCCTTGAGAAATAAACTGTGAAAGAAGGTTGAGTTTGCTAAAACTTATGCTTAGTTTTTTTGAGGATACACATTGATGTAAGACGTGAAGCAGATAGCTTGCCCCATTTTTATGAAGCCTTTGCAACAGCTATTTAATTTCCTCTTTGACTATATTTACATGCAGTCTTCTTTTGTATTCTGAGGCTGAGCTTTCTTATATCTTTTCAGTCTTCCCTTCTAAAAATCAATTACATACTGCTTCTCAGACTCTTTTCCAACACTTTCTTTTCAGCCTCCTGCTGACTTAACATGGCATTGTTGCAGCACCCTCAGTTATCTTCACTTAAATTCAGTCTTTCCTTTACAGAATTATTTTTCAGTTCACTTCTGTAAAGCAGAGATGTCCATCTCCTTTTTGAATTTTTAAATATAACTTTTAAGTTTCATGCTGAGCTTTGAGAAGCACAACTGGATGTGTATGAGGAGGCTTTGATGCACAAAGCATGCCCATCCTAGAATGATTCTTAAATGTTCTTCAGTTTAAAGAATCTTTGGGAAATCTTGTAGCCACATTTTACTGCTAAAATCTGGCACCTCTGCAGGCTGAGAAACTTTATGAAGCTTAGAAGTTATTTCTTCTTAATTTTTCTGGAAGTCCATTACAGAATATTTACTCCTAGTGGGTGTACATTTGGTTTTCTTTAAATCAGTATTGACTTCTTACTTTGGGCAAGTCACACCTATTTAGCCAAAATGATCCTTTCCCATGTTCTCACTGGGATTTATAATTTTATGTGTAAATGAAAATGCACTCTGAATTTATTTAGTGGCTTTTTTAAAATTTATTTTTGTAGCAAACATGGTAGAAACACTATCCCACTAATTGTGGACATGACCCACTGAAGCCTCAGAATTCTTTTATTTTTCAATCTAATCATCCTAATTGATGTATGAAATTCTGGAAGAAAAGCTTGCTTGCTGTTAGTCCTCTTACTGTGAATTTATTTTCTATGCTCTGTGATTTGACATCTAAATCTCTGACATCTTTGTATCTTATCTAGTGTCTGAAGTATGTCTGTCATAAATCAAGTTCAGTTAAGAATACAATAAGGGGCTTCAATGATGAAAAATATTGCATAATTTTGAATCTTTGTCTGACATTGCAAGGCAATCAGCCATCTGGTGGTTTCAGGTGTCCTAGAGTAAGAGTTGGTCTGGTTTTTGTCATGCGGTTGTAGCAACCAATGCTTTATGCAATGAGTACCACTTCTTTGGAAAACAGTGGTCTGCCTTCATTTTAAAATATTAAATTTTTATTTCAGTTTTCTTTCATGTTGAAGACCTCAAATATTTGGGCTTCCCAAATGCACCTATTTTCTTTAGTTTACTCTTCCATTCTTGCCATCACTGTCTTCCACTCTCGCGTTAAACCTTCTTAAGATTTTTTTTTCTGCTTTTCTTCCTATCTCCTCAATAAGTGGTTGACATTATAGTTTTCAAAAAGCACTTTTAAAATACAGCTTAGCAGATTTTTAGTTACATTTTGTCTTGTATTTGAGATAATTCCTTTGCACTTACCAGGCACTGACTGCAAACCAGAATTGCTTTAGGTGCCGTGAAGCAGATGGGCATGTGTAGAATTTTGTGAAGAAAAATAGATTAAAGCCCCAAGAGAACTCATGCTTGTTAGATGGAAAGCAATAGATATACCTGAAAACAAATTTTAATGTAAGAATGACTAAATCTTCCAATAATATGCAAATGTTGACTATATCAATTTAGCTTTACTAAAACTTGTCACTTTTCAAAGATAATGGTACTTTTAGAAATCTAATATTTAACCATAGCTGAATCTTTATTAGCTAATCTGAGATATTTCAGTCATGGTGAAAATGGGAAGAGTTATTAGTGCATAATTAAACAGTTTATTTCCACTGCAATGGCATATCCTTCTCTCCTCTCCTCCACTACTCCCCTTTCTCTTTTTCACTCACTCCACTCAACCTTTTTTTTATCCTTCATTTATTAACTTTTTATTTTGTAGAGAGACTGCATGTAACTAAAGATAGTCAGAAGGATTGGATAGATGAGTTATTTCAGGTCTACCAAGTAGTAATTTCAATTTTTTCTAGTGATATAAGGCTCCATCAAAAATGTTGCCTAGTAGGTTTACTTTGACCCTCATGGCATGAAGAGTACAGAACATGATATATTACTACTTTAAAGAGAATTTAAAGGAAATATTGATATTCTCAGTGATTAAAAATACTCACTCCAGCAATAGGTGTAAAATAAATGTAGATACAGCAGAGTGGCATATACTTATACACATGAGTAAACTCTCAGGTAATGGTTCATACTAGTTCAACGGTTCTATTCTATCAAAAAATACAAAGCCAGGTGATCAAATGCAGCATGGGGGGCAGCTGAAACGATAGGATACAGCACTAAAACATGAATCCATGGATGTAGACAGGATTCTGAAAAAAAATCTCCCCAACTGCGGAGATCTTTAATTTGTCCACTGAATCCTGAAGACTACCTGTAATTCTACCTGCTGCCTCACATGACACAAATTGACTGCTAAATTAGGCCTTGCTTCTACCTGCCAGCCAGAAGTCACTCAAGCAGAGAAGATCGTTCTTTTGAATACCTTGCTGAATGGCTACACATTTTTTACTGAACTTATAAGGCCCACATTTTACATAATGTTTTAGACTACAGCTAAGCAGTTATTCTCAGGAATATTTCGACTCTCCCCACTCTTGTCCCCCACTGCACCACTTCCCCTTTTCCACTTATGTGAATAAAATTAGCTTAAAGCAGATCTAAATTACTATAAAAATGATATTTTAACAGTTTATGTACATTTATCAATTAATTTTCTCAATACACTTTCAGAGATGTTCCACAGCAGAGAACTGCATAAACAGATGTTGTGACAATGAGTGGGAAAGAAATTGAGAAAATAAAGGAATGAAAAATGTTATTAACAAAAAGCTCAATAGAATGGGCACTGATGACAATAAGCACTGGTATAGTTTAAGACACAGATGGCATTTTCAGTTTTGTGTTTTATATCTGAAGGTGCCACTACATTTCAGGACAGTTACAGTTGTCTTTGCAAAAAAATGATTACTCTATAGCAAAAGGTTTTTCCTATTTACAGGCTGAAAGCAACATAGACATAATAAAAGTCCACATCAGCAGGTATATGATGACATTTATATGTATACAGAAGCGTGTATATATGCTTCTTCATCACACATGGAATAAGATATGCTCTAGTGGTAGTTCATATATTCCCATTTTACAACTACATCAGAAAGAAAAAGAGGAAATAGGTCAAGTAAGGGAGAGCTATGGATGTTATAGATTGTACTAAAACAGCAGGGAACCACAGATATGATTTGTAATTGGGAACTGAAGAAGTAGACTGACATTTTATGAGACTGATACAACTCTAAGATTGAAAGTGGGGAAAAAATGCTAGCAACAGATATCATAGACTAAATTGGTTTTATTTACACTGATCTGGTTCCTTGTAGATATGATTCCAATAATGATGTCTGGTCAATGCCAATTATTTCACCTGATGAACATTAATTAGCAACTGCATACTCTAGTAGCTGGGCTACAAAAAGTTTCTCTGTTTTTTCCTTAGTTTTTTAATATACACAAATGAAATCTACTCTGATTTCTGTGGATAAAGATGGTATTTGGGTTTACTAGTAGAAGGATTCGATTCTGCACATTTAATATTTGCAAGGTTTTAAAAGTAATTTACTCAGCAGAGATGTGATCATAGGAGATAGCTGTTTAGAATATTGATAATCATGAGTTACGCAACAATTTGTTTATGGATTAATTTTAATAGAAGTTAATCGTGTTCTTGGGTCTGTAAGGATATACTTTTATGAGCTGCATGCTAGAAATCTTTGGCTATTTCAAGGGCATATATCAATCACTGTCATCGCATAGGAGAGCTCCAAACACTCATAAAACTTAGCACACATTTAATACATCACATTTTCAAAGTCTTTGGGTACTGACAATTTTTTAGCCATTGATTTTTACTCCTAATCCTTTGCCTAGGAGAAAAAATAGCTGTACACATTGTGTCTGAGTTCAGAGACTTTGACATTTGACCCAATGTAGCATAGAAAACTCTCCTTTCTGAGTTGGTTCCTGCACACTTAATGATGTTTGAGCCCTGTAATCTTTGACTGCTATCTCCTCAATCCCAGTCCTTTAAGGAGATTCTTCAGCAAGACAGACTAGATTCAGGCAGGGAGAAGCCTTCTCCTGGTCATGTTATATACATAAAGAGGTTCTGAAAGATTCATCAATCTTCCACTCAGTTAATTCTGCCATTTGGTAATCATTGCTCCAGGAAATCTCTTTCCCTTAAACCTGAATGACAGTTTAATATCTGTGTCAGCTGTTTCTATTATCTGTTAAGTAGATGGTCTCACAGGAATGCAGAATTTGTGAAGGCATATCAAAACTGGTTTCTGTGATACTGAGATGCATGTTTCTAGAAAGTATACTCAGGTGTTCTTTCCTAAATGGCCCATGTGTGCTATTCCTTCCAGAGGGAAGGGACTAGCAGGAGTAGGCTCTTGCTGTATCTAGTAAATAGGATAGTGCAAACAAACCCATCAAATAGCACAAGATAATTTATTGTATTATTTCATGCATGCAGTCCAGATTGATTACCACAAGCAGTTTTAGAATCAGCCTGCTATGCCCCAGCATCACCAAGACAAAAGACTAACACTAAACCTAACATATGCATTTAGAGATACTTGAAATGATAAAAATTTAAAAAGAAAATCCAAATTAATCTGTCACATTGGCCAAACTGTGAGAATATCTTCTAAGTTCCAAAACTGCAGTGTGAGTCAAAACTTTTTTAGCATTGTGAATGGGCATCAGTATTGAATAAGGTGAAGACAAGCAAATAAGAAACACTTCTACCTCAGTTATGTCAAGGGCTATTGCTCATTAGCCAGCTATGCCTGGAATTATCTTGCAGAATAAAGGGGTAATTTCTTTGGAGCTAGTGTCACATGTACCATGTGTTTGTCTGCCTGTGATAATCTTTACTTTATTCTTCGCAAGTCTTTATCTGAAGCTGCTCTTCAGCAGGGTCCTTAATTTTAATGACTATCAGGGATTTGATCATTAGATGGTGAATCTTTACCTCTCAGATGTGAATAGCTTTTTAAAAACTGTTCCCAATTTTAACAAGTAGTCTATTGCAGAATGACATTTATAAATTGAATACTTTTCAATTCTCCAGCTGTATTACATGAGGGTTAATATATTTTTGCCACTAAAAATGCCTTTAAAAATCAACACTTGATCTTTTGGAACAGTGGGTAAGGTAGGTGAGGAAAAGGGATAAATTCAAGAGGGATATGTCTGAAAAAGATATTATTTATAAAATATCAGAATCCTTTAACTTTAGAATTCTGACTTTTTTTCATAAATTTTGTCATCAAAAGAATTATTAAACTCTTTTTTTACTTTTGCAGAATGACCATGGATCAGAAATTTGGATCAGAGGAATATGTCAATTTTTGCTGCTAGTCATAATTATTTTTTTAATTATAGTTCCTCCTTAACTAAGTCTTCTGAAGAGCTGGTTCAGTCATTTATTATGAATAACATTCATTTAAACCAACACAGATTTGATTACTCACCTATTCTGAATCTCATTTGCTTCAATATTTGTGATTTGTAAATGGTCATTGAATATTTTGGCCGAACAATTTGCTCTCTAAAGATTGTACAAACTTAATTTCAATTGTTCCATATTCTCTATTAATGGCAAGTTTAAGACCACTGTACAGCAGTCTATTTCTGCTCCCAGCCAAGTTAATGAAAGATTTTCAATTTGAAAATTCCAGAGTATAATCCTCTATAATTGGGTGCCTGGCTCATATGACAGCTTCTCCTTACTGATTTGCTGACTGTAATTTTTTTAGATGTGTGAATGATGAATAACAGTTTTAGACACTTGTAATGAATATATGCACACTTAGAATTTTTTTGACCGATGTTGACTGCTGTGACTCTCAGAAGCTCAGTGACTCAGTTATCACCGTTCTGTCAGCATAAATGGGCTTTAAAGTGGGCATAAATTACTTTTACAAGTATTTCCAAACCTCTCTGTGCTAGTAGAGTAGTATAAAACTGCCTAATATAAATTAGAATTAGGCTTACTGTATTTTACTTATTTCAGTTTGGCCTTGGGTTTTTGTGGATTTTTTCCTTAATTATGAACATTTTCTTCATAGTCTAAATTTCCTTATAAAATTACTTAGGAGTATTTAGTTTAAAAGTTAAAAAATAACTTATCATCAGGCACCATAGCATTTTGCTTTTCTTTCCACACTTCTAAGCTTTACCCCTAAAAGGGTCAAAAGTTAATAAATCAGAACTGTAAGATTTATTTCTTCTATATATTGGCCCAAAACCTCATCTTTTCCTTTCGTGTTAATGGAACTGCAAAGTAGACTCAACTGGTTCGAACAGCCAGGCTTTGATTCCCTTTACATGCAGGTTCCCCCCAGGTTATAGAGCTGGCAAATTTTGTTCTGCATCACATCTGCTCCACAGTCCCTGACTATCAGAGAGCTCTTGTTCTGGCTGCCAGATTAGTCCCTTTGGGTTGGCTGCTGCAGGAAACAAAATAGAGCTTCAAGTTGTGAACAGGCATAATTTGGCTCCACTAGTTGAGAAGCTATAAGGATGGTGACAGCTGTCATATTCAACCTCCCCCAGTACCCCTTCATGTTGGTCTCTCTGGCAATGGGTCCCCATTAAACCTGAGTCTTTTCCCTTAAAGAATCATTGCTTTTGCAGACCTGTTAAAATGTGGCCTAGGAAAATTTATGTCCCAAAGGCATGGGATTCAGGGTGCAATTTGAAACACTTTATGTGGAAAAGTCGTAACATTAGACATGTCTTGCCTGAAGTTATAGAATTAGTATAGGCTCATAAATTACCCTTTAAGTCAGAAATATAATTGCTGTATGATTTTGCTTCAGTAGTTGGGACTGAAAATTATTTTTAAAATGGATTGCATTTGCCCATGGTATTGCAAACAGATTGATCTTTTGATGATGGTTGAAAAAGCCCACCAAAATAATGACAAGAGAAAACTGGTGTGTTACCATGAAAGAAATTGCTTTATATGAACAAGAATAATGACATATTTGAAGAATTTCATGTGATGTGGGAAAAACGTGCTTTATATTTCAGTCAAAACAAGATGTATAAGAAAGAAGCATGTCAGATCGCTAGGGAGGTTTTGTGGGGGAGAAGTAGTACAACAGTTCAGAACAAGATTTTACAAAGAATTTGTTTTCTGCTTGTCCAGACAGCTTTTTGATGCATGATTTTTTTCCTTTTATCAGTACATTGAAATCAATATACATGTCTAATGAAAAAGATAAACAGGTTAAACTGGTTTATCTTTACCGTCCCCTGTAAATGTATGACTAACACATGAGTACATACAGGGTTAATGTAGTGTTGCTGTCTGATATGCAACATTCATCAACCCCTTCCCCTCCTTAATCTTTTTGTTAAAACATTCTTTGCTATAGACCTAGGATTTCTCTGGTTTTACTTGCAGTAAATCCTTTTATAATTATTCCTGGCTTGACTTGAGACCCCTCAAAAATTGCTTGTTCCTGCAGACAATGCCTCAAGAAGGGAATGAGCACAAATATTTTAAATCAGAGGATTATGCCAAAGCAGAACAGAAAAAAAATCAGTTGCATGTTTTTTTAAGCATCCATAGCCAAGGCCTGGATTACTAGTGCATATCTCTAGCTCTAGTCATACTGCTGAAGTGAATCAATTGTTGATTATTTGAAATGGATGGATAGGATACTGAAGCCCTGTCAGAAGAATCTAAATTCCAAATTAAGATTGAAGACCATTGCTTTTACTTTGGTTATAATAATTCATGAGGATTTATATATTTATATATCTACACAAATTCCCCAGTATTTGCTAGTTTACTGCAGCTAATGACCACTCTCAGACCCTAAGCTGTGTTTAAAGACTTCTTACCAAACAACAAGGTCATCTGAACTTGGTAAAGGAAATTAAATCATGTTCTTTGAGTTCTTCAACACCTCCCCTCAGGTTTTTTTTTTTTTCTTTAGTATGCCTGCAAATAAACAAAGAATATCCATGAACAACACTGGCTTCTGTTATTATTTTCTTGTCTATTTATCTGCTGGTTTGGATTTTTTTCTTACACTGAAAAGACACAGATACTGTTCAGTGTCCCACTTGTCCTCCAGCTGTTGGACCAGAAGAGGACAAGTTTTCTATAGATCCTATACTACGTTTTTCAACATTGTGCTGGAATAACACCCTTGAGAAATCTTAAATATGGTAGAGCATCTCAAAATATGTTCATGCAATTGAATCTATACCTACCTACCTAATTATGAAGAGATAAATTACTCCTCAGATTACATTAACTATGTTTGATTAAGTCTCCTCTGCATTTGTTGGAAGCCTAGACATCCATCTCATACTTAAACACCTACATTGTAGAAACTTAAAGAGGAAAGTTGAATCCTACCCTATGGTGCTGGAGACAAGCTTTTTTTTCGCTTAGTTCACTGCCTGATACAGAGGGAACTTGAATGCCAAGTGCAATTACGTTGTTAATTCAGAAGTTACCACTGATGCAGTGACTATATGCACACTCTTAGTCCAGGATCCATCTCACATTGGAAGAGCTAGACAAGTAAGATGAGTTCACTTAGTACTTAAAGTACACAAACTAGTAGTTTCTGGACTTTGAATTCATCACATTAATGATATCAAGAAGCTTGCTGTTAAAAGTGCTGCAGTTATCAGTAATAGGACTTGGATCTTCATTTTGCACAAAGATAATGCAATGAGTTTCATTTTTCGGAGAAATGCATTTCTTTCCCTTCTGAGGACAGAGACGTTTCTTGGATTAGATGATCAGATTAGTATAGACAGAGTTTTTCTGGAGATGTCTGTTTGAAGTACAAATCTTTAATGCATCTATCTCTTCAATGCCTAGAGGTGCTCTGTGAATTCATGACTTGAGCTGGCAGTTCTATGCCAGAGGTCATGACCCAAGTGGAGTCGTGTGGGTTACAAATTGAATTTCTTGTCTAACGGAAACTTAGTTGCTCATGCCAGTATTTAAGATCATAATATTGACGGAAATAGAACCCATTTTACAGAAGTGGTTCCATAATTAAAAGTCTGGAAGCCATTAGTAGTGGTTACTGTAAATAATTGCAAATAATCAGCTACACAAGTAGGCAGAAATCTTACTAACTCATAGGTAAATAAACTGTAAAGCACTAAGTAAATTCCAAAACTGAGGCATCAAAGACAAGTGAGAAGTTTTTGGAACTAATGATACTCATACATGTCTTTCTCACTTATTTTCTTCTGGCTTCAGTTCAACATTTTTCTTTCCTTGTTTATGCTGTCAAGTTAGAGTGCAAACCTTTTCAGCAGGGAATTTTTATTCCTTCATGTCTTCAGCATGTGCACAAAATACAGTCAGTACTACAGAGATCAATATCATTACTGTTAATAGCTCTGTCCATGTGTACTTAGCAATGTTAAATCTAATAATCACAAAGCATAAAATGTTCATAGAATCTGCAGGTTATTTATAATTAGAAATGTTGCCTTATTTATGGCTAACTACATTTGAGCTATATTCTTCTCCTTGGAATTACTTTTTTGAGAATTCAGCTTTGCTTAGACAGACAATCACTGAAGGTCAAACTTGGTACAGGTTAGTGAGAACACAGGAGAGATCAATGCATTCAGCATTGGTTCTCTTATACCGGACTCTTGATTTTCGGAAGCTTATACTACAGATTGCATGTTGAACCTCCAACATTCTGAATCAAAAAGCTAAGGTTTATGAACTTTTGTTTTAGTTCAGTTAGTCTCTGCATTTGGAAAGGAGACTTAAAACAAAACAAAACAAAACAAAGAACTAAAAATAAAAATATTTGTCTGTGGTAATTGGCAGTATATTTATACCTTTTGGGTACTTTGATATAGCTCTTTTGCAAGTTTGACTTAGCTGTTGTCTTGCTGGCCTTTGGCAAATTGCTGACAAAGTTGGGAAAAATTCCCAGAATGGAGTACAAAAATATCAGTGAATAATATTACAATATTACTTTCTCTTGTGTAATTTCCTTTAAGTTATTTACAGATAAATTATTTAGAGCTGGATTCATCAAGCAGGAAGTGTCTGCAATATAGGTATCTACATCTGGACTAGTTACCTGGCTGTCAGTTTGTACTTAGTCAAGAGAAATGGGCACGTTAAAGTAGATATACTCAAGTCTATAAACAGAGAAAGACTGTGCCCTAGACATGCCTTTTTCTCACAAAGACCACATGGAAGATGTCTTCTTTATTAACATGTTGTTTGCTGTATCTCACTTTAGGTATCTTTAAAATATTTGCTGAATATTAGCAAGTAGATACTTTAGGAAATTAGAGGAGATCTTCACCTCGACATTTGAAAAGAGCCAGAACATCATAAAACATCACATAGGAAGTGAGATAAGCTTGAGCTCAAATACATACCAAAATTTCATGCCCAAAGCCTTTTTCTCTCTCATCAAGAAAAAGTCCTTGTCACATCATAGTGCAGACTTCAGCCTCCCCATACCTGCAGTGTAAACTGTCCTGGCCTGACATTAGTATGTATCTCACCTAACCTAATGGCAGTGATACAAGTCTATAGATTTATTTGCAGACAATTTTGTTGACATCTTACAAGAAAATTGATTTATAGGTAACCTGGGTTTAAGCTGTCTTGCTTGGTATTCAGTGAAAAGCGGAAGCCAGATCCTCCGCCCTTACCTAGGTGTCAAGGAAGCACAAATCTGGATGTGAGAAAGTGTCAAATATTAGACTGCTTCCTGAAGCAGGACACTGAAGATATAATCATTAAAGAGTATTAAAGACACAAGCACCAAAGAAGGCTCCTTGCTTGAGGTACTCCCACAAAATCCAAGGAAAGTCTTGAAGAAAAATCTGGAACTAGGTCTAAAATATACAGAACTGCAAAGGTTTTCAGCAGGTCCATAGCTCTTGCTGAAGGGTCAAGCCTGGTTCCAATAACGAAAAACAATCCTTGTTGCTGTCTAAATCCTGCTGAAGGTATTGTCTGACAAGAGCAAAGCAAAACAAATGTCCCTTTGCCCTGAGTTGTGAATTCTGTGCTATGTGATAAAGAAGAGCAATACAGAAATGACAGACCTGTTAGTCTAAACTCAGTACCTGGAAACATTATGAAAAAGATCGTACTGGGTGCTATTGAAAGGTATTTAAAGGACAATGCAATCACTGGGCACAGTCAACATGAGTTCATGAAGAGAAAGTCCTGTCTAACTAATTTGATATCCTTCTACTATAAGGTCACCTGGCTAGTGGATGAAGGGAAGGCAGTGGATGTAGTTTTTCTGGATTTTAGTAAGGTTTTTGATACTGTCCTTCACAGCATCCTTCTGGACAAGTTATCCAACTGTGAGATGAGCAGGTACACAGTACACTGGGTCAAGAACTGGCTGAATGGCAGGGCTCAAAGGGTTGTAATGAATGGAGTTACATCTGGCTGGCAACCGGTCACCAGAGGTGTTTCTCAGGGCTCAATTCTAGGGCCAGTTCTGTTCAATATATTTATCAACGATCTGAATGCAGGAGTTGAATGCACCATTAACAAGTTTGATAAAATAACAAACTTGGAGGTGCTCTCTGGAGGGACAAGAGTAGCTTGCAGGGTGCTATGGTTTGGATTTGTGATGAGCATAATGTTGATAACATGCTGACATTTTAGTTATTACTGAACAGTTCTTTTGCAGTCATCAACAGCATGAACTTTAACAATAACTGCTGCTTTCTGTACCTGGGATGGAGTAATGATAGACACAAATATAAATTGGGAGAGAGGTAACTGGAGAGCAGCCTTGCAGAAAGGGATCTGGAGGTGCTGGTTGGCAGCAGGCTCAATATGAGCCAGCAGTGTGCCCTGGCAGCCAAGAGGGCAAACCGCATCCTGGGGTGCATCAAACACAGCACAACCAGCTGGTCAAAAGAGGTGACTATCCCACTCTATTCAGTGTTGGTGCGACCTCACCTTGAGTGCTGTGTGCAGTTCTGGGGCCCACAATTCAAGAAGGATGTGAAGGTTTTGAATGTGTCTGGAGGATGGATGGTAAGAGTTGGAAGGCATGTCCTATGAGAAGTGGCTAAGGACTCTGGATTTGTCTAGTTTGGAGAGAAGGAGACTAAGGGGTGACCTTATTGCTCTCTGCAGCTTCCTGAGGAGGGGAAGCGGAGGGGGAGGTGCTGATCTCTTCTCCCTGTGATCCAGTGACAGGACATGTGGGAATGACTCAAAACTGCGTCAGGGGAGTTTCAGACTTGACATCAGACTTGACATCCTTCCAGTACCTGAATGGGGCCTACAAGAAAGCTGGAGAAGAACTGTTTACAAGGGCATGTAATGATAGGACAAGGGGTAATGGTTTTAAAGTGAAAAAGGGTAGATTTAGATTAGATATTAGAAAGAAATTCTTTACTGTGAGGGTGGTGAGACACTAGAACAGGTTGCTCAGGGAAGCTGTGGATGCCCTGTCCCTGGAAGTGTTCAAGGCCAGGTTGGATGGGGCTTTGGGGAACCTGGTCTAGTGGAGGGTGTCCCTGCCCATGGCAGGGGTGTTGGAACTAGATGATTTTTAAGGTCCCTTCCAACCCAACCCAATCCATTCCATGATTCTATGATTTGGTGATTTTATGAGTCTATGAAGTCTTTCTTTACCGAGAGGGTGGTCAAACACTGGAACAGGCTTCCTAGAGAGGTGGTTGATGCCCCAAGCCTGTCAGTGTTTAAGAGACATTTGGACAATGCCCTTAACAACATGCTTTAAATTTTGGTGCGCCCTGTAGCAGTCAGGCAGTTGGACTGGATGATCATTGTAGGTCCCTTCCAAGTGAAATATTGTATTGCATTCTATTCTGTTCTGTTCTGTTCTATTCTATTCTATTCTATGATCCTCACCAGTAGTCTTCGTATATTTTCAATTTGTCTGAAAATAATGCAAATATTGGAAAAATAAGACTGCTTCAGTAATTTCAAATATTCGTGACTATGTTCAGTGGTGTGAGAAGTACTTTGAAATGGATTTCTTTATTAGGAAAGTGACCTGAAAGTTCAATCAGATTACTTTTTATACTGTTTTTTTGCTAGGATAGAGTTAATTTTCTTTATTGTAGTTTGTATGGTGCTATGGTTTGTATTTGTGATGAAAACTCTGTTGATAACACACTGATGTGTTAGTTACTACTGAACGGTTCTTTCGCAGAGTCAGGAATTTTTCTGCTTCTCACATTGCCCTGCCAGTGAGCAGGCTGGAGGTGCACAAGAAGGGGCCACAACTGACCAAAAGTATATCCCATACCATATGTTGTCATGCTCAGCGTACAAAACGGGGGGAAGATGTGGGGGGCAGCGTTCGGAGTGATGGCGTTTGTCTTCCCATGTAACGGTTACGTGTGATGGAGCCCTGCTTTCCTGGGGATGGCTGAACACCTGCCTGCTTTGCTTTTCTTTTGTGCACAATTTTGCTTTACCTATTAAACTGTCTTTATCTCAACCCACGAGTTTTCTCACTTTTACCCTTCTGATTCTCTTCCCCATCCCACTGTGGGGAGTGAGTGGCTATGTGGGTCTTAGTTCTCTAACGAGCTAAAAACACAACATTTTTGTAGCTCCTTCTCCGGCAATATTCAAAGCTAAAGAAACCATCTTTATTTTACTGAAGGTAAAAATTTAGAATTTATAAAGCCAAAAAAAAAAAAAGTTTTAATATTGATGAATCTGAAATTAGTTTATAAAAATAAAAATAGAGACATATGTTTGATACTACTTTATCCTGTAAGGATTTAGATATACTTTAAAATTTTACGCTCGTGTATTTGCCCTAATGACATTCATCTCCACTTTTCTATGTAGCAGTATAATTATTCCACCCTTCATATGAATCCATGTCTAATATGTATCTAGGTATCCCAAGAGTTTCATTCAATAACTAAAATGATGCATTCTATAGGTTCCTAAAATTGTACAAATTTAGCAATATTTAAAACAGTATAAGACATTGTTTTGTGAAATGTCTTTTTTTTTTCAGTTTCTCATTCTTCTTACTCTTCTTGTCCTCCCTCTCCTGACATGTCTTCCATTTTTCAAATTATAACAACTGACAGAGAAGACAAGGAAAGGGAGAAAAATATCAAATTATTTTTTCAACTTTCTTCAGAAAATTTTTGAATATAAGCCTTTAACACTTACACTAAGCTTCTTAGCTTTTGAAAACAGATAATTTATTTACCAGTTCCACTTTTATTTCCTGCACTATGATTGGTCTATATACTTTTACAGATTAAAAACAATTTAAATATAATATTCTACTAATGACTAACATTCAATCTTCCTTTCTCTCACACTAGTTCCAACATAACATCACAAATTGGCCTTCAAAATAATCCTGTTTACAAGTAATTTGTTCATGTGCACATACAAAATTATCTGAAGCTATAAACGCCATTTGAGATAGCAGAGAGGGTGAGAATTTAGGCTTCATCTCATTTGCCTGTTCTTATGGTGTTCCAATGGAGAAAAATTGTATAAATACTTGTATACTTACTTCTCTATCTCTTCCCCCCGCCCCCCCCCCAAACTGAATCTAAGAAATGGGTCCCATTTTATCCTCCATATGTATTTGCCATGTGGTGCACAAGCCAAACAGTTTTATGCACTATGTGGAAGCAGAACAAAAGAACATCACTTACTCTTTTCTGAAGTTTTTTTTTTTATTTTCTCCCTTCTCAGAAATGGAGGAAAACATTAATTCATTAAGCAGGATCAAATCCAGCCAACAGGAAAATAGTTCCATTGAACTGCAGAGTAAGTCACATTTGCTTGAAAAAATGTCTGAATCTGAACATATATTAAGCTGAAACAAACTAAGTGATACGCAATACACACAAGGGTCTGTCAAGCAGGATCACATGCTAAAATTTCCCACTTAGAATCATATTTAATGTATTTTGCTTTCTTTTCTTTTTATATTACAGGAGATATAATTTAAATTTGAGTTATGGTAACCTAAAAAGCCTTTTTACTGGAAATGAAGAACAACTGATCAACATAAAACATTTCAGTGGGAGAAAAGCAAAGGTATAGAGAGTCGATCTTTTAATTTTTTTTCTATTTACTCAATTCTTTATCAGTCAGAGTGATCTAACATTTGGTTGTTATCTTTTTCATCTAATCTCACATACATTTATTATCCCCTTGGGGATATTCTCTATTTTGTTCAAAATGCAGTAGATGTACATATGCCACCATTAAGCATTCTTTTTGCTTGGTTAATTAGTTGCAAGTCTGAAAAGATACAGAAGTATTTTAAGCATTTGATTTCTATTTTTAATTGTAATAAGGACCAAGACTCATTAAGACCATGTGTGATTGATGTATTTTTCTCAGATATTTTATTTCTGTCAATTCTACTCCTCTATAAATTCACTTAGTGGATTGAATCAGGGAGCTTTAGAAGAACATTCTTCCAGATGAATACATGGAGCTTTGATTTTGTAAAGATTCACATATACACGGACTCCTTTATGGTTACAGTTGCTATTACCAAATGCTTTCAATTGTGATGCTGACATGATCAATTTAGAGCAAAAATAGAGCTGGGTTGAGCACATCTAGGAGTGTGAGCAGTGCATTTCAAGAGAACAGAGGTTCAGACGAAGTAATGAAGATGATAAGTACTAGAATTACAGGAAATTTAACAGAAAGAAATCAAATACGTGAAACATATCCTTGCCCATTATTAGGTCACTCAAAAAATACAGAACATTAGTCACTGATAGCATCTGTTCATTTCTAAAATAAGTTTGCAGTGATAATAATAGTCCATTTTGGTTTCATTCTAAACAGGATTAATATTAGTCCAGAATGTGTTCTCATAGATTAAGCTTGAATTAATGGTTATTCATCTCCAACTTCAGTCACTCATATTTGTTTAATAATGACCTAATTAAATTAAAAAATTCCTCGAATCAGTAGTGTCAGAAAGTTACAGCTACTTGAAAGCTGTTTGGTGACTCATGGGAAATAAATTGGTCATGTTATTCTGCCTGCTATAATGTAAATTGGGTCAACATAAAATTCACACAACATTTGCCCTAATTCTTCTGTTGTCTGAATCCTGAGGGCATGTTCATAGCATGTAACAGCACAGGGTGAACAGTCTTGAGTAAGGTTCAGAGTTATTGTTGACTCACAAAACATGGTTCAAAGTTGTGGATAAACAATAGGGTAAATCCCAGAAAATATAAATCATTATGCTGAGTCCTACCTATCAAGTCTTCCCTCTGAAAGGCTATTTAACTGAGGTATGCTGTACTCACTCATGTATCTTCCATTTTCAGACTTAGTTTAACTACACCTGGATCATGAAATCTCCCTTCTGCAGTGAAGACCCTGAGGCTGCAGTTTAGAGGTCGAGGTTCTTTGCAGAGCAATAATGTATTCCCTAAGAGGTGAATGATGGAGAAATTTAAACCACCTTTGTTTTCCGCAGCTAGTATATATAATATTGCAGAGGGCTTTTGCTTCCAAAGTTGTCCATTAGGAATCCGTGATGGTGAAGAAATTCATGCAAAATTAAATTAAACGCTTAAAAATTGCATTTTGTACTTAGAACAAAAAGCATTTCCAAAAGAAAGAAACCACTACATGTGCAAAGGGAATGCAGCCTATGATTACTGCCTCACGAGACGTATCCTAGTACACATACTTCTCTCTGGCACATACTTTGTTTACCCAAAATATTTTTTAGTTTGAGGGGTTTCAGAATTTTAATGTAAAATTTCTTGATGTACTTTTTATTATTTAAAAGGAAGATGCTGTCAAGAACATCACAAGCATTGTAAATTATTGTTTATGTGTTGAGACGTAGGTGCCACTGTCAAACCTATTTACAAACATCAGTGTTCCTTTTTAGAACTAGAAAAAAATATTTGGATAATCAGAATATATTACTGAACATGTATGTGGTTGTATCAAACATGTATTACATTAGATAGTACAATGAAGTACCTGGATGGATAGCTAGTTGTATAGAACATAAACTAAATGTGAGGCTTAGGATAACGGACTACTTCGAATTTCAGTCCTTTTATAATCTTGATGGGATGACAGAATATTTGGGTTTGTATTTAAAGAAAACTTGTACCTAAAAGAAGGAGTGAATTATATATGAAATAACTTTAACCCCTGGGTATCATCTATCCTTATGGAAGTGAGTGGCAGAGGAGAAAGGACTGTTTCTGCAGGGTGATATGGTATTGTTTATTTCTGTAACTGAACTTTCTATATATTCTTAAAGGCATAGTTTTATCATTAAAGATAATGAGCAATGTGAAATTTATATTTCAGCAAAAGAACAATGAATAAAGTGGAAAAAAAAAGTGATAGAATAATGGTTTGCCTAGCAGTTTTTAACACTGTTTTAAAAGCTAGTTATTCCAAAATTCGTCAGAATTACATTCTCACATAAGACCTCAACAAAACCATTAACAGTAAACTCTACTGTGCTATTATGCAGCAGTTTGGCAATATAGCAATGATGTCAGCTGGAAGGTGTGTTTTTCCAACAGAACTGACATAGCTATCCTGGGAAAACTTTCCCTTTTGTATAGAGGCATGGACTATGCCTAAATATAACTGTGTTTAGTCACAGTAATTTCAGCTTTTTAAACTGATAGATGGAGGAATTTAGGGTTGCATAAATATATGTCCATCACAAAAATTATAAGGTCAAGTCTTATGTTAGTCTCTAATATGCAAGGAAAAATCTCACTAATGATAGCAGTGTTTACTGGCTATTGGATCTTCTGCTAGAAAATGGAGGATAATATGGATACTAAGTATTAGACTGATCCCATCCTTATTTAGGTCTACCAAATAAAACAAAAAGTGAAGTACAGTGGGCATTAGGGCAAACTAAAAAAAAAAAAAAGTGAAAAATGTTACCTATGTTATCCATAAAATGTGCATGAATTCTTGGCTTTGAATTAGTGAGTTTTGACATTAATTCACATGCACTAAGATAAGTTCCAAAAGTTTTTAATTTTTTTCATTCAGCATAGTAGAGGTAGATCTTGCATTGGCAATTCATTATTTAAAGGGGAATTACCGCTATTCTGAAACTACATAGAGCAGCAATCAGAATTAAATGGGAAAGTAAAAAGTTAAGGTCACTTTTGAGAATTGTATTTAACATTCATAGATCCCTTTCCTGCTTTGAAGTATTAACCTAAATGTTTATCAAAGAAGACACAGGTATTTAAACTGAATAAAGACCAGATGTTATAATTCCAGGTTTGGGTGCAAATGACATTTCTCTTTAAGAAGCAATGCATTTTGTCATAGCAATTTGTGTAAAGATAAGAAGTCATGAAGTAGGCTGCCAAGTTCTCTCTGGTTCATTTGTTACGATTTTTGCTTCTGACACAATGTCATGGGTTCAAGTCTCAAAGTGGCACTCCGTAGCGCTCTGCTGATAGAAGAGCTATCTGTAGTTTAGGTGACATTTTAAAATAAGCTCTCTGGCAGTTATCCAAATGTATGCTAAAAATCATAAGAGGCATTTTCAGATAAGAGTTGGAGATAATAGCACTCTCATGGGCAGCATCTCTTCTCTCTATAAAACTCACTCTCATACCCAAGATTGTCTGTGAGCTATTGCTGAGCACATCTGTAATGGCTGCTTCATTTTCTGCGATGTCATTTTGTAACAAATAACTCATTATCCTTCAGAGATGTTCAATATCTGGGTTTTGAGGAGCATTTTAAAATCAAATTCTATTCAGAAGCCACTAATCTATGCCACACAAGCTTTTGTCGCTTATAAATCAACTCCTTGATCCTAGCAACTGTTTCGCTCTTTATACACCAACGTAACATACCTTGATTCTCTGAAGAATAGCCTGTTCAGTGAAGAGTTAGTAGGCAGTAGAAAAGTACAATACCTGGGCATAAGCAGGTGGGATAAGTAGGTTACCATGAGTGTTCAAGCACCAGGTTTTCCCTACAGGTCTGGTTAGTCCTGACTAGAAGGGAAGTTTGTTCAGCCAGTCACAAGGATGAGTAAGACCAGTGGTGTGGACTGTTTGATACTGATCTTTTTGTAAGAAGTTCCTTTGCAGTCTTCGGTCATTGTCATTTCCCTTTCAAGTCAGATTTTTTTCTTTTTTTCGGTACATACAGTTCTCACCTTATTTTACTATGACATGTTTGAATATTACTGTCAGTACCGATGACTTTTTTGTGGTGAGAGCTACAGAGTATATGTTTTTTCTCTGTCTAACAAAACCCTTTTTTGCAGATAGAGTAGGAACAATATGGAATGTTCCCATAACCTTTATCATATATTGGACAGTAATAAGGGTTTAGAAACTTCATGAAATCTTTAGGACTTTAATTAGGAAGGCATACTTGACATACCTGAATGTGTACAATAAATGTACACAAGATATTTGATACTGTGGAAACCACAGGAAGTGCTATCTGTATCCAGCCCTGATATCTGATTCTTCTCTCACATTATTATTACAATGATAAACTCTTCATTAGGCTTTCTACTGATTTGTGCATGTGGTGGGTTGAGCCTGGCTGGAGGCCAGGTGCCCACCAGAGCCGCTCTTTCACTCCCCTCCTTCACTAAACAGGGGAGAAAAGGCATAATGAAATGCTTGTGGGTCGAGATAAGGACAGGGAGAGATCACTCACTAATTATCGTCATGAGCAAAACAGACCGAACTTAGAGAGGGAATTCATCTAATTTATTACTAGGCAAAACAGAGTAGACGAATGAGAAAATAAAATCAACTCTTAAAACACCTCCCCCCACCCCTCCCATCTTCCCGGGCTCAACTTCACTCCCAGCTTCAACCTTCCCCCCCCCCTCAGCGGCACAGGGGGACGGGGAGTGGGGGTTACGGTCAGTTCATCTCACAGTGTTTCTGCCGCTTCTTCATCCTCAGGGGGAGGACTCCTCTCATCGTTCCCCTGCTCCAGCATGGAGTCCGTCTCCCATGGGGTGCAGACCTTCAGGAGCAAACTGCTCCAGTGTGGGGTCCCCCACGGGGTCACAAGTCCTGCCAGCAAACCTGCCCTGGCGTGGGCTCCCCTCTTCACGGGTCCACCGGTCCGGCCAGGAACTTGCTCCAGCGTGGGCTTCCCACGGGCCACAGCCTCCTTCAGGTGCCTCCACCTGCTCCGGCGTGGGGTCCTCCACGGGCTGCAGGTGGAACCTCTACACCCCCTCATCCTTCCTCCATGGGCTGCAGGGGGACAGCCTGCTTCACCATGGCCTTCACCACGGGCTGCAGGGGGATCTCTGCTCTGGCGCCTGGAGCTCCTCCTCCCCCTCCTTCTGCACTGACCTTGGTGTCTGCAGAGTTTCTTACATCTTCTCGCTCCTCTCTCCGGCTGCAAAAGCTCTCTCTCTCAAAGTGTTTTTCTACTTCTTAAATATGTTATCACAGAGGCGCTGATTGGCTTGGCCTTGGCCAGCGGCAGGCCCGTCTTAGAGCCGGCTGGCATTGGCTCTGTCAGACACAGGGGGAGCTTCTAGCAGCTTCTCACAGAAGCCACCCCTGTAGCCCCCCCGCTACCAAAACCTTGCCATGCAAACCCAACACAGTGCATAAAAAAAAGACCAGAAAAATAAAATCCCTGTATTATGATCCTCAAATATATGTGAAGATGTCCTTGTTCCTCTTGTGATAAGAAAATTATTTTGACTGATGGGAACTATTGACCTATTCATGTTCAAATTTATGTTGTTTCCTTTATTAACACTTTCTGATTCTACAGATAATTCTCTGATAAAAGATTTTTGAGCAGTTGTGTTTTGATAGCTGATGGAATGCTATTTTTCATCTTGCGTCAAGGGCCTTTTGTACTTTAATATTCAGTGGCTGGGATAATAGTGTGTTAAGTACTGTCCAGTCAGGCAATAGAATTCAAGTCAAGAAATATGTTTAAAATCAGCTACTACTTTGTCTAATTCAGCTGAATATGTGTTAGAGGTTGTGGTGCCACAGAGTTAATAGGTATTCCTATGAATTGCCTAATACACACACAATAAGTAGTCTGAAATCTGAGGAAAAAGGGGTAATTTATCTTTATCAGACTACAGTTACTGCTGTGTTTGAGACAGTCTATGAAGTTGCAGGGCTCTAAACGGATTTGTTGTTGTATTGACTGAATTCTTCAAGAAGACTTTTTTTAAAAAAAAAGTTAAAAAAAAAAAGGAAAAAGAAAGAAAATCCCTGGGAGGATGGGGGGGGGACACAGGGGAGGACATGACCATCATCAAACAAAGAAACACCTTAACTTTGAAATCTGAGTTTACATCAAGAATTGATTTCCATATATATTCAAAATCTATTAAATGTCATATGTGCAAAGAAATTATCCCTTTTGAATTCATCTTGGCACCACATTTTTTTAAAATATTGCTGTTTAGGTACCATCTGAAAGTGAGCTATCAGTCTTTTAAGTTTCATGCCGCATGATCTTCCATTCAGAGCCCAGAGAATTGGTAGATACAGGAAATAATTGAAAATTTGTCAACTTCATATGCTTTCAATTTGTGATATTGAAATTAAGATACCTTAGTCAACGTCAGTGTTCGTACTGTACAATATTTGATAAAGGATAGTGGGAAGGTGTTCGTTGATTCAGCATCTCATGATCGCTGGTGTTCACTAACAGAAATAAAAAGATGCAGTCCAATTTTTTATCTTCACTTCCCTGCCACACACATATATAGTTTTAATGGAGTTAGGTTGGGAGTGAGAACTGCGCAACGGAACAAGATGGTGTGGAGGAGGATTTTGAATAAGAATGGGGGGGAATTGTCATATGTCAAGGACAACTGATTGGGCATAATGTAGAGGTAGTTGCTTGATAAGTAGTATTCTGTGACATACAGGAGGTCAGCCTGTAAGACATTTTCTGACTTATTAAGAAACAGTTATGAATAAAAGATACCTAGCCTAAGTATAAAAAAGCGTTAATGAAAAAAAATACACCAACAGAAAACGAATTGGGAAAAAGATGAATGTAGCACAGAATAGTTATATAGTATTTCAAAGGTGAAGACAGTAAGTTTGAATTTTTTACTTAAAGAGGTGAAGAGTCACTGAGACAGATAGGTTTTGATGAATATATTTTGTAAAGACCAAAAATAAAAAGATCTACTTAACAAAGGCTCATTACAGAGGATAGTCACCCAGCAAAGAGTACTGTGACCTCTATTATTTATCTCTACCTTGTTGAAACATTTCTTCTGTATCTCATTGATATATCTTTCCTTCATTATCTCTTTAACTTACAGGACATGTTAAAGAAATTAGAAAACCATTATGGTTCTTGTGTGCATTTCAGTAATGCATTGAAGTGATCTATAACTTAGGTGATAAATCGTTTTGTTACACATCGGGTTTTATTTGTCTACTGCACGTTTGTATAATATATGCAGGGCAGGTTCAGTACTACTTTTGAAGTCTAGTGAATCTCAGTGGATATGGATGAGGCAAATATTTAGGCTTCGTCACCAATTCCAACAATTTATATCAGTATAACATTATACAAAACCCCTGTATCTGTATTGTGAACATTTCTGCTTCACTTTCTTATGCTTACTTACATATATGCCCTATGTGATCTATTTTTTTATCATACAGAAGAGCTATTTGTAGACAAGTGAGGTATTTCCAGAGCAGAAGCAGCACAACTTTCTAAAGAGCTTTTTTTTTTCCCCCCCTTATGATGTGGTATTCAGAATTGAATGAATATATGAACAAATATTCAGAGCATAGCATGATGCTAACAAACCTGCTCTGCTGAGATCACACATAAATCCACTGAATGAATGGACCTGCACAGGTCTATCATTTATACTTTCATTACAAATTACTTAAAAGTGAAGTCTAGCGGTACTACCTACATTTTTATTATACTATTTCAAACAAATACATTCAATGCAAAATGTTATTCCAAAGAGTTTTCCAGAATTAAATGAGTTGTGTTAGATGCCCTAATGGCAAGGAAGAGATATTGCCCAAGCAACTTTCTTTACTGTGCCAGCAAAGGTTTGCTGTGATGTCACGATTAGAGCCACATTGTCCTAGTGATGTTGGAAAAATCAGACTCTTGTGACTGAAGGACTCTTCACAAAATCAACATCTGTGTCTTGAGGACTATATGAAATAGGAATGCCAAATTTAAAATATAGGAAAACAAAAATGTGTACTCTAATTTTGATGAAGGGAAATGACTTTAGACTGTTCCTCTACAGCCTGACTACAGCTATTATTTGGTTGAGTCACATGCAATAATATCAGATGATTAATCTACAGGCATAGAACTTAGGTGACAAAATTACTAGTCATAGATAATTAACATGACTAAAATATGTTGGTCAATAACAGCAGAAATAATCTGTGATTCTAACTTGAACAATAAGCATAATACGCAGTGGTACAAATGCCATATAAAAAATTTCTGACAAAACTGAACTAACAACAGTTCTAGGCAAGACTTAACAGTTGTAGGCAGCATGCGGTATAATTTCAGTGACTGAGGACTATGGTATAGTTTAGGACACATTGATGTCTCTTCCTATTCTACTTAGCTCTGTGGTGCTTTAAAAGCTTAATAGACGTACAAAGAGTCTAACAAAGCTAAGGACAGATTGATAGTGGTAGCCGAGGTCATGTGTGGCAGATGATAGTTTTTGAAGGCTTATGTATTTTAAAAAAGCCCAACTATCAGACTGCGTATGTCTGATTTCCACTTGCAGTGTACGTCTGTAAGGGAACAAGGGCAAGGCTGCCCACTAGACCCCAGTTACTTTCTGCCACTCCGGTCAGATAACTTGGGTTTGCTGCCGTTGTGCTCCAGGGAAGTGTCATGCCGCAGCCCCCAGCAGGATGCGGCTCAGTCTGGCCTCCACTCTGCTAAGCTTCAGGTGGAAGATGACTCTTCATTTTTATTTTTACTTTTCTCAAGCTTTTCTCTGGATTTTAAAATTAAAAGGAAATTAAAAGGATGAGTAGGTTGTTGCTTAATTTATTTTGTCAGCGTGGCTTTTGGATTTAGATTTCCAAAGCTGATTAGGGGATTAAGCTGCACAACTGCCATTAACGTTGGCCTCCTTTTAGTTAGTTTGAGAATTAAAGTTTTTGGGTTTTACAATTTAATGATGGTATAAATTTTATATACAAATTATGGGATTCTGCAACAAGGAACATTTGGGAAGAACTTTTTCTCAGCTAGTTCTACAAGAAACTGTTACTGGAAAATGGTGGAACAAGTCAAGATGAAGAAAGAATATAGAATGTGTCCTCAAATACTAAATGAATTACTAATCAAACTTCCTGAATTTTAGTTATATATGCATACAAATCTATTAAATTCATACTTCAGTGAGAAATAAACACCTGACATTCCCATATGAGAACAATTTGGGGTTAGGAAAGCTTTGAAAAAATGATGACCAGATAGAAAAATATTTGTAATAAAATATTAAAAAAATCTGAATCCAATTTTAAAGATTGTAGTCCAAATTAAACAAAAAAATGGCTGTTCCATTCATAATGAATCAATATTTAACTTCTTTTTTTGTATTTTGTCACATTGATCATGATTACAAATGTCAGACTTGAATCTGTATTTCCACCTTCCATACGAAAGGTGCATCAAACAAACACTCCGTGATCTGACAGCACAGTAGTCTTTTGTTCCTAAAGAACAAAAGAATAATTAACTACGCTCATGCCTGGGATGTCTGACTTTTCATTTGAGATGTTGTTCCTATTATTTCAATAGGATTTCTTATTATTTGTCTTCTGGACTGCCGTTGGATTTGAATGCAAAGACTGAAAATTCTGTCTTGTTTTTCTGGCCATCATTGATATGAATGAATTGTTCTTTTCATAAGTTTTTAAAATATTTTAGTGTCCTTTATGTCTGCTTAGCAAAATAGAGCACTTAATTGCATAGAACTCTACCTGGATTTCATTTCTCTTTCCCACTTCTTATAAATGTTATCTTTAACAACAATAAAATAGTACATGGGACAACATTTCAACCTAATAATTGCCATTTAGGAATGTCAATTTATCATTGACAGTTTATAGAGTATCACATTTATGTACTGATATGTATCAAGCATTAAGCTGATCTTTCTATGAAATGTTCAGAATAGTTTACAAAGCTCATATAAGGAAAGAAAATAATGAGAATGTTTTGGTATTGTGCTTGAATCATGTATGCATATATATATAAGGGAAAGTCAGCTTTTCAAAGTGTGACATTCACTTCAATCTGTAGGAATGACGTACATAATGTACAGATATGCAAAACTAACCAGCCTAAATTTTAGGATCAGAATTCCAGACTGGAAGCACAGTGTAACTAATCTCTGTAGCAGGGTATTCTTCCTTCATACAAAGGCTTTCTAAGAGGTGAATTTTTTTGTTGATATTGGTATTTGTTATGCACTCAATAAATTAACCTGGAAGTTAATTTCAGTGAGAATGGGGATCTTCTATTAATTTGCTTTAGTTGAGGTTTCAGATCAGTATTCTATGAGCATATTTAGACTAATTTTTATGGTGATTCATTTTGACTTTATTTTTTATTCCAATGCTATTGTTCTACGGTGAGCTTCCTCGAATTATTGTAATAGAAATTATCCCATGTTTGGATAAAATAAAATTTCTGAAATGACAATGCGTATGTTAAATGTACTAAAATTTAGACCAATAAAATTATAAATGCAGCTGTTTCAACTGCTAGTACAAAAGAGAAGCTTATTTCAGTCTCTAGAAATCTCACATGAATTCTGTTAAGTATGTCTTCACAAACAGTTTGATTTTCAATTTTACAAATAGAAATTAAACTTTGGGTTTTAAATTCTGAAATATGTTTTTCATTAAACTTGAGAGAATTAAAATAACAAAAGAATAATTTTATGTATTACCTTAACCTGACATCTTTTTGTATACTCTGATGTGCAAAATCTTTTTGGTAGTCAGTACCACTAATAGAATAATGGATATTATCTTACATTTATTAGATTAGAATAGATTACACAATGGCAAGATAAAGCAAGTCACAAATCTAAGTCTACACTGAAATCTTTATATGTACTTTTATACCCAAATATCGTTTTCTCAGAGCAATGTTGTTCAAAAAAATTAAACCATGTTTTCACAATATTTAGAAGAAAAGCAATATAATAAAACAGGAGGCAAGAATACAAACAAGGGGCCCAATATGAAACCTCTTTTACCATAAATGTGTTTACTCTGGGGTGAATATTATCACAATTAAATGAACACAAAAAATACCATTTGTAATTTGCTGATTTTAAACCTGACCCTAGGTCTTGGATTTCCTCTAAATTACTCAGTATGACAATGGTCCCAAGAAGACTATGAGCTCCTCACCCCAGTGCCATGGAGCTCCAGGAAACCATCACCACTCTAAGGAAGGCAGAAATAGCTCCGGAACCAGGAGCAAAACACTCGGGTCAGAGTGCTATAGCTCCCTAATCTGCTAAGACCCCCAGGCCACTGAACATGTATCACTAGACCTTCAGAGCTTGTACTTGAACTTTCATGTCAAATCACCCCTGATAGTCTGTCTCTGCAAATGCTTTCCCCCACTCTTGACCTCACGAATGCCTGCTCTGTTTGACACTTAGCTGGTTTTGTGGAGAAGAGTTTCATCCAGGACCTTTTATCCTACTGCTTTCTTGTTTATGTAGGAAAAACAAACAAGCAGCAAAACTCTTCTGTGATCAACTATTTTTAACCTGCATTCAAAACTTTGCACGGTGAGGCAGGCACACATGACACAAATTTAGTTTTAGCAGGTTGTGACCATCAAGAGATGAAAATTTTTGTTGTATTTTTATTTAAAATTTGTGCATTAAAATGTACATTTCCATATATGTCTACTATATTCACTATCCTAATCTATTTAATAGACCAGTCTCCTTGTAGATATGTCTGAAGGAGGTCTTGTTTGCACTTTCATTACGAAAAATAACATTCTAGTTTGCAACTTAAAAATGGATGCTATCAAGACAGAAGGTTTTGGAGGGTTTGGGGTTTTTTTAGAAATAAATTAAATTTCAACAGCAAGTTAAGATCAGCCTTTTTTCACAGCTGGTTTTGGGTTTGGTTTTTTTTTGTACTAAAAGCGTATTTTGGTTCCATGAAAGATTACCTCGCAGCTTTAGCTGATGACTGTATTCCTGATATTTTCAAATCTCTTATTGCACAATAAGAATTGATTCTGAAGGTGAGATTGGAAAAATTTAAAACTCCATACAGTTTCTTGTTTTCATACTTGAAGTATTTTAAACTCCAAATTAAATACAAACATAATTGGACTAAATAAATATTTTTAATGTGTTCTTTCAGCCTGAAATTTTTATCTTAATTGAAAAAAAGAAAATAGGTGAGCAACATTTTCTGTAGGATGAAAACCTACAGAATTTGTCCCAACCTAGAACTCCAAGACTTGTCACTTGCCTTCAAAACAAAATCGTCTGCCTCCTCACGTGCTGCAGAATGAGGCTGTAGCTATCATTCTGTTACTTAAAAAAAGATTCATGGGGTGACATCCTTATTGATATTAGTGAAATAAAAATCATCATTGCCACTCATAACTTGACATACAATGCTATCTTTCAGGAGTTTTTGTCTGGTCTGTTTTCTCTTAAGATAAAATGTTAAAATTATTTTTCAAGTAAATATTAATCTAACAGATTTGGGATCACTTAAAAAAGACTGTGTTTGATAAAATAAAATGGGCACTGCCTAAGCAATACATATTCTAGTGAAAAATAAGGGCTAATCAAACCATGTGGCTTGATTTATAGCCTCAACACTTTTTTTTTTACTTTTTTTTTTTGCCTCAAATTATAATTTTGGAAAACAGTAATAGTAGTTGTTTAAGTATTTTTCTGCTCTTCATAATCTGCTATAACAAGTGATCACTCATATTAGAAAAGTCCTGACAGATTTTAAGTGTGTTCTTGTTGCAGTATATTAAACTGGCATCTAATTCTTTTGAAGCTGCATTGTGGTTTTCAGAGTACGTGAAGATTATGCTCTGTGACAATCACTCACAGAAAGAATAAAAATCAGGGTTCTGGTACATACAGTTCCAAGTTACACAGCTGCAAATCCAATTGTGCTTGTACGATGCGATCTATTCTCCTTTAAAAAGGCCATCTGCAATGTCTGACTTGTTCTGGACATCTACGCAAATTTTGCATCACGGAACAAACAGTATCTGCTCCTAGTTCTATGTGAACTAGTACTGTGTGACCTTTGTCAAATTGAACTTTCTGCAAGCCACAGCTGTACACCAGTCTTCCCAGGCACCTTTTTTAATAGTCACTATTCTGTGCATCCCATTAGAGCATATGCCCTTCTGAGGAACACAAAGGAAAACAAAATTTTTTTCTTTTCCCCTCGGGAGTCCCAGCTGGCATGTCAGGCTGCATCTAGACTAGTACACAAAAAGGGCCTGAGTCTAAGCTACTTCTCTGTCCAGGGGGCCACGTGTCACAGCTTGCATCATATGCCTCAACCCCTTTTCTCTCCCCACCTTGCTTCAAGTAGGGTGGCTTCATCCATTCTACCTCCTAGGAACAGTTGTTTGTCTTTGCTGTTCCCTGAGCAATGCCTGCTTGTTGTGTGTGAGAATGCTAACTGACACAGGCTGAAGTCGTGGTGGGGATGTGCAGGTAATTAAATAGCATGAACTACCAGAAGCCCAGGCCCTAGATGTGGAGTTCACTACTCCATATGTAGCTTATCTTCCCAGAACTCCTCCTGGTTGGCTAAAAGCTTTGCCCTACTTTACACTAAAAGCTTTTGCTTTCAAACCTCCTGTTGTTTTTTTTTTCCCCTGGACACCGTATCTTTGCCAAAACCCCTTCTATTCTCCCAGCATCTGTTTGTTTCCTCTATCCCCTAAGTTCTAATTCTCCAGAAATCCTGAGTAAAAATAGCCTAACCTCCTTGTTGCTCTCCCTTGGTGTTTCTTTCATTCCTCTTCCAATCTTGTCAGTGTGTTTTGTCATCCTGTGGATACACAGCATCTCTGGGAGAAAAAGTATCTGCATTGACAAGCTGCTTCCCAAAACTAGACTAGATCATAATAGGCAACAGATTGTGGAGTCATACAAGAAAGTAATTTGGAACAACTGCTTTCTTTACTTCTGCACAACATGATTAAGGCCCATGATCAGCGACTTATTTGAATTACCCTGAGGCAATACAGTATTATGCTCAAAATCCTGTTTATGGACAAAGTAGAAGCATACCATAGACAAGTAAAGCCAAGAATTTACTGTTAGTATAACTGATATCTGAAGAGTGTAATCATTATTAGTACAGATTTAATTACTACAGAAAAAGAAACAACAATGTAGTTTACATGCTTAGTTTCCTCCCCTTTTCCTGGTTTTATGCCCACTCTATCCCTGCTGCTCTGCATTGTGTGGTTGGTGGTTTCACTCTGGTGGTGGTCAGGGGGTGTTACCATAAGCAACTGGAGTACTTCACCAGGAGGAACAAGATGTTCATGTTGATGGCTGCTTCTCTGTTCCTCTAGAATCCACTTGGGGTCATTTTTAGACATTTGCTAATATGCTTTTACACCTTTGTTCCTTCCTCATTGATCTGCTGTTCCACACTACATCTGAATTTGCTCTAAACAGTGCCTTTTAAGTGTGGAAGACACTATTTCTTTGCTCTCTTTGTTACCCCTAAAACTAACCGTACCCAGCTCCCGGTCTTCATTTCTTTGATTAATTATTTTCATTGCTGGGGAGTTCTCCAGCTCCAAGCTTGTGCCCTGTACAATGCCTACACTCTTCTGCCCTGCATCCTGTGTCTCCTCTTCTCTAGTGCCAGCTCTGTATTTCTCCACACTGCATCATTATGTTAGAGTCATAAATATTCTACATAGAATAACCATTTTTACTGCAATTTATATAAAATATTGCTTGTACCACACAAAGATAAGCAAAAGGAAAACAAATTAACCATAGGTTCATTGTACAAACTGTTGTCACAACTAAGCTGAGTAAAACAAAGTTGCAGGCATCTTAGGAGAAGTTCAGGTAGAGCAAACCTGGCTAACCTCAGTCATAGAATCATAGAATCATAGAACGGTTTGGGTTGGAAGGGACCTCAAAGATCACCTAGTTCCAACCCCCCTGCTGCAGGCAGGGACATCCTCCACTAGACCAGGTTGCCCAAAGCCCCATCCAACCTGGCCTTGAACACTTCCAGGGATGGGGCATCCACAACCTCTCTGGGCAACCTGTTCCAGTGCCTCACCACCCTCACAGTGAAGAATTTCTTTCTAACATCTAATCTAAATCGACCCTCCTTCAGCTTAAGGCCATCACCCCTTGTCCTGTCACTACACTCCCTGATAAACAGTCCCTCACCATCTTTCCTGTAGTCCTGAAGCTTTGCAAGTTTTGCACAAAGCTATGGGTCTGTTGCTAGAATTGGGAATACTCTATTACAGGGCTACATGATTGTAATGGTTCTATCAAATCAGGATTTCCATACTAATGGTGAACAATTCATTTTCTGGGCAGCAATAAACAATGTCAGAATAAAATTGAATATTTCTCTACAAAGCACTCACAGAAGTATGAGATTCATGGCTAAAGTATCAATTTCTGGCTATAGTAACTGATTAAGTGGGGCAGTATGCAAGCTAGAAGCATCAAGGTAGTCAAACTGAAATCCTTTCTGTCAGTGAGTGGGGCAGCCTGACAGATCGCAGGCACACGGTCATCAGCAGGGACTTCGCAGTTATGAAGCAGTAAGTTGTAGTTCGATAGCTTTTGATTTTGTCACACTCTTTTTGCCATATCAGGATAACCCATTCTCAAGGAGCTCTTCTGGTTTTGCCAGGGCTGCAGCAGATTGTAGTGATCTGGATATTGATATTGGATCTGACAGTGTACCAGAGCTAACCTCCTCACTACCTCATGACGTCCCTGCCACTGGCTAGAAATATATGTCCTGATAGAAAGATGGTAGGACATATTTTTTTCTCACTGGAATACCTGGCTAAGTAAGGTTTTCTGACAAATTGCTTAAGAGATTTTACATACCTATTATCTGCAAGGCACACTGGTCAAGGCTGGCTGCACCCAAATGGTGACCTCACTGCTCTTATCTTCAGATCTGGGTGCCATTGTTATTACTGCCTCTATAGAGCCAGTAATGACAGAAAGGGGCACAACAACAATTCACCTGCCATTTTCATTTGTGTCCTTCAGCTCTGAGTACATGCATCCATCTAGGTAGGATGGCCTTCTGCAGGGTTTTCTGCCAGTACCTGGCATACTGAATGACTGGAAAGTTTCCTATTTATCTCAGTTGACTTTGCATGAACTCCTAGATGCTTCTTAACTTCTCATAGGCTGTAACTCCTTATATGTATATTGCTTAGCCGAGCTACATGGGTATAATTTCCTTGTAATTTGAGATACCTTTAATAGATTATATAGAATTTGCATAACTACTTACCATGCCTCTGAGCTGAAAGTATACTTTTCTCTATTATTATCTGTTATTATCTATGATTTCTTAAAAAAAAAAACAAACCCAAAACCCAACAAAACACAGCACAATAAAAACCACCCTATAATTTAAAATAATAAAATTTGAAGAATAGACCATAGAACTTTGCAACAAGAAAAGCATGTCTTTGGAAAAGGAAGTACATTTTGATCTGTAATCTTGAAGTGATGGGGACTCTTCCACTCTCTTTTCAAAGAAACTGTCTGCTCCAGTCAGTCGGTACTGCCACTTATTTCTCCCTTCACATACCTCAAAGTAGTCTTCTCAGACCAAATTCCTTCTCCAAGGCTGCTTCCATGGTGTAGTGCCTAAATATGCTTGGAACGTGGATTAAAAATATGAGGCACTGCTTTTCCCTCTGTACAGAAAGAATAAAAAGCATAGAAAACAGTGCTGGAAAGGACCTCCTAAAAAGTTTGTATTTACCCTATTAACTAAATGCAGGGTCAGTTTCTCTCTGTTTTGGAATACAACATTACAAAACCCAGAAGCATGTTAAGGATTTGCTCCAGCTTTTACTTGTCCATTCTGCAAAGTTTAAGGAGCTTTGGTAAATACCTTTAAGAATTGTCATGTAAGTATGTACTTTACAGACATTAATCATGTGACTGACATGCTAAAGTTTGGTACAGTGAGTTTTTGGATCTTCATCCATGTTGGAAGGGTCCTCGCCATCTGTGAGTTGTTCAGAGCCGTGTCTTGTATTGTAGTGTTGATATAAGGTGTGATCAACAGTAAACTCATTTTATACATCACAGTCTGCTTTTCACACCACAAGATATTTATGTACTCACCTCCAGTCGATATGGAGGATAAACCCCAATGCATTTTCTAGGTTTCAGGCTTCTGGAAGTGCTTCTTTTATGTTAACATGGAATGGAAGATCTTGTTCTTAATTTCTGTCCATACTTTTGCTTATAATTTTCTAATACCAAAATATTCCCTCTGTAGAGAAAAATGCTGAATGAAGAGCAAAATAACAGATATTAAGAAATCCTTAAATATTGGCTTATTAAAATGAAAATTAAATCATAAAACATTTTTGAAACAGATGTTCATACTTGGGATGTAAAATGAACATTTATGAGAAGTAGCGAAAAATATGTTACTTTTTATTCTTTGGATCTATAGTATAAGACATAACAATATATATGCAACAAGACTGCATGCCAAGAAAACACAAAAGCAACAGTATTTTGTTGTCACATTCAATGCTAAAGGTACTATCCAAAGTCTTTACTGTATTTTTATTTTCTCAATATAAATCTTTGCATAAAACCTGAAAAATAAAATGTCATGCATGTCCTTATCCCATCAATAGCAACTTTTATCTGTTAGCATAGAATGATTAAACACTGAGATAAAATGAAATCTATATACAATCCCAGTTCTAAGGTGTTGACACAGTGAGTTTCTCTGATGCCACTACACAGCAAATGAGAATTCATCCTCTGCCTCCATGAATATTTCACAAGGCCTCCACCTTTCCAACAGCTCTCCAGCTGTAATAGCTGCTGCATCACAACTTGTAAGCAGCCGGGTGATATTCTTATACTTTTTTATCCATATAGCTTCTTACTTCAACCTTTGAATTTTACCATAGTTCATATGCCGCAAGTGATATTTGTATCACAGTTTAAAAGCTACTGGGGCGTTCCTCAGGTTTGAATGAGTGTGAGTTCTGTCACCATTGACTCTCTGTTGGTATTCACATTGCTTCACAGATGTGCCTTGGAGAGCTTTTGTGTACGTTCCCTCAGCTATCTTCTCACAGACTCCGATTTCCTCAGGAACATCCCATGATCCAGCATTCCTGGTCACTGCACAACATCACCAATCTTCGCCTTTCACCGGAGCGGTCCATTCAGGGCTCCAAGTACAGCCTGCAGGCAAGTCCATATCTTTCACACAAGCTGCCACCAATGTGCTATAAATGGCACTGGCATAAGCAGACCCACAAGTGAATCCAGAGAAGAGCCTGTGGTGCTGCCCCAGAACTGACAGACACACACAAGATTGCAAAACTTAGACTGTGTGCTCCTTCCTAATATTATTTCAATGTTTACCTCTATTTCCGACTTGAGTGTTGAGGGAACTGTTAAATTCCTCAGGGACTGATGAGAATTTTAAACTGTTATTTGGAATGCTTCTAATTCTAGTGGAAAACTTAGAACAATTAAATTTTTTATTTTTTTTTTTTACTTTGTGCAAGCATAGTATTTGTCTCATAAATGGAAGGAATCTAAATAACACACATTAAATTTTTGTTTGTATTCTAGTATTACATATTGATGCCTTAAAATATGTATATGAGGCATCAGTTTGATATTTTCCTTATCAGTAGTCTTTCTTAGTTTTCCCAGTGCAATTCTAATTGACTGTGATATTCATAGAAATAAAAATATAGAGATAGAAAAGCCTTATTAAATTGTGTGGTCAGTCCATCTTCCTGCCAGTATATGTTTGTGCATTTTATAGTGACTTCTGCAAGCTAGTTTAAAATGAGTCAGACAATAAGATTTCAACCACCACTGTGGTGGAAACTAATAGATCTGCAGGCAAGTAAGTAAGCTCCTAGTAACTCTCTCTTCTTTTCTGAATTCCATCCAATCTGCTGCTGTTTCTCCCTAAATCAGTGGCATATAGATTTTTATTTTTTTCTCTATTTATACTTTTAAAGTAGTTATAGACTTCAGTTTTTGCTTAGGTATCTGTATAATTTAATTTGCTTATTTTCTCTTTATAAACAAGATAATTAAGTTTCTGCTGGATCTTTTACACTTAAGAACAAAACATATTAGCAGCCTAATTCACTCTTGTCCTGGTTTCAGCTGGGAGAGAGTTAATTTTCTTCCTAGTAGCTGGAATAGTGTTGTGTTTTGGATTCAGTGTGAGAATAATGTTGATGACACACTGATGTTTTAGTTGTTGCTAAGTAGTGCTTACACTGAGTCAAGGACTTTTCAGCTTCTCATGCCCAGCCAGCAAGGAGGCTGGAGATGCACAAGAAGCTGGGAGGGGGCACAGTCAGGACAGCTGACCCCAGCTGCCAAAAGGGGTATTCCATACCGTATGACGTCATGCCCAGCATATAAAGTGGAAGGAGTTGGCTGGGGGCTGGCGATTGCTGCTTAGGGACTGGCTGGGCATCAGTCAGCGAGTGGTGAGCAATTGTTTTTCATTTGCATCACTTGATTTTCTTGGGTTTTATTTATCTTACTTTTTTATTTTCCTATTATCATTATTATTATTATTAAACTGTTCTTATCTCAACCCATGAATTTTATCTCTTTTACCTTTCTGATTTTCTCCCCCATCCCATCAGGGGAGGGGAGTGAGCGAGCGGCTGTGTGGTGCTTAGTTGCCAGCTGGGGCTAAACCGCAAGAGTTCTGCTTCACAATTACAGAATACTGAGAGAAAATGTGTGGTCAGCTGCCATAAGTCAGATCATAGAATCATAGAAACATAGAATATCCTGAGTTGGAAGGGACCCATAAGGATCATCGAGTCCAACTCCTGGCTCCACACAGGACCAGCCAAATCAGAGCATATGACTGAGAGCATCATGCAGACGCTTCTTGAACTCAGTCAAGTTTGGTGCTGTGACCACTTCCCTGGGGACCCTGTTCCAGTGCCCGACCACCCTCTCAGTGAAGAACCTTTTCCTGATATCCAGCCTAAACCTTCCCCGTCGCAGCTTCATTCCATTCCCTCAGGTTCTGTCTCTGGTCACCAGAGGGAGGAGATCAGCGCCTGCCCCTTCGCTCCCCCTTGTGAGGAAGTTGTAGGCCGTGATGAGGTCTCCCCTCAGTCTCCTCTTCTCTAGGCTGAACAAACCAAGGGACTTCAGCCTCTTCTCATACGTCTTCCCCTCTAGACCCTTCACCATCTTTGTTGCCCTCCTTTGGATGCTCTCCAATAGTTTTATGTCCATCTTGTGCTGTGGCGCCCAAAACTGCACGCAGTACTCGAGGTGAGGCCACGCCAGCACAGTGTAGAGTGGGACAATCACTTCCCTAGAGTGGCTAGCAATGCTGTGCTTGATGCACCCCAGGATACCGTTGGCCTTCCTGGCAGCCTGGGCACACTGCTGTTGACCAGGACCCCCAATTTCCTTCCAGCACGGCTGGTCTCCAGCATCTCATCGCCCAGTCTGCATGCATAGCCAGGGTTGCCCCTTCCCAGCTGCAGAATCCGACACTTGCCCTTGTTAAACCTTATGCCGTTGGTGATTGCCCAGTTCTCCAATCTGTCCAGATCTCTCTGCAAGGCCTCTCCACCCTCGATGGAATCAACAGGTGCTCCCAATTTGGTGTCATCCACAAACTTGCTTACAACACCTTCTAGTCCTACACCCAAGGCATTTATGAAAACATTAAAAAGAACTGGCCCTAAAATGGAGCCCTGGGGAACCCCACTAGTGACTGGCCACCAGCCTCATGTAACCCTGTTTACCATAACTCTTTGGGCCCGACCCATCAGCCAGTTGCTCACCCATCGGACTATGTTTTTGTTAAACTGTATGCTGGACATATTGTCCAGAAGGATACTGTAAGAGACAGTATTGAAAGCTTTACTGAAATCTAAAAAAATTACATCAGCTGGCTTCCCTTGGTCAACTAGATGGGTGACCTTGTTGTAAAAGGAAACTAAGTTTGTTAAACAGGCCCTTCCTCTCACGAACCCGTGTTGGCTGTGACCAATAACTGTGTTGTCCTTCAGGTGTTTTTCGATAACTCCCAGCATAATTTTCTCCACAATTTTACCAGGCACTGAAGTGAGACTGACAGGCCTGTAATTACCAGGGTCTTCCTTCTTGCCTTTCTTGAAGATTGGAACAACTTTTGCCAGCTTCCAGTCAACTGAGACCTCTCCAGATTCCCAAGACCATTCAAAAATAATTGAGAGAGGTCTCACAATGACATCAGCCAGCTCTCTGAGCACCCTAGGATGAATTCCATCGGGCCCCATGGACTTGTATGCATCCAGGTGGAGCATCAAGTCCTGCACAAGTTCGGGGTCAGCTGGGAGTTTATCGTTACCACAGTCACAGTCCTCCAACTGGGGGCAACTGGGGTCCCAGGGCCCGTCATCAGTGTTGAAGATAGAGGCGAAGAAGGCATTAAACATCTCTGCTTTATCTATGTCCCTGTTAGTGAGATGACCATTCTCATCAAGTAACAAACCAATATTCTCTCTGGTCCCCCTTTTGTTATTAATGTACTTAAAAAAGCCCTTTTTATTGTCCCCCACAGTAACAGCCAGCTTCAACTCTAACTAAGCTTTGGCCGCATTAATTTTCTCCCTACAAAGGCGAGCAGCATCCCTGTAGTCCTCCCACGTTGCCTGACCTTGCTTCCAGTAGGCATACACTTTCTTTTTCCACCTAAGCTCTAGAAGAAGATCCCCATTCAGCCAAGCCAACCTTCTGCCCCGCCTGCTTGACTTGCAGCATTTTGGAATCACCTGTTCCTGAGCTCTTAGGAGGTGGCCTAAGGTGGCCCTTAAAAAGTGACCAGCACTGATGGACCCCGACGCCTTCAAGAGCAGTTGCCCAGGGGACCTGACTGACTAGTTCCCTGAGCAGCCTGAAGTCTGCTCTCCCCATATCCAGGGTTGAAGTTTTGGTGGCAGTTTTCCTCCTGTTGCCAAAGATTTTAAATTCTACCACTCATGGTCACTATGGCCAAGACGGCCACCAAATCACCACTTCCCCCACATCTGTTCACGAGTAACAGATCTAGGAGGGCACCTTTCCTCGTTGGCTCCTTTAATACCTGTACCAGGAAGTTGTCATCGAGGTGTTTCAGGAAACTCCTGGACCTGCTGGTATCAGCTGTGTGGTGTTACCAGTTGACGTCTGGCAAGTTGAAGTCCCCGATAAAGACAAGGGCAGTTGATCTAGAGGCCTCTCTTAGTTCCTTAAAGAATAATTCATCGGTGGCGTCATCCTGGCTGGGTGGTCTCTAGTAGACTCCCACAATGACATCCCCCTTATTTGCTTGTCCCTTAATCCTTACCCAGAGGCTGCCAACTGTGTCATTGCCGACTGACAGCTCCGTACAATCCAGCCCTTCTGTTCCATAGAGCCCCACCCCCCAACATCTCCTGCCCTGCCTGTCTCTTCTGCAGAGCCTGTAACCATCCATCACAGCACACCAGTCACAGGACTCTTCCCACCAGATTTCACTTATGCCAGTGGCGTCATAGCACTGGGACTGAGCAAAGGCTTCTAGCTCTTCTCGCTTGTTCCTCATGCTGCATGCATTGGTATAGAAGCATTTCAGATGTGCTTCCACGTATCCAGCACCTCATGGAGCAGACTGAAGAATCTTACTAGCACACAGCCCCTCTGATTGTGGCCTGCCTTCGCATAGCTCGTCACCAGCGATGTAGTTACACTTCAGCTGGGCTATTGGTCTAACCCCAGTCTCTGACATGGTGCCCCTAGGCTCATCTCTAGCAAGCCTGGTTCTATCCCCTTCCCCTTCAGATCTAGTTTAAAGCCCTCTCCACGAGCCCTGCCAACTCCCGGGCTAGAATCCTTTTCCCCCTTTGAGACAGGTGGACCCCATCTGTCACCAGTAGACCTGGTGCTGAATAGACCGCCCTGTGATCAAAAACCCCAAAATTCCACCAATGGCACCAGCCTCTGAGCCATGTGTTGATCAGGTGGGTTTTCCTGCTCCTTGCAATGTTTATCCCCGGTACTGAAGCAATAGAGGAAAATACCGCTTGTGCACTCGCTCCTTGGACCAATCGCCCTAAAGTCCCTTTTGATAGCCCTCAGGCTTCTCTCTGTAACTTCATCGCTGCCGACCTGAAATACCACAAGCGGGTAATAGTCAGAGGGTCGTACCAGGTCAGGGAGCTGCCTAGTAATGTCCCTGACCCAGGCCCCAGGGAGGCAGCAGACTTCCCCGTGCGTAGGGTCAGGTCGGCATATAGGCCCCCTCTGTTCCCCTCAGAAGGGAGTCGCCTATGACAAAGACCCTTCTTTTGTTCTTGGCAGAGGCAGTCTTGAGGCATGGGGACGACCTACTTGCTCTAGACAATCCGCTGGATGGGCTCTCACCCATGTCCTCATTTTCCTGTCCTTCAAGTTCCAGGGCCTCAAACCTGTTGTGTAAGGGCACCTGGGAGGGCAACACAGGCTGGGAAGAGATCCGCCTGCCACTCTGAGCAGGGACCTGTTTCCATTCCTCCCTGTCTCTTAGGTCTCCTCTTTCTCCCTGATGGTGAGAGGGTAGGGGGTCTGCTGCTACTTGCGGAGCTACTTGAGGAGCACCCCCCCAGTTCCTGTCTTGCAGGGACGGCAGGGTGAGGCTCCACCAGTCAATCTCCCTTTCACATTCCCTGATGCTCCTTAGTCTTTCCACCTCCCATGGATAGTGGGAGATGATTTGATAAGAAAATAAATACTTCTGATTGTTTCTGCACTCCTTTTTTGTAAAGAAGCCTCAGTGATGTAAATTCCTGATCATTGCTGAAAAGCATATGGCATTATATCAGCTTGGAGATTTTGCTAGAAATATACATGAGAAAAATTATGAGCTTTTCTCTGCTGGTGTTTGTCATGCAGTTATAATATTTAATGGGCAAAGCTGTTATAATGTTTATAATTAGTGGCACCTTTAAAAACTATGAAGTTTGAGTGTACTGTAGCTATATTTTTAATTCTGAACATAGTTACAGAGATATTAAACTGATAGTGAATTTGAAAGGTTTGACAGTTAAATACTGTAAAAATCCAGATTCATTTGACTGTAATAAACATGTAAGATCACATTAAAAGAAACCAAAGATTTTTATTTTGTGTATAACCATGTATTGACTCTGGAAGCTAGTAACACCTGGTTTACTCATTTTCTTTTATGACCTGAGCAAACTTTGTGTGGAAAATCTATGCATATTTATAGAGTTAAGAACCCAGCACGTTTCCTCTGGAAATTCAGTGATTTCCCAGTAGTGAAAGCTGTGCTGCTCTTACATGAATGTGGCCAGTATGAAAAAGGAATAATAATTAAGTGCGGGGATCATGTTCAATGCAGAATGATGATGAAAATAGCATTAGCTATTCCAAAAGAAATATTTTTCTGTTTATAAAAACTTGCTGCTTTCCACTGTGCAATAAACCTTATTACACTGAAGACATGCATTGCAAGACTATTATTTCTTCGTAAGCATGAAGGGATGGAGTGAGTGATAAGATATTCCCACATTGTCCAGGAAAGGAATAACCGCAAAAGGTCAGTTACTTTTTAAAAAAATAATTTAAATATTCTTTCACAAAATGATATAAGAAGTTTCAAGAGGAATTCTCCCTTTGGTAAAATATTTGATCCTTTACCATGTTTCTTAAGGACTGCAGTGACATTCTGCTTATCTTCCACAACTCTTAGGCATGACTTAAACTGACTTTTCTCATCACCTCCACTCTATCTCTCTCATCAGTTTTTCTCCACAAATGCTTATAAATCCAGTGACCTTCCAGAAGATTTTCTGAGCTTATATAAAAGGGTAAAAGTATGATACTCGTTTTTACCAAATCAAGTTACAGAAACTCAAAGCAACTGTGGTTCAAAGTTTACAGATAAGAGAGGAGGAAATGTCTAATATAGCTCAGACCAGTTAAGTCTTTTGATACATCATAAAGTCTATTTGCACATTTGTCCAGATGAAAGAGAACCTGGCAGCATAAAGTTTATCCCAGCACAGTAAGGAAATGTAGGGTGATGTTGGCATATACTTTTGGGTATGAGGTGAATTCCAGGACAAAACCCAAGAACACAGAAAGGGGTGAGATGAACTTAAGGTTTATGTGCTCAAGCAGCCCCTGACCAGAAATGGGCTTTTTAAGGCAGAGTAGGGCAAAAATTTTGTAGCATTTCGCCAGATTACCCTATCAGCTTCTGCAGATCCGCAGCTGAATGAGGATGGCCGTATAAAACCCTCTGGGTGACAGAGTCACACCACACAGCTGCATCTTCAATTTAAGAATTGGAAATGAATGCAGGACAATGAGGGAAGGGAAAGATTATTTATCAGTATCCTGGAAAAGAAAACAAGAGAAAAAAATTGCAATACAAGAAGAAATACACAATAGGAGAACAACTTTGGTGTGTTCTAACAATTTATTTGTTAATCTATTGTTGTTGTGGTATTGTTAATCTGAAGCTTTTATTAAGATTTGAAGCTCCTGTGTATCTTTATTTTCCAAATACCTGTCCAGCAAGTGATTAAGCAGTAAAAAGAAAATACTAAAAATAATACTGGCAGTTTGTCTGCCAAAAAGCACACGAAGTATTGTGCAAACAAAACTAATATTAAAGTGCAAAAATGAATGGAAGGCCTTGGGAAGGCACCAAGCCCCCAAAAGTGCAATGCAGCATCTAATAAAATTGAAAAATACCAGTTTTTATCACCTTCACAGAGATGAGGAGTCAGGCTGGTACAATTCTAATATGAAGTTTCACCACACGTTGCATTGGATAGTTTAATTTATACCTTGAATTGCCTGGAAGCTGCAGACGAGGTAGTGTGGAAAGGTTTAAAACAAACCAACAAACAAACCCAAACAAACAAAAACCAAAACTAAACTGGGTTTGAGGAAGGGTATGTCTTTCTTGCTAAATAGTCAACAAGTAGATCTTTCTGCTCTTGCTGGCCTTGCTACCTCTCTACCCATCACCCTGAAGGTAAACTTTATGTCTCATTCTCAGCCTGGTCCATATTACAGCTGTTTCCAGTAACTATAATGTTTATCATTGATCACACAAAGTTATTTCCATCCATTTCCTTTCTATTTTATTCACATGTTATTTTGTCATAAAGATGAGCAACAGCATTTTAGTAAAATTTAGAGTGAAAATCTATAGTACTCTCTATATAATCTTGTGGTGGGTTGACCCTGGGTGGAGGCCAGGTGCCCACCAGAGCCGCTCTCTCACTCCCCTCATTCACTAAACAGGGGAGAAAAGGCATAACGAAATGCTTGTAGGTCGAGATAAGGACAGGGAGAGATCACTCACTAATTACCGTCATGAGCAAAACAGACCGAACTTAGAGAGGGAATTCATCTAATTTATTACTAGGCAAAACAGAGTAGAGGAATGAGAAAATAAAATCAACTCTTAAAACACTTCCCCCCACCCCTCCCATCTTCCCGGGCTCAACTTCACTCCCGGCTTCAACCTTCCCCCCCTCAGCGGCACAGGGGGACGGGGAGTGGGGGTTACAGTCAGTTCATCTCACGGTGTTTCTGCCGCTTCTTCATCCTCAGGGGGAGGACTCCTCTCATCGTTCCCCTGCTCCAGCATGGAGTCCCTCTCACGGGGTGCAGACCTTCAGGAGCAAACTGCTCCAGCGTGGGGTCCCCCATGGGGTCACAAGTCCTGCCAGCAAACCTGCCCTGGCGTGGGCTCCCCTCTTCACGGGTCCACCGGTCCGGCCAGGAACTTGCTCCAGCGTGGGCTTCCCACGGGCCGCAGCCTCCTTCAGGTGCCTCCACCTGCTCCGGCGTGGGGTCCTCCACGGGCTGCAGGTGGAACCTCTACACCCCCTCATCCTTCCTCCATGGGCTGCAGGGGGACAGCCTGCTTCACCATGGCCTTCACCACGGGCTGCAGGGGGATCTCTGCTCCGGCGCCTGGAGCTCCTCCTCCCCCTCCATCTGCACTGACCTTGGTGTCTGCAGAGTTTCTTACATCTTCTCACTCCTCTCTCCGGCTGCAAAAGCTCTCTCTCTCAAAGTGTTTTTCTACTTCTTAAATATGTTATCACAGAGGCGCTGATTGGCTTGGCCTTGGCCAGCGGCGGGCCCGTCTTAGAGCCGGCTGGCATTGGCTCTGTCAGACACAGGGGGAGCTTCTAGCAGCTTCTCACAGAAGCCACCCCTGTAGCCCCCCCGCTACCAAAACCTTGCCACACAAACCCAACACAAATCTATAATACAAGATAATGATATTAGGGTTATGTTTCATCATCCTGTTCTTTTCTGTTTCTAATTAAGGTGAAGCATTTCATTTTAGGCATATGGTTACGTGTAGGTGTATAATGCCTTTCTTCTGGGAGAAAATTCAAGGAAAAACTGAGATACAGAGATTCCCATGTACACAATGGTTTGTGAATTTACACTAAACAGAAATTATTTGGCTACATAAGTATTTTTCAGGGATGACAGCTGTCAAAGACATGATACGGACTTGGAGTTAAGATTGACTTAAATATATTTCTTCTTTCAAACACAAATTGTTTGAATGTTTTAAAGTTTTTCTTTAAAACATAGGATTTGTTAACAGACAGAAAATGAAGATGAAAGGCCATGTCTACATGAAATACTAGATGTCTACAGAATTTATAGATATAACAGATCAATTTGTGTACCTCTACGAACCACTTAGCATGCACTTAGATGTAAACATACAAGTAGGCCAGGAATGTGTCTTGCTCGTGTAGCTTGTTGTTTAAATATAATATATGAATAAAAATTCAAACCAAACTAATTGAGAGGTCATACTTCTCTGATTCTTCTACATCATAGAATTGTCATTTACTCATAAAAAGTAATTTTATTAATAGGGGCTTATTGCCCAGCAAAATACATTTTTGCGATAATTCAGGGTTCATTTTTTTCCACCCTGAAGAGTACTAGAAAAATAATACAACTTTTTCTTTCTGACCGCTTTCAACAACTTTTTCCTTGTTTTCTTTTAAAACAGTTTTGCACAGTTGATTTATGACAGAAATTGTGAACCATGAACAAATATCATAAACTATTAACAGAAGTCAGATTTCAAATTCCTAAGCTCTATGTTTACAGAAATTTTATTTGAATTAACTTAATTCAAAACTATAAACATGCCACAAACCATGTGCTATATGAAAACCATTAGAAATGCATCTAATAAACAATAAGTATAATTTATAAACACATTACTGCAACAGGTATCCATCAATAATTTAAAAATAGTATTTAATTCTTTTTCTTATGTTTACACTTTATTTTAGTTTATAGAGAAGGATAAATCCACTTAGGAAAGATACAGCATTGCTTAAAGTGGCATAAATAAGCAGAATGGACAGCAAGGTATTGTGATATTAATGACAATAACATTTTAAAAGGCAATATAATTAGTGAAATTCTGTTTCTGACTAGCTAGGTATTTAAGAAAGTCTGAAATAAACAACTGAGACATTTATATTCTAATTCAAGGATCTCTAGCTTCAAAAAGATACTAAACCTACCGGTATTACAGGTAAAATCATATTATAGGAATGAAAGATCAAAATATGCTCAAGAAGAAGCTATGACTTGAAGTATCTATTGTTTACCCAAGAAAATTGGTAGGAAAGTTTTGTAAATTAGCTATTCAAAAGAAATGAGAAATGAAAAACAATAACAAGATTAGATTAGAGGTTTTGGAGAGTGAAAATGGACCTGTATATGGAATGTAAAAATATTTTAAAATCAGCACTAAAGAACACCTGTTATCCCCTGAATTTTGATAAAGGAAAATCAACTGTGATGCCCAACAGATTTTTTAGCCCAATACTTATTGAACTACCTGAACTGCTATTATTTTTCGCTTGGTTTTGGAAACAGCAAAGGTCATTTTGAGGCTTTCATCACACTAGAATGCGTGAGATTAAAGAAAGCATGAATTGATTTAGTTTAAAGGAAACAGGAGAATAATTAAAGGTGTAACTAACATTTTCCTATTCAAATGAGAAACATTGAAAAGTACTGTAATGCTAATAAAATCAATTGGGCAAAAGTGACCTAACTATGAGTAGTCTTGGAGTCTTTTTCTTCAGTCTATACATGGACTCTGTGGATGAACTTACATCTCAAAGAACTAGGGAGGATGGAGTCCAGGTGTGATTTAAGGTTATCTGGAATAAGCAGTCAAATGAGACCTGCTGGTGAACAAAATATAATTCTTATCAGTGAATTACATTTTTAGAGAATATGAAATTTTCGTAGAAAATTCTTTGTTTATGTATTAATTTCTTTCACATATTGTAATTGCCTTCTTACTTTTAGAAATACCCACAGTGGTGGTGTACTTCCTGTGTCATTGCAGACTTCTGTCAGGTGTCAGGGTCACAGGAGAAAGGGGCTACATTTCGATGACACAAAAGTATATATAAAGATACTGTATGTACTGTATTCAGTTTAGATTATCTCTCCACAAGATGGACGTAAAGCTAAATTTGAACTTCTGTGTCCACCATTAAAACACTGGGGAAAACAACACAAGAGCATTCAAGTTTTTTTCCAGTCAGGCAATCTGTCATCACTGTAAGCACTGCTGTCTGCTCTGCGGTTCTCCACCGCCAATCCTGTGCTCAGTTGCCATCTGCCAGTCCTCACTAATTGCTATCCAGTTTATACTACTAGTTACTCACTTTTCTTTCAGGTAACTATCAGTCAAACTTGCTATGTTTGTGAGATTATCAGGTTTGAAAACACCTCATAAAGAAAAACTGAAATCTGTTTGATTTAGGCAACTGTAATAATGGGGGAGGGGGGTGTTGGTAATTCATGGTATGTGAAAAAGGGGTTATAAGGTTAGTATAATTTCAAGGCACATTAAAATGTTAGATGCTTATAGTGTGAAGAACAGACTTGAGGTCCTGACTCTTGCTATGCATGTGCGCGTTACATTTGCTTCCCTGAACATACAAGTAGATGCTCCCACTGCATGAGGAAGACCTCAAAGGCCAGCACTGCACACTTCGCTACTTGCCTTATCTAGCAAGAACAGTCATGGTGTGAATTTTTGTAAGGAGCTGATTTGTGGGTTCAAGAGTTCCTGTGTTGCTGCCATTCCAGATCGAGCAAACATGCCTTTAGGAACTATTGCCAATTGGCAAAAGGATGAGGAAGCCCATAGATTTCTTTCATTTATCCCAAAAGCCAGCCAGACCCTTGGTAGCTCACCTGCCAGGTATTCTGAATTTCAGAATCTGTGCCTAGATTGCACAGCAGGATTTTCTTTCAAATATGAATTTGACAATTTGGGGTCAACTAAAGTAATTTTCTGGTCACTTGTCTCCACTTTTCATACCCAGCAGTTGCAGATGAGAAAGGCTGTTTTATTTCTTGTATAATATTTCAATTAGGTTTTGAAGAGTTTATAGCAAAAAGCACACATTTTATGTTTCTCCTGTGTTAAGAGGCATACCAAGACATTTGTGCATGCTTAATCAGGAATGATCTGCATGTAATAAGCCCAGTTTCGGTTAGAGACTCCAAAAGCTCTACACTAGCAATTGAACTTTCTGCATAACTAGCTCTTTAATTTTTATGCATGGGTGGTATAATACTATGAGCTTATATGCAATTATTTTGCTTTAAACCAGAATCAAATTAAACCTGAAGTTCCCAGTACAAATTGTCTTTGCTAATGTGTCATACAGTCTATCCAACCAGAAGAGCTCAGCACCTCAGCCTCTAGTGAGGAAGCTCTTAACCATCTGTATCATGCTTAAGCCAACAGTCCATGGTAACTCATGACCCTTTCTTGCTCTCAATTGCTGTGGGAATTAAATATTTTCTTGTCTTTTACACACAAACTATTTAGGGCTGTGTAGGTTAAATAAAACTGCTGCTGGGTAGTTAGACTCTAAGAATTATGTGAAATCTTTACTTGTGTAGCAAAGTCAACTTTTCTCCTAACTTGGTAGTTGTTTTACCAGATTTTAAATAAATAAATAAATAAATAAATAAATAAATAAATAAATTGCAGTTTTCTTGCAGGGCAAAGTCTGCAAATACTCATTTTTCCTGTGCCTGATCACTGAGATGGAGTCAGATATATTTGGTGTTCTGTGGTACCTGGAGATGAACACTGATTTGAAAACTGAGTCAAAACCCAAAAGCTTGACTCCATTTCACTCTTACCAGCTCAGGTCAAGAAATATTTACACCTAACTTTGCGATACAACCCCAGCTTTTTCCAGAGATCAGTGGGCTAAAAACTTCAGCCTTACCTTCCTATCACTTAATTATGAAAAGTAAATTGGTCATCAGTTCACTTAAATATTCCTGGGAACTTTCATTCAGCAGCTCTTCATCTCTGCATATGTTGCGAATAGACAAATTAATTACAAAATGTTTAAAATAAAGTATTTATGTAAGCCTTTGTAAGATCAAGGCCAGTAATAATGACCATCTATAAGACAGGATTCCACAATCTAGCTCAAGATCTTTACATTTTTAACAAAAAATAAAATCTTTAGTAGCACCTTTCAAATGTCATTCCTCATATGGTATGGAAAATGAGCCCAACAACTTCTGTGGTGCAAGAGACTAGGCTAACAAATTATGTCCCTATTGACTTGAAGCTATGAAAAGATAAAGAATTTGCTATTTCTCTTGGCAGATGCTGCAACAATTACCAGTCTGATCTATCAAAATTATGTATGTTGTCACAAAATTTGAATCTGTCTTGCTTTAATTTCTACCAACTAACATCTCTTGAACTCCTTCAAATAATCATTGTTTGTGAAGTATCTGTGAAGATACTAACTTAAAACACTTGAGACTTCGATAATCTAAACATATCCAGCTTTATATAGCTTTTACTGTAAAGATTTTCTTTAAGCCAGTATATTATCTTTCAATGCCTTTTCTTCACTAACTTTAATCTTTCATCATGCTTCTGAAATGATGGATGCTAGACATTTATTTTACTACTTTCACTAACAGTTTCAACTATTCAGTATGTTTTATTGGATCTTTTTTTCTATTGCTATTCATTGTCCTTTGTCTCCAAGGCTGCAGGATCCTATTTTCTTTTTGCCAGGGAGTTGTCCAGCGTCATTGCTTCTCAACTTATAATCACCGTTCTGAAGGACATCCCATCTTCTCCATCAAATGGTTTGTCCTTTTGCAAGATGATACTATGACGATTGAAGTAAAAAGATATAAAGTAGCTAATAATGAATTCTGTAATTACTCCTTACTGGATCTGAAAATTTGGAGCTCCAAATAAGATAGAAAACTTTGGAATTATCTATAGCCTCTGATTTTCTGAGGAATGCACTCAGTTTGCTTATACTTATCTGTAAAAGATTGTGTAGATGGGCCCTTGGAAATATTTGTTAGGGTAGAATTTAACAGATGAACAAAGAAGAATTATTTTGTTTTTCTGAGCTGTGCTTTAAAAACTGTACCTATAAATACCCTCAAAGAGAACTTTTTGCTTATCTTTTTCATCATGTAATTCAGTTTTTTTCATACATGATACTACAAAGGGAGCAGTAACCAACAATGCTATTAAAAAAAGCCCTTTGCTATCTGGTAAAAACTTGCTATTGTCTGGAACAATAGGATACTGAAACATTTAAAGACATTCTGGATTGGTTCCTTCATGTTCCTACTAATCTGTTTGGAATGACCAGTCTTTTAAAATTGTGGGTACTATGGTAACTGGATATTTCAAGGTGTCATGGAGACAGAGTACTCTTCTGCTGAGATGCTAGTCTATTTGAGTCTGCTGTGAAAAAGCGAAGAGGCTTTTTGTTATCTTCTAAATACAACTACTTATAAATGGTGACTCATACAAGAGTTGCATGATGCTGGTGGTTTTAACATACCTTTTTTTAAACTACAAACTCAAAACTGAAGTGAAATAAAAGCAGTTCTTCTCACACAATTAAACCTCCTATATAGAAAGAGCAAAATTTTCTTGCCTGAATGTAAAAAAAAAAAAAATAATAAAACCCTGTCATTTTCTTTAGTGAAAAAGAAAAAACCAAAATGCTCTGAGATGAGTTTCTATTATCGTTATGAAATTTAACAGATTTAGTACATGACAGCTCCTACTTAATCCAGATGTGTAGTTTGGGCACATGCTCACCTCTATCCTTGTGACCAAGCAAGAAAAGATTTTTAAATTCAAAGTGAATTGTTCTAGAATAGATTTAACTGAGACAATTTTTTTCTTATTTTCCCCAAATTACCATGCCAATAAATATTTTACTCTTCCTAAGAGAATCAGATCCTGTTGGTATAATGTTATTTGTTTTGAATAAACAAAAATAAACAAAAAATGCCAAAGCAGATCCCTTCCCTTGCTTCTGATGTCTCATCTGAGGTTGGTTGTACTGAAAGTTTGCTTTTATACACCTTTTTTAAAATCAGCTATGAGAATCAATACACTGGTACCCAGAAGCTTTAGGTATCACAGTTGTAAGATGGACATTTTTAAAATAAAATACCTCCAAAAAAACTGACAGTGAGACTTTTGGCACAACTTTGTCAGTGCTGTTTTGAAGAATGGTTTTTATTATTTTTATTATTCAATACAGTTGTCCCCAACGTGAGGATCAGTGGCATACACAGTTTGATTGCACAAATAACATTTACCTGTTCTTTGATAAATTTGTTTGCCCGAACCTCACTCCTACCAATTTCTCTACCTCCTTTATCTCCAAGATAAAGATTCCTTCCATGCATCTTTGAATTAATATTTTCTCTAAGTGGTACCTTAATTTTCAATCACATCTCTAAAGAAAGTTTCTTTTCATTGTCTTAATTATATTGATTAGGTCTCATTCAGTTTTTTAAATTATTTTTGTGATATGCTTTTTTCAGAAAGAATGCATTTCATGTTTTTCTGACTGCTGAGTTTTTCTCTAAGGTTGGAAGTCTCACAAACGTATCCAGTTGGTGCACAAGCTATTGCCTTGGAAACCTCTAATTTCTGTTCTTGAGATCACTTCTGCTTTTCCAGCTTCTCATTACCCATGTCATACATATTCTTGTCATGTCTAATGTTTTTCAAATATTTACTCTATATGAACTATCTAAGTCAAAGTCTGAACATAGGTACAAAGCCCTTCCAGCTCAAGCTTTCCCCTTCCATCAGTACTGCTGGGAATTTTCTGTATTAAATCTTTTTGGTCTTGAAAATGTGGTTGCAAATTCATATAAAATCTATTTTGTTAAACTGTGCAGTTTCTCAGGTAAAAAAATAATCAAAACTACACTATCTTCATAACTCCAGTTGCTTATGTACCTGTCACCATGCTGAATATATAATTGTATGCACACTGCCACTGTACCTGATTGTATGTAGTTTGATCCCACCACTTTTATCATCGCATTCTGACTGCACTAAAGCTCATGCTTTGTCTAAGTGTAATGGAAATCCCATCTCAAACATTGTCAGACATAACCTCTCAAGCCCCATCAAATCCCAGCTGGCTTGGTGAAGCTAAAAAATAAATATTGAATGACTGCCCAAATTATTGAGTGAAGTTCCTTATGATCCTAATGTTTTTCACTTGTTCTGTTTCCCATTCTTCATATTCAGCAGATACTCCCTGCTGGTTTTGTTTGAATTCTTTCAGCATGATTCTACATGCATATAACACTGGGGCAAAAAAAAACCAAACGCACCTTTTCCAATCTATTTTAATTCTTATTAGTAAGACTATTCATTCTTGTCCTAGTGTAGTCCTGTATCCATACAGATCAAATGAATCCCTGTATTTGCATGCAGGGTCAGGAGGTCCATTATCCAGCGAATTATCTCAATATGTAGTGGGTTTGTTCTTGGTTGGTCTTTTTAATCATGAATGCTGTTTCAGATTTTAAGAAGAGTAGTTCACTTTCCACAGATCAGTCAACATTATGGAGAAAAAAAATCAATGGTAAATATAATCTAATGTAAAAAATTTATCTTCACTTCTCACTAGTATCTCTGGAGAGAAATAATATCACTTTAACTCTCCTTCTTAGACAAGAACAAGGTGTTTAAACAAGGTTCTGGTAAATTGTAGTACTCCCTTCTTCCTTTCCTTCCTTCTACTCCTTTTTCCTCATGACCTTTCCTTCCTCCTCTGCTCCCATCCTCCATCCTCATCATTGCTGGTACACAGGAAAGATATTTTTACAGCATTTGATACTGCAAGTGTATATATTCAAGATACTTCACCTTCTGGAATGTGCACTGAAATATTTGCAGTGCTGTGTGTTCCAAAGACAACCATAGAAATAATTTCTGTCAGGTGGGTGAGTCACAGTGCTTTTGTCTTACAGCATAACTCATGTCTGAAGCACTTAAGTTGGAGAAAAAAAAATGAAACCAGTCATTTATTGATAGAGAAAATGAATGCTTAGAATATTCTTAATAAGTGTTCTTGGACAATGCAAGTCAGCCTGCTCCAGAGTTAATGTATACTTATTGAGGAATATAATAAAGCCGTTGTCTATTTTAGCCTGTCAGTTTCTCGCAAAATTTAGATTGCTGTTTTCCTCTCTTCTACAGCTCCCTGGCATGACTTTAAAGAATCTTCCATGTCTTAATTCTTTCAGCCGTTTCAAGTCTTTAACAAGTCCTTTTTTATCCTATATTTACTTCTTGTCATATGGCCTTTTTAGTGGTGTTGCCCTTCCCCAGTACTGAATAGCACTCTTCTAGTTTTCTACTCAGAGCTTTTGGGTTTAGATTAGCTTGATAATTAGCAACAAAAATAACCTGTGAAATAAAAATTCTCCAGATGTTGACTTTAACTAGGCTTGTTCCATGTTCTGACTTTGCAGTTGATTCCATCTCTCTGCAGGAGAGTATGTGCAAGTTTCTTGGAGGCAAGGTGCTACAAGCATTAATATAATGAAAGAGATGTAGCAATTTTACATTTCCTGCAGAAGAAAGAGGACAAAAGAAGAAAGGCAGTGTCTTCATGAGCTTTTGACTTATTCTTTTTGAGCATAAAATTAACACTCCTTTAAAAATCTTTATGCATTACTTTTTGCTTCCTGACCATTCCTTCAAATGTTGTTTTATAACTCTTTAGGGATCAAGCTCTTTTTACCACAGCAATTTTTAGGTGTTTTCTTCAAAAAATTAAACCATAAATAAATAATTTCACCAAAAGCAATACAATAAAATGAAAAAAGCAAAGCCTCAAAAAGGTTTTTCAAAAATTTCTTGCTCAGTGCATGAAGCTAATTTGAAAAAGCATTGTTAGATATATGTATGTTAGGTTTCTACAAAGTAACATTAAACTCAAGAATAATTAACTTTTCTTCTGGGTGGATCATCAGATGAATGAATCTGCAAGTTAAAAAATGCAACAATAGAACATAAAAAGAAAAAATCTTATGAAAAAAAGAAATTTTACCTTCTTCCTGGGGTTTCTTGTCTTTTATAAGGACAGAAAATGACATCAAGCACAGCAGGAGACTATTCAGAAATCAATTTTTAGCTACATTATCTGAGAGCTGATGACCTTGATACAAAAATAAAGTATGCAGAAACTCAAAAGCTAGAAAAAACCCACATTAACTCCAAGTCTTAAGTGTTCTTTTTTGTATTTTATTAATGTCAATATGTAATTAAAATGGCAATAATACTTGTAACATAAAAGATACAGTATTTCAATAATTTATTGTTCTTATTAGTAATATGATATGGTCTTCCTTTAGTTTAATTAACAGGGAACAACTCCTTTAATAATTTTATGACAGCCAAATCTTTGATAGTTCTCACCGAGAGGAGCCTCTGCTTCTTGTATAACCTACCTGAACTAATCATGATCATGAACTAATTAAGTTGCCTATATAATCATGGTTATTTTCATTTCTGAGAGAGAGATACCTAGAGTGTCGATCTTTTTCAGTGGCTTTAATATCACCAAGTATTGAGTGTTATGATCTATAACTGTAAAAAAAGGAAAGAGAAACTCTGGCTTATTTTTCAGATTTGGACATATTTTGTCTTTCCACTTAAGTTGGAAGGTCTGAGTGGTTTAATTCAGATGTTGTCACAACTCTTCAAAACAAATGCAAGAATACATATCTTTGTACTAAATCGTACTTTTATCAGTTATATAAATGACTTTAACAGAGTTGGGTTTCTTTGTTACTTTGTTAATCCACTGGGAATCAATATTGATCAATTGATATTGATTCTTAAAAAATGGGACAGAATCCAGATGTCCTAATGCCTTAAGCACAAGACTATTGGATGCTCTGAAGCTGCTATTTTTAGACAAAAAAAAAAAAGAAATTTGAGATTTTATATGTAGGACAGCAGAAAAATGGGATCCATTACTTAGACTAAAATTTGTCTGTTCTTGTAGTAGGGGAGAGAGAAGTGGGTGACCTCAATTATCTGAGATGTTATCAGAGATGGAGATATCCAGAAAATGATCCTGAAACAATCCTTTGAAGATCACTCCTCTCTTTTGAAGGTATAGGGATCTCTTGAAGGTAAAGAAATATGATAGATATTATTAGATGCCTTTCTCCCCTTCGGATTTACTCTATCTGGATCTTTCCTGAAATAAAATTTGCAGTTGAAGAGGGCTGTGTCTTTTTAAAACAGATAACGCTGGTGTCAGATATGGTCTCATCTTATGCATAATAATCAGGATAAAGGCGAAGTTGTTGAGCAAAGGAAATCTTACACCTCATTCTGAGACAGACAGGGAACGAAGGCGAGGTTGAACAGAGGAGGGGTTGAACAGAGAGCAGCCTCTGCTAATCCTGTTAATCCAATCCAGTTTGTGGCCAGGGGAAAATGAGTGGTGATGATAACAGGAAGAGAACACCCTTTTTAGCATAACTTAGTGGACATATCAGTTAAAGATACAGACTCTCAAAATGATTCTACAACTCAAGTCTCCTATGTCATGGATAAGCCTCCTCACCACCAATTTACACAAAACACCATTGATACCACCTGTTCGGTGATTGTTCATCTACATTAGTCGTGCAACAATGCCCAAGGCAGTACATAGGCATCTGCTTCCCAGACGGGGCCTCCTGTGGACGATGTCAACCCAACCAGAGACTTAATCTGGGAAACTAAGTAAACCACAGATTTAGGAAGTGAATGATTGCTGTTTCAGGTCCAGACAAGATCCCAAATACCTAAACCTCAATTTCTGAAGTATATCCTAGCTATGATTTCTAAACACATACAAAAAGATCATTGGACTCTGCTGAGATGCATGGATCAGAATAGACTCAAAAAAACCCCAACCAACTCCCTCCAACCATTTCTCATATCTAATAGCTTTATATTCCAACAACTTTACACCCTATTTCAAAAATAAACCTTAACTTCAGTGTTTAATGACCAAGACTAGTGCAGAAAGTTTGTTGTTTTCACCTTTTTTACTGCCTCTACTGTAAAGTTACACTAGTTTTCAGGTTTTCACATTGTCTGTCAGGAGCTTGAAAGCCATGTAGGACTAATATGCTTTTCTTGTGAGGAGAATAGTCACCCCTAGTGGAAACAAAAGAATAAGTGCAGGATTGCACTGCCTGAAGAGGCATAGGTTGTCATGGGGATGGCCAGGGCTGTCTGAAAGTGCTTCATTTTACTCAGCAGCAATGTTTACCTTGCTGCAAGGATCTGGTGCTGGTATCATGAATATTTCTTTTGTTTTTCCCAGCACTACTTTTCGTTTAAAATTTTACTCATGGATGCCTATCGGGCATCAAGGAAGGCTGCATGAAAATCCTCTCCAAATCACTGTAATTTTTACAGTTGAAACTCTCAGAAATGTGCAGATTCAGGATTTTGACAAAAGTATTTGTTATGACTGAAGACGCACTTTATGCTCTGTAAGCAATGCAATATCGCACAGAGTAAATGACATCAGAGCCTCAGAGAGCAAGGGTGAACTTTTTGCTCAGTTTAAAGCCTAGAAAAATTAACTTGTAATAGGTAAATCAGGGGACAGAAAATGTTGCAGGGAGGGGCAGGAGAGGGAGAGGAAGCAGACATTGTTCACCTTTACATATTCCAGTTCTGAAAGATTAATTGCTCAGTTTTACAAGTTCAACTTCCTATTTTGCTGACTCTCCATGTGTTGCCGAGCACTACTTGAATATGGTATTGACATTGCTTGCACTCTGTTTACACTGCTAGTACTGTATATTTGCATTCAGCCATTGCCATACAAGCTCTGATAAAGATTAGGAATAGTAATGAATAGCATTATTTCATGATGACTTGGACAATCAATGTCTGTATTGGAATGACCTGGGGTGAACACATCCATCTCCACATGTAATTGTTCATATTAGTCCCAACAACAAGAAGACAATTTTTTGGCTTTTGGCTGTGCTAATAAGAGAAAGAGGATGCTTGTTTTCAACTAAATTTGTTTGTCTATGGCACCAAAATTTCAGCCGAAAATAATAAAAAAAAAATCATAAGAAAGTGTTGTATTTTTCTTTTTTAATTCTAATGACCACAGACAATTGTTGTCTCAGAGATGAAAAAGTAAAAAGAGTTTTGGGGTAATTCTTCCAGGCTGTGCAAGTTTGCTCTGTATTTGGTAGCTGCAGTGAAACTTGTTTTCTTGCTTCATCTCCCTCAAAGCACTGGTTTTGAGAAGACAGTTCTGTGTAATAGGGAATACGAAAAGAAACAGTGTGTTGAAAAATGCTTTATTTTATAAAGGCTGCAGGGTTTTAGGATCACTTCTTAAAAGTCTAGAAAGTAGACAGCAGAGGAGAAGAATTTAAAGCAGAGGAGCTACAGGGCACACTGGGAGGCATTGGAGAAAGCAACTGAAAAAAAACCAAAAACAGAGTAGTGGGATGGAGAATGAGGTAGAAATCAGTGGAACGATAAGAATGATGAGAAAGTGAAGTGGGTAGCCAGAGAGGATGAAGAGCAGCAGGGGAGGGAAAATAAATAAGAGATAAAGAATGGGAAGAACCAGAAGAAGAGGAAAAGGAAACCTGAGTGAGCAAAAGAAGAGAGAAAAGAGATTAAGAAAAAAATCAATTGCACAGGGCTGGAAGGGAGAAGATACTAAGATACTACAGTGATATAAAAGCTGTAGAAATGATTGTATAAGCTACATAAGAAAATAAGAGAAGTAAAGTGAGACAGGCTCAAGGGAAAAGGATGAGAGTTCAGAAGGAAAGAGAGAAGCAATTAGGACAAGAGAAATTGCACTGGGTTGCAAAGGCCAACAGAATGGACTAGGATACAATGGCAGTCAGTCAAGTCTGAAGTATCTTATTCTTGGTTAATGATTCCCAACTAAATCACTGCAAATAACTGATTTTGTGTTTGAGCTATGAAACTGAAAAACGGAGGGGAAATAATTAGTTTAGTTCAAAGTGAATTTATTTAAAAAATAAATTTCTCAGCAGAAGAAAGAACCTGAATTTGTATGCAATGCAAGATGCTCTGTTTTTTCCCAAATGTTTCGTTTGTTTTTGAGTGACTACTCCCTATGATTACATAAGCTGTTCCTTGGAGTAAGGCACCTGAGGATTTATACGATCTCAAATACACCCTACAACATCCTAATTACGATTGCTTTCTCTCTCTGACTCAGCAAGTCTTTACACAAAGTAGATATTGACAGTATCCCCACCCCAGCATATCCTGGAAACATAAAACCAGGAAATAATGGAATCAGACCTTTTCATTGTGTAACAGTGAGGCTAAGAGAGTTATTCCTCTTTGCAAAAAGAGTTTATTCCTCTGCTAGGAGATCTAGGAAGGTTTCCAGGTTCCCAGAACTGAACACTTGCCCACCACCACATCTCTGTGCAGTTGTATTGGGTGTGCATGGCAAGGGTTTGGTAGAGGAGGGGCTACAGGGGTGGCTTCTGTGAGAAGCTGCTAGAAGTTTCCCCTATGTCCGACAGAGCCAATGCCAGCCGGCTCTAAGACGGGCCCGCTGCCGTTCAAGGCCGAGCCCATCAGCTACGGTGGTAGTGCCTCTGGGATAACATATTTAAGTAAGGGGAAAAAAAAATCTGCACACCACCAGTAGGAGTCAGAAGAGAGGAGTGAGAATATGTGAGTGGAACAACTTTGCAGACACCAAGGTCAGTGCAGAAGGAGGGGGAGGAGGTGCTCCAGGTGGTGGAACAGAAATTCCCCTGCAGCCTGTGGAGAAGACCATGGTGAAGCAGGCTGTCCCCCTGCAGCCCATGGAGGCTGATGGTGGAGCAGATATCCACCTGCAGCCCATGGAGGACCCCACACCAGAGCAGGTGGATGCACCCGAAGGAGGCTGTGGCCCCGTGGGAAGCCCACACAGGAACAGGTTTGCTGGCAGGACTTGTGACCCCGTGGGGGGCCCACACTGGAGCAGTCTGTTGCTGAAGGTCTGCACCCCATGGAAGGGACCCACCCTGGAGCAGTTTGTGAAGAACTGCAGCCTGCGGGAAGGACTCACATTGGAGAAGTTCATGGAGGACTGTCTCCTGTGGGAGGGACCCCACACTGGAGCAGGGGAAGAGTGTGAGGAGTCCTCCCCCTGAGGAGGAAGGAGCAGCAGAAACAACGTGTGATGAACTGACCCCAACCCCCGTTCCCCGTCCCCCTGTGCTGCTGGGGGGAGGAGGTAGAGAAAATTGGGAGTAAAGTTGAGCCTGGGAAGAAGGGAGGGGTGGGAGGAAGCTGGTTTAAGATTTAGTTTTTATTTTCTCATTACCGTATGCTGATTTGATTGGTAATAAATTAAATTAATTTTTCCCAAGTTGAGGCTGTTTTGCCCATGATGGTAATTGGTGAGTGATCTCTCCCTGTCCTCGTCTCCATCCATGAACCTTTCATTATATTTTCTCTCGCCTGTGAAGTTAAGGAGGGGAGTGATAGAGCAGCTCTGTTGGGCAGCTGGCCTCCAGCCAGGGCCAACCCGCCACAGCAGCGTCAAGATAAGATCTGGGAATGGTCCTATGAACACATCAAATGGATGGAAAGGTGCAACTATCAAAAAATTGCTTCACTTCAGCAGACCCAGAGGCTCCTCAAAGATGTCTTGTGTCATAAAATGATATGTAGATACAGCTTTGGAGCTTCTGACAAAGGTGTCTTGGTAAGAGCATTTGAATATACATGAAAGTAGGAACAGTTCCCAACCCAGTACTTACAGCATTGTTGTGCAATATGGGTCTTGAATCCTTTTAGGCACTAGTTTTTCAGTCCAGATATCCTACATCCAAAATGAATCTCTCTCCCACATGCAAAATGATTTTTTTAATCTGTGTGATATTGTAGCACATATCAATTCTGTGAGTTCTTGCACCTCCTGATTTTTTCTCAAAGCTATTTGGCAAAATCAACTTTCATTTGCAAACCATCTCAAGGCAAACTTTGTAAAACAATTGGGAAACAACCAAACCTTTACCAAGATAAAGGAATCATAGCACAAACAGCATGAGCAAATATTGGCATTTACAGGAATGACATCACAGAGTACCTGAATTATATAGGAGTAAATTCATCTGTAGAAATTGTAAAATCTACTGTCATGGATTTATTTACTCTAGAAGCAATCTTAGCTGAAATATCGTGAAAGTCACGTATGATTTTTTTTATCAGTTGACTTGTGCCCGTAAGAATATAATGTCAGCTGTCAAAATGTCAAGCTATTTGACTTCATGACAAATGAAGAGCAAAAGAACAGAAATAAACCAAAAAAGAACATTGATTTGCATGTATTTGTCCTGTCCTCTAGTCAAACAGAAGAAAATGCAAATGTCCTGCAGCTTGGATGTTGCTGGAGCCATGAATTATGTAAGACAAAAAAGATAAGCATATTGGGAATTACATTTTCACTTGTGCAGTTCATGCCTTCACTAGAACCTCCCAACGGCAATATTGTCCCACAGTTCACCATTACCTGTTCTGTATTCCACACAAGACTCATATTCCCATTCCATTGCTGTGGATAATTCAGACTTTCATTGTTCATTCTTCTTTATACTACAGGAGTGTCTGGGCCAACTGGTGCAGGGATTATTTTCCTATGTCCTTCGTATTGCCCTCTAACACTCTCCAGTGTCTGTGTTCCTAGATACAAGTTAGGCAAATTGACTTTTCTGTTTGAACTCTGTAGCACAAGTATAACTGCTTGGCATTTGCTTTGTAAACAAATGAGATACTGCATTTTTTCTGACTCAGCCTTTTCTTCTGGATAAAATGTTGGAATCACAGGGAATTTTCTGGGCAATGGCTAAGATATGGTTGACTGCAGTAGGATTCTTGTGCACAGCATAATGTAACCCACAGGTCTGATTAAAACATCTCCAAAATGAAGATTCTGAAAGATGGCCATGGGCGGTGCTGTCAAGTTTGTAAAGAAGCAATTGAAACCTATGGCCTCGTACATCTTGATAGCAAGTTTCAACAGACACTTGCTTTCATTAGACACAGGACCGACTGAAAGAATTTTAAAGCTGAAAGTCTTACAAATAATGAATATACAAAGACATATGCCCAGTGAAGCATAACGCAGATGTAAAAGAAATAGGGTGCAACAAGTAAAAGAGAAAAGAGGGCAGGTGAAGTCTTGGGGAAAATGCACTGAATGTAGGAGATGAAAATGTAATGTAGCATTAAGATAAAGTCCAGAGTCCATTCTCTGTTACACTGGTGAAAATTCTAACATCATTGTCGATTCCATAAAAAACTCGGAATATACTTTATCAGCTGGAGATGATAAAGAGGAGACTTAGCAGCAGGAGCAGATATTCCACTCAAAACAAATTAGAGAATATTCTGTTCCAATAACCTGTACTCATTTCTAGAACAGGACTCCAACTGCAACTCCAACTATTTTTCTTCACACAATAAAAGGAATAGAAAGTACACTGGCTAGTAGAGGGAAACCCAGTGGATATGCTAGAAGGAAATACAAATATAACTTCTGTGACTATCATAACAAAGAGACAGTAAAGTGAAAAGTACTGGTAATGAAAATCAGCTTTCTAAAAAACCCATGCAAAATATATAGGTGTTAATTATGGTATCAACACAAGTTTCCACATACCCTCACATGTTAAATCAAGCATAAAAGAAATAGCTGCCTGGAAAACAAAAGAGTAAGAGTAAAACTGGGGACCAGTTGCTAGGAAAATGGATGATTTGAGTTTCTAATGTAATAGTAGCTCTACATGTAAAAAGTAGCCTCTGAGAAGCAAAGTGAGCATTTCCAAAGGAGAGTATTTGAAGATGTAAAATCACTATATTACTGTATGAATTGAGAAAAAACTGTGATACAGCCAGAACCTTGTTCTGCAGTCCTTATGTACCATGAATAGATTTAATTTACAGTAAAACCCTGAATGTACACAGAATATTCACATGAGCAATTCCTGAATGTTTTCTGCAGCTTCAACACCTTAAGAGGGAGAGAGGAGCATAAAGTGCAGCATTAAATGTCAGGTTCAGTTGGCATTTCAATTTTTTTTTTTAAGTTATCGTATTTTTCAATGAATTTAATTCTCAGGAAAAGAAGCAGTCTGACAGCTTTGAAGACTTAAGTATGTGCTTTAGCACTGAAACAGTATACCATCTGCAATTAGAACTGAGCAAATAATTCACAAACAGTTTGGAAAGGAAAGTTCATTCAGTGGTCATGATCATCTAAGTTTGGTGCAGAGGGTACAGACATCTGAGATAACAGTCAACAGTTCCGTTGATTGGGTATCTTCCACACTTATATGTTATTCCTATTCAAAATTATCCAGGCATGTAATCATATTATGAAGTTTTAGTTATCAAATTAATTAAATGGTTAGCCTGTACCTTTTCTAAGTCTTACTCCAGCACTCCATGCTTGCTATGTAATATGTACCACAGGGGCTTTGAATTACTGTAATTTAGCAAATTCTTAGGAAACAAATTATTTTCTGAAAAAGGCCGTATCACATCCCCTTCAGGGGAATGGTTAAAGATGGCTTTCCTGACCTTCAACACATATACCACAGTCTCTTTCATTTCAAATACATTTTTCCGTGTTTATGAGAATGTGATGTAAGATAAGATGATTTTGCATTCTAATGGATAAGAAACCTTTTTTTTTTCCAGTAAGTTATAGCTACAGATTGAATCTAATATGTAATTTATCTGTTTGTAAGAACCTGTATGTAGACCAACATCTCAGAAAGTGAGTTTGCATGTTTTACCATTAGCACCTTCAAACTCATTTAAAGTGGACTTCTGTTCTTGGATGTGGCAATGGTACCTAAAATCTGTTTCGCAGTTAACCACCCAGAAAATTAGGCACAACACTGAAAAACTGTAGAGTTTTTCCAATCTTTAGGCATGTAATAGGGTGGTGGTTTTTTGTTGGTTATTTTTACTAGAAATTTAAGTGTGAGTATCATTTTCAGAGTGTCTGGTCCAACCATATTTAACTCCACAGCCCTAATGCCACAGGAAGCAAAGAGAGTTTGTGTATTCCACTGCGCATATTCTTGCCCTACAGGAGGCATTCAAAAAATGCAGGAGCAGGTACTGTCGCACCCTGCGACACAACATTGAAGGTATCTCCATACATAAAAATCTGGCAGAATCTGGTCCTGTGTGTCTTCTGTGTGTCATTCATTTCAGATAATTGCCATTGTGAGTGTGTGTATGTCTGTCTGTCTGTCTGTCTTTTAACAACCAGGCAGGCTTTGTTTCCATTTCTTTCTGTTGCGGTTTGTTTATTGCAAAGACGGATAAGAAGCTGAGATTGCTCACGGCGTTTGAACTGAATGTGGTTGGTAAAGTTCCAAGCTGTTGACAACAAATTCTGCAGACCAACACTGCTGTCTTATTTTCTTGTTTTGATTTTTCTATTATCTCTGGGATATTCTGCAGGTTGCATTTTAGTCAGACTCTCAAATATTGATGTCCATTTCCATTCTCTTTAAGAACTATGTGTTTCTAGCTGAATTGACACGTTATTGTGACACTTCTTAAACTAAAGAAAAGGCCATTTATAATCAAAGAGTAGGTGGAAGAAAGTGATTTCATGAGTTGCTACTTCCTTTTATATGTATGTACAACTGATTTAAGTTGAACAGATCAGCTAAGCTTTTTTTACCCCCTTAGTTTTAAGCTTTTTTTTTTTTTTTTAATATCATAAAATACCTTTAGGGCACGAATTTGAAGCTCAAGATCTGAAGCTGCAAACAACTGCAGGTGCAACTGGTGCAAGTCAGCAATTCAGAGGAATGCCATAGTGGCATCAGTTGCACCACAGTGTGCCCACCAGCCCCAGAGAGAAGAAAGAGTTATTTGAGGATCTAGTAAATTTTGGAGTCTCTTGCATATTAAATTCTAAAGTCGTTCACACAGATCAGAGCCTCGTGTCTAACTGCTTTTTCCTTTACCATTGCTTAGCTTACATTATCAATGAGCCTGGGATAAATGCTGTTCATGTTCATACAGATAGAAAATCCCTTTTCATTTTCAGGGAGTGGCATTTTTGCTTGTTTCAGGTTAAAAAACAAAAAACACCACAACAAAAAAAAAACCCACTGCAAAAAAATTACCAGCTATTGTCTGCAAATGATTTCAGGGAGCTAAATATATCGAAATTAAGTGGAAAATATTCTGCTGCTGCAGAATTGAGGGGTGACTCTTACAAGTCAGACATTTACTCTTTCGGTTTTGTTCTTGCAGCTAAGGTCAAACACTTCAAAGGAAGGAGTTCAAATAGCTGAGACTGAGTGAGTAACAAACTGCATAATTAGAATGCTCTGTTTTGAACGGCTCCTATATATTTGACACAAGTGAATATTTATGCTATAAAATCATATTTTGTGTTGTGCAGCTCTACTGCTTGTCATACAGGTTTTCAGTATTTCCCTTTACAGCATATATTTGCATTCAGGATTCATTATGCACACATCACAAACACTACACAATGGCTGAGTTTAAACAAGTCTGTTTCTGTACTTTTGGATCAGATACAGCTGGCAGACTAAAGTACAATGAAAGCAGCAAACCTCAGTGATAGCTGAGCAGCGTATTCTGAAACTTACAGACACTTCCAATTACAGGGTTTCCAAACAGTTCTTTAACTTACATAGCTGTTTTAGGGAGCTCATGTTTTTGCAAGTTTTAATGAACAGAGCCTTGCAAAACAATATGTCAGTCAGAAAGTAATAACAGGGATAGTTTCCTTTCCTCTTGTTTAGTGGCAGTCCCTTTTAAAAGAGCAAAAATTCAAAAAAAAATAAAATAAAATAAACTGAACTCCCAACCTTTTTGCTTTTAATATATAAAATCTGCCAATGTTGAAAAGGATTTTTTTCACAAAAATAGTAATAAAAAAGAAAAAAAAAAGGAAACAATATCTGATCTGGGTTTTCAAAGTAATTAATAAGTAGGTTTGATTTGAACTCCTGTATGAGAGAAGCTGATACTGAGCAGTCCAAAACCTTTTCAGAGCTCCAAAGGAACAACCAAAATAATTTGATATTTTGGGGATGGAGAGAAGAATAAAATTGTGATTTTTTTACTCTAACAGATGGCACCTGGTTCTTCTACTAAGAAGTTATAATATTCACATTTCTGTTGAAAGAGTTGAAATAGAAGGTCAGTACTTAAATTCACCTTGAATTAATTCATCCTGTTGTGTCAAGCGATTTCATTTTCCACATTTCGCTCCTTCCTGCTCTTCTAATCAGCAATGCTCCAAGTCACAAAGCAGAGCCACTCAAAAGAGCAGGACTAAAAGGCAGGAACTGGCATCAAAGAAAAATAAAACCAAAATTAAATGAAAGAGAAATCATTAGAATCACAAAAAAAAAATCACTTTCTAAAGTATTATTTGCCAATATGTAACACATTCCATTGAAACCTTAATCTTAAATATTTGAGGAGTTATTTGAGGAAAGCAGGGAAGCAGTCGATATGAAAGGGATACTCAAGGGCTACCATGCTGAAAATAAATATGTGCTTAACTGCTTGCCTACACCAAGGCCTGTACAGTGGTCAGGCAAGAAAAGACAAACCAATTAGCTGGTCATTTTTAAGATCCCTCTATTTACTAATGACCACCTTAGCTGCAGAACACAAGGATAAATGTTGAAAATAAATTGCTTTTGGGTAATGAGGTTTTTTTGTATGGACAACTCATGTTCTGAGTTGCAACATTTACTCTGAAAAGAAATGGGACATTTGCTTGATCTTTTTTTCTTATTCATGAACAGACTTTATGAAGATGGTATTAGAGCTGGAACCCAGTTACTGAGCTGTGCAAGGCTAAAAGTCTCAGTCTCTAATCTACCCCAGCAATCCATTCAAGCAAATGAACAACTAAACAAACAATTTAAAAAAAAAAAAAAATTTAAAAAGTAAACTGATGAGTTACTTTAACACAGCAAACAGACTGTTATGCTACTTTATCTAAGTGTCCTGTATGTGGGACTGTTCACCGTAGGGGGAAAACCCAACAGCATAAGATGACAGCAACAACAACTGGAAACCACGGAAGAGAATCTTCTGTCAGCGCAGCTTCTCTGGGAAACTCTCTGAGCTCATTGAAAGTGACGTAGTTCACCCAGACTTTAAAATAATCACACTCTTCTGTGAAGTCCAAATTGAGGAGATTTTTTTTTTCTTTTTGGTTAGCAAAGGAGGACTAGATCCTGAAAGGAGAAGCTTTTGTTCACCATGGTAGCAGACATCAAACACACATGTAGGGATCAGAAATGCCATTTCATGGTCACTTTGCTGGGAAAAAAAAAAAACAACCAGCAACATGTAAATAATCACCTCAGAGCACACTAGATTTCCCACTATCTCTAGCGCTCCCAAAGAATCACACCTAAGTCAATAAAACCTATCTGTTACTACTGGAAATGGGCAATTAAAATTCCTTTTTTTCCGGTGGAATTTAGTGCACAGTGCAAATGGACAGCATGAAGAATCCAGCAACTGCCTTCTGCCTCTCTTCCTCTCTGAGAGCAAGTGCAGGAAAGCTTTTAAGCATTTATGTAGAAAAATGACAGAGGAATGTTCTTAATATACTAATGTAAAACATATTTAATGAAATTATCGCCTTCAAAAAGATCCTTAGGAAACATTACTATTGCACTGTTTTAGTGTTACATAGAAAGAAAAAAAGAGCAAATATATTTCAGCCATTTTGAAATATGAAAAACAAAACATTTCTGGCTACTTAAATTAGGAGAATGATATAATTTAATTGTGAATGACAGTTAAAAGCATCCATATCTGGGATTTCAAACTGTAAATTACATTTTCCTACCTGGCCTGGTAAACATCAGATAAATAATGCATTTTTACATTATTTGCATATTGGCTTGCTATGAAGCTAGTGACTGTAATTCACAAATAAGTCTTGTGTCTGTTTGTGTAGGGGACTTATGCATAATGTGTTGTGTGCAGCATTTTAATTGTAGCAGTCATTAGCATTCAAGATTGTGAAATAACCCCAGCATCTTTCCTTACATAGCAATAGATTTATATCGCAGAACATGTACAGAAGCTATTTTCAAGGTCTTTATGAAGCAGCATTGCTGGAAGGATTTTACTAATAGCTGGAAAACAGCCAGTTTATTCCAGTGATTTCAGCTGTAATACAGTGATGAGCAAGGGAATTGGAAACATATTCGCATTTCATTATAATGCACTATGTATATGGTGTCACTCATTTTATTTATTCAAGTGCAGTTAAAAAGTGCAGAGGAAAAGAGTCGGTGTAAGCATAGGTATAAAATTGTGGGATTTATAAGTTGTTCTTGAAGATTTTAGGCTTTTTTTTCCCAATTGAGGGAAAAATGATAGAAGCAGCACATAACCCAGCTATTATTTTATTATGCTATTTAAAGGTGAATACTGAAAATACGGTATTGGAAGAGCTTTATCAGAGATACATAAGGACTAAACCACACATGGAATCTATGATAAAATCCCTTGTTTATTCTGGGTTTATTTTCATACTTTTGCATTAGTACTGTTTCTGACTCTGCTGGAAAAGGTTTATTACCAAATGTCCCATTGGTGAACTTCTGCTTACTAGAGGTCTTGCAGAATATCATTCAATATTTATGTCCATGGAAGTGATAGGAAAGCATCCACCAGGATCATCTCTATCTCTT